>NW_027361808.1:775000-1975000 GCF_039654945.1 Dendrobates tinctorius | reverse complement strand
CTAGTGTGCTGTCCGAAAGAGTCTTCAATGCTGCTGGATCAATCCGGACAGAAAAAAGGACCCGTCTGTAGACCCAAAATGTTGATGATTAGAGTTGAGCGATACCGTCCGATACTTCAAAGTATCGTATCGGATGGTATCGGCCGATCTTTAAAAAAAGTATCGGTATCGCCGATTCCGATACCGGAAGTCCCATTCAAGTCTATGGGACTTCCGGTATCGGAATAAGAAAAACCCTTTCCTGCCCTTGTACAGCCTCTCTGGGGTCTGTACGGGCCTTTCGGGGGGCTGTGCCGGCCTGCCAGGGGGTCTGTGCAGGCTCCGGTGGTCTGTGCCGGCCTGCCGGTGGTCTGTGCAGGCTCCGGGGGGCTGTGCCGGCCTGCCGGGGGGGCTGTGCCGGCCTGCCGGGGGGCTGTGCAGGCTCCGGGGGGCTGTGCCGGCCTGCCGGGGGGCTGTGCCGGCCTGCCGGTGGTCTGTGCAGGCTCCGGGGGTCTGTGCAGGCATCGTCCGATGGGACTACAAGTCCCATCGGGCGATGCCTGCTACCATGACAGTGATTGACACATTAGCCAATGATGGGACAGTAGTAGTCCCATCATCCGGCTAATGTGTTAAATGTAAAAAAAAAAAAAAAAATTACATGCTACATACATACAACATGCATACTACATACATGCTACATTCATACTACATACTACATACATGCTACATTCATACTACATGCAACATACATACTACATATATACTACATGCATGCTACATACATACTGCATGCTACATACATACCACATATATACTACATACATACTACATGCATGCTACATGCATGCTACATGCTACATACATAACACATATATACTACATGCATGCTACATACATACTACATGCTACATACTACATATATACTACATGCATGCTACATACTACATGCTACATACATACTACATATATACTACATGCATGCTACATACATACTGCATGCTACATACATACTACATACATACTACATGCTACATACATACTACATATATACTACATACATACTGCATACATACTACATGCATGCTACATGCATGCTACATACATACCACATACATAACACATATATACTACATGCATGCTACATACATACTACATGCTACATACATACCATATACATACTACATGCATGCTACATACATACTACATGCATGCTACATACATACTACATGCTACATACATACTACATATATACTACATGCATGCTACATACATACTACATGCTACATACATACTACATATATACTACATGCATGCTACATACATACTACATGCTACATACATACTACATATATACTACATGCATGCTACATACATACTGCATGCTACATGCATGCTACATACATACTACATACATACTACATGCTACATACATACCACATATATACTACATACATACAATACATTCATACAATACATACATAGACATACAGTACATATAACATAGAGTAACATACTTACCAATACTTGTCACATTGTTCCCCGAAGCCATTGTCTTTCCGGAATAAATATTAACATAACAAACCACAAAAATACTCACCCACGATCCGAAGCAGTCCACGAGTGTGTCCCACGACGATCTTGGGTAGAGAACGGCAGCATCAGATGATGCTGCCGTTCTCTACGGGCTGCAGGAATCCAATGACGGAAGGTAGGTATCCTTCCGCACTGTATTCCTCCGCCACTTAAAAAAAAAAAAAGTCCCTAGTCTCACTTTATGCCATTGCTGTGTGGGAAATTCCCACGCAGCAATGGCATAAAGTGAGACTAGGGACTTTTTTTTTTTTAAGTGGCGGAGGAATACAGTGCGGAAGGATACCTACCTTCCGTCATTGGATTCCTGCAGCCCGTAGAGAACGGCAGCATCATCTGATGCTGCAGTTCTCTACCCAAGATCGTCGTGGGACACACTCGTGGACTGCTTCGGATCGTGGGTGAGTATTTTTGTGGTTTGTTATGTTAATATTTATTCCGGAAAGACAATGGCTTCGGGGAACAATGTGACAAGTATTGGTAAGTATGTTACTCTATGTTATATGTACTGTATGTCTATGTATGTATTGTATGAATGTATTGTATGTATGTAGTATATATGTGGTATGTATGTAGCATGTAGTATGTATGTAGTATGTATGTAGCATGCATGTAGCATGTAGTATGTATGTAGCATGCATGTAGTATATATGTAGTATGTATGTAGCATGCATGTAGTATATATGTAGCATGTATGTAGTATGTATGTGGTATGTATGTAGCATGTAGTATGTATGTAGCATGCATGTAGTATATATGTAGTATGTATGTAGCATGTAGTATGTATGTAGTATGTATGTGGTATGTATGTAGCATGTAGTATGTATGTAGCATGCAGTATGTATGTAGCATGTATGTAGTATGTATGTAGTATATATGTAGTATGTGTGTAGCATGTAGTATGTATGTAGCATGCATGTAGTATATATGTAGTATGTATGTAGCATGCATGTAGTATGTATGTAGTATGTATGTAGTATGTATGTAGCATGCAGTATGTATGTAGCATGTATGTAGTATGTATGTAGTATATATGTAGTATGTATGTAGCATGCATGTAGTATGTATGTAGCATGTAGTATGTATGTAGCATGCATGTAGTATGTATGTAGCATGTATGTAGTATGTATGTAGTATATATGTAGTATGTATGTAGCATGTAGTATGTATGTAGCATGCATGTAGTATGTATGTAGTATTTTTTTTTTTTTTTTTTAAACATTTAACACATTAGCCGGATGATGGGACTACTACTGTCCCATCATTGGCTAATGTGTCAATCACTGTCATGGTAGCAGGCATCGCCCGATGGGACTTGTAGTCCCATCGGACGATGCTTGCACAGACCCCCGGACATCAGCACAGCCCCCCGGCAGGCCGGCACAGCCCCCCGGCAGGCCGGTACAGACCCCCACAGGGTGCACAGACCACCGGCAGGCCGGCACAGCCCCCCGGCAGGCCGGCAGAGACCCCGGGCAGTCCACACAGCCCCCCGGCAGGCCGGCACAGCCCCCCGGCAGGCCGGCAGAGACCCCCGGAAGGCCTGAAATGACGGCGCATCATGATGCGCACACACCGCGCATCATGATGACGTCAGGCCATCAATCAACTGAACTTCCGATTCCGATGCCGAATTCCGATATTGAAAAAATATCGGAAGTCGGTATCGGAATTCCGATACAGCAAGTATCGGCCGATACCCGATACTTGCGGTATCGGAATGCTCAACACTATTGATGATCTAACCATCATTAAAATGAACCATGCATGGGTTTCAAAGGATTTAGTCCCACCTTCCCCTGCTGACACGTAGGTTGCCAGAAAAATGGCTCGCTTTTGTCCTCCTCTTCCTCGGACTTTTCCAATTCCTCCATTTTCAGCTGATGAATGTCTAACATCAACATATCTCATTTTTTCAACCTCTCTAACTGGGCTGCCTCCCCCCCCAGGGTCGGGGTCACCACCTGGTGCACGCACCCATGCAAGTGCCGTTGCCCTGGACAGGTGGGTGGGCCCATTCTTGGGTGACGGTACTGGCACAGGGTCCCTCACAGTACAATCAAGTGTCTCTGATGGTGGGGGTGCACACCCACCGTCAGACAAACCGGCATACTATGAGGGGCCCTGTGCCAGTACCGCCGTCCATGTGTTGGCCCCCCTTGCTTGCTCAGGGTCCCAGCACTTGCAATACTTACCTCTCCCTGCTCTACTGCCGTGTAGTCTGGACTGTTAAATCCTTCACTGGGACTGCCAATACAAATTTGGTGAACTGATAGATGATGGTTAAGACATACCTATGCAGTGGTGGTTTATCATCAGCTTTCACGGTTTTCCTACTCACAGACGTGTGACATTCCTGTCCTCATTTTTCAATGTGTCCTCTCATGCCAGTCCAATAGAGTCGCCTACGGCCTGTGGCTTCTGTCTTTTGCACTCCAAAGTTACCTGACAGATCATGATAGGCAGTGAGGACAATGTCTACATCTCTCCCTGTGATCACAATTTGATGGAGATGAGTAACAGTGATGGGATCCACGGTAACTGTGATACAGCAAACCTTTCTTCACAAGAACTGTTTTCGCTGTCTCTACAGACAAATTAATTGAGGGTCAGCATCGCCTCTGAGAATTCTCCCGTGAGTTTTTCCCGTGATTAGTAATTCCAAAATTTCTACAATCACTCGACTTTCAGTCTGTACTTGTATCCATCTCGTTTCCTCTTGTGAAGAGTCTGGACTGTCTTACTGAGACTGAAATATATATGAAGATTGAAAAATACCCCAACAGTGTATACTGGTGTACGCTTCGAATACATTACCCTTTTTTCTACTTTTTAGATTCTTGTCTAATCCATATTGAGGCTGTGAGTGTCTGCTGAACTCCAGAAATATACACGGAGATTTTTAATGTTTAAACTATGCTATATATACCTGGTATCCAGTGATACTGTACCCTTTCTCAACTTTCAACAATCTTGTCGAATCCATACTGGGCCTGAGACCATCTGAGTCTGTCTCCTGATAAATAGACATAAATTTTTAATGTGTAAACTATGCTACATATATCCAGAAAAAAAGAAATAATTCCAGCTACTATAAGATCCATTTATTGAGTGAAAAGTAAGACAGAGTTCACATGATAGTCTATATTTCGAACACCCACACTGTGTTCTTTATCAAAAAGCTGACGACAATGCTGACAAATGCCTTTTTGTACACAGCTATAGCCAATAGAAAATGATGATACACATGTGTCACATACAATTAATTAAAATTACCCCATATGGGTAAGAATTGCTAAGACATGTAGAAAAGCATGTATCAGTTACCAAAACATGTAAAAAAGCATTAAACAGTTAACCACTAAGAAAAAAAACAAAAAAAACACAATGATGTTTTGCATAATTTAACAATTCAATGTCCGCACATTGATAATGATATAAAATCTCCTTTCGTGCGTTTAAACCGCTCGGTGTGCATGTTCCCAAACAGAAGATCCAATAAGCTTCTCTTGTCAATAAGCGTTTTCTGACATTTCCTCCTCGCGGTTCCTTCGTGATTGTTTCAATGCCTGTTACTCTGAGAGATGAAATGTTTCTCTGATGGTGAGACATAAAATGTTTAGCCCAGTGAATACTTTGGGCCTAGTATCTGTGTCTACTGCTCAGCAGAGGAGTCCACCCTTGAACCTAGCTATGCCGCCTGTTTATGTAAGCACTGTCTGCTACCCAGCAGAGTTGCCCACCCGTGAACCAAGCTATGCCGCCTGTTTATGTAAGAACTGCGTGCTACTCAGTAGAGAAGCCCAGCTGTTCAGCAAGCTACAGCACCTGTGGTTTGGACACTTAATTTTTTCACATTCTTTCTGGAATGCCGGTTAGGCCTAATTCCGGAATTCCGGTTGACCTGCACTTACTGGGAAATCCTCATTCGCGGGGAAGAATTGGAATACCAGATCCCCATAACTAACAGGGTTCAGCGGGTTATCCGCACCTGTAAGCGACACACGCTGCTCCTTTCAGCGTAGCGCGCCTGCAGCCCTGGACATGTAAGGGCATGACAGACCTGTTATTGCTCGATCTCGCGTGCCAGAGCCTCGCGTGTCCCTCTAGTAAGCTGGACGCGGACCACGGGGGCATGCCGGAGTTTCGTTCGTTAACGGAATTGAGCTGACAAATCGCTAGCACAATTAAAAACCGCCATGCACCACCACCCACAGAATCGACAAAGCTTGCAATCTGTCCATCTTTTCCGTGGCTGGTATGGTTGAGGTTGCCCGTGTGGAGTCCAATTAAGCCGCAGGCTCCACTCCTGGTGGTGCCCTTCTGGATATTCCTTTAAGGTTCAGCTTTGCAACCATACTGCCCCCGGAAACCAAACACTTTGCCTTCATGGACGCTGTTCGGAGGGTCGTGGGAATAACGCCGCCTGATCGGCAGTTGGCATAATTTATGGTGGGAAGTCCGACGGTATATGATCGTCTTCGATTTTAGAATTTTAGATTTTTTTTTTATTTTTTATTTTTAGTCCAGCCTTTTTTGACTTTATAAGGGCATGACATGCCTATTTCTGTGTCTCCTCCTCCTTTTACTCCTCCACCTCTTTTCTATATGTAGTTGCCCTTTTCCATATGTTATTTTTGTCTTCTGAGCATTTTGTCTGCTTTGGGATACCTTTTAAGGTGTTTTGTAATTGTTTTCTATGTGTTTGTATGTGTTTGTGTTTGCCTGCCATTGTTTTCAATGGGGTTCGACGATGTTTGTTGAGCGTTCGACGAACATTCGATGAACTTGCCTCCTGTTCGACGAACCGAACCGAACTCGAACACTAGCGGGGTGGCTCAACACTACTCCTGATATATAGACGTACATATTTAATGTTTAAACTATGCTATATATACCTGGTATCTGGTGATACTGTACCCTTTCTGCCAGGAAGTCCTCCTCCACCCACCACTCTAAATGTATCATTGACACCTGGAACATTGGCCAACATGTGTGATTATTTCTTGTGGATCTTCTTTTTATATTGTGGTGTGATCCATCCTGAGCGTGTGAGAGTCTGTGGGTTACTCCTGCAATTTATATGTAGTTTTAAAAATTACCCCAACACTGTATACAGCTCTACGCTTGTGATACATTACCCATTTACTGCTTTTTATATTCTGGTCCAATCCAAAATGACCAAGTGAGAGTCTGTTTCTGACTGTGGAAATAAATACTGAGATTGACAATGACCCCTACACTGTGTACAGCTGTACGCTTCAGATCCATTACCCTTTTACAGCTTTTTATATGTGTTGTAATCCATACTGAGCCTGAGAGCGTCTGTGTTTGCCTCCTGAAATATATATGGACATTTAGAATGTTTAAACTATACTATATATACCTGGTATCTGATGATGCTGTACCCTTTTTCTACTTTTTATATTCTTGTCTAATCCATACTGAGCCTGTGAGCGTCTC
Organism: Dendrobates tinctorius; assembly: GCF_039654945.1. Taxonomy (NCBI): domain Eukaryota; kingdom Metazoa; phylum Chordata; class Amphibia; order Anura; family Dendrobatidae; genus Dendrobates; species Dendrobates tinctorius. The sequence goes on along the minus strand of NW_027361808.1, from coordinate 1,967,965 downwards.
TGTGTGACTCATGAAATATATAGGGAGATTGACAATTATCCTTTGACTGTACAGAGCTGTACGCTTCTGATACAGTACCATATATCTGATGTTATTTTGGGTACATTTTCTCCAAAATATGGAAGTATGGTGGAAGAGGCCGTGAACGTGAGCGTGGAGGGGCCAGCTGGTACTGATGGTGGTGGTGCATCTGCTGGTAGTGGCAAAAGCACAATAGCAGCTAAGGCAGGAGGTGTTGAGCCTGCGTCATGGTCTGGCTCCGGAACGCCTGGAAGGCTATCTTTTCTGGGAGTAGGTTAACCGCTTTTAAAGCCGGAGCATCAGAAACTGATTTTGGCTTACATTGCCGAAACAGACTCCAGCAAATATGCCCTCCTCTTCTGAAGTTTCAAAAAATGCAAGCACTGAGTCGTCAAGTGCTGGCTCCTGGTCAGGGAGAACCCCTTTCCTTGTGTCCTTCACCCCCACCAAAAGTGAATGATGCAGCAGGCCACACTTCACATTAGTCCATGTAGCTCTTTCCCACATACCATGCCTGGGTTATCAAGTCAAATCGTGAATTCCTCAGTCCAACATAAATCTGACATGGAGTGTGGGTGGCCAGCCAGGGCAGTGGAGTTAATCGGTACCGGGCCGGTGTTTCAGAGGGATGTGTCACGGTGGTGGTGACAAGGTCCGTGGCCCTGGGCGTTCATGCAAAGGGGTGAATAACTTTTATAGGTGAATGATACGTGACGCCACCTGTGGTTTCTGATCAGATTGACCAGCACTGCAGTGTCACTTCTCTGGGACAGATGTTGTGGTGCAGCTAAGATGCAGAAGCCCTGCGCAGGTAGGGCCGTAGTCGCAGGGCAGATGAAAGAGTTGGTAGATGGGGTGCAGTGCAGGATGTAGCAGAGCCGTGCGCCAGGCGCAGGAGATAGATGACTGACACAGTCGTGTAGTTCCTTTTTCTGTACTTGGTAAGTGCCTTACAGGACCTCAGAGTACAGATGGAGAAGGAGTTGGTCAGCTTGGAAGCAAATTAGGAATTCTCTCTCTGCAGATAGGTAGTGTGGCCTCCGTTCTAGCGCTTATCTGAGGTACTCGCAGTACAGAGTTCACCGAAGTACCCCCTGTTGACTCTCTTTTGAAACTTTCTCATATGGCAGGCAGCCATAGCCTTTTCCTTCTGGCTCACACAAGTCGCTGCTGGGGCCTCCGAGCCTTAGTTGGGAACAGAGCATTTACAGCTGCTACTTCCTCCGGATTCTGCTGCAGGACCGTCAGTGTCCCTACCAACTCGGAGATCGGAATGCGGACCATGCGCTCCAGCTAGGAGTGAGCCGTAACTCTGCTCATCCTCCAGCTCCCCTTCTCACATCCACACACTTCCCCTTCCCTTCACAGACTGCCCTAACTTCCCTCCTCCCGACCACAGAGAGCAACTCCTCAGCAGTCAGGTTTAGAGCTCTCCCTGCTTGCCTGGAGTGGGAACTGTGTTGTGTGTTGGTTTAACTGCTAGAGAGATCCTGCGTTGCTCCCAAGAATGACATCACACTGCCTAGGAGGAAGGTAATGCCACTGGGGGTGCCAAAAGTGCACTGATGCCCAGCCACTGCTAGATGATTCTGCTGGTACATTGACCCAGACCAATACATTCCCCTCGCACTTTACACAGCCAGAATCTGACCCTGATGAAACTCAGGTTCCCCTTCCCGCATACTATACCTCCTTACACGGTGACAAAGAGGTAGGTGTAGATGAAAGTGCAGGCTCCTTGAGCATACTCATGGGCGATGGCACTGGCACAGGGCCCCTCATAGTACGCAAAAGTGTCTCTGCTGACCCGCTGTCAGACACACCGCCGTACTATGAGGGGCCCTGTGCCAGTGCCATCGCCAACGAGTGGGCCCTCCCTGCTTGCTCAGGATCACAGCACTTGCAAAGTTGAAATACTTACCTCTCCCTGCTCCACCGCCGTGATGTCTTCCGCGTTTCCTGACAGTGACATTCTGGTCAGAGAGCGCGATGACATCACGTCTCTACGCCCTCTGCCTAAACAGTCCAAGTTCAGAGAAATGGAAAATGGGGACGACGAGAAGTCCAGACTAGTACAGGGATTCCCTAGCGAGGAGACTTATTTATTTGTTTTAAAGGTTGGGAGCAATTTTTGGGGAGCACTATACTCTGGAGAATGATATATGGGGCCACCCATACACTGGAGCATTCCAAAGGTGGACATCAGACACTGGAGCAGCATTTACAGGGCCCATTATGCACTAGAGCATTAGAAATGGGGCCCATTATATATGGAGCATTATTTGGGCCCATAAGACAGTGGAGCTTCATCCATGGGGACCAACATGCTGTAGCATTATGTGGAGCTCATCATATACTGTATCGAACATTATATGGGACCAATGATTCTTTATGGAGAAATATATGGGCCTCATTGCTCTGTATAGCGCACTATGTGGTGGCCATAATACTGTATGGAGTAATATACTGTCCGTTTTTGGAGCTATTGGAGAATTTAAAATGGATATCAGTCATGTGATGTAAGAAGGGAAGTATTTTTCATTTTACTATACCGCTATTTCTCTGCCGTATCAGAGGATCATGAATTGTTGCATGTGTTAAAGGAGCCCATTGACACTCTTTGGCCCTGGGCCCATGAAAATCTGGAGCCAGCCCTACCCCCCCACAACTTTAGCCAAATAATCCCCAGTTTTCAATGCCTAACTATTATTATAAAGTAAATTAAGGTTGACAAGCTTAAGTAATAAGAATTGATGTTTTTGACATTAAAATGGGCACTGTAGGTGTGTTTCCTTTCCTCCACTCACTGCCGACTTTTCTTCCCTATTGACTTTTCGTGTTTCTGTCGGCCTTCGACTTTTCACGATAATCGTCCGATTTCGCTCGACCCGACTTTGCCGAAAGTCAGGTTTCATGAAACCCGACTAGACCCGAAAAAAGGCAAAGTCGCTCATCTCTAGGCAGGTCCCCTCATCTGCCCCTCCACCACATGGAACCTATGCAACCTCTTTTTGACAAAACTTGTATATAATATGTCTCACATACAGTTGTGGCCAAAAGTATTGACACCCCTGCAATTTTGTCAGATAATACTCAGTTTCTTGCTGAAAATGATTGCAAACACAAATTCTTTGGTATTATTATCTTCATTTAATTTGTCTTAAATGAAAAAACACAAAAGAGAATGAAGCAAAAAGCAAAACATTGATCATTTCACACAAAACTCCAAAAATGGACCAGACAAAAGTATTGGCACCCTCAGCCTAATACTTGGTTGCACAACCTTTAGCCAAAATAACTGCGACCAACCGATTCCGGTATCCGGTAACCATCAATGAGTTTCTTACAATGCTCTGCTGGAATTTTAGACCATTCTTCTTTGGCAAACTGCTCCAGGTCCCTGATATTAGAAGGGTGCCTTCTCCAAGCTGCCATTTTTAGATCTCTCCACAGGTGTTCTATGGGATTCAGGTCTGGACTCATTGCTGGCCACCTTAGAAGTCTCCAGTGCTTTCTCTCAAACCATTTTCTAGTGCTTTTTGAAGTGTGTTTTGGATCATTGTCCTGCTGGAAGACCCATGACCTCTGAGGGAGACCCAGCTTTCTCACACTGGGCCCTACATTATGCTGCAAAATTTGTTGGTAGTCTTCAGACTTCATAATGCCATGCACACCGTCAAGCAGTCCAGTGCCAGAGGCAGCAAAGCAACCCCAGAACATCAGGAACCTCCGCCATGGTTGACTGTAGGGACCGTGTACTTTTCTTTGAATGCCTCTTTTTCTCCTGTAAACTCTATGTTGATGCTTTTGCCCTAAAAGCTCTACTTTTGTCTCATCTGACCAGAGAAAATTCTTCCAAAATGTTTTAGGCTTTTTCAGGTAAGTTTTGGCAAACTCCAGTCTGGCTTTTTTATGTCTCGGGGTAAGAAGTGGGGTCTTCCTGGGTCTCCTACCATACAGTCCCTTTTCATTCAGACGCTGACGGATAGTACGGGTTGACACTGTTGTACCCTCGGACTGCAGGGCAGCTTGAACTTGTTTGGATGTTAGTCGAGGTTCACGCACGGTATCAGGTCACCGGACACGGGTCCCAGACAGGGGACAGTGTCCGTCTAGACCTACCGTGCGTGCGGCGTCACTACTGCGGAAACTGGTAAGTGCTGCTGAATGCAGTGTGGCGACAGACACAGCCGCTATGCGATAGTAACATGAGAGACGAGACACCACCGGATGCTAGTGTAGAGGTGCGGTGTGCACAGTGGCCTATGGCTTGCCACTGACTGGCGCTGACTCTTTCTATAGTTCCCTATCCACATGCGTAATATCAGAGGGAGGGGAATCTTAATAAGTCAGTCACCTGAATCATACATCCATCACCATTCACACATCTAGCAAGAAGAGTCTATACTAGCGCATGGCTGAGCGGCCATGCGGGCCTTTTATAGCCGTGCTCTGCCGGGACCTTCCAGATATCTGAGATAGACCAATGAGATCTGGAGAAGGATCTGAGCACATGACTCCCGACCTCCAATGGGAGATTGTCTTGTGAGCATGCTCAGTGGAGCAGCAGAGGAACTTAGCCTCAGGAATGACTTGCTGCAGAGCAGCATGTGAGGCTCTGTATTCCTGTTGTGTAGCTGCAGGAATCTGGTGCCTAACACAAAGGACACAATGGAGCATTGCCAGACTCCCAGGAGGGAGGAAATATGCTGCCCCAGAGTAAAGACTAAAAACTAAGGACTAAAGGACCACAACACAGACCCAGTACTTCGGATGGGCCCCAGCTGAAAGGACTATAAGCATCCAGATTCCAGCGTGTGGACTGATTGCCTGATCTTGGCCACCATGGCCGTTGTGGGTAAGACCGTGAATAGTGTCAGGGAAAGAGCAGGAAGCCAGTGTTGTATCTTCTTTTCTACTACTTTTTCCTACTTCGTTACTATTGCAAAAAGCATAAAATAAAGTTATCCCTGTTGAATCACAGCAGTGACCCTGGATTTTGATTGCTAGAATACAGTGGCTGGAAAGAAAAGGTACCCCGTGGGAAGGAGCTGTGTCAGTTCTGTCTATTTATGTCCAAGGGGCCGGAGGTGCAAGCTGACCATTTGCTCAGTGGACTCTGTCTGTGGACTGTGTCTTTAAGTAACTCGGCCATAACTACCCCCCCATACCACCTTGTTACACACCTGCCGTGCCAGTCTGTATATCAGTCGGGCGCGCCTGCACCGGCCGAGCCAGTCAGTATATCAGTCAGACCCGCCTGCACATGCCGTGCAAATCTGTATATTAGCCATTCCTGCCTACATCAACCATGCCAGTCTGTATATCATCAGGACCCGCCTGCTCCTGCCGAGCCAGACTATATATCAGCTGAACCTTCCTGCACCTGCCATGCCACTCTGTTTACCAGCTGGACCCACCTGCACCTGCCATGCCTGTCTGTATGCCAGTGGGCGCTGCCATCTTGGATCCGGGGAAAATGGCAGGCGAATGCGCAGTGCGCCCGCCGGGAATCTGCCAGCTCCGGCTGGCAGATTCCATTCATTCATTTTGATCACGATGATAAACTATCAAAATAAACAAAATAGTTCATAACCCCCCACCGTTTATCACCCCCTTAGTTAGGCCAACATAACGAAATAAATAATTTTTTTTTTCAGTTTTCCATTAGGGTAAGGGTTAGGGCTAGGGCTAGGGGTAGGGTTAGGGTTGGGCTAGGGGTAGGGTTAGGGTTGGGTTAGGGCTAGGTTTAGGGTTAGGCCGGGGTCACACTAACAGACGCAAAATACGGTCAGTATTTTACATGGTTAAACGGATGAATGGCCCCTAAACAGTGCTCCATATGTCATCCGTAATCAAGGTGTGGTTGCGTATTTTGCGCATGTCAGCATCCGTATGGCATCCGTATGGGGAGATTTTCTCGCAGGCTTGCAAAATGGACATATAATGGAGCCCTATGACAGGGTTTCTAACAGAAACCAAAGAATAAATATAGACACATAGAATGCATATATATATATATGTATTCTATGTGTATATATCTATTCTTTTGTTTCTTTATTAAAACTGTCAGTGTGAGTTTACTGTATAGCGCACTGAATTGCCGGTTTTGCTAAAAGACACCTGGTGCGTATTTCTCGCAAGTCACATGTGTGGTCTGTGTGTAATCCATATTTTTTGCGCACCCATAGACTTGCATTGGCGTACTACGGCCGTAGTACGCTGACAATCGCAGCATGCTGTGATTGGCACGGACTGTAGAATACGGATGAGAAATATACGGCTGGTGCGAGGGACCCCATAGAGAATCATTGGTCCGTGTCTAATGAGTGCTTTTAGTGCCTCTCACTCGGCCGTATTCCTCGCCAGTGTGACCCCGGCCTTAGGGTTAGGCTAGGGTTAGGGTTGGGCTAGGGTAAGGGTTAGGGTTGGGCTAGGGTTAGGGTTGGGCTAGGGTTAGGGTTGGGCTAGGGTTAGGGTTATGGCTAAGGCTAGGGTTTGGGCTCAGGTTAGATTTAGGGTTAGGGCGAACTAGGATTAGGGTTAGAATTAGGATTAGGGATTAGGGTTGGGATTAAGGTTAGGGTTGGGATTAGGGTTAGGGGTGTGTTGGGGTTAGGGTTGGAGCAAGAATTGAGGGGATTCCACTATTTACCAACTTTGGGGGTCTAAGAATTGGGTCTAAAAAATCACTTTTGTGTAAATAAAAAAGACTTTTCATTTTCACGGCTCTGCGTTTATAAACTTCTGTGAGGCGCTTGGGGGATCAAAGTGCTCACCACACATCTAGATAAGTTCCTTAATGGGTCTAGTTTCCAAAATGGGGTCACTTGTGGGGGTTTCCACTGTTTAGGCCCATCAGGGGCTCTGCAAACGCAACATGACGCCCGCAGACCATTCCATCAAAGTCTGCATTCCAAAATGGCACTCCTTCCCTTCCGAGCTCTCCCATGCGCCCAAACAGTGGTTCCCCCCCACATACAGTCATGGCCAAATGTATTGACACCCCTGCAATTCTGTCAGATAATACTCAGTTTCTTCCTGAAAATGATTGCAAACACAAATTTTTGGTATTATTATCTTCATTTAATTTGTCTTAAATGAAAAAACACAAAAAGAATTGTCCTAAAGCCAAATTGGATATAATTCCACACCAAACATAACAAAGAGGGTGGACAAAAGTATTGGCACTGTTCGAAAAATCATGTGATGCTTCTCTAATTTATGTAATTAACAGCACCTATAAGTTATCTGTGGCACCTAACAGGTGTTGGCAATAACTAAATCACACTTGCAGCCATTTGACATGGATTAAAGTTGACTCAGCCTCTGTCCTGTGTCCTTGTGCGTACCACATTGAGCATGGAGAAAAGAAAGAAGACCAAAGAACTGTCTGAGGACTTGAGAAACCAAATTGTGAGGAAGCATGAGCAATCTCAAGGCTACAAGTCCATCTCCAAAGACCTGAATGTTCCTGTGTCTACCGTGCGCAGTGTCATCAAGAAGTTTAAAGCCCATGGCACTGTGGCTAACCTCCCTAGATGTGGACGGAAAAGAAAAATTGACAAGAGATTTCAACGCAAGATTGTGCGGATGTTGGATAAAGAACCTCCACTAACATCCAAACAAGTTCAAGCTGCCCTGCAGTCCAAGAGTACAACGGTGTCAACCCGTACTATCTGTCGGCATCTGAATAAAAAGGGACTGTATGGTAGGAGACCCAGGAAGACTTCACTTCTTACCCCGAGACATAAAAAAGCCAGGCTGGAGTTTGCCAAAACTTACCTGAAAAAGCCTAAAACATTTTGGAAGAATTTTCTCTGGTCAGATGAGACAAAAGTAGAGCTTTTAGGGCAAAAGCATCAACATAGAGTTTACAGGAGAAAAAAGAGGCATTCAAAGAAAAGTACACGGTCCCTACAGTCAACCATGGCGGAGGTTCCTGATGTTTTGGGGTTGCTTTGCTGCCTCTGGCACTGGACAGCTTGACCGTGTGCATGGCATTATGAAGTCAGAAGACTACCAATACATTTTGCAGCATAATTTAGGGCCCAGTGTGAGAAAGCTGGGTCTACCTCAGAGGTCATGGGTCTTCCAGCAGGACAATAACCCAAAACTCATTTCAAAAAGCACTAGAAAATGGTTTGAGAGAAAGCACTGGAGACTTCTAAGGTGGCCAGCAATGAGTCCAGACCTGAATCCCATAGAACACCTGTGGAGAGATCTAAAAATGGCAGTTTGGAGAAGGCACCCTTCAAATATCAGGGACCTGGAGTAGTTTGCCAAAGAAGAATGGTCTAAAATTCCAGCAGAGCATTGTAAGAAACTCATTGATGGTTACCGGAAGCAGTTGGTCGCAGTTATTTTGGCTAAAGGTTGTGCAACCAAGTATTAGGCTGAGGGTGCCAATACTTTTGTCCGGCCCATTTTTGGAGTTTTGTGTGAAATGATCAATGTTTTGCTTTTTGCTTCATTCTCTTTTGTGTTTTTTCATTTAAGACAAATTAATTGAAGATAATAATACCAAAGAATTTGTGTTCGCAATCATTTTCAGGAAGAAACTGAATATTATCTGACAGAATTGCAGGGGTGTCAATACTTTTGGCCATGACTGTATGGGGTATCGGCGTACTCAGGACAAATCGCACAACAACTGTGGGGGTATGATTTCTCCTGTTACCCTTGTAAAAATAACAATTTGGGGGTGAAAAGATCATTTTTGTGTAAAAAAAATGGATTTCTTATTTTCACGGCTCTACGTTATAAACTTCTGTGAAGCACTTGAAGGTTCAAAGTGCTTACCACACTTGGGGGGTCTAGTTTCCAAAATGGGGGTCACTTGTTGGATTTTTCCACTGTTTAGGCACATTTCGGGCTCTCCGAACGCAACATGGCATCCGATCTCAATTCCAGCCAATTCTGCGTTGAAAAAGTCAAACGGTGCTCCATCCCTTGCGAGCTCTGCCGTGTGCTGAAAAAGTGGTTTACCTCCACATATGGGGTATCGGCGTATTCAGGAGAAATTGTACAACAAATTGTGTGGTTGATTTTCTCTTTTAACAATTGTGAAAATAAAAAAAATTGGTTCTGAATTAAATTTTTTGCAAAAAAAAGTTAAATGTTAATTTTTTCCTTCCACATTGCTTTAGTTCCTGTGAAGCACTTAAAGGGTTAATAAACTTGTTGAATGTGGTTTTGAGCACCTTGAGGGGTCTAGTTTTTAGAATGGTGCCACTTTGGGGTATTTTCTGTCATGTACACCCCTCAAAATGACTTTAAATATGACGTGGTCCCTAAAAAAAATGGTTTTGTAAATTTTGTTGTAAAAATGAGAAATCGATGGTCAACTTTTAACCCTTATAACTTCCTAACGAGAAAAAAAATTTTGCTTCCAAAATTGTGGTGATGTAAAGTAGACATGTGGGAAATGTTATTTATTAAGAAATTTTTGTGACACATCTCTCATTTAAGGGCATAAAAATTTAAAGTTTTAAAATTGCAAAATTTTCAAAATTTTCGCCATATTTCCATTTTTTTCATAAATAAACACAAGACTTATCGAAGAAATTTTACCACTAACATGAAGTACAATATGTCATGAAAAAACAATCTTAGAATCAGCGGGATCCATTAAAGCGTTCCAGAGTTATAACCTCATAAAGGGACAGTGGTCGGAATTGTAAAAATTGGCCTGGTCATTAAGGTGCAAACTGGCTCTGTCGCTAAGGGGTTAAACATAAGTCATTAGCTAAAGATAATTACCAGCTGGCGGCCGGCGGCAGGAGGTCAGCGGGCGGCATTGCAATCACGCATATTAAGTCACCCGGAAGTGTTCATGGGCAGAGGTCCAGGCATGGACTGCGCCTGCGCTCACAACGTAAAGCACTAGATGTTTACAATGACATGCAGTGTGGAAACCGGAAGTGTCCAAATCCGGGTCATACATGGCACTGCGCTTGCGCAAGTGTAGGGTCGGTGGAGCCGGGCTGGGGAGGTGGTCCCTCTTCTTACCGCGCAGAGACGAAACAGAGACAAGATGGAGGCAGATTCTGGGTGCAACAGGTCCAAGTTTATTTCACTTGCCGTCCGTCTGACGGCCTCAGAGCACACCGCACTTTCTTTACCTCACGGCCCTCTGTTTCCAGGGCCGCTTCTCACACACCGTACTCTGAACTGGGGACGCGTGTGCGTAAACCGTCCCCTCTTCACTCGTCGACGCTCCTGACAGGTCCGTCACTGTGGCCGCCTTAGGCCCGTAAACCAACAGTGCTTCCACTGATCAGTCGTTGTGTCAAATATGGTGTCTCACACCCAGTGCCTCGTCCCTTCTGCGGTCCTTCCTGTCAGGACTCTCCACACAGCGCACAGACTGTCGCAGTCCTCCTGTCACTGGAGCTCCCCCTGGGGACTGGAACCTTCTGGAACCCTCCCTCAGTATTTATAGCTCTCCCGGTCCCCTGTCACTGTAACCCCGCCCCCCATGACCAACGGTTTCTAAAGCCCTAAGCTGATGTCAAGTCCTTTGCTCACACTCCTCCCTGCCATCTAATGGTCAACCCAAGGTACTGGACGTCCACTACACTTTCCTAGCTGTTTTCCCACTGTAATAACTGACACCTACCTACATTGTTATCAAAAATTCCCAAAGGAAAATTATGGATGCTACCAAATCACCTCTATAACTCTAGATACGACACTATGATGCAAGATTCTTCTAGCTAATTAATAGCAGAGAAAAACAACGAGTATTTAGGAAAAATATAAAAAGAATTTTATTAGAATACATTAAAATACATATTAGACAGTTTCCCACTATGCAGGGTACCAAGGGGTTAATCCTGAAATAGACACTATGAACAATAAAGAGCTAGCTGAAAATAATAATATCAGCTGCAAGCATCCTTAAATATTTTCAATATAAATATATATAAAGTACAGATTCTCCACTATACATTAATTTAATACATAATAGGGCTTTATTAAAAGTGCCTGAAATGCTCATACAAAATAGGGAGCTAATCAATATATTAATAATGGCATCTCAAACCGTCCTCCAGTGCTGGTACACAAATATCCCATACAAACTGGGTAAAGCAGTCTAAACTTGCCCATTTATAGATACACAGTGATGTAATACTACCAGTACTAAGACTGTGGCCCAAATGAAAATGCATATAAATATGCGGGTGCACTGTACTTACAAGTAACATGTAATGGAGGATTCCCCAGACCTGCCGCCCCAACGCGCGTTTCACCGCTTCTTCCTCAGGAATTCCTCCTGAATTCCTCCTTTGCACATGCACAGTAATTAACCGGTTATTATTTGCGGGCAAAAAACCCTAAACTATCTAAAGAAGTATACCGGCCAAAAAAACGCACCCAAAACTGCAATGCCTATGGTACATTTATTACATACGGAAAAATTTATCAGAGATCAAAAATACACATCCATGTGGATAGCGCTTGCGCAATAACTGGCCCAATATTGTTTTTGTCTCAATTCTAGATATGCATACCCCAAAGAGGCACATTTTGGCCCTCATTATTAGCTGGTATAGACCAAATAAATGAGGAAAACTTTTTTATTGTTATTGGCAGGCAGAAATGCACATGCATACTTGCACTAGAAATATGCTTGCACAAAAAGTGCCATTATGGAAATGCAGGTCCAGTTGGTACAAAATGTCCACTTAACACATATGTTTTGGCTTACAAAGGAAGGAAGAAAACCAGGTTTTAGTCAGCACATAGAAGTGCTGCACTTGTTAACAAATCAAGTGCAGCAAACTGGCCCAATGTTGATTTTGTCGGCGAATATATAATGGAATAACATTCATAGATATATATTGCCACACTGTCTCTTTTCCAAACAATTTTATTAACATTTTATAACAGAGCATACATAAATGCAATATCATGAGGCATTCATGACACATGAAAGAAAAAATAAAAAAACACAACCAGACTATAAATAATAATAAGAAGAACTCATGTTAACATTTCCAGCCAGCGAGACCATTTATTTATAGACGAAGGAAGACAGCCATTCAGCAACACCAATTTTTGCTCATATGACTTATGTAAAGTCAGCTTTGCGATAATATCGAGTGAAGAGGGCACTCGAGTGGATTTCCAATAAAACGCAATTTCATTTTTAGAAACCAAAAGTAAATGAATAACCAATTTCCTAACAAAAGGATTCAAACGACTTGCATCCAAGGAGAGCAGGGCGAACTGAGGAGTCAGTGAAAAATCTGATTGATTTAAAATATGAGAAATAAGAGAGGAGATGTCGTCCCAAAAATGCCGAAGATGTGGGCAAAACCAAAATAAATGGGAAAGGCTACCATGATGCCCGCAATCCCTCCAACAGAGAGGGGAGGTGGAAGGATTGATAAAAGCTAGACGAGATGGCGAATAGTACCATCTCGATGTGATTTTAAAGTAGGACTCATGGAGAGCCATAGACATGCTAGCAGAATACGTTAGAGACATGGTCAGTTCCCAAACATCTGTGGTAACAGAAAAATTCACAACCGATTCCCATTTTTTCATATATGGGGATTTTATAAATGCAGAATCGTTGTTGAACCACTGGTAGATATAACGAGTTGACCAAAAAATATTATGACCTGAGTTGCATAAAATATTGATCGCTGGCTCCGATAGAGGAGGGTAGCGAGTCACCAGTGGAGTCAAAAATTCTTTCAACATAGTAAAGTGTAGAAAAGCAGAGGAGGGAACCCCAAACCTATTCTTAAGATGAGAAAAAGATACAAATTTATGACCATCAAAGATGTTATTTACAGTCATATGTTAAAGTTTGGGCACCCCTATTAATGTTAACCTTTTTTCTTTATAACAATTTTGGTTTTTGCAACAGCTATTTCAGTTTCATATATCTAATAACTGATGGACTCAGTTATATTTCTGTATTCAAATGAGGTTTATTGTACTAACAGAAAATGTGCAATCTGCATTTAAACAAAATTTGACCGGTGCAAAAGTATGGGCACTCTTTTCATTTTCTTGATTTGAACACTCCTAACTACTTTTTACTGACTTCCTGAAGCACTAAATTGGTTTTGTAACCTCATTGAGCTTTGAACTTCATAGCCAGGTGTATCAAATCATGAGAAAAGGTATTTAAGGTGGCCACTTGCAAGTAGTTCTCCTATTTGATTCTCCTATGAAGAGTGGCATCATGGGCTCCTCAAAACAACTCTCAAATGATCTGAAAACAAAGATTATTCAACATAGCTTTTCAGGGGAAGGATACAAAAAGTTATCTCAGAGATTTAACCTGTCAGTTTCCACTGTGAGGAACATAGTAAGGAAATGGAAGAACACAGGTACAGTCTTGTTAAGCCCAGAAGTGGCAGGCCAAGAAAAATATCAGAAAGGCAGAGAAGAAGAATGGTGAGAACAGTCAAGGACAATCCACAGACCACCTCCAAAGACCTGCAGCATCATCTTGCTGCAGATGGTGTCACTGTGCATCGGTCAACAATACAGCGCACTTTGCACAAGGAGAAGCTGTATGGGAGAGTGATGCAAAAGAAGCCGCTTCTGCAAGCACGCCACAAACAGTCGCCTGAGGTATGCATAAGCACATTTGGACAAGCCAGTTACATTTTGAAAGAAGGTCCTGTGGACTGATGAAACAAAGATTGAGTTGTTTGGTCATACAAAAAGGCGTTATGCATGGAGGCTAAAAAACACAGCATTCCAAGAAAAACACTTGCTACCCACAGTAAAATTTGGTGGAGGGTCCATAATGCTTTGGGGCTGTGTGGCCAATGCCGGCACCGGGAATCTTGTTAAAGTTGAGGGTCGCATGGATTCAACTCAGTATCAGCAGATTCTTGACAATAATGTGCAAGAATCAGTGACGAAGTTGAAGTTACACAGGGGATGGATATTTCAGCAAGACAATGATCCAAAACACCGCTCCAAATCTATTCAGGCATTCATGCAGAGGAACAATTACAATGTTCTGGAATGGCCATCCCAGTCCCCAGACCTGAATATCATTGAACATCTGTGGGATAATTTGAAGCGGGCTGTCCATGCTCGGCGACCATCAAACTTAACTGAACTGGAATTGTTTTGTAAACAGGAATGGTTACAAATACCTTCATCCAGGATCCAGGAACTCATTAATAGCTACAGGAAGCAACTAGAGGCTGTTATTTTTGCAAAAGGAGGATCTACGAAATATTAATGTCACTTTTATGTTGAGGTGCCCATACTTTTGCACCGGTCAAATTTTGTTTAAATGCAGATTGCACATTTTCTGTTAGTACAATAAACCTCATTTGAATCCAGAAATATAACTGAGTCCATCAGTTATTAGATATATGAAACTGAAATAGCTGTTGCAAAAACCAAAATTGTTATAACGAAAAAAGGTTAACATTAATAGGGGTGCCCAAACTTTAACATATGACTGTAATTTAGAAATATCCCAGTCAGCCCAAGTAGAATGCAAATCGAATGAATAAACAGAGGCCAGAAAAGAGAGAGGAAGCCTCAACAGGAGTTGAATCCTAGAAAAACCACTCTTAAATTTAAAAAACTTCCTCCAAGCCACAATTTTATTAAAATAAAATTCCAAGTCCACCCATGAAGGTATATGGCCAGTTGACCACCAACATAGACTTTGCTTAATAAGATTAGAGTAATAATAAGCTGAGATGTTAGGCAGTCCCATACCTCCAAGTAACTTCTGTTTGTATAACTGATTCGAAGCAATACCGGCCTTTTTATTTCCCTAAATAAATAAATTAAGACGTGTCTGCAGACTAGTTAAATAAAAAGTGGAAACAAGCAGGGGAAGGGGTCTGAAAACAAAAAGGATTTTGGGAAGGAATATTGATTTGGCAACTAGACATTTTCCCTACCAGGATAATTTTTTGTCCGCGTAAAAATTAAGGCCTTTAGAAATGGAGGCAATTAGGGAATCTAGGTTAGTGGAAATCAGAGATCCAAGGTTTCTAGAAAACCGTAGACCTAAATAAACAATTTCCCTCTCCGCCCAACCCCAAGAAGAGACAGCCTTTATACTCCTGATTTGACAATTGGTGAGATTAAATTGGAAAATTTGGGGTTTGGACTCATTAATCTTAAAATAGGAAAGGGAGGAAAAATTTTGAAGTAGGGATTGTAAATGTGAAATAGAGGAGCAGGGATTAGTGAGAGACAGGAGGACATCATCAGCATATAGACTGATCTTAAACTCCTGACGATCTGTTCAAACACCCTCTATGGAGGAATGATCTCTGATTAATTGGGCTAGCGGTTCTATTGCAAGGGCAAAAAGTAATGGAGAGAGGGGACAACCCTGCCGGGTACCATTAGAAATTGGAAATGAGAAGGAAAAGTTATTAATAATGTAAATTTTTGCTTGAGGGTCAGAATATAAGGCCATCATTTTGGTGATAAAGTCTAAATTAAATCCAAATTTTAGTAGGGAGCATCGGAGAAAGGTCAAATTCAAGCAATCAAACGCTTTTTCTGCATCTAATGAAATTAGAGCAGAAGGAAGTTTTTGAGAATTGATTAACTTTATAATATTTATCAGCCGTCTGGTCCCTTCAATGGATTGCCGATGTTTGATAAAGCCAATTTGGTCCATGGAAATTAATTTAGGCAGTATAATATTAAGACAATTAGCTAAAACTTTAGAATAAATTTTGAGGTCAGTATTTATTAATGAAATGGGACGATAATTAAGAATTTGATCAGGATTAGTATTGGGTTTGGGAATTAGTACGATTGTAGCATCTAAATTTTCTCTAGGGAAGGAACCAACGGACGCAGCGGCATTAAAAAGTTTAGTTAAACGGGGGAGAAGAATGTCGTGGAAAGACTTATAATAAATGTTACTATAACCATCGGGACCAGGGGTTCTATATAAGACTTTAATTGACTAATGGTGTCACCAATCTCTTCAGCAGTAAAAGGAGCAGATAAAAAATCTGCGTCCACAGAGTTGAGATTTGGAAGGTTAACCGAAGATAAAAAATTATTAATAGAGTCCGCATCTGGAGCAGGAAGAGAGGGATCAGACCTCAAATTATACAGTTGATTGAAATATTTCACAAATTCATTTGCAATGTCTTGTGGGTGGGTGAGGAATAATCCCTTAGGAGAAGTAATTTTGTCAATGCGGTTGCGTACTCTAAGCTTCTTTATTCAATTAAACATAAAACGGGTGGGTTTATTAAGGGACATGTAATGATGAAATTTTGATTGCTTTACTGCAGAATCATAGAACGAAAAAATTGTGGCCCTTAATTCATTTCGAAGATGGGATAAATCAGCTAGCGATGTGGAGCTAGATGGAGGATTCTTAGATAAGGACAATTCCAACTCTTTCTCCTTAATCAAAGCCTGCAAATTTTTAATTTTTTGACAGTTAAAATTTTTTATACGGGAGGAAATACTCATAAGACTAAGTTCACACGTAGCGGAACTCTTGCGGAAATTACCATGAGAGTTCCGGAATTCCATTCCGCGGGAAAATCGCATTTTAAATTCCCGCAATTTTCCCGCGGAAAAACTAGCATTTTGCAAGCGTAATTAGCTTGCAAAATGCTAGCGTTTTCCAAGCGATCTGTAGCATCGCTTGGAGTACTGATTGACAGGTTGGTCACACTCGTCCAACATAGTGTTTGACGAGTGTGACCAACTTTTTACTACTGAGGCTGCCTATGCAGCATCAGTAGTAAAAGATAAAATGTAAAAAATAATTACAAAAAAAATATGTGTTATTCTTACCTTCCGACATCCCGCACAGCCTTCCCGCCTCTCTCCACACTGCCGTTCCCAGTAATCCTTTGCGAAAATGCCCACGATGATGTCCGTTGTCGTGGGATCGCGACGTCTCGCGGTAATTCGCAATGATGTCGCGCGAATGATCACGAGACTTCGCGATCCCGCAAGAGCAGACGTCATCGTGGGCATTTTCACAAAGGATTACTGGGAACGAGAGCATGGAGAGAGGCGGGAAGGCTGCGCGGGACGTCGGAAGGTAAGAACAACAATATTTTTTATTTTAAAGTCTATTTTTTACAGGGATATGGTACCCAAAGCCCGGAGGACAGTCTCCTCTCCTCCGGACCATGGGTACCATCCGGAATTGTTCTGCTTACTTTTTGCACTGTGTGCACAGGCACATGCAGGAAGTAAGCAGAACAATGCATTCCTATGGATGCGGGATCGCCGCGATTCCGAAAAATTAATGAGCATGCTGCGTTTTTTACCGCGAAGCGATTCCGCCGCGGTAAAAACCGCAGCATTAGCACAGCATTGCGGAATCCCATAGGAATGCATGGGATGCTTATTTTTCATGTTTTCGTGGCAAAATTGCGCCGTTAAAACCGCCACGGAAACGCAAAAAAAGCCACGTGTGAATCCAGCCTAAGAGTGCCTCGTATAACCACCTTGTGAGCATTCCACTGGAGGAATGGTTTGGAAGGATCAAATATATTTTCTGAAAAATAAAAATTGAGAGATTTAGATATTTCCTCATGGTAAGTAGGATTTTTAAAAATAGAAGCATTACACTTCCACAACTGCTGATTATTAACAGTTTGCCCCTCAACCAACTTGGCAATTACAGGAGCATGATCTGAAATAGATTTCCAATTGAAACTGAGGAAAATCTAGGGAGAGAAAATACATCTGACAAAATGAGGTCAATACGAGAGGCAGATAAATGAGAGTCAGAAAAAAATGTATATTCCTTTGAGGTGGAATTGAGACAACGAAAAACGTCAAAAAATTCATTAGTGAAAAGCCAATTATTTAAAGAAGGGAAATTAAGTCTACTGGAAGAAGAAAAATATTCAGGATTGAAAGTCCTCAGTAGTTGATACCTTTTAATGGCTTCAGTTAGCCATTTAAAGGTTTCAACTACTAAGGACTCTCAATCCTGAATATTTTTCTATCCACTGGCTAACACGGTACAAAGATATACATTTTTCCTGTACTGGAAGAAGAGGCATCAAGCGTATTATCGGGTACCAAGTTAAAATCACCTAAGAGTAAAAGAATGCCTCTCTTTAGTGGTTCAAGTTTTTTTAGTAATTTGTTCAAAAACCTAATTTGACCTTTAGTAGGAGCGTAAATGTTGACAATGGTATAAATTTGGGAGTCTATAGAACAGACAAGGACATGAAAATGACCGTTCACATCAACCAATTCCTCCAGCAGTTCGAACGACAAGGAGTCCCTGACTAGGGTAATGACACCTGCCTTTTTAGAGGGACCTGAGGCCTCAAAACATGAGGGTAATTTTTTAGGGAAAACGTGGGATGATTATTAATTTTAAATTTAGTCTCCTGGAGGCACACGACATCTGCTGCAGATTTATTAATTTCTCTCTGAAAGAAAAAACGCCTATTTGGACTATTAAGCCCCTTAACGTTATAAGTAACTAATGTAAGTACCATAAAAAAAGAGAAAACTTGGCGTTAAAAAACAATCACCAGCTGGAAAGTGTCACAAAAAGAATACACTACAAAACTAAATAACCAAAGAATAAGTACAAACTTAAAATTGTACAGTGTTATAACCCTAAGAGGGAAACCACAGAAAATGGTTCTCCTACTTGCGCCGGGGGAAAAGTCTATGCAGCGCAAGGCTAAGGAAACCCTCATTAACACCTATATCAAATAGACAAATATACAAGCTAAGCACAATATTAAATCATATAATATCAGATAACCCATAGACACACATTACAATAGGCTCAGGTGACATGTCCTGGACCAGCAGAAGAAACTGTAGGAACAGAGGACAAGACACCCAGAGATTTCAGAAATTGGAACCCCTCTTCAGGTGAAAGAAAAGTTGCATTCTTCCCTTTGTAATTAAAAAAGAGGCGTAGAGGAAATCCCCACTTATAAGGAAGGCCTCGCTCCCACAACACGGAGGTCAGTGATCGAAAGTGTTTCCGATCTTCTATAGTTGCTTTAGATAGATCAGAAAACAACTTTAAATGGTGATATGGTTCCGGGAAGCCTCCCTTAATTCTGACCAAATTCTGAATTTTCTCTTTTATGTGGTAGAAATGAATTTTCATAATTACATCCCTGGGTAGGTCTTTAGGGATGGAAGGAGGCTTAGGAAGACGATGGATGCGATCAATGATAAGATCCGTATCCGAAAGATTGGGAATCATCCTCCTAAAAACTCCCTTAACATAGTCAGAAAGCTTGACGGATATACCCCTGATTTTAATATTGATGCGGTGGGAGCGGTCCTCCAGATCCGCCAATTTAAAAGTCGCAACTGGTGTATCTCAGACTTGGACTCCGAATGGTGTTTTAGAGATACCGTTTGTGATTTTTCCAATTCCCTCAATCTAGACTCATGGTTATCCAACCGAGCAGTAAAGTGTTCAAGAGTGTCTTGAAAAAGCTTTGCTTGGTTAGCCATGTCGATACACATCCTGGCACTAAGTTTTTCAACTAATGTGTTCATATATGCCTCAAGGGTTGTAGCACCAGGGAAGGCCCTGGACAACTCCTCAGGTTTCGGCCTGGATTTTTTTGGAGTAGGGTTGGGGGTAGAAGAACTACAATCCTCCCCCGAGGAATTGGCACTGGAAGACCGTGTACTCCCCCCACCCGAGGGACCCTTCCTCTTTGAAGAGGAAGAAAGATCCATTGTCTCAATATGAGAATTTGAGGAAGGAAGATCTCCACTTAACGTTGTCAAACAAGCACCATGTGTGGACAACGAGAGAGACACATTGTCGGTAGAAAGCTGCGAACAGTCTCTGTCAATGGGAGAATGGGACTTAAGCGGACTCAATAGATTAACCGTGTCCCTGGAAGAACCACGAGGAGACTTGGGTTCTTTATTTTGCTTTTGTCCTCTAGAGACACCAGTAGTTTTAGCCATAGGTAATGTTGAGTTGAAATGACTCATTTTGCCAAGTGATATAATCAAGAACTGAGAAAGAGTAGAATAGTAACTTTATATTAAATAAATTAACCTGGGAGATAATGTCACAGAAGTGTATAGGGTTGTGTTATTTTGAGGTGACCGGCTAGGGACCACCGCTACCCAACGTCAATTTTTACTAAAAAATTTTATTTATTGTTTTATTTATTTTTTTGTTTTTTTGTATTTTATTATGTTTTATTTATTATTTCTAATATTATTGTTTCTTCTGTTTCCTCTCTCCCCTCTCCCTCCAATTTATATATTAAATATTATAATTATACTTTATAAACTTATTATTTAGTTTTAAATAATTAATATTAATTATATAGTATATTTGTTATTTATATTTTAAATGAGCAACAATCCCCTATACCAATCAGTATGATGAAGTATGTGTATACAGTTTTCAATGCAAGAACAGCAAATAAAGCAACATCAAATACTGAGTTCAAACCCACCAAGAAAATGGCCACCCCCAGCAGCTGCAACACTAGACCCACCAATAAAATGACCGCTACCATAGGCGGCGACTGCAGTCCCCCACAGCTTCCAGACAGGCTGCAATCAACGGCGATGTCACAGGCAGAGGTGAGGAAGCCTGTGGAGCAGGAATATACAGCGATCCGTGCCTGTCACAGCCAGACACGTCAGGACAATGCAGCTGGGGATCTCCACTTCATTCAGAAGAAGGCCCTAGTCCAACGATGATGTCACAGGAGGAGGAGAAGCCGGAGTATAGAGGAACAGGGCGAGCTGACAAAGGAACTTCTCGGGCAATGTGCCCTGGTAAAACAAATTCAAAAAAGATCCAAAGCCCCCGGTCCATCAGGGGCAACCCCATAAATGGGGATAGATATATTTTTACTCAATTTTGAGCCCAGAAAAAAAACGCATATAGCGGTGGCGTCACTGGGAGGGAGGGAGGCGGCACCTGCAGCAGTCCCAATCCAAATCTTCACCTGTGATGTGCCCAGGCAAAATAAAGTTAAAGGGGGCGCAAACCCCCCAGTTAGACAGGGGCAGACCTATAGAAGGTCACAGGGGGGGTTCCAATGTATTTTGTGATGCCACTCGAATAGCGGTGACGTCACTGGCAGAGGAGGAGGATCCGCAGCACAGCAGAGCCCAGCGGTCTGTGGGGGGAACTTCCACAGCAGTGTGTCCAATGAAAACACACACAAAAGAGATCCCCGACCCCCCGGTCCACAAGGGGCAGCCCCAAAATAAGAGTTAAAACCAGTCTAGTTCAAATTTGATCACAGGAAAAAAACTGCTTATAGCGGTGACGTCACTGAGAGGGAGGGAGATGGCGCCTGCAGTGGTCTCAGTCCAAGTCTTCACCTGCGATGTGCCCAGGCTAAGCAAAATTAAAAGGGGGCAAAAAACCCCCCGGTTGAGTAGGGCACACATACAGAAGGTTCCAGAAGGTGTTTTGATATGTTTTATGATACCCACCGATTAGCGGTGATGTCACTGGAAGGCAGAAGATGGCACCCAGAGAAATTTCTGACAGGATCTTCACCCCCGCTGTGCCAGGGTATATCACAGTCAAAAGGGGGCTAAAACCGCCTGGTTGGACAGGGGTACATCCAGAAAGGGTCCAAGAGGAAATCTTCCAATAAATTGGCGCAATATCAAAATAACGAAAATGTCACTGAAAATTGATAAAAGCTCCAAAAGTCAAAAAAATTGTGGGAAAATGAATATAAATCCACACCAATGTGAGGAAAGGTGAAAAATAAAATATTTTAAAGAAAAAAGAGGCAGTCTTTGAGTCTTTTTTACCTCAGACAGGATCTCTCACAGTGACACGGCATCAACCGACGCCATTTTAGCAGGCCGCAGTCTTCGCCACAGGATAAAATGTCCTAGGTATATCCGATTTTGACAGAAAACATCTTAAAACGTGCCAAACAACTTGCTGAATAAAAGTAAGTATGAATGAGAGCGAAAATTTAGAAATATAGTTGCGTAGTCAGTAGCTGTAGAGGGTTACCTCAGGAGCACGCACGCAGTGCGACTTACATCTCCTGCGCCTAGGCCATGTCCCCTATTGCCACACTGTCTCGATTCTAGATATGCATAACCCAAAGAGACACATTTTGGCCCTCATTATAAGCTAATATAGACCAAATAAGTGAAGAAAGTTTTTTTAATATTGGCGGACGAAAATGCACATGCATACTTGCACAAGAAATGTGCTCGCACAAAGAAAATACCATTATAGAGATACAAATCCAATTAGTGCAAGATGCCCACCTATCACATATATTTTGACTTGAAAGGGAAGGAGGGAAAACCAGGGTTTGGTCAGCACATAGGAGTGCTGCACTTGTTGTCAAAACAAGTGCAGCAAACACAGGGGAGCACTTTAAAAGAACTTGTTGCGAATTTGTAAATATAGCCTATTCAGCAGGTCACATATTTTGTCTAACCAAAATGCAAAATCCCCATTGATTAAAAATATGCCCATGCTATTCAGTAACTGGGCTAATTGTAATTGTGATCTTTACCTGGTTATTTCGGGGAATTATATTGTATGTCATTGTACCCTTTACAGTATAGGAGTGCCGGCGTAGTTGAACCAGATTCACTGTATAGGCATTGAATATATACATGTGATCCTTTGATCGTTTACGCAAGCGCACTACCAACTATGATCTTGATCTAAAACACTTCCTGGTGCCACACTGTGTGCTATCGCTAAAACTTAGCGTTTTACATTGTGGGTATGCAGGCACAGTACTGACTGCGATATTCACCTGGCTATGTTCGGGCAGTATACTGCATGTAATTGTACGCCCCACACTATGGGTGCGCAAGCGCAGTTTAATCAGCCTTATTGTGTAGGCATAAGATCTTGTGATTACTTGCGCAAGCACAGTACCAAGTATGACCCGGATTTGGACACTTCTGGTTTTCACACTGCATGTCATTGTAAACATCTAGTGCTTTACGTTGTGAGCGCAGGCACAGTCCATGCCTGGACCTCTGTCCATGAACACTTCCGGGTGACTTAATATGCGCGATTGCAATGCCGCCCACCAATCTCCTGCCGCCGGCCGCCAGCTGGTAATTATCTTTAGCTAATGACTTATGTTTAAACTAGATTATGGCCCGATGCGGCGACGCCATCTTGAGTATCGTGGGATTTCACGATACTCAAGATGGCGTCGCCGCAAGAACATGTCGCCGGCGTGGAGGACGTCTGGATCCAGGATGGCGCCGGCGGAAGAAGATGTCGGGGATCGTGGATCAGCGGCGATGACGGCGTGAGTATGAGAGACGGTGTGAGAGAAGGAGGTCATATGTGGAGTGAAAGAGTGAGTGGACGTGAGTGGAGATGGTGAAAGGTGAGAGGAGTGTGTGTTGAGGAGTGTGTGTGTTGAGGAGGAGTGGTGTGTTGAGGGTTAACATGGAAAGAGGTGTGCGGTGACGTCACCGGTTACAACTTGACGGAAGTTGTTACAACCGGAAGCTGCTTAGGGCATTTATTATTATAGATAGTCGATCTTCACAGAACCAGACACAGCTAACCTTGAAAAAGACACTTTAGGTGTCGGAACGCGTGGGTTATTCTCACACCACTTTGGCTGCACGACTGCTTCTCATATGACTGGGTGACTGTGCCCTTACCCTGACTTACTGACCTGTGGTGATGTATTAATCCACTCTATTCTATCTAGGCCAGTGATGTCTCTTTATTAAGGTTTTTTCTTTCTATA
Source organism: Dendrobates tinctorius (assembly GCF_039654945.1). NCBI lineage: Eukaryota > Metazoa > Chordata > Amphibia > Anura > Dendrobatidae > Dendrobates > Dendrobates tinctorius. The sequence goes on along the minus strand of NW_027361808.1, from coordinate 1,944,260 downwards.
TCAAGGATAAAGAAGCCTGGGATCCAGTATGAATAATCTTTTGTGGGCTAACAATATTTAAATGCTCCCATTTCTCCTCATTATGGTATAAAATGCATTGGCATCCTGTGAGGCTATATCAGCAGCATGTTTATATGATATATGGTTTTTTATACCTATATTAGTGGCCAGTGGTTGTTTAATGTCTTGTATTGACTGGACTATGTTTGTCCTGTTTCAATGCATTTTTTAAGTGCTTTTAACCGTGTGTTTTTATTTGGTTTTGTATACAATAAATTTGATATATTGCTTATCATTTGGTGTGGTGATCCTAATTATATGCATGTTTTTCTTCATTGTTCAGATCTAAGAGTAAAAAGATCATTAGAAAGGTCTTTGTACTGTCCCCGCATATATTTATACATTGTAATAAGATCACCCCTAAGCCTTCGATTCTCCAAACTAAATAACCCCAAGTGCAATAACCTGTCTTGGTATTGCATACCCCCCAGTTCTCTAATAACCTTGGTCGCTCTTCTCTGCACCCGCTCCAGTTCAGATATGTCTTTCTTATACACGGGGACCAGAACTTGTACACAGTATTCTAAGTGTGGTCGCACTGGTGACTTATATAGAGGTAAAATTATGTTCTCCTCATGAGCATCTATGCCTCTTTTAATGCATCCCATTATTTTATTTGCCTTTGCAGCAGCTGCCTTACACTGGCCACTAAATGTGAGTTTGTCGTCCACCCATACACCCAGGTCTTTTTCAGTGACAGTTTTGCCCCGTGTTTTACAATTAAGCACATAATTATACATCTTGCTTGTTCTACCCAATTGCATGACCTTACATTTATGCCCATTAAAGCTCATTTGCCATTTATCAGCCCAAGCTTCTAGTTTACATAAATCCTCCTGTAATATAAAATTGTCCTCCTCTGTATTGATTACCCTGCAGATTTTAGTATCATCTTCAAATATTGAAATTCTACTCTCTGTACCCCCTACAAGGTCATTAATAAATATGTTAAAAAGAAGCAGGCCCGATACTGACCCCTGTGGTACCCCACTGCTAACCGTGACCCAGTCCGAGTGTGCTCCATTAATAACCACCCTTTGTTTCCTATCTCTAAGCCAGCTATTAACCCACTTACACATATTTTCCTCTATCCCCATTGTTCTCATTTTATGTATCAACCTTTTGTATGGCACCATATCAAAAGCTTTTGAAAAGTCCATGTACACCATGTCCACTGCATTCCCTTGGTCCAGTCCGGAACTTTCCTCTTCATAAAAGATTAGTCTGACAGGAATGGTCCCTTGTAAACCCATGTTGATATTGGCTCATGAGGTTATTCTTCTCCAGATCCTCCAGTATAGTATCTCTTAGAATACCCTCCAGGATTTTACCCACCGTAGAGGTTAAGCTCACTGGCCTATAATTTCCAAGTTCAGTTTTTGTCCCCTTTTTAAATATTGGCATCACATTTGCTATACGCCAGTCCTGTGGTACAGACCCTGTTATTACGGAATCTTTAAAGATTAAAAATAATGGTTTATCTATGACTGTACTTAATTCCTGCAGTACTCGGGGGTGCATCCCATTTGGGTCCGGGGATTTGTCAATTTTAGTGATTTTTAGACGCCGCCGTACTTCCTGCTGGGTTAAGCAGGTGACATTTAATGGAGAATTTTTCTTATCACTGATCATGATATCCATCATGGGATGTTCTTGTGTAAATACTGTGTAAATACTGTTGAAGAAAAGTCATTTAGAATATTGGCTTTTTCCTCATCCTCATCCACCATTTCACCCAGACTATTTTAATGGAGCCAACACTATCATTTTTTAGCTTCTTACTATTTATATAGTTAAAGAATATTTTGGGATTATTTTTACTTTCTCTAGCAATGAGCCTCTCTGTCTCAATCTTTGCTGTCTTGATTTGCTTTTTACAGAATTTATGTAATGTTCTGTATTTATGTAATGTCTCATCACTACCTACTTGCTTTAATTCTCTAAATGCTTTATTTTTGTCACTTATTGCGCTCCTTACAGCCCTAATTTTTTTTTTTTGTTTTTGTTTTTAAGCCCTATTTAGCCGTAGTGGTTTCCTCCTATTTCTCGCATGTTTATTCCCATACGGTATATATTGTGCACAGGTCCTATTCAGGATGCTAATAAACGTCTCCCATTTTCTTTGTGTATTTTTATGTCTCATGATATCGTCCAGGTTAATTGCACCAAGATCATCTCTCATCCTTTGGAAATTTGCCTTCCTGAAGTTTAGTGTCCTTGTAACCCCTCTACTACACATCTTATTAAAGGATACATGAAAACTTATTATTTTGTGATCACTATTTCCCAAGTGACCCTCAACCCTTATATTTGATATGCAGTCTGGCCTGTTGGTTAATATTAGATCTAGCAGTGCCCCCCCTCTTGTTGGGTGCTGAACCAGTTGTGAAAGGTAATTGTCTCGCATAGTTGTCAAAAACCTATTACTTTGCTGAAACTGCAACTTTTGATTCCCAATGTGTTTCATTGTAGTTGAAGTCCTCCATAATAATGAATACTCCTTGAGTCGCCGCTTCATCTATTTGCTTTAGGAGGATATTCTCCGTTGCTTCAGTTATTTTTGGAGACATAACAAACCCCTATCAATAATTTATTATTTTCCCCCCCTTCCCTTATCGCCACCCACAGGGACTCTACATTTTCATTAGATTTACATATATTATCACGCAGGATGGGTTTTAAGGATGATTTTACATATAAACACACACCTCCCCCTCACTTATTTGTATGGTTAATACTGAACAGACTATAGCCCTGTAAATTAATCGCCCAGTCATGGCTCTCATCCAGCCATGTCTCAGATATCCCCACCATGTCATAATTATGTTCCAACAAAATTAATTCTAATTCCTCCATTTTGTTGACGAGGCTTCTGGCATTAGTACACATGCACTTTATGTATCTCTCTGTACCTCTATTCTTTCTTAAATTATTAACTGTTCTAACCCCACCCCCCATGCCACCTCCACCCCCAATTTCATTAATTGTGCCCAGATCTCTATCTGCACTATCTTCCCCTCCTATAAAATGAATACCCTCTCCCCAGTCCCTAGTTTAAACACTCCTCCAACCTTCTAGAAATTTTCTGCCCAAGCACAGCTGCACCTTCCCCATTGAGGTGCAGCCCGTCCCTAGCATAGAACCTGTAGCCAACTGAGAAGTCGGCCCAGTTCTCCAGGAACCCAAACCCCTCCTTCCTACACCAATTCTTGAGCCACTTATTAACCTCCCTAATCTCCCGTTGCCTCTCTGGCGTGGCACGTGGTACAGGCAATATTTCAGAAAATACCACCTTGGAGGTCCTTGCTTTAAGCTTGCAGCCTAGTTCCCTGAAATCATCTTTAAGGACCTTCCACCTTCCTCTAACTTTGTCATTTGTGTCTATGTGCACCATGACCGCTGGGTCCTCACCAGCCCCTCTCAGGAATCTGTCAACCAGATCAGCGATGTGTCGGACTCGAGCGCCAGGTAGACTGCACGCCGTTCGACGATCCCTATCTTTGTGACAGATTGCCCTATCTGTTCCCCTAATAATTGAGTCCCCCACTACCAGCACCTGTCTGGCCTGCCCTGCTCTCCTATTTCCCCCCTTACTGGAGCAGACACTCCTCCAGCTTTCAGAGGACATGTGTCACGGAGTGACTTGTCCTCTGTGCCGCAACCTGCAGGACGGCACTAACACCAGGACACACAAGGGGAACACCAGGGAAACAGTTACAATGGTGGGCCATGCAGTAGGGAACGGGGATGTGGAGACCTTCTGCACTCCCCTGAGGCAGTGTCCCTAAACACTCCTAACGATCCCTATACAGGTTCCTCACCTGTCGCCGAGCTGGATACCTTAATCCCTAGCTCGCCCTGCACCTATCCCTTACTAGTGAACTGGATGGTGCAGATACTAATCCCACCACTGTACTAATAATTGTAACGAATGGAAGCGGAGGCAGAGATGGTGAAGTTCACATTCGTTTTTTATTTTTTAAGTGGAACGGTCCGGGGGGCTTCGAAGGGGTGTGACTAGTGAGCCCCGGGCACCCGTAGTAAAGCCCCTCAGGCAGGGCCAGAATGGAATGCCCGGAGGACACAGGTGCTACCTCCAGTTAGACCCCGAACACGTGGCAGCTGTCCCAGCGGGACCAAAAGGGATAACAAAAGTTACAGCAGAGTCCGTAATGCGCTGGGTCCTGGATCCGGTTAGTTGGTAAGGAGTCGGTTCTAGTGACTTTCACACAGTCCTTGGACTCGGATGGCTGTAGGCAGAACGTGATGGCTTAGGCCCAGATGGTTGCTGATATAACCAGGTAACACAGGATACTGATATGCTGTGGAAACAGAGAGCATTAGACAATGCACAGAGACTTTAGATGCAGTGCAGACAGGTTAGCATGAGAACCGGATGTAGCAATGATAGATACTCGCTGCTCCGGCACTCTCCCTATGGAGGAGAGGCCAGAAATAGCAGCCAGTGTGCTGCCATTGGTTGACTGCATTTTTTGAATAATGCACGCCGCCCCTTTAAGAAGGCAAGAGAGCGGGCGGGCGTGCCCTAATAGCCTTAGTTACAGATCTCCTCACAGGACGCCAGGAGGAGGAGGCAGGAGGGAAGACAGAATGCTGAGCAGCAGCATGAGAGGCTCGAGGTGAGTGCCCAGAACGGAAAGCAGCGGCAGGCCTGGACACAGCGCCAGGACGGGGGCCAGGTGTTACAGCGGCAGACCTGGGCACAGCACCAGGATGGGGACCGGGTGTAACAGTATCCTCCTCTTTACACACCCTCTTCTTCAAGCCTGCATAGAACCATTTAAGGAGAAGAGGAGCCTGGATGTTCTCCCTAGGCTCCCAAGATCTCTCCTCAGGACCAAAACCCTTCCAGTCCTCCAGGTAGTATGTCTTACCCCTTACTTTTTTTTACAGCCAGGATATGTTTTACCTCAAAAACATCATCCTCCGAGACAGGGTCAGGAGTGGTACCCGGATCCTTAAAGAAGGGACTCAAAACTACTGGTTTGAGGAGAGAAACATGAAAGGAGTTAGGCACACGTAGGGAAGTGGGCAACTTCAGCTTGTACGAGACTGGATTGATCTGTCTCAAGATCTCAAATGGTCCGATGAACCGGGGACCCAATTTGTAGGACGGCATCTTTAACCAGATGTACTTAGAAGAGAGCCATACCTTGTCTCCGGGACGAAAGATAGGCACATCCAAACGTCTCTTGTCCGCATGCCTTTTTTATACGCTGGGAGGCTTTCTCCAGAGCAGTTTTGGTATCCCTCCAGACCTTAGAAAAATCTTCGGAGAAAGTATCGGCAGCTGGAACGCCAGATGATCTGGAGATGGGAAGAGGTATTCCGGGTTACAATCTGAAGACAATCTGAAAGGGAGACTTTCCAGAAGATTCACTTACTTGATTGTTGTAAGGAAATTCAGCTCAGGACAGTAAGTCTGCCCAGTCGTCATGATGGGCGTTGACAAAGTGACGCAGGAATCCAGCCAGGATTTGATTTGTCCTCTCCACTTGTCCATTGGACTGGGGATGGTACGCTGAGGAAAAATCCAGTTCAATTCTTACCAGTTTACAAATTGCTCTCCATAATCTTGAGGTGAACTGGACTCCTCTGTTGGACACGATGTGGAGAGGGAAACCATGGAGATGGAAGATGTGCTGGATGAACAGGTCCGCCAACTCAGGAGCAGTTGGAAGACCGGGTAGTGGAATGAAGTGAGCCAATTTAGAGAAGCGATCCACCACTACCCACACCAGAGAACTGCCAGATGAGATTGGGAGATCTCTGATGAAGTCCATTGCAATATGCTGCCAGGGGGCAGACGAAATTGGAAGAGGCTGAAGCCTACCTGCGGGTAGATGCTTGGCCGTCTTGTTACGAGCACAGGAAGGACAGGCTGTGACATACTCCAGAATGTCCTTATCCATGGCAGGCCACCAGTAGTATCGGGAGATGAGTTGCAGAGTCTTTCTCTGGCCGGCGTGACGAATGACCCCACCGAAGGACACGAGTACGCTCAGAAGCTGACACGAAAGTCTTCCCAGGAGGCAGCCGGGCAAGATCATTAGAAGCGACCGCGACTAACCTTGAGGGTTCAATGATGTGCTGCGGTTCTTCTTCTTGATCAGGAGGTAGAAAGGCTCTGGAAAGTGCGTCTGCTTTGACATTTTTGTCAGCTGGGCGAAAATGAAGAGCAAAGTTAAAACGAGCAAAAAACAAAGCCCAGCGGGCTTGACGAGGATTCAGCCTTTGTGCAGTTTGGAGGTAAGCAAGGTTTTTGTGATCGGTGTATACGACTACCTGATGGAGAGCTCCTTCTAGAAGATGCCTCCACTCCTGCAGAGCCAATTTGATAGCCAACAATTCCCGATCTCCAACAGAATAATTCCTCTCTGCGGAAGAAAAAAACCTTGGAAAAAAACCCACAGGAATGCATTCGCCCGGAGGACGATTTCTGGGTTAGTACAACTCCCGCACCTACTGAAGAGGCATCAACCTCAAGAAAAAATTGTTCATTGGAGTTAGGACGATGAAGAACAGGTGCGACAGCAAAGACCTTTTTGAGAGAAACAAAGGCCTCCTCAGCCTCAGGAGGCCAATCATTCTGATTTGTACCTTTCCGGGATAGAGCTGAGATGGGCGCCACTCGGGTGGAGAAGTTAGGAATGAATTGCCTGTAGTAGTTGGCGAAGCCCAGGAATCGCTGTATGGCCTTCGACCCGGACGGACGAGGCCACTTGAGTACAGCCGATAACTTCTCTGGATCCATTTTAAATCCTGTGGAGGAAACAATGTAACCTAGGAAAGGCAAAAAGGATTGTTCAAAGAGGCACTTTTCAAACTTGGCGTACAGTCTGTTCTCCCTGAGCCTCGGTAAGACCAGGCGCACTTGTCTGCGATGCGAGACCAAGTCAGTAGAAAAAATCAGAATGTCGTCTAGGTAGACAACAGCAGGAGCATTGCTTAGACCAAACGGCATTACCAGGTACTCGTAGTGGCCATCACGAGTGTTGAAGGCTGTTTTCCATTCGTCTCCATCTCTGATTCGGATCAAATTGTAAGCCCCTCTGAGATCCAGCTTGGTGAAGATCCGGGCCCCTCGGAGATGGTCAAACAGTTCTGAAATTAGAGGCAAAGGGTACCTGTTTTTTACCGTGATCTGGTTCAGTCCTCGGTAGTCGATATAGGGCCGCAGGGATCCATCCTTTTTCATCACGAAGAAGAAGCCTGCTCCTGCCGGTGACGATGATTTTCGGATAAACCCTCTGGCCAAGTTCTCCTGGATGTAGTCCGACATAGCCTGAGTCTCTGCCTGGGAAAGAGGGTAAACTCTCCCATGGGGAGGAGATGTTCCAGGAATAAGGTCTATTGGACAGTCATACGACCTGTGGGGAGGAAGTTTTTCAGCCTACTTTATCCCGAAGACATCCGAGAAGGACCAGTAAGCGGATGGTAATCCAGGCAGGGTAGCAGGTTGGACCGGGGGGTGAAGCTGGTTCAATCCGGGTTAAACAACGGTCCGAGCAGGAATCTCCCCAATGTAGAATTTTGCCTGTTCTCCAATTAAGGACTGGTTCATGTTTCTGAAACCAAGGCAAACCTAGAAGCAAGGGGTGAGACAAACCAGGGTACACATAAAAACGGATTCTTTCAGAATGCATAAGACCTACCCGGAGTTCCACTGGCTCAGTCTGGAACTGGATAGGTTCGGTCAGAGGCTGGCCATCGACAGCGGTTACCAGCAACGGGTTGGGAAGAGCCTGAACTGGTAAGTGGTAGCGACCCACAAGAGTCTGCTGGATAAAGCTTCCGGCGGCTACGGAGTCCAACAGACAGAGTCCAGAAAATTTTATTGCTCCGCAGGTCACGGAGACTGAGATCTGCAACGAAGGAGCGGAACGTTCTCTACCTAGGGTGGCCTCTCCTACCGAGCCTAGGCACAGGAATTTTCCGACTTCTTTGGACAGGAGCGGATCAGGTGTTCGGAACTACCACAGTACAGATAGCTTCCGTTTTTGCGACGCGCCTCCTGGCGGCGGCTAGACAGACTTACTCGATCTACCTCCATAGCTTCGGGAGAAGAGGATGAGGTAGACGTCTTGGAAGAATTAGAGTCCAGGTGGTATGACCTCCTGTCACGCTTAATCTCCATGGAACGCTCCTGAAAACGCAGGTCAATCCGGGTCGCCAAGGAAATCAGGTCATCCAAGATGGTAGGCCTGTCCCGTCCCGCCAGCTCATCCTTAATTTTTCCAGATAGGTCCTCCCAGAAGGTAGCCAGCAAGGCCTCATTGTTCCAAGATAACTCAGACGAGAGGGTGCGGAACTGAACAGCATACTGAGCCACCGTGAGGGTTCCTTGGCGTAAGCAAAGCAGGGCAGAAGCGGTCGACGTGACCCGGCCAGGTTCATCAAAGGTCCTGCAAAAAGTTTCTAGGAAAGATTGAAGATCATTAACCAGCGGGTCTCCTCTCTCCCATAACGGATACAGCCAGGTGAGAGCCTCTCCTGCTAGATGTGACATAATGAAGCCCACTTTGGCACGGTCAGAAGCAAACATATTCCCCAATATTTCGAAGTGTAGGGTACACTGATTGAGAAAACCCCGACACTGAGTGGGATCACCATGGAAGCGGGTAGGAGCCGCCAGGCGGGGCCCTTGCTTGTCATGACAGCAGGTACCTGTTTGTTGCTAGGTGAATCAGGAGCAGCCGGGTTCTGCAGAGAATCCATGCGGGTGGACAGGTTACGTAGATACGTCGTGATCTTATCCTTTTGATCTCTTAAACGGGTCACCTCTTGGCACAACTCCGACGTCGGAGGCCTCTGGGGTCCAGCGGATTCCATGGCCAAAGCAATCTGTAATGAATGGAAACGGAGGCAGAGATGGTGAAGTTCACATTCGTTTTTTATTTTTTAAGTGGAACCTCGGGACCACGGTCCGGGGGGCTCCGAAGGGGGGCGTGACTAGTGAGCCCCGGGCACCCGTAGTAAAGCCCCTCAGGCAGGGCCAGAATGGAATACCCAGAGGACACAGGTGCTACCTCCAGTTAGACCCCGAACACGTGGCAGCTGTCCCAGCGGGACCAAAAGGGATAACAAAAGTTACAGCAGAGTCCGTAATGCGCTGGGTCCTGGATCCAGTTAGTTGGTAAGGAGTCGGTTCCAGTGACCTTCACACAGTCCTTGGACTCGGATGGCTGTAGACGGAATGGGATGGCTTAGGCCCTAATGGTTGCTGATATAACCAGGTAACACAGGATACTGATATGCTGTGGAAACAGAGAGCATTAGACAATGCACAGAGACTGCAGATGCAGTGCAGACAGGTTAGCATGAGAACCGGATGTAGCAATGATAGATACTCGTTGCTCCGGTGCTCTCCCTATGGAGGAGAGGCCAGAAATAGCAGCCAGTGCGCTGCCATTGGTTGATTGCATTTTTTGAATAATGCATGACGCCCCTTTGAGGCTGGTTTCACATTTGCGTTTTTTAGCGCTGGAAAAAAACGCATACCTGCGCATGCGTTTTTTCCCCTATATTTAACATGGGTGCGCATACCTGCGCGCTGCCATGCGCACGTATGCGATTTTCATGCGCTGCTTTTTTTGGGGTGTGCGTTGGTATTTTCCAGACGCAGCATGTTGCATTTTTTGGCCCTGCAAAAAAGCGCATGCGCACATATGCGCACGTTTTGCGCTAAAAATGGCCATTATAGCCTATGGGTGCGCATATGTGTGCATTGGCATGCTTATGTATGCGTTTTTTTGCACAAGCGTTTTTTTTTTTTAACCATGGAATTTAGGGGTTTGGGTTAGAGTTAGGGTTAGTTAAAGGGGTTTAGGGTTAGGGTTAGGGTCAGGGTCAGGGTTAGGGTTGGGGTTAGGGTCAGGGTTAGGGTTAAGTATGGTTTGGTTAAGGGTTAGGGTCAGGGTTAGGGTTAGGGTTAGGGTCAGGGTTAGGATTAAGTATGGTTTGGTTAAGGGTTAGGGTCAGGGTTAGGGTTAGGGTTAGGGTTAGTTAGGGTTTAGGGTTTGGGTTAGGGTTAAGTATGGTTTGGTTAAGGGTTAGGGTCAGGGTTAGGGTTAGGGTTAGTTAGGGTTAGGGTTAGGGTTAGGGTTAGGGTTAGGGTCAGGGTTAGGGTTAGGGTTAGTTAGGGTTAGGGTTAGGGTTAGGGTCAGGGTTAGGGTTAGGGTTAGTTAGGGTTTAGGGTTTGGGTTAGGGTTAAGTATGGTTTGGTTAAGGGTTAGGGTCAGGGTTAGGGTTAGGGTTAGGGTTAGTTAGGGTTAGGGTTAGGGTTAGGGTTAGGGTTAGTAAAGTCATGGTTTGGGTTAGTGTGAGGGGCCACCTAATGTTGGAAAAAAACGCATACAAACGCATAAAAACGCTGCTTTTTTTCATGCATGCTCATAAAAATGCTTGAAAAAAACGCAGCAGTTGTATGCTTTTGTATGCGTTTTTTTAATGCGTTTTTTTGCGGGAAAAACGCGCTGCAAAAAAAAGCAAGTGTGAAACTAGCCTAAGAAGGCAAGAGAGCGGGCGGGCGTGCCCTAATAGTCTTAGTTACAGATCTCCTCACAGGATGCCAGGAGGAGGAGGAGGCAGGAGGGAGGACAGAATGCTGAGCAGCAGCATGAGAGGCTCGCGGTGAGTGCCCAGAACGGAGAGCAGCGGCAGGCCTGGACGCAGCGCCAGGACGGGGGCCAGGTGTAACAGCGGCAGACCTGGGCGCAGCGCCAGGATGGGGACCTGGTGTAACACTAATACACACAAGGAAAATGCAACAAAACAGGGAAGACACACAACTTAGCTTTGCTCTGCTACTATTGCTCCAAGCAACAGAGTACGGCACTCGGATACAGCTTCCACCTGAATAGCTGCTACTCCAAAGCTCTGGCTGAGCTGCAAGGAACTCCTCTCAATGGCTCCTTTCACCACCAAGGTTGCTTGGGAATGAACAATATCACCAACAGTGACTGAGAACACCTGACACTCCTTTATAGGTAGGAGCCAGGGTAATCGCACCTGCTTGGTAATTTACGTGTAATAACCCCAGCGGCCACTGAGGGCAAAACCAGAACTAAAGCAACTACAGTGTAATAACCCCAGCAGCCATCGGGGCAAAACTAACCTTAAGCCAAAGGCTTAAAGGAAAAAAAAGGTTACATGTGCTAAATCTGTCACAATCCAACCTGGTTCGTGGCAGTACCCCCCCTCAAAGAGGGGCCTCTGGACCCTCAAGTCCGCTCCTCACCAGAAAACCACCTACAGTGGGGATGCCCAGGTCCAGAGTTCACCCCAGCAACTACCTGATTCTCAGGTTTATGACAAACATGCGCAGCTGTTAGTGGCAATGTATGCTCCAGAGGCACCACAAACCTCCAAAGCGGCGACCTGCGGAACGAGTTGTGTATGGGCATATTATGGGGTAACTCCAGCTGGTAAGTCTCTGGGCCAAGGAGAGGATGGCCGACACCCGATACGGTCCAATCACCTGAGAACTCTAGACCCCAGCAACACACTTCCACTAGATGTTTTTGGTGGCCACCCATACATATTCGTTCACACACAAGTCCGGACCTTAATGTTTATTGCCAGCCATTCGTTTGCCACAAGACGGTGAATTCTTTATGGAACTGACAACAGAGGCGTCCCCCTGTGTCACCACACTCACACTTCCGAAATTCACAGAGAGGGTACCACCACCCTCCGACCCTTCCAACTACAAGGCCTGCGCCTCTCAGGGTTTGCCACTGGCGAGGGTTGAGACTTGCCCCTACTCGCCGGCAGCACCTCTGCTGCCCCCACTGGAGAGGAAGGGGACGGTTGTAGAGAGACAGCAGAGACAGTAGCCCCCAGGCAGCAGCCCTCACACGACTGCCCCCAGCTGACTACTTCCTTAGACCGCCAAACTATGACCGGGTTGTGTTTTTTCAACCAAGGGTGGCCTAGAACGATAGGTACTGACATTCCTTCCAAGACGTAGCATGACAGGGACTCCTCATGGCATCCTATACACAGCTACGACTTGTGTCAACCACCCCTGGCTCAGTGGGACAGAGTTAATGGCCTGGACGCTTAGGGGTTTGGCCAGCATCTTACACCTCAGGCCATGAGTCTGGAGAAAACGAGCATCCACCAGACTGACTTCTGCTTGACTGTCCACAAGCACCGGTATGCCCTCAGGTACCCAGCCAACCACCACTTCTGCTGACACAGTACCTTGAGAGGGCAAAATGGAGGAAATATACTCTCCCAGGTTGTCTTCCTCCACACGACCAGGGGCACGCAGCTTCTTAGCTGCAACACATAATTTGGCGCGCGTTGGGCAAGCCTTTAGGACATGATCAGTCTGTCCACAGTGACAACATGCCCCCACCACTCCACGAACCGTAGGCAACACTGTATGACTACTAGTTCCTCCTACTTGCATGGGTTCGTCTGGAGGCATGGCACGCACTGGGCAGGCTCTTATGAAATGGCCAGGCTTCCCACAGGAAAAACATACCACCACACCATGGTGACCCGCAGGCGACCCCTTTTTGGCACCAACAACTCCGGGCTGCCAGGTTTCCTCAGTCCGCACTGGTTAGGCCTCCTCTCTAGTGAGGACTATAGCAGGCACATTGGGTGCATGTCTTTCCCTGAGGCGTCTATCCACCCTGGTGGCTAGGGACATGGCGGCCTCCAGCGACCTGGGGGCTGCGTACTGCACCAGAGTATCCTGCAACTTTGGAGACAGGCCCTGCACAAAATGACTCCTAAGTGCAGGGTCATTCCACTGCGTGTCAGTGGCTCAACTCCTGAACTCTATGCAGTACTCCTCAGCAAGCCAGGCTCCCTGTTTAATCCTACGGAGTCGGGTTTCCGCCAGGGAGACGCCATCAGGGTCTCCATATACTAGCGCCAATGCCGCAAAAAACTCGTTCACGGATTCCAGAGATGGTGAATCGACTGGCAGGGAGAAGGCCCAGGATTGGGGATCCCTCTTAAGAAGGGACATAATGATTCCCACCCGTTGCTCCACACTCCCTGATGAACGAGGGCGAAGCCTGAAGTATAACTTGCTGGCTTGTTGAAAAACAAAGAATTTATCTCTCCCTCCAGAAAACCTGTCAGGGAGGGATATCTTGGGTTCTGGCTGAGCCTGTTCCTGAACCAAGCCCCCAAAGCCCACCAACAGCTGCAGTTGCTGCACCACCTCACCACGCAGCCCCCTAACCTCATCAGTGTAAGTCTGCAGTAATTGGGCAAAAATCTGCATTAGGTCCATGGCACACCAGGAAAAAAAAAGAAAGTGGCCGGTGATAATGTCACGGAGTGACTTGTCCTCTGTGCTGCAACCCGCAGGATGGCACTAACACCAGGACACACAAGGGGAACACCGGGGAAACAGTTACAATGGTGGGCCCTGCAATAGGGAACGGGGACGTGGAGACCTCCTGCACTCCCCTGAGGCAGTGTCCCTAAACACTCCTAACGATCCCTATACAGGCTCCTCACCTGTCGCCGAGCTGGATACCTTAATCCCTAGCTCGCCCTGCACCTATCCCTTACCAGTGAACTGGATGGTGCAGATACTAATCCCACCACTGTGCTAATACACACAAGGAAAATACAACAAAACAGGGAAAACACACAACTTAGCTTTGCTGTGCTGCCATTGCTCCAAGCAACAGAGTACAGCACCCGGATACAGCTTCCACCTGAATAGCTGCTACTCCAAAGCTCTGGCTTAGCTGCAAGGAACTCCTCTCAATGGCTCCTTTCACCACCAAGGTTGCTTGGGAATGAACAATATCACCAAGAGTGATTGAGAACACCTGTCACTCCTTTATAGGTAGGAGCCAGGGTAATCACACCTGCTTGGTAATTTACGTGTAATAACCCCAGCGGCCACCGGGGGCAAAACCAGAACTAAAGCAACTACAGTGTAATAACCCCAGCGGCCACCGGGGGCAAAACTAACTCTAAGCCAAAGCCTTAAAGGAAAAAAGGTTACATGTGCTAATTCTGTCACAATCCAACCTTGATCGTGACAACGCTACCCCTGTACTTACACTCCCCTCATCTTCCATCTTAGAAAACTTATTGGGGTGTGCCAGATCAGGACTAGCCTCCCTGGTGCTCTACCCTCTACCCCGCCTTCTAACTGTCACCCAGCTTGCTGCTTCACCTTCCTGCAGCTCCAACCTAGCATCCCCCTCATCTATCCCGTTGATCATCTGCTCAGTGAGCAGAAGACTCCTTTCCATATTGTCTATGGATCTCAGTGTTGCCAGCTGCACATTTGGATCCAGTATCTGGGCTTACAAATGCACAATGTGCTCACATCTCATGCAGCAGTATGCACCCTAGACTGGCTGTTCAAGGATTGCATACATTTGGCAAGATGTGCACTGGATGGCATTGGCAGTAGGGATGCACATTCCTAATGGGGATTGCACCAGACAGAAAAGATAAGTAAAAATAAATAAAAAGTATTAATAAAATATAACAGCAATTCAGTAATACTGTACCTCCCTTTTAAACTCCCTGAATCCAAAGTCACTGAATCACAAGTCACACACTTACCACCGTTCAAATTTACGCTCCGGTCACACTCAGCTCGCTCACACTTGCTGAAGCAGAAGATTTAAAGAGGTTTTTTCCAAGCACCAGCAAACCACCCTGCTGCTGAATGCATTTCCAGTGAACACGTGTGATGGCCACAAGCCAGCGGATGATGTCAGGCAAGATGGAGGACCTCCTCAAACATCTATTACAAGCAGCAACAACAGCTACAACATGAGCAGCAATTACAGCAGCAACAGATGGCACAACAGGAGACAAGTAAGCTTCTTATACAGCAGATGCAGCAGCAACACCAGCAGCAGATAGACTTGCTTACAGAGGCGGTATGTGGAAGGCCGGCAGCCCCTCCCCCAAGTCCAAGTGACAACAAGTATGTCCAGAAGACAGTAAATCGAGCTATGCAAAAAATGCCCCTGGGTGATGATGTTGAGGCATTTTTGACTGTGTTCGAGCAGGCAGCAGAGCGTGAGAATCTACCACCAGAGCAGTGGGCGGAGGTGCAGGCCCCTATTTGACTAGTGAGCCCCAAAAGGCCTATTATGATTTGGCATTACAGGATGCACAGGAGTATGCCAAGTTAAAGACTGAAATTTTGGCATGTGCAGGAGTGACTATGTCGGTCAAAGGACTACGGGTTCACCACTGCATCTGGTACAAAAATGGCTGCAGCCAGAATCCTCCACTCCAACCTAGATGGTCGAGGGCATTGTCATGGACAGGTTTGTGCACTCCCTTCCTAGGCCGGTGCAGACCTGAGTTGCCCAGGGAGATACCCGAGATGCAGATGAACTGGTAGGCCTAGTAGAACGGTTCCAGGTGGTTGAGAGGTGCCTAAGAAAGCCAGGGGGTAGTGCATCCTCATACTTGGGTACCCAGTGAGAACCTGAGCAGAGGGATAGTAAAGCCACCACCGGGGGGGAGTCATAGATACCAGGGGGTCACTGAGGGGTTGTCAAAGGCCACGGGTAAAGACTTACTTTGCTGGGGTTTGTTGTGGTACTGACCCATTGTCCCTTGTCCTCTGAAAAGATGGATTGTAGCCTAGGCAAGCGCTGCTCCTACTATGCCTACCCTGCCTGCAGTGTGGACTATTAGCCCAGTGAGGGGCCACAGGCATGTCCCATGTCAGCAAATGGGGTGCTGGTCACAGGACTCTTAGAATCAGGGAGTTGGTGACCCTTGTAAGGGCCATATTTCCCCATCTTTTGATCCCAGGGAAACATGTGGGTATACGCTGTATCTATGGGGACACCAAGGACTGTCCTGTCGCCAGAGTGTCGGTTAAAACAAGCCAAGGTGTGGAGTCCCATGATGTCGGGGTGGTCAAAGGTTTGCTGCACCCTGTTATAATCGGGAGGGACTTCAGCCTTTTCTGGAACTTGTTGGGAAAGGCGGAGGTGTCAAAGGATGCAGACTGGAGCCAGCCCAACCCTGTTGAGACCCCATCACAGTCAAAGATTGATGAGTTCCCCTTGTGTATCCTGGCTGGTGACGAGGTTGTGATGATCACCAGTGAGACAGAAATTCCTGAACTGGGGGTTATTGGGGGGAATTTTGAGACAGCCCAAATGCAGGACTTAACCTTGAAAAATGTACTGGGAAATGTGACTGTGATAAATGGGATTGCCCAAGAGACGGGGGCCGACACCAGGTTCCCGTACTTTGAGGTCAATAGGGAGCTGCTATATTGGGTCACTAAACAGAGAGAAGTATTAGAGCAACTGTTATGCCCAGGACCCTATAGACATAGGGTGCTAGATTTGGCCATGCTCATGTCTTGGGGGGGCACCTAGATGTAGGTAAGACCCAAGAACAAGTCCTTCAGAGGCTTTACTGGCCTGGGTGTCACAGGGACATTGTTAATTTCTGCCAATCCTTCCCTACCAGTCAGCTAACTGCCCCGTATGCCCCTTCCACAGTCCCCTAGTTCCATTACCCATAATTAAGGTCCCGTTTGACCAGATTGCCATGGACCTGGTCGGGCCCTTAGTTAAGTCTGCCAGGGATCATCAATACATCCTGGTGGTAATGGAATATGCTACATGGTATTCGGAAGCGGTTGCACTGAGAAAGTCCTCCGCCCTGAGGATAGCACGAGAGCTAGTCCCTATTTTCTCCCAAAGGGGCCTGCCAAAGGAGATCCTGATGGACTAGGTGACACTGTTTATGTGCAAGGTAATGAGGGAGTTATGCAAGGCCCTCCAGGTTAGCCAACTTAGGACATCGGTGTACCATCCGTAGACAGATGGCCTGGTGGAGAGGTTCAATAAGACTTTGAAGTTCATATGGAAGAAGGTTGTGGAGAAGGATGGCCGAGATAGGGATTACCTCCTACCATACCTACTATTCTCCATCAGGGGTTCTCATTGTTCGAGCTGTTAATGGACGGCACCCTTGGGAACTTCTAGATGTTGCAAAGGAGACTTGGGAAGCAAAAGTTAAACCCCACCTGAGCGTCATCGAGCATGTGGCCCAAATGCAGGACTAAATCACAAGTGTGATGCTGATTGTGAAGGAGAGTATCCTTCAAGCACAAGAAGCCCAGGCGAGGGTCTGCAACTGGGCCACAAGGTTGAGATAGTTTAGCCCTGGGGACCGGGTGCTCGTGTTGATCCTCATCGTGGAAAGTAAATTCCTAGTCAAGTGGCAAGTGCCATATGAGGTGGTTGAGAAGTTGAGTGATGTCAACAATAAGGTCCACCAACCAGGGAGAAGGAAGACGTACCAAGTGTACAACATTGACCTGCTAAAACCGTGCGGAGACAGGAAAGCACCTAGGGGCCCATCCTGAAGCCAAAATTTAGGATGTCACAGTGGCAGAGACACTGTCACCAGCCCAGAACCAACAGTGCGCTGAGCTGCTTCAGTGTAACCGAGACCTGTTTTCAGAGTTACCAGGATGTACACAGGTGGTGAAGCACAAGATCCTGACTGAACCACATGTGAGGGTGAACCAAAGGCTCTATCAAATTTCTGAAGCTCACTGCAAGGTGATCTCCCAGGAGGTGAAGAGAATGTTGAGCCTGGGTGTCATCGATGAGTCACAGAGTGTCTGGTCCTGCCATTATTGTCCGCATGCCGAAGCCAAATGGAGAGTGGCACTTCTGTAACGATTTCAGGAAGTTCAATGAGGTGTCCAAGATCGACGCGTGTCTGAGGAGAAAATGGCTTTCTCTATACCTGACGGTTGCTTTCATACCCGGATGCCGTTCGGACTACAAGGAGCCACAGCCACCATCCAGAGGGCTATGGACCAGAATCTAGTCCCTCACCAGAAGTACACCGCTGCTTATTTGGACGACATTGTGAATTTCAGCCCTGATTGGGTAAGTCACTTGCAGAAGGTCCAGGCAGTACTTGATGCACTAAGGAAAGTGAGATTTACCATAAAGCCCAGGAAGAGCGCCCTTGGGAAAGAGGAGGCGAAGTACTTGGGCTATGTCGTTGGAAGAGGCGAGATAAAACCGCAAGTAGACAAAGTGGAGGCAATCCAGAAGTGGCCACAGCTGGTCTCCAAAAAGCAGGTCAGGTTGTTCCTTTGGATTGTGGGATATTATCTGTGATTTATCTCGAACTTCGCCATGACGGCTGACCCCCTGACTGATCTTCTCAAGGGCACAAAGTCAACAATGGTCTAATGGTCCGCTGAAGCAGAGATGGCATTCCAAGAGTTGAAGCTTGTCCTTTGCCAACAGCCAGTCTTGGTCTCACCAGACTTCACAAAGGAGTTTGTGCTACAGAGGGATGCCTCTGAAGTCGGTTTAGGAGCTGTGCTGTCCCTGGAAATTGTCATGATCTGAATTTGATCTGACAGTTTTAAAAGCACAGAGTGAACTTTTTTTCCTTTTGGCAAGTTGCCAAAGTGACTTGACTGTCCCCGGTGGTGGTTAGTGGTATCGCACTTTAGGTTTAATGGTTTAATGCACACATAATTATGAATCAGGTGTGGGGCTCTATAAATGAGTCTCAGGGTGTGTAATCACTGGTGGTGATATTCATTCATTGATTCTGAGTTGGTGAGAGCCTGGTGGAAGGATGGAGCTGAGGAGGAGTCCTGCGCAGCTTAGCCAGGGCGGACGTGTGTCAGCTATGGTGTCTGGACGAAGGGCTGGCATGGCGTGGTGGGGTCGCAGTGATGGTGTCGGCAGGAAGTGTCTGCATGGACTGGTGGAGTGGCGACTATGGAGAGTGGCACTCACCATGTGGGACTTGGCTGCTGAGCTGGACTCAAGCATGCTTGCCTTCGTGGCAGAAGCTGAACTCATCTTTGGGACTCTGTTACTAAGCAGCAGCAACTGGTGGTGGACTCTGCTCCAAGGCTGCACTATGGTGATGGATCCGGGTGGAGGAGAAGACGCACGCAGGTAGAGGGCTCTGTTGCAGGAGCATAAGCACAGAGCATAAAGCTAAGTGGTGTTTCCCCTGTATTGTCTTCTTTCCTCATGTGTGTTGTTAGTGCAGTGGTGGGATTAGTTTCCGCACCGACCAATTCCCTAGTGAGTGTTTAGGGTCAGGGCGAGCAAGGGCTTTGAGGTACGCATGCGGCGCCCGGTGCGGAACCGGCATAGGGAACGTTAGGAGTGCAGGGACACTGGCTCAGGGGAGCTCAGGAGGTCTCCACTTCCCTTTTCCCTATCGCAGGGCCCACCATTGTTAATGTTTCCCAGGTCCCCCTTATTATTTAAATCCGCCAGACAGGAGGCGGGGTTTCCAGAATTTATATTAACGTGTAATACCTAAATTCGCCAGGTGGAGGCGGTGTATCCATCTGCACGTATTATTATTTAAATTCGCCACTGGAGGCGCTGAATCCAGGGTCACGTGTGTTATGGGTTCGTCTTGCGGTAACATCTGCGTCCAGACACGCGTGACCATGACTTTATCACCAGCCCATGCAGCTTTTTTTTTTTGGTTCTCTGAGCAGCTTTTGGCCATGTGGAGTCCTGTGAGCAATTGTCAGGGTCTAGGGCCTTTGGCCATGTGGTGACCTGTGAGCAATTGTCAGGGTCTAGGGCCTTTGGCCATGTGGTGACCTGTGAGCAGTTGCTGCTGGGCTTCACTGAGGTGACTGGGAGCGGCATGGAGTGTTTAAGCTGCTGCAGCAGCAGTTATCTGGGTCTGGGGCCTCTGCTGAGAAAAAAAAAAAATGGCGGCTGTGATCTGGCTAAAAGCCCCTAGAGTCGCTGCTGGGGAGTGGGACTTGCTCATGTACGCGGGCGTACCCAGGCAGGTGGGAGGAATGGTGCCCCACGGAGCTGCTTGGTATTCCCCGAGGTGAAGGGGTACGTTCCAGTGATGAGCAGACTGGTGTAGAGTCCGCGGGGCTCACGCCAAATCTTTAATGCCGCCCCCTCCTGGTCGTGTGGAGGTGACCAGCGAGTGTATGATCCTCCATATCCGGTCCCTTCTCCTCCTGGTGTGAGCAGCAGGTGTGCTGGGGGGGAGTAGGGACAAATCTCCACCCTCGCCATTAACCAACCCTGGGAGGTGCAGACCTCATGGTGAAGAGGGTTGGAGGGTGGTGACCCCTTGGTGAATAGCGGGGGTGTGAGTGTGGTGATGCAGGGGGACGCCTCTGCTGTCTAGTTCAGAATGAGTTCACCAATTGTGACAAACAAATGTGTGCTATGAACGTTCAGGTCCGGACCTGTGTGTGAACGAGCGTGTATGGGTGCCACCAAAAAACATCTTGTGGAAGTGTGTTGTGGAGCCTGATCAGCTCATAACAAACATACAAATACATAAACTCGTTCCCCAGGTTGGCGCGGTGGAGATGAGTGGTGCCTCCAAAATGAACTGTATTGCCAATACCAGCGGTGTGTTTGTCATAAACCTGAAGTGTCAGGTAGTGGCGGGGTGAACTCAGGATCTGGGCGTCCCCGCTGTAGGTGTTTCCCTAATGAGGAGTGGTCTTGAGGGTCCAGAGGCCCCTCATTAAGGAGGGGGTACTGTCATGATCTGAATTTGATCTGACAGTTTTAAAAGCACAGAGTGAACTTTTTTCCTTTTGGCAAGTTGCCAAAGTGACTTGACTGTCCCCGGTGGTGGTTAGTGGTATCGCACTTTAGGTTTAATGCACACATAATTATGAATCAGGTGTGGGGCTCTATAAATGAGTCTCAGGGTGTGTAATCACTGGTGGTGATATTCATTCATTGATTCTGAGTTGGTGAGAGCCTGGTGGAAGGATGGAGCTGAGGAGGAGTCCTGCGCAGCTTAGCCAGGGGGGACGTGTGTCAGCTATGGTGTCTGGACGAAGGGCTGGCATGGTGTGGTGGGGTCGCAGTGATGGTGTCGGCAGGAAGTGTCTGCATGGACTGGTGGAGTGGCGACTATGGAGAGTGGCACTCACCATGTGGGACTTGGCTGCTGAGCTGGACTCAAGCATGCTTGCCTTCGTGGCAGAAGCTGAACTTATCTTTGGGACTCTGTTACTAAGCAGCAGCAACTGGTGGTGGACTCTGCTCCAAGGCTGCACTATGGTGATGGATCCGGGTGGAGGAGAAGACGCACGCAGGTGGAGGGCTCTGTTGCAGGAGCATAAGCACAGAGCATAAAGCTAAGTGGTGTTTCCCCTGTATTGTCTTCTTTCCTCATGTGTGTTGTTAGTGCAGTGGTGGGATTAGTTTCCGCACCGACCAATTCCCTAGTGAGTAGGGATGGGCGAGTCTACTCGCTAGGACTCGTTACTCGGCGAATAGTAAGGGACTCGCTGGACTCGTTACTCGGCGAGTCTCCCAGTGATTACTCGCACAGTAACGAGTCCAATGCAAGTCAATGGCAATCCTAGTTTTGTCAGAGTTTTTTTTTCTCACTCGCTAGACTCGCTATATCACATCGCTGTCAACAGCGAGTCTGAGCGAGTCTACGATTCCGAGTCCTGTATACTGGATTCGGGACTCGCTTATACAGAATCTGTTATGTTCCTACAAGTTTCCAAGACAGCCTATGTCAACACACAGCGATTGTGAGCGAGTCTGAGCGAGTCTACGAATCCCGAGTCCTGTATACTGGATTCGGGACTCGCAAATATAGAATCTGTTATGTTTAGTGTTGAGCATTCCGATACCGCAAGTATCGGGTATCGGCCGATACTTGCTGTATCGGAATTCCGATACCGACTTCCGATATTTTTTCAATATCGGAAGTCGGCATCGGAATCGGAAGTTCAAGGTTGATTGACAGCCTGACGTCATCATGATGCGCGGTGTGTGCGCATCATGATGCGCCGTCATTTCGGGCCTTCCGGGGGTCTCTGCCGGCCTGCCGGGGGGCTGTGTGGACTGCCCGGGGTCTGTACCGGCCTGCCGGGGGGCTGTGCCGGCCTGCCGGTGGTCTGTGCACCCTGTGGGGGTCTGTACCGGCCTGCCGGGGGGCTGTGCCGGCCTGCCGGGGGGCTGTGCTGATGTCCGGGGGTCTGTGCAAGCATCGTCCGATGGGACTACAAGTCCCATCTGGCGATGCCTGCTACCATGACAGTGATTGACACATTAGCCAATGATGGGACAGTAGTAGTCCCATCATCCGGCTAATGTGTTAAATGTTAAAAAAAAAAAAAAAAATACTACATACATACTACATACATACTACATGCATGCTACATACATACTACATACATACTACATACATACCACATACATACCACATACATACCACATACATACTACATACATACATACATAATACATACTACATACATACTACATACATAACACATATATACTACATGCATGCTACATACATACTACATGCTACATACATACTACATACATAACGCATATATACTACATGCATGCTACATACATACTACATGCTACATACATACTACATACATACCACATATATACCACATACATACTACATACATAACACATATATACTACATGCTACATATATACTACATACATACTACATACATACTACATGCATGCTACATACATACTACATGCTACATACATGCTACATATATACTACATGCTACATACATACCACATACATACTACATACATACTACATGCTACATACATACTACATATATACTACATGCATGCTACATACATACTACATGCTACATACATACCACATATATACTACATACATACTACATACAATACATTCATACAATACATACATAGACATACAGTACATATAACATAGAGTAACATACTTACCAATACTTGTCACATTGTTCCCCGAAGCCATTGTCTTTTACGGAATAAATATTAACATAACAAACCACAAAAATACTCACCCACGATCCGAAGCAGTCCACGAGTGTGTCCCACGACGATCTTGGGTAGAGAACTGCAGCATCAGCTGTTGCTGCCGTTCTCTACGGGCTGCAGGAATCCAATGACGGAAGGTAGGTATCCTTCCGCACTGTATTCCTCCGCCACTTAAAAAAAAAAAAAGTCCCTAGTCTCACTTTATGCCATTGCTGTGTGTACTACTGTCCCATCATTGGCTAATGTGTCAATCACTGTCATGGTAGCAGGCATCGCCCGATGGGACTTGTAGTCCCATCAGACGATGCCTGCACAGACCCCCGAAGCCTGCACAGCCCCCCGGCAGGCCGGCACAGCCCCCCGGCAGGCCGGCACAGCCCCCCGGAGCCTGCACAGCCCCCCGGCAGGCCGGCACAGCCCCCCGGCAGGCCGGCACAGCCCCCCCGGCAGGCCGGCACAGCCCACCGGAGCCTGCACAGCCCCCCGGCAGGCCGGCACAGACCACCGGAGCCTGCACAGACCCCCTGGCAGGCCGGCACAGCCCCCCGAAAGGCCCGTACAGACCCCAGAGAGGCTGTACAAGGGAAAAACAGGATTTTTCTTATTCCGATACCGGAAGTCCCATAGACTTGAATGAGACTTCCGGTATCGGAATCGGCGATACCGATACTTTTTTTTAAGATCGGCCGATACATTCCGATCCGATACTTTGAAGTATCGGACGGTATCGCTCAACTCTAGTTATGTTCCTTTGTAATTTGTAAATCGCACATTACTCGCTAAGACTCGCTTCCCCATTCATTAACATTGGACTCGCTAGACTCGCAACGAGTAGCGAGTCCCGGGCTCGGACTCGCTAGAGTCAAGCGATTCCGAGTAATTTAGGACTCGCCCATCACTACTAGTGAGTGTTTAGGGTCAGGGCGAGCAAGGGCTTTGAGGTACGCGTGCGGCGCCCGGTGCGGAACCGGCATAGGGAACGTTAGGAGTGCAGGGACACTGGCTCAGGGGAGCTCAGGAGGTCTCCACTTCCCTTTTCCCTATCGCAGGGCCCACCATTGTTAATGTTTCCCAGGTCCCCCTTATTATTTAAATCCGCCAGACAGGAGGTGGGGTTTCCAGAATTTATATTAACGTGTAATACCTAAATTCGCCAGGTGGAGGCGGTGTATCCATCTGCACGTATTATTATTTAAATTCGCCACTGGAGGCGCTGTATCCAGGGTCACGTGTGTTATGGGTTCGCCTTGCGGTAACATCTGCGTCCAGACACGCGTGACCATGACTGAAATAGATGGCAACAAACAACCAGTCCTATACCGGAGTATGAAACTCTCGTCCTGTGAGAAAGAGCTATTCCATCGTTGAGAAACAGTGCCTGGGCATCAAGTGGGCAATCTAAACCCAGAGATATTACCTGTTAGGCAGAAAGCTCAGCCTAATATCTGATCATGCGCACCTGAGATGGATGAAGGAAAAGAAGGGGAAGAATGCCAGGGTAACTAGGAGGTTTCTCTATCTGGACTTCCTCTGTTGGTGAAGGGAGGTAATGAAGCTGATCTAAATGGCAGAGACCGGCCACCTGAGGAAGAGGACTGCGATTGGACATCAGGAGTTTCTGATTGGATTTAAGACAGACGACTCCCTAGTTTCTTGCTGGTGATTTTTCCTGACTGTGGCTTCTGGTTTCCAGTTTGGTTCCTGCCTTCCTAAAGCTAAGTTTTCTCTGCTATTGTTCATATGAGTATTTGTCTGGTTTACTTAGTTTTTGTGTTCAGCCAGCCCTGGCTGGGACTGGGCTGAATCCCCATTTTGTCTCTGATCAGTTGATCTCTTTTGCTCTGCCTTCAGAATATACCTGAGTGCTGATATAGTGTTTTGAAGTCTACCAACTAGAGTTGAGCGATACCAGCCGATACTTGAAAATATCGGATCGGAATGGATCGGCCGATCTTAAAAAAAAGTATCGGTATTGCCGATTCCGTTACCGGGAACCAATGCAAGTCAATGGGGCCAAAATATCGGAATTAAAAAAAACCCTTTCTTTCCTTGTAGGTTAATTCTACATGAAGAAAAACAACTAAGAATAATGTAGAATGTATTGTGGGAGGTGGAGGAGACATTAAAGCCATAGAGGTTTAGCCCAATCAAATGGAATAGCAGGAATTAAACTTTTTTTTTAAAGATGTTAGGAGTTACAAAGATATTGACTATGTTAGCCTCATTTATATTTTGCCAGACATGTATGTCTTCTTCTTCTTTCTTCTTTCTTCTTCTTTCTTATTCTTCTTCCTTTTTTTACCTTCTTCTTCTTCTTCTTATTCCTTTTTTTACATTCTTCTTCTTCTTCTTCCTTTTTTTACATTCTTCTACTTCCTTTTTTTACATTCTTCTTCTTCCTTTTTTTACATTCTTCTTCTTATTCCTTTTTTTACATTCTTCTTCTTCTTCCTTTTTTAAATTCTTCTACTTCCTTTTTTTACATTCTTCTTCTTCTTCTTCTTCTTCTTCTTCCTTTTCTTACATTCTTCATATTCTTCTTATTCAACAATTATTATTCTACATATTCAGCTTCTTCATCTTCTTCCTATTCTTCTTCATCATATTCTTGTTTGTGTCAGGCATTCCTGTAGTTGTTATCTAGAAAAGTTAGAAGTTTACACCTTCCGTTCTGCCTGTCACAAAAGATTTACAACAGGATTTGTCCGCGTTCAGTTTGGCCTGCAGCAGCAGGCCTTTTCCAGGGGCACCACGAGGAGGAACGGACTCACCCCCATACACTGCTTAGTCTTCTTCTGCTTATAAATAAGATAATATCATTTGCTCAGAGTATTAGTCTTATGCTTAATGTTCTTCTGCTTTGTTTTTTTTATGCTTCTTTGTCTTCTCTCTCTTGTTGTTCTGCATCTTGGTGGTTGTCTTCCTGTTCTTTGTCCTCTTGAACCAGCTGACGGTACTGGCACCCGGAGGGGCAGCAGAAGGAACAAGAGCCAATGGCACTACCGAGGACCAGCTGACGGTGCTGGAACCCGGTTACTAAGCAGGAGGTACCTGTGCTACAAAGCACTACCAAGGACCAGCAGACGTTGCCGGAACTCGGATACCGAGATGGAGGCACCTAGGCCAAAGGCTCTGACGAGAACCAGCTGACGGTGCTGGAACCCGGAGGGGTAGCATAAGCTGCAAGAGCAAATGGAAATAGCGAGGACCAGCTGACAGTGCTGGCACCCGGAGGGGCAGCAGAAGGAATAAGAGCCAATGGCACAACCGAGGACCAGCTGACGGTGCTGGAACCCGGTTACTAAGCAGGAGGTACCTGTGCTACAAAGCACTACCAAGGACCAGCAGACGTTGCCGGAACTCGGATACCGAGATGGAGGCACCTAGGCCAAAGGCTCTGATGAGAACCAGCTGACGGTGCTGGAACCCGGAGGGGTATCAGAAGTTACCCCTGAAAAGCAAAGTTGGCATGCCGCAAGCTGGCCGCAGTTACCGAATCACACAGTCCTACAGGGGGTGCTTGTCCTACTGGCACTATGGAACAAGCCTTTCTTACCAGAACCCGCAGTCCACATAGGAAGCACCTAAACTGCTGGCACCCTAGCCTCGGCTAACCCAACCGCAACACGACATGGCAACTTGGGGTGGCAAACTGACATTGACACTTCCCGGAAACAGCAGGCAGGGCTGGAACCAAGCTGGGCTGGAGGGAGTACCCGTGCCAAAGTCAGTTATGAGCAGCAACTGGCGATGTTGGAGCCCAGGACAAGCACTTAGCAGGCTGAGGCCTGATGTGCTGTCAATTGGGAGGCAGCAGGACAGATTGCCATCAAAACAGCAGGGGAACAGCTGACGTTACTGAACCCCACAAACACAGGAGCTAGTGTTTTACTCTGTGAAGACGGCACTTCCGAGCAACAACTGGCTGTGTTGAAGCCCAGGGACAAGCACGGAGCAGGCTGAGGCTGCATTGAAGAAATTTTAAGATCGGTTGTAGACTACTAATTTGAACCAAGCTCCACTTAGGCCTGTGGCTTCACTGATTTTCGTATTTCCCCTGTCCTCCAACCCCGCCAGTTACAGCTCCGAAGTGGCGTCTGCACAATCCACACTTGTTCCTGTGTTACAGGTGTTCAGTCCGGTCAGTTAATCCCCTGATGTGTGTCCGGCAATGTCGCCTGCTCTGTCCACATTCCCATAATGGGAATGTGGACAGAGCAGGCGACATTGCCGGACACACATCAGGGGATTAACTGACCGGACTGAACACCTGTAACACAGGAACAAGTGTGGATTGTGCAGACGCCACTTCGGAGCTGTAACTGGCAGGGTTGGAGGACAGGGGAAATACGAGAGACAGTGGAGCCACAGGCCTAATTGGAGCACGGTTAAAAATCAGTAGTGGTACGACTGTGTAGGCAGCAGGAGACTTTGCCATCCACACAGCAGGGGATCAGCTGACATTACTGAACCCCACTGAGACACGGGAGCAAGTATCTCTTTCCGTGTGGACGGCACTTCCGAACTACAACTGGCTGTGTTGAAGCCCAGGAAATAGGAGGGTGTAGGCAGAGGCCTACTGTATTTTGAATGAGTTTACAGCAGGAGAGACTGCCATCCACACAGCAGGGGATCAGCTGACGTTACTGAACCCCACTGAGACACGGGAGCAAGTATCTCTTTCCGTGTGGACGGCACTTCCGAACTACAACTGGCTGTGTTGAAGCCCAGGAAATAGGAGGGTGTAGGCAGAGGCCTACTGTATTTTGAATGAGTTTACAGCAGGAGAGACTGCCATCCACACAGCAGGGGATCAGCTGACATTACTGAACCCCACTGAGACACGGGAGCAAGTATCTCTTTCCGTGTGGACGGCACTTCCGAACTACAACTGGCTGTGTTGAAGCCCAGGAAATAGGAGGGTGTAGGCAGAGGCCTACTGTATTTTGAATGAGTTTACAGCAGGAGAGACTGCCATCCACACAGCAGGGGATCAGCTGACGTTACTGAACCCCACTGAGACACGGGAGCAAGTATCTCTTTCCGTGTGGACGGCACTTCCGAACTACAACTGGCTGTGTTGAAGCCCAGGAAATAGGAGGGTGTAGGCAGAGGCCTACTGTATTTTGAATGAGTTTACAGCAGGAGAGACTGCCATCCACACAGCAGGGGATCAGCTGACGTTACTGAACCCCACTGAGACACGGGAGCAAGTATCTCTTTCCGTGTGGACGGCACTTCCGAACTACAACTGGCTGTGTTGAAGCCCAGGAAATAGGAGGGTGTAGGCAGAGGCCTACTGTATTTTGAATGAGGTGACAGCAGGAGAGACTGCCATCCACACAGCAGGGGATCAGCTGACGTTACTGAACCCCACTGAGACACGGGAGCAAGTATCTCTTTCCGTGTGGACGGCACTTCCGAACTACAACTGGCTGTGTTGAAGCCCAGGAAATAGGAGGGTATAGGCAGAGGCCTACTGTATTTTGAATGAGGTGACAGCAGAAGAGACTGCCATCCACACAGCAGGGGATCAGCTGACATTACTGAACCCCACTGAGACACGGGAGCAAGTATCTCTTTCCGTGTGGACGGCACTTCCGAACTACAACTGGCTGTGTTGAAGCCCAGGAAATAGGAGGGTGTAGGCAGAGGCCTACTGTCTTTGTAATGCGGAGACAGCAGGAGAGACTGCCATCTCCACAGCAGGGGATCAGCTGGCAATGATGAACCCCACTAACACTTGAACGAATGTGTTTGGCTCTGTGGAGACGACACTTCTGAACACCAACTGACGCTGTTGGAGCCCAGGATTAGGCGAGGAGCAGGCTGTGGCCTACTGGATTTTGGCAGGTGAAGGCAGCAGGAGACTTGCCATCTCCACAGCAGGGGAACAGCTGGCAGTGCTGAACCCCACTAACACTCTAACGAAGGTGTTTGGCTCTGTGGAGACGACACTTCTGAACACCAACTGACGCTGTTGGAGCCCAGGATTAGGCGAGGAGCAGGCTGGGGCCTACTGGATTTTGGCAGGTGAAGGCAGCAGGAGACTTGCCATCTCCACAGCAGGGGAACAGCTGGCAGTGCTGAACCCCTCTAACACTCTAACGAATGTGTTTGGCTCTGTGGAGACGACACTTCTGAACACCAACTGACGCTGTTGGAGCCCAGGATTAGGCGAGGAGCAGGCTGTGGCCTACTGGATTTTGGCAGGTGAAGGCAGCAGGAGACTTGCCATCTCCACAGCAGGGGAACAGCTGGCAGTGCTGAACCCCACTAACACTCTAACGAATGTGTTTGGCTCTGTGGAGACGACACTTCTGAACACCAACTGACGCTGTTGGAGCCCAGGATTAGGCGAGGAGCAGGCTGGGGCCTACTGGATTTTGGCAGGTGAAGGCAGCAGGAGACTTGCCATCTCCACAGCAGGGGAACAGCTGGCAGTGCTGAACCCCACTAACACTCGAACGAATGTGTTTGGCTCTGTGGAGACGACACTTCTGAACACCAACTGACGCTGTTGGAGCCCAGGATTAGGCGAGGAGCAGGCTGGGGCCTACTGGATTTTGGCAGGTGAAGGCAGCAGGAGACTTGCCATCTCCACAGCAGGGGAACAGCTGGCAGTGCTGAACCCCACTAACACTCGAACGAATGTGTTTGGCTCTGTGGAGACGACACTTCTGAACACCAACTGACGCTGTTGGAGCCCAGGATTAGGCGAGGAGCAGGCTGGGGCCTACTGGATTTTGGCAGGTGAAGGCAGCAGGAGACTTGCCATCTCCACAGCAGGGGAACAGCTGGCAGTGCTGAACCCCACTAACACTCTAACGAAGGTGTTTGGCTCTGTGGAGACGACACTTCTGAACACCAACTGATGCTGTTGGAGCCCAGGATTAGGCGAGGAGCAGGCTGGGGCCTACTGGATTTTGGCAGGTGAAGGCAGCAGGAGACTTGCCATCTCCACAGCAGGGGAACAGCTGGCAGTGCTGAACCCCACTAACACTCGAACGAATGTGTTTGGCTCTGTGGAGACGACACTTCTGAACACCAACTGACGCTGTTGGAGCCCAGGATTAGGCGAGGAGCAGGCTGTGGCCTACTGGATTTTGGCAGGTGAAGGCAGCAGGAGACTTGCCATCTCCACAGCAGGGGAACAGCTGGCAGTGCTGAACCCCACTAACACTCTAACGAATGTGTTTGGCTCTGTGGAGACGACACTTCTGAACACCAACTGACGCTGTTGGAGCCCAGGATTAGGCGAGGAGCAGGCTGGGGCCTACTGGATTTTGGCAGGTGAAGGCAGCAGGAGACTTGCCATCTCCACAGCAGGGGAACAGCTGGCAGTGCTGAACCCCACTAACACTCTAACGAATGTGTTTGGCTCTGTGGAGACGACACTTCTGAACACCAACTGACGCTGTTGGAGCCCAGGATTATGCATGCCGCATGCAGAGGCCAATGGGCAGCGGTTTTTATGGAGGTTGTGGACTACTACTGATTCTAACCATGCTCCACTTAGGCCTCTGGCTCCACTGTCTCTACTATTTACCCTGGCCTCCAACCCCGCCAGCTACATCTCTGAAGTGGCGTCAGCACAATCTACACTTGTTCCTGTGTTACTGGTGCTCAGTCCCGTCAGTTGATCCCCTGATGTTTGTCCGGCAAGTTCGCCAGCTCTGTCCTCATTCCCACTACTGGTTATGGGAATGTGGACAGAGCAGGAGACCTTGCCGGACACACATCAGGGGATAAACTGATGGGACTGAGCCACAGGAACACAGGAACAAGTGTAGATTGTGCTGACGCCACTTCAGAGATGTAGATGGCGGGGTTGGAGGTCAGGGGAAATAGTAGAGACAGTGGAGCCAGAGACCTAAGTTGGGCACGGTTAAAAATCAGTAGTGGTTTGAATGTTGATGGAGCTGGTGACTTTGCCGTCCACACAGCAGGGGATCAGCTGGCATTACTGAACCCCACTAACACAGGAGCTAGTGTGTTTCTCTGTGCAGACGACACATCTGAGCGACAACTGGCTGTGTTGAAGCAAAGGGATTATAGTTCAGGTGGTAGAAAAATGAACACACCAGCAGACCTGGATACAGTTGCCAACCACTAATTTAGTCTGTAAGAGGAATGGCAAAGTCTTTGGAGATCCAGGCCTTGTTCATTTTCAGAAAAGTCAGCCAGTCAACATTATCGGAAGATAGTCGCGTGCGACGGTCTGTTAGTACACCACCTGCGGCACTAAAGACACGTTCCGATAATACACTGGCAGCAGGGCAAGCCAGCACCTCCAATGCATACTGGCTAAGCTCTGGCCATGTATCCAACTTAGAGACCCAAAACTTGAAGGGGGAAGAGCCATCTGGGAGTACAGCGACAGGGCAAGACATGTAGTCTGACACCATCTGACGGAAGCGTTGCCTCCTGCTGACTCAAGGCGTCGCTGATGGTGTAGACAATTGTGGTGGACACACAAAACTTTGCCACATTTGGGCCATAGTGGTCTTGCCTTGTGCTGCGGCGCTGCCTCTGCTCCCTCTTTGTGCAGAGTTTCCTCCACTGCCTCGACGCACAGAGCTGCTTTGTAAAGCACTAGCAACAATGCTGTCGGGTGGAATGGAAAACATTATGGACTGCACCAGTGACTCTTCGTACTCCCGCATTTTACGCTCCCGGTTCAACGTTGGTATGAGCCTTTGTACGCTGTCCCGGTAGCGAGGATCTAGGAGGGTGTACACCCAATAATCAGCCGAGACGAGAATGTGGGCGATGCGGCGGTCGTTTCTCAGGCACTGCAGCATGAAATCAACCATGTGCTGCAGACTCCCAACTGCCAAAGAACCGCTGTCCCCTGTTTGAGGCGTGACCTCGGCCTGCTCTGCATCACCCCACCCTCGCTGTACATACTGAGTAGAGGTTTGTGTACCTCCCTCCTCTGGAGAGATGTCTTCCTCCTCCATCGACTCCTCCTCATCCTCCTCACAAAGTGTCCCCTGCCTAGGCCTTTGTGAGGAAACACGTAGCGCAGACTGTCCAGAAGCAGATGGCATTTGGGACTCCTCATCCTCCACCTCTTCTGAAACCTCATCCCTTAGTGCTTGCAGTGTTTGTTGAAGCAGGCAGATAAGGGGGACAGTCATGCTGACTAGTGCATCATCTGCACTCGCCATCCGCGTGGATTCATCGAAGGCACGCAAAACGAGGCAGATGTCCTTCATAGAGGCCCACTCAATGGTGCTGAAGTGTGAACGGCGCACAGTGCGACTTGTTTGCGCCTGATGCAGCTGGTACTCCATGACTGCTGCCTGCTGCTCACACAACCGCTCCAACATATGTAACGTTGAATTCCACCGGGTGGGTAGGTCACATATGATGCGATGTTCCGGAAGGCCAAATCGTCGCTGCAGAGCAGCGAGGCGCGATCTTGCCGTGCTGGAACGTCGCAAGTGAGCGCACTCTATGCGGACCTTGTGCAACAGTGCAGCAAGATCCGGATAGTCCCTCAGAAAGCTCTGCACGACCAAGTTAAGAACATGTGCCAGACATGGGATGTGTGTGAGGTTGCCTAGGCCAAGAGCTGCCACCAGATTTCGGCCATTGTCACACACTACCAAGCCCGGCTGGAGATTCGCTGGCCCAAACCACACATCGCTCTCCAGCTTGATAGCATTCCAGAGCTCCTGCGCTGTGTGGCTTCGATTCCCCAAAGAAATTAATTTGAGTACAGCCTGTTGACGTTTGGCCACGGCTGTGCTCATATCGGTCGTAACAGGCTCCTGCTCTGCTGTTTCTGAGGAACTTGAGTAGGAGGAGGAGTCTATGTGTACAGACTGGAGTCCTGCAATCCGTGGCGTTGGAAGAACACGTACAGCGCCACGCTCCAGATCCATACCCGGCTCCACAACATTGACCCAGTGGGCAGTGAGGGAAAGGTATCGTCCCTGTCCATGGTTACTGGTCCATGCATCGGTGGTCAGGTGGACCTTGCTACTAACGGCATTTAGTAGCGCATGTTTTATTTTGCCCTCAACATGTTTCTGCAGGGCAGGGACGGCTCGCCTGCTGAAATAAAAGCGGCTGGGCACGTTGTATTGGGGGACTGCCAATGCCATTAAGTCCCGGAAGGTGTCAGTGTCCACCAGCCTGAATGACAGCATTTCAACTGCCAGAAGTTTGGCAATGCCAGCATTCAGAGACTGTGCTCGGGGATGGTTTGCCGAGTAAGGGCGCCTTTTATCCCATGCCTGTGCTACCGATGGCTGTGATGGATGGGAACGTGCTGCTATGGGTTTAATCTGACAGGGTCTCCGGACAACAGTGGCAGAGGTTCTTCCTTGGCGATCCTGTGAGGAAGCCGAACCAGCAGTGTGTGAGCTGGAGGAAGAGGGCCCAACACGAACTGAAGAGGTGGTAGGTGGTGCTGTACGTTGGCCTACGTCTTCAGGGTGTCTCTGCAACTCCAACTCGTGCTTGGTGCGCACATGTTTCCACATATTTGTGGTATTGAGGTTGCTGACATTTCTCCCTCTTTTGACTCTCTGATGACACAGCTTGCATTTGACAAAGCAAATGTCATCTGCAACTGTGTCAAAAAAGGACCACGCACTGCAACTCTTGTGAGCGCCCGGTTTGCCTTTGGAAGGAGGAATGCTCCTAACGGGTGCCGAAGTGGAGGGTACAGGCAACCAAGTCTTCCCCCTCCCTCTGCCTCCTGTTTTGGCCGGTAGGGGAATCTCTTCCTCCGAGCTGCTCCCACCACCTTCCTGTTGCTCACGCCATGATGGGTCAAGGACCTCATCATCTTCCCTCCCCTCTTCAAACAGCTGCTTCTCCGGGGTTGTCTCGCCAGCACCGTACGCACCAGAAAGTGGCAACTGAGTCTCGTCATCATCTGATGCGTACTGAGGTGTGCTGACCATAGGCACTGGCCCACTCGCCTCTTCAGATTCAGAGGGACAAAGAAGTTGCGCATCACTGCATACTCCCTCTTCTTCACATTCAGGAATGCTGCTTGGCTGGCCCCCTCTTTCCAAGCCAACAGATTCCGAGAACAGAAGTAGAGACTGTGATGGCTCCTGTCCTTGTCTCTCTGACTGCCTGGGCACTTTGGCAGGTGGTGAAGAGACAGATGGTTGCTCTTCGGTGCTCTGACCCTGAGAGGATGCGGAAGTAATTGAAGTCGATGCGTTAGCTGCCATCCATCCGACAACGGCTTCAATTTGTTCCTCCCGCAGCAGTGGGGTACGTTGAGGTCCTACAAAGCTGCGCATAAAGGACTGTTGCCTGCTAAAACTGGGGGATGCTGATCCACTGGTGCCCGCAGCAGGCCCAGAATCCCCACGTCCTCTACCTGTAGAATCCCCACGTCCTCTCCCTGCAGAATCCCCACGTCCTCTCCCTGCTGAAACTCCACGCCCACGCCCACGCCCACGCGCCTTACTCCCTGCCTTCTTCATCTTGCAAGACTGCTTAAGATAGGCAAAAAAGTACAAAGGGGGGCCTTAGTGTGCTTATTCCTGAACAGCTGGTTACAGGTACAAGAAACACTAATTTTATGAAGTGTGTGTGTGTGTGGACTAGACTTTAATAGGAGCTGATGTGGCCTACACAAGTTCAAAATGTAGTGTTTGGTGAACTTTTTTTGTGGTTTCTTTGTTGGAAACAAACTCAAAGTATGTGAACAAAGAATTGAAACTGATAGTATCACCAACTTTTTGGAGCTATTACAATGCAGGCAGGTAACCTACAATGCAAAAGATGAGGCTCCAAAAAAATTGGGTAATACTAATCTGGCTGCGCCGGCAGGGCACAAGCCAGAAAAAAAGGCTCCTCTATCTACTCCTATATAGTGTTTGCAACCAACCAATGTTGATGGATACGGATGGATGCACACTAATAGGAGAAGAAAAAATGAGCTGCACTCAAAGACAAATATGTGTGAGGCAGTGACGCACGTTGAGCGTCCTACAACCAGACGTAGCTGCAGGACACTCTACTCAGCGTGAGCTGCACTCACACACAGTCAGAGGCCTCTCAGACAGCCGTCAACAGTGCAGCTAAGTGGGCACTGGCACTGACAGGCTGCAGAAAGGCTCCGCTGTGTACTCCTTTATAGTGTTTGCAACCACCGTAGATGGAGACGGATGGATGCACACTAATAGAAGAAAAAATGAGCTGCACTCAAATAAAAATATGTGTGAGGCACTGACGCACGCTGAGCGTCCTACAGCCAGACGTAGCTGCAGGACACACTACTCAGCGTGAGCTGCACTCACACACAGTCAGAGACCTCTCAGACAGCCGTGAACAGTACAGCAAAGTGGACACTAGCACTGAAAGGCTGCAGAAAGGCTCCGCTGTCTACTACTAGTGTTTGCAACCAACGTATATGGATACGGATGGAAGCACACTAGATTGAAATTATGTAAAAAATGCAGCTCAAAAAATAAAAGATGTATGAGGCAGCAGTGATCACACTGGGTGGCCTACAGCCTGACGTGGCTGCAGGACCCACTCCACAGCGTGAGCTGCACTCACACAGCCCTTGCAGACAGCTGTGAACACTGCTGCTAGGGCAAAGAAGGCTACAGTGGTGGTTTATGTAGCCTGGGTAAAGCACTAGATGTTTGGTGGAATCGCTATTTCTAACTGTCCCTCACAGTCTTCTACAGCAGCCTGTCCCTAACTGAATTCACAGCAGAGTGACCAGAAATGGCGGCTGCGGTGGCTTTTATAGTGCATCATGACATCATTTCGGCAGCCAATCACAGCCATGCCAATAGTTAACATGCCTACATGCCTAACAGGATGTGCCCACACTTCGGAGGATTCCCATTGGCTTAATCAAAGCAAGCAGGCTCATAGCATGATGGGAACTTCCTATTCCGATTCCGATTCCGGAATCCGATATGACAAAAGTATCGGAACTAAGTATCGGAATTCCGATACCGCTAATATCGGCCGATACCCGATACTTGCGGTATCGGAATGCTCAACACTACTACCAACTTCAGGGCCTTTTTCTATCAGACGTGTTGGACATTATTTTTGGCAGGGTTTTTTGCGTGATTGCAGACAGTGGCTTTTCTTTCCTGTCCTTTCTAGTTAGTGAGGGCCCCATCGTTTGCTTAGCCTATCTTTCTATCTGTGTCTGTGTTTTAATCTTGTTTCACCGACAATACATGTTGGGGGCTGTCTATTGCTTTGGGGTCTGCTCTGGGGCAGTTTAGATTTTCCCTTTCTTTCTTTAGGCTTATTTAGTTCTCCGGCCGTGACGAGGCATCTAGGACAACCGTAGGCACGCTCCATGGCTACTGCTAGTTGTTGTAGATAGGATCAGGGGTCTGCAATCCGCTAGTTACCAATCTCTCTGGTTTTCTGGGCTTAGCTTGCTTTTTGTTTTTTCCTCCTCGGTGACTCATTCATAACAGAATCACCAGCCATACCGCAGATTCTAGGGTACTCAAAAGCAGGAGAGAATTCTAAAAAAAAACAAAAAAAAAAAAAACTGTCAGAATTTTTTTTGTATGTATATTTTCTCCTCTTTTTATTTCTGGGGCCGTAGGAGGATTTTTTTTTCTTCTTTTTCTCCTTGATGGAGATTAAGCAATTGTCTGATCGTGTGGAGCAGCTCGCTGTTCACACTTGTGCATGTCACATATGTTTTTAGTCCGTCTTTTCCTTGCCTAGCATGGTTTGAGAGACCCCACCCCTCTCTTGTGTGGCATGCACAAAAGAGCTGTCTTGTACCACAAGCCCATACTAAGAAGCGCATGTCCGAATCCTGTTCATTTTAGACACTGTTCAGATGTTCAGGTTTTAAATACATTAGATAGGGACTGCTTCAATATGGGTTACCTTGACGCGGTGAAGCAGCTTGGAATATATTTTTTTGCAAAAAAACGTATCAACTAAATACCCTGTATTTTTTATCCAGCACTTGCTGATTACTGTCATATATTTTACTGCGGAGTATTTTTGCAAATCTGTTTTCTTCTGTCTCAGTTAGTGGGTGGTGTGAACGTTGTCTTACCGACTTGTTCACACTTGTGCATGTCACATATGCTTTTAATCCGTTTTTTCCTTGCCTAGCATGGTTTGAGAGACCCCACCACTCTCGTGTGGCATGCACAAAAGAGCTGTCTTGCACCACAAGCCCATTACTAAGAAGCGCCTCTCCGAATCCTGTTCATTTTAGACACTGTTCAGATGTTCAGGTTTTAAATACATTAGATAGGGACTGCTTCAATACGGGTTACCTTGACGCGGTGAAGAAGCTTGGAATACATTTTTTTGCAAAAAAACGTATCGACTAAATACCCTGTATTTGTTATCCAGCACTTGCTGATTACTGTCATATATTTTACTGCAGAGTATTTTTGCAAATCTGTTTTCTTGTTGGGCCTGGCTGGGACTGGGCTGAATCCCCATTTTGTCTCTGATCAGTTGATCTCTTTTGCTCTGTCTTCAGAATATACCTGAGTGCTGATATAGTGTTTTGAAGTCTAGTGACTGCAGGGCCTTTTTCTATCAGACGTGTTGGACATTATTTTTGGCAGGGTTTTTTGCATGATTGCAGACAGCGGCTTTTCTTTCCTGTCCTTTCTAGTTAGTGAGGGCCCCATCATTTGCTCAGCCTATCTTTCTATCTGTGTCTGTGTTTTCATCTTGTTTCACCGACAAAGTCTATTGCTTTGGGGTCTGCTCTGGGGCAGTTTAGATTTTCCCTTTCTTTCTTTAGGCTTATTTAGTTCTCCGGCCTTGACGAGGCTTCTAGGACCACCGTAGGCACGCTCCACGGCTACTGCTAGTTGGTGTAGATAGGATCAGGGGTCTGCAATCCGCTAGTTACCAACCTCTCCGGTTTTCTGGGCTTAGCTTGCTTTTTGTTTTTTTCCTCCTCGGTGACTCATTCATAACAGGTCAGTTTATTGAAAGTAATATTATGGGCTGCTTTTAGTGGACCTCCATAGAGTGGGAGGGAGGGGGTCCACAGCATCTCCACATGCAGAGTCCAGACAGGACCTGTGTGATGTCAAGATCATGTGATCAGTCACATGATGGAGAGTCACATGGTCTGGCTTTAAATAGCTGTAGTCCAGAGTTAGTCGGGGCTATCGAGGGCCTGGAGAGGAAGACTTCAGGAGAGTGTTTGTGCACATAGAGCTTGTGCAAGGACATTGTTAACCCTGAGTGGGCTGACCCTCACTAGTGCAAATGCGTCATTTTGACATAATGTGAAAAAAGCAATTAACATTGTAGCCAGTGGATTCAGGGCTATTTGTTGCACATTTGCAGCTGTGAAATAAACGCTTTGTCCATTTTCTAGATGTACTGCTAAGTGATCAACAGCTAGACTTATTTCTTGTATGGGAAATGAAAGAATTCGCCATACAGCTTCACTGTTGCTTATGTATCCTCCAGCCTGGTACTGTGCGATTTCATCTATATGTATGACTGCATTCCTATTCCTATCCATGAAATAAATGCTATGGTAAATGACACAGCTTAATTTCAACGCAATGTCACACGAAATAATTAAAGTGAAGTCGAAATCTATGAAAATTCACCTCAGTTTCCAGCAGCACCAGAGGCATCATCGCACCAACAAAGGGGGACGCCCCCTTGGTGTCAGGCAACCATTTTAATCATTCCCCTGCAGTGATTACCACCATTACTTCACGTGCCAGATAACCGCTTCATGCCAATCAAGTTCCTGGAGCACCTCCTTACAAAAGTAAGCTCACTCCAACTTCTGTCCTGACTGTAATTATTTTAGGTTTGTGCGGTTTCTGACTCACTCTTTGTAAGCTACTACTGCACACTATTTAAATGGTCCTTTCATATGTATATCTTATATTATTTTCTGGCACTATTTGACCACATAGTAACCCTCTAATATTCATTAGTTGCACCTCACAGAGGGGATTTTTTGGGGACACCGTATTTCTGACACAGAGCCTCAATCCTAGCAGATAGTCAGCGCAGGTGTCTGCCATATACAGATATTCCTCAACCCTTTATTGACAGTGTGCACAGACTGTCTTGACACTAGCAGCTGCTATTTTATTTTATTTTACTTTCTTTCTGTACTTAGGAGTGCCAGTGTACACTACTGTATACCCATGTGATATTTCAGCTTTTCTTTTTTACTAAATTGGCAAAAATTTCTACATTTGTTTTTTTTTTCAGTCAAGATGGGGTGCAGAGTGTACATTAATGAGAAAAAAATGAACTTTTTTGAATTTACCAAATGGCTGCAATGAAACAAAGAGTGGAAAATGTAAAGGGGTTTGAATACTTTCTGTACCCACTGTAGGTAGGGTTTTTTGTTTTACAGTCTTTCTATAGGTATACTCCTGCTGCTATTAATGTCGGAAAGTTTGCAGGCATATATTATAAACCAAATAAAATAAATTAATTTGAGCTGATTACATATGCTGAATTAAAAGAAAAGGAATATGATAAAAAATGTCTAGGCTACCAGCGCTGTCCAGGCGCTCTAATGCAGTGTCTGGTAGTGCTCATGTAAGCCCGCGACTGCCTACAGGACCTACAGTGACTGCAAGTGTCATGTGACTGAAGACGTCACGCAGGTCCTGTAGACACCTGCATGCTTACAAGAGCACCGCCAGACGCTGCATTAGAGCGCATGTCACTGGCCGGGACAGCGCTGTTACTTTCAGCAAACTGATTGCTAAAGATACCTTTGTGTATAATCATACCCATTTAATTTGGCTCATCTTTTTGGAACAGCCCTGTGGAATTATCCATATTATATGCATGAGAGCACTTTACAGACCGGATCCTCAACAAGTATCTTCAGGTAAACACCTTGTCTGCTTTACTCCTGTGTTTTATGGTGTTCATGAAGATTTGGAAGCTAATATCATATTATTTCATTAGACTATTATGTTTATGGTAGCCTAACCATTTTTTATCATATTCCTGTTCTTTTAATTCAGCACATGTAATCATCGCAAAATTAATGTATTTTATTCATACATTTTTTTGGTCTATTTGGTTTTAGACCCTAATTTGCGGCAGTTTACTAGGTGCATATACGAGCGCCATTATATAGTCATAATTATATATTTTATAAACCTAATTTAAAATGTGTAAGGCGTGAGATAAGCGCACGTGCTACTGATGATGCATGCAGAGGCCGAGGTCGTGGGGCATGTAAAACTGTGACTACTGGGGGAACCCAAAAACACGCTCATTCATGAGACCTAGCTTCTTGTTCCACTTTGCAAAGGGGTGAGGGACACCACTCTTGTAGTCCGAACAGTACAAACAGGTGGTCAGGTGGATGGCAGATAATGCTTCCAGTATGTTTCTCAGCACCATCCTGTCTGTCACAAAGTTCAGTGTCACAAGCCAATACTCTGGATCACATAATCCTCACCATGATCCTCCTTCCTCCCACCATGGTGAGTCCCAGGAGACAAGTGATCCCACATGCAGATACTTCGAATAGTACATTTCCATTTAAGTAGCCCTGTACATTTCAAGAGGGACATGGGGAGATTGTGTGTAGTGATGCACAAATATTTGAGAAGCAACCGTCAGAAGAATACTACAATGGGGAATGTCAATTTGTGTCTCAAGTTGCCAGCAAGTGATATTGCTAAAGGGTGTTTTACACATAGCGATATCGCTAGCAATATCGCTAAAACGTCACTGGTTTTGTGACGTTATAGTGATATTGCTAGCGATATCGCTATGTGTGATACTTACCTCCGACCGGCTCCCCCGCTGTCCATCGCTGATCGCGCGAGATCGGGCGGCTCCATTTCTCGTCGTCAGCTTCCTGCTGGGCTTCCTGCTGTGTGAGAAGAGCGACGCGTGGAGGCGGGCGGGAGGACGCCAGGATCGCTGTGTGTGAAAGGTGAGTATCGTGCGCTGCATCGCTGCTGCATCGCTGTGAGATCTTTCTGTGTGAAAGCTCACTAGCGATCATTTAGCGATGCACCAGCGATCCTGACCAGGTCGGATCGCCGGTCGGATCGCTGGTGCATCGCTAAATGTAAAAGGGCTTTAAGTCAACAAGTTAAGACGACCAGAGTGTGGAAGTGGAAGACAAGGTGGTGAAGTCACTGACCAAACCAGGGAAGGTGTCATGCAGAGCAAGGACTGCAGCACAGAGGGGGAGGGATTGGCAGCACTGCAACAGGCAGGAAGAGGCAGTGGGGTGGTCAGAAGAAGAAGATGGGCAACTGTTTCCCAAAGCATCCACACTTGGCAAGTTCCCAAGCCAAGGGATGGGTGTTCCCCAGTCCGGTGCCTAATTAAAGAAAGCACAGACGATGAAAGAATTGTCATTTGCAACCTGTACCACACCAAGATCTGCAGGGGCCTGACCACTACCAACCTAATGACTAGGTGGGCCAAATGCCTGAGTCCACAATCAATGTCTGCGGGTTACACCACTGCCTCTTCCCCTGTGTGAAGAAACCAGATAATATCTTAATTACTCAGATAACTGTGTTTTTTGCAAGCCAAGG
Organism: Dendrobates tinctorius; assembly: GCF_039654945.1. Lineage (NCBI taxonomy): Eukaryota > Metazoa > Chordata > Amphibia > Anura > Dendrobatidae > Dendrobates > Dendrobates tinctorius. Next base: position 1,902,886 of record NW_027361808.1, on the reverse strand, counting down.
GGAGTTCGTTTTTTATCTGTATATTGGCTTGTGGATTTAAATGTTTATGTCTGGTGGGTCAAGAATATAGTCTTGCAAGCTGATATACTATTTTATGTACTGTGTAAAGGGCCTGTCACACTAAGCGATATCGCTAGCAATATTGCTATAACGTCACTGGTTTTGTGACGTTATAGCGATATTGCTAGCGATATCGTTATGTGTGATACTTACCTCCGACCGGCTCCCCCACTGGTTATTGCTGATCGCACAAGAACGTCCTGGACCGTTTCTCGTCATCAGCTTCCTGCTGGGCTTCCTGTGGCGCCGACGAGCGACGCGTGGACGTGGGCGGGAGGACGTCTTCATCGCCGCGTCTGACAGGTAAGTAGCAACCCCCGACCCCTGCTATGTCGCTGGTGAGATCTGCCTGTGTGGCAGCTCACTAGCGACCACTTAGCGATGCACCAGCGATCCTGTCCGCGTCATATCGCTGGTCGGGATCGCTGGTACATCGCTAAGTGTGACAGTACCTTAAGTCTGTAATAGTGACTTGTACATGGTGTGTGTTTATCTGTGTTTATTGTGAGCTGATATGCTAATTGTGTATTGTATTCTACAACCAGTTTGTTGACTGTAGATAGGGAAAGACTGTGAGGGTGTACTGAAGGACACTGGGTAATTCTAAAAATAGCTTACCTTTCTGGGGTATAAAAAGACCCTGAGAAGGAGAGACCAGTCCTCATCTCATCTCATATCCCACAGAGAGCTACCAGTCTGCACAACACTCAACGGACGAGAGGACTACAGCCAATTCATCATGGCACCATCACGAGGGACACGGATCTATGATTCTAAGGGAAACAACCTAGGAGTGATCGGCTCCGGTTGGAAGGACACAGATCTGATCCAGTGACCATCTCTGAACCATGGATGTGTTTGGAGAAAGCCAGGTTTTGGGACCCGCTGGTGTCCTGATTCCATGGAGATGGTCAGATAAGCCAGGTGATGATTCTCGCGTCAGCTGGCTTTGGACCTCGTATGGACAGTATGGACTGTCACCTCTCTACGCTTGTTGTTATCTCTTCTCTGTGTGTATATCACAGGTAGAATATCAACCCTGGGAGCTCTAACATAAGATCTACCGTTATCCAGACGAGTCAGCAGAAGGGTTAGGCCCTGTAATGTGCACCATGTTGGGGGTACTTGCTGGGATTGTTCTGTTTGCTATTGGATGTTGTGGTTCAATAAAGCATTGCCACACTGTTCTACCCTAAACCTGCGTTGTCTGTGTAGTATGATGCCCATGGGGAGATAGAGCAGGCGTTCAGGGGTATGAGCCCAGGTCCATGCAGTCCTTCTAAAGGCAGCCGGGCCAGCAGACGAGAGCACCCACTGACCCCGTTTCTCCGCTATTGGTGGCAGCGGTGGGATACTACTCAGCCCGGTGGAAACGGGGGAGCTGCAAGGGGGCTGGTGTTCTCACACACCGTCCAGGGCTCCACAACCAGGGAGGCATACAGACAGATCCAGCAGACCACTGATGAGGCATGCACAGCAGGTTTCGGATGCTACTATGTCCAACTCCACCAACTCGGCCTTGTAAAGAAGACCAGAGTGAGTATGTGACCTCAACAGGAGATGAAAACTACAGGAGATGTTCCAGCTTCAACGGATTGAATTGGACTTAATCCAGGAACCATGGAATGCGGAGGAAGCCATGCGTGGACCCAATGGAAACCAGTTGCTACTCTTCAATTGAGTGTAGAGATTATATTCGTAAGGAGGACATGGAATATGCTCTGAGGAAGCTGGATGATATAATGTTTTGTGTCTTAAAGGTGAAACCTCATACACTCGTGACTGTGCATAAAGACATGTTGTAGACTGCTCCCATAAGTGAAGAAGGATGATCGGAATCCTATCACGTCTGGCTAATTAAGATGGGGGAGCGATGTGAAGAAACCAGATTATATCTTAATTACCCAGACTGCTGTGTTTTTTGCAAGTCAAGGGGAGTTTGTTTTTATCTGTATATTGACTTGTGGATTTAAGTGTTTATGTCTGGTGGGTCAAGAATATAGTCTTGCAAGCTGATATACTATTTAACATACTGTGTAAGTCTGTAATAGTGACTTGTACATTGTGTGTGTTTATCTGTGTTTATTGTGAGCTGATATGCTAATTGTGTATTGTATTCTACAACCAGTTTGTTGACTGTAGATAGGGAAAGACTGTGAGGGTGTACTGAAGGACACTGGGTAATTCTAAAAATAGCTTACCTTTCTGGGGTATAAAAAGACCCTGAGATGGAGACACCAGTAGAGTTGAGCGAAACGGGTCGGTCAAATTCATAAGTCTCCGACTTTCAGTAAAGTCGGATTTCATGAAACGAAACCCGACCATAGCGTGAGGTCGGCCATGAGGTCGGCGACCAGAGCGCCAAAGTCGTGTTTCAAATGATGCTTCCAGTGCCATTTTTCAGCCAATGATGGAGGACGCACACTGTGGGCAACGCGATGACATGGGCAGAGGTCACCTCCATCTTTGAGAAGTTCATGCAAGTGATTGGCTTGCTTTGTGTGGCATCACAGGGGCTACAAAAGGGCGTGCACGCCAACCGCCATCTTACTTCTGCCGATCTTAGCATACGGAGGGAGAGGTTGCTGCTGCTGATTCTGAATAAGGGAGAGCGTTAGGCAGGGAAGAAGAACAAAAAAACTGCTTCTGCTGGTGGCGATTTTCACTGTACAACACAACAGTTTGTGTGCAGTGACAGGGGAGGCTATATTTTTGTGCATCAGCTCTGTTGGTTATTAGGCTGCCTTATAAGGCTCCCTGATAGCTGCATTGCTGTTTGCACACTGCTATGCAAACTGCTTTTTTAAACGCAAAAATACTTTTCTTCCTCTTTTCTGCACAGTTTCCAAGCGTTCATTTTTCCACACTTTTGTGTGCAGCAGTCCTGCTTATTAGACTGCCTGCTACCATACTCGGACTGAGAGCATCATTGTCAGCCTCCTAAAATCTCTAGGGAGATTAAAATTCTCCCCAATACTATATACACCTTGTACTTTGTCATACACCAGCCAATTTCAGCCTGTTAAATTGAGGTGTAATCTATAGTGGGCCTGAGATAATAGTTCAGCCTTCTAAAATCTCTAGGGAGATTCAAATTCTCCACAATATTATATACACCTTGTACTTTGTCATACACCAGCCAATTTCAGCCTGTTAAATTGAGGTGTAATCTATAGTAGGCCTGAGATAATAGTTCAGCCTCCTAAAATCTCTAGGGAGATTCAAATTCTCCCCAATACACCTTGTACTTTGTCATACACCAGCCAATTTCAGCCTGTTCAATTGAGGTGAAATCTATAGTGGGCCTGAGATAATAGTTCAGCCTCCTAAAACCTCGAGGGAGATTCAAATTCAACACAATACTATATACACCTTGTACTTTGTCATACACCAGCCAATTTCAGCCTGTTAAATTGAGGGGTAATCTATAGTGGGCCTGAGGTAATAGTTCAGCCTCCTAAAATCTCTAGGGAGATTGAAATTCTCCCCAATACTATATACACCTTGTACTTTGTCATACACCAGCCAATTTCAGCCTGTCAAATTGAGGTGTAATCTATAGTGGGCCTGAGATAACAGTTCAGCTTCCTAAAATCTCTAGGGAGATTCAAATTCTCCACAAAACTATATACACCTTGTACTTTGTCATACACCAGCCAATTTCAGACTGTTAAATTGAGGTGTAATCTATAGTGGGCCTGAGATAATAGTTCAGCCTCCTAAAATCTCTAGGGAGTTTCAAATTCTCCCCAATACACATTGTACTTTGTCATACACCAGCCAATTTCAGCCTGTTAAATTGAGGTGTAATCTACAGTGGGCCTGAGATAATAGTTCAGCCTCCTAAAATCTCTAGGGAGATTCAAATTCTCCACAATACTATATACACCTTGTACCTTGCCATACACCAGCCAATTTCAGCCTGTTAAATTGAGGTGTAATCAATAGTGGGCCTGAGATAATTGTGCAGCCTCCTAAAATCTCTAGGGAGATTCAAATTCTCCCCAATACTATATACACCTTGTACCTTGTTTTACAGTACCATATAGCTGGTGGTATTTTGGGTACATTTTCCCAAAAATGAGGAAGTGTGGTGGAAGAGGCCATGAACGTGGGCGGGGGTTGCCAGCTGATACTGATGGTGGTGGTGGTGGTTCATCTGCTTGTAGTGGCAAAAGCACAATCGCACATAAGGCAGGAGGTGTTGAGCCTGCGTCATCGTCTGGCTCCACAAGGCCTCGAAGGCTCCCTTTTCTGGGAGTAGGTAAACCGCTTTTAAAGCCGGAGCTCCAGGAACAAGTTTTGGCTTACATTGCTGACATAGCCTCCAGCTCTATCGCCTCCTCTTCTGAAGTTTCAAAAAATAAAAGCACTGAGTCGTCAGTGGAGGCTCCTGGTCAGGAACAACACCTTTCCTTGTGTCCTTCACCCCTTCCCAAAGTGAAGGATGCGGCAGGCCACACTACAGATTACTCCATGGAGCTCTTTTCACATACCATGCCTGGGTTATCAAGTGAAATCATGAATTCCCCAGTCCAAGCTGAATCGGACATGGAGTGCACTGATGAACAGCCACTGCTAGATTTTTCTGCTGGTACATTCACTCAGAGCATTACATTGTCCTCGCAGTGTACTGAGCCAGAATCTGACCCTGATGAAACTCAGGTGCCCCTTCCCGCATACTATACCACCTTATACAGTGACACAGAGGAAGGTGCACATGAAATTGAAGAGGAGGTGATGGATGACCCAGTTGTTGACCCAGATTGGCATCCATTGGGGAATGAGGGTGCCGCTGCCAATAGCTCAGAAGAGGAGGAGGAGGATCCGCAGCAGGCATCGACATCGCAACAGATGTTATCTGACAGGCCCGTAGCAGTCCAAAAACGGGTTACAAAAACCAAAAGAGTTGCAGGACAGCTTGGCCAGATGGTCAAATTAACACAGCGTGCAAGGCCTCAAAATGTCTTCCATAGTAGGAAGAGTACAGTGTGGCATTTTTTGAACAAAATCCTAATGATCAGGCAAAGGTTATCTGTAGGAAGTGCGCAAAGACCTTTAGGCGAGGGAAAAATCGGAGAAATTTGAATACCAGTTGCATGCTTAGACATTTAATCACCATGCACTTGCAAGCGTGGACGGACTACCAAACCTCACGTACCACATGTGCACCTGCTCCGAATGAAGGTAGTCAGCAACGCTACATCGCTTCCCCCACTGTAAGCCCACCGGTTAGCACACCACCAGCAGCAAATGTTGAGGTGTCGTCGAAGGCCGAAGCAGTCAGGGAATCACATTGTTATTGCTATGAAAGACTGAATCTAGGCCATCAGCAAGACCACCAACACCATCACCATCACCAACCGTCTCTCAGTCCGCCATGTCCACCGCTAGTTCCACCAAATGCAGCTCTCAAGTCCAGCTCACCCTACCAGAGACTCTGAGTAGGACAAGAAAGTACTCATCCTCTCATCCGTGTACACTGTGTTTGAACACCCACATTGCCAAACTAATCTTGTTAGAGATGATGCCCTACCGGTTGGTTGAAAGCGAAGCTTTCCACGAGTTCATGGCCTACGCAGTACCACTAGTGTTGAGCATTCCGATACTGCAAATATCGGGTATCGGCCGATATTTGCTGTATCGGAATTCTGATACCGAGTACCGATATTTTTTCAATATCGGATACCGGAATCGAAAGTTCCCATAATGCAATGAGCCACTGTTGTGGCTGTGATTGGCTGCTGAAATGATGTCATCATGATGCGCGGTCTGTGCGCATCATGATGCGCGGTCTGTGATGACTGCGGGGGGTCTGTACAAGCCTGCCGGGGGTCTGTGCCGGCTGCCTGGGGTCTGTACGGCCTACTGGGGGTCTGTACGGGCCTGCCGGGGGCCTGTGCAAGCTGCCGGGGGTCTGTATGGGCCTGCAGGGGGCCTGTGCCGGCTGTCGGGGGTCTGTGCAGGCCTGCCGGGGGCCTGTGCTGGCTGTCGGGGGTCTGTCCGTGCCTGCCGGGAGCCTGTGCTGGCTGTCGGGTGTCTGAACAGGCCTGTGCCGGCTGCCGGGGTCTGTATGGCCTGCCGGGGGCCTGTGCCGGCTGCCTGGGGTCTGTGCGGACCTGCTGGGGGTCTTGTGTGTGTGCAGGCATCGTCCGATGGGACTACAAGTCCCATCGGGCTATGCCTGCTACAATGACAGTGATTGACACATTAGCCAATGATGTGACAGTAGTAGTCCCATCATCCGGCTAATGTGTTGAATGTAAAAAAAAAAATACTACATACATACTACATATATACAACATTCATACAGCATACATACATACTACATAATACATACATACTTCATATATACTACATTCATACAACATACATACTACATACATACTACATACAGTCATATGTTAAAGTTTTGGCACTCCTATTAATGTTAACCTTTTTTCTTTTTAACAATTTTGGTTTTTGCAACAGCTATTTCAGTTTCATATATTTAATAACTGATGGACTCAGTTATATTTCTGGATTCAAATGAGGTTTATTGTACTAACAGAAAATGTGCAATCTGCATTTAAACGAAACTTGACCGGTGAAAATGTATGGGCACCCTTATCATTTTCTTGATTTGAACACTCCTAACTACTTTTTACTGACTTCCTGAAGCACTAAATTGGTTTTGTAACCTCATTGAGCTTTGAACGTCATAGCCAGGTGTATCAAATCATGAGAAAAGGTATTTAAGGTGGCCACTTGCAAGTAGTTCTCCTATTTGATTCTCCTATGAAGAGTGGCATCATGGGCTCCTCAAAACAACTCTCAAATGATCTGAAAACAAAGATTATTCAACATAGCTTTTCAGGGGAAGGATACAAAAAGTTGTCTCAGAGATTTAACCTGTCAGTTTCCACTGTGAGGAACATAGTAAGGAAATGGAAGAACACAGGTACAGTTCTTGTTAAGCCCAGAAGTGGCAGGCCAAGAAAAATATCAGAAAGGCAGAGAAGAAGAATGGTGAGAACAGTCAAGGACAATCCACAGACCACCTCCAAAGACCTGCAGCATCATCTTGCTGCAGATGGTGTCACTGTGCATCGGTCAACAATACAGCGCACTTTGCACAAGGAGAAGCTGTATGTGAGAGTGATGCGAAAGAAGTCGTTTCTGCAAGCACGCCACAAACAGAGTCGCCTGAGGTATGCAAAAGCACATTTGGACAAGCCAGTTACATTTTGGAAGAAGGTCCTGTGGACTGATGAAACAAAGATTGAGTTGTTTGGTCATACAAAAAGGCGTTATGCATGGAGGCTAAAAAACACAGCATTCCAAGAAAAACACTTGCTACCCACAGTAAAATTTGGTGGAGGTTCCATCATGCTTTGGGGCTGTGTGGCCAATGCTGGCATCGGGAATCTTGTTAAAGTTGAGGGTCGCATGGATTCAACTCGGTATCAGCAGATTCTTGACAATAATGTGCAAGAATCAGTGACGAAGTTGAAGTTACGCAGGGGATGGATATTTTAGCAAGACAATGATCCAAAACACTGCTCCAAATCTACTCAGGCATTCATGCAGAGGAACAATTACAATTTTCTGGAATGGCCATCCCAGTCCCCAGACCTGAATATCATTGAACATCTGTGGGATGATTTGAAGCGGGCTGTCCATGCTCAGCGACCATCAAACTTAACTGAACTGGAATTGTTTTGTAAACAGGAATGGTCACAAATGCCTTCATCCAGGGTCCAGGAACTCATTAATAGCTACAGGAAGCGACTAGAGGCTGTTATTTTTGCAAAAGGAGGATCTACGAAATATTAATGTCACTTTTATGTTGAGGTGCCCATACTTTTGCACCGGTCAAATTTTGTTTAAATGCAGATTGCACATTTTCTGTTAGTACAATAAACCTCATTTGAATCCAGAAATATAACTGAGTCCATCAGTTATTAGATATATGAAACTGAAATAGCTGTTGCAAAAACCAAAATTGTTATAACTAGTGTTGAGCATTCCGATACCGCAAGTATCGGGTATCGGCCGATACTTGCTGTATCGGAATTCCGATACCGACTTCCGACATTTTTTCAATATCGGAAGTCGGCATCGGAATCGGAAGTTCAAGGTTGATTGACAGCCTGACGTCATCATGATGCGCGGTGTGTGCGCATCATGATGCGCCGTCATTTCGGGCCTTCCGGGGGGTCTCTGCCGGCCTGCCGGGGGGCTGTGTGGACTGCCCGGGGTCTGTACCGGCCTGCCGGGGGGCTGTGCCGGCCTGCCGGTGGTCTGTGCACCCTGTGGGGGTCTGTACCGGCCTGCGGGGGGCTGTGCCGGCCTGCCGGGGGGCTGTGCTGATGTCCGGGGGTCTGTGCAAGCATCGTCCGATGGGACTACAAGTCCCATCTGGCGATGCCTGCTACCATGACAGTGATTGACACATTAGCCAATGATGGGACAGTAGTAGTCCCATCATCCGGCTAATGTGTTAAATGTTAAAAAAAAAAAAAAAAAAAATACTACATACATACTACATACATACTACATGCATGCTACATACATACTACATGCTACATACATACTACATACATACCACATACATACCACATACATACTACATACATACATAACACATACATACTACATACATACTACATACATAACACATACAGTGGGGCAAAAAAGTATTTAGTCAGTCAGCAATAGTGCAAGTTCCACCACTTAAAAAGATGAGAGGCGTCTGTAATTTACATCATAGGTAGACCTCAACTATGGGAGACAAACTGAGAAAAAAAAATCCAGAAAATCACATTGTCTGTTTTTTTTTCATTTTATTTGCATATTATGGTGGAAAATAAATATTTGGTCAGAAACAAAATGTCATCTCAATACTTTGTGATATATCCTTTGTTGGCAATGACAGAGGTCAAACGTTTTCTGTAAGTCTTCACTAGGTTGCCACACACTGTTGTTGGTATGTTGGCCCATTCCTCCATGCAGATCTCCTCTAGAGCAGTGATGTTTTTGGCTTTTCGCTTGGCAACACGGACATTCAACTCCCTCCAAAGGTTTTCTATAGGGTTGAGATCTGGAGACTGGCTAGGCCACTCCAGGACCTTGAAATGCTTCTTACGAAGCCACTCCTTCGTTGCCCTGGCGGTGTGCTTTGGATCATTGTCATGTTGAAAGACCCAGCCACGTTTCATCTTCAATGCTCTTGCTGATGGAAGGAGGTTTTCACTCAAAATCTCACGATACATGGCCCCATTCATTCTTTCATGTACCCGGATCAGTCGTCCTGGCCCCTTTGCAGAGAAACAGCCCCAAAGCATGATGTTTCCACCACCATGCTTTACAGTAGGTATGGTGTTTGATGGATGCAACTCAGTATTCTTTTTCCTCCAAACACGACACGTTGTGTTTCTACCAAACAGTTCCAGTTTGGTTTCATCAGACCATAGGACATTCTCCCAAAACTCCTCTGGATCATCCAAATGCTCTCTAGCAAACTTCAGACGGGCCCGGACATGTACAGGCTTAAGCAGTGGGACACGTCTGGCACTGCAGGATCTGAGCCCATGGTGGCGTAGTGTGTTACTTATGGTAGGCCTTGTTACATTGGTCCCAGCTCTCTGCCGTTCATTCACTAGGTCCCCCCGTGTGGTTCTGGGATTTTTGCTCACCGTTCTTGTGATCATTCTGACCCCACGGGGTGGGATTTTGCGTGGAGCACCAGATCGAGGGAGATTATCAGTGGTCTTGTATGTCTTCCATTTTCTAATTATTGCTCCCACAGTTGATTTCTTCACTCCAAGCTGGTTGGCTATTGCAGATTCAGTCTTCCCAGCCTGGTGCAGGGCTACAATTTTGTTTCTGGTGTCCTTTGACAGCTCTTTGGTCTTCACCATAGTGGAGTTTGGAGTCAGACTGTTTGAGGGTGTGCACAGGTGTCTTTTTATACTGATAACAAGTTTAAACAGGTGCCATTACTACAGGTAATGAGTGGAGGAAAGAGGAGACTCTTAAAGAAGAAGTTACAGGTCTGTGAGAGCCAGAAATCTTGATTGCTTGTTTCTGACCAAATACTTATTTTCCACCATAATATGCAAATAAAATGAAAAAAAAACAGACAATGTGATTTTCTGGATTTTTTTTTCTCAGTTTGTCTCCCATAGTTGAGGTCTACCTATGATGTAAATTACAGACGCCTCTCATCTTTTTAAGTGGTGGAACTTGCACTATTGCTGACTGACTAAATACTTTTTTGCCCCACTGTATATACTACATGCATGCTACATACATACTACATGCTACATACATACTACATACATAACACATATATACTACATGCATGCTACATACATACTACATGCTACATACATACTACATACATACCACATATATACCACATACATACTACATACATAACACATATATACTACATGCTACATATATACTACATACATACTACATACATACTACATGCATGCTACATACATACTACATGCTACATACATACTACATATATACTACATGCTACATACATACCACATACATACTACATACATACTACATGCTACATACATACTACATATATACTACATGCATGCTACATACATACTACATGCTACATACATACCACATATATACTACATACATACTACATACAATACATTCATACAATACATACATAGACATACAGTACATATAACATAGAGTAACATACTTACCAATACTTGTCACATTGTTCCCCGAAGCCATTGTCTTTTACGGAATAAATATTAACATAACAAACCACAAAAATACTCACCCACAATCCGAAGCAGTCCACGAGTGTGTCCCACGACGATCTTGGGTAGAGAACTGCAGCATCAGCTGTTGCTGCCGTTCTCTACGGGCTGCAGGAATCCAATGACGGAAGGTAGGTATCCTTCCGCACTGTATTCCTCCGCCACTTAAAAAAAAAAAGTCCCTAGTCTCACTTTATGCCATTGCTGTGTGGGAATTTCCCACGCAGCAATGGCATAAAGTGAGACTAGGGACTTTTTTTTTTTTAAGTGGCGGAGGAATACAGTGCGGAAGGATACCTACCTTCCGTCATTGGATTCCTGCAGCCCGTAGAGAACGGCAGCAACAGCTGATGCTGCAGTTCTCTACCCAAGATCGTCGTGGGACACACTCGTGGACTGCTTCGGATCGTGGGTGAGTATTTTTGTGGTTTGTTATGTTAATATTTATTCCGTAAAAGACAATGGCTTCGGGGAACAATGTGACAAGTATTGGTAAGTATGTTACTCTATGTTATATGTACTGTATGTCTATGTATGTATTGTATGAATGCATTGTATGTAGTATGTATGTAGCATGTATGTAGTATATATGTAGTATGTATGTAGCATGTAGTATGTATGTAGTATATATGTGGTATGTATGTAGCATGTAGTATGTATGTAGTATGTATGTAGCATGCATGTAGTATATATGTAGTGTGTATGTAGCATGTAGTATGTATGTAGCATGCATGTAGTATATATGTAGTATGTATGTAGCATGCATGTAGTATGTATGTAGTATGTATGTAGCATGCATGTAGTATATATGTAGTATGTATGTAGCATGTAGTATGTATGTAGCATGCATGTAGTATATATGTAGTATGTATGTAGCATGTAGTATGTATGTAGCATGCATGTAGTATGTATGTAGTATGTATGTGGTATGTATGTAGCATGTAGCATGCATGTAGTATGTATGTAGTATATATGTGGTATGTATGTAGTATGTATGTAGCATGCAGTATGTATGTAGCATGCATGTAGTATGTATGTAGTATATATGTGGTATGTATGTAGCATGTAGTATGTATGTAGCATGCAGTATGTATGTAGCATGCATGTAGTATATATGTAGTATGTATGTAGCATGTAGTATATATGTAGTATGTATGTTGCATGCATGTAGTATATATGTAGTATGTATGTTGCATGTAGTATATATGTAGTATGTATGTTGCATGTAGTATGCATGTTGCATGCATGTAGTATATACAGTATGTAGTATGTATGTTGCATGTAGTATACAGTATATGTAGTATGAATGTAGCATGTATGTAGTATGCATGTTGTATGTATGTAGCATGTATGTAGCAATTTTTTTTTTTTTTTTTTACATTCAACACATTAGCCGGATGATGGGACTACTACTGTCCCATCATTGGCTAATGTGTCAATCACTGTCATGGTAGCAGGCATCGCCCGATGGGACTTGTAGTCCCATCGGACGATGCCTGCACAGACCCCCGAAGCCTGCACAGCCCCCCGGCAGGCCGGCACAGCCCCCCGGAGCTTGCACAGCCCCCCGGCAGGCCGGCACAGCCCCCCGGCAGGCCGGCACAGCCCACCGGAGCCTGCACAGCCCCCCGGCAGGCCGGCACAGACCACCGGAGCCTGCACAGACCCCCTGGCAGGCCGGCACAGCCCCCCAAAAGGCCCGTACAGACCCCAGAGAGGCTGTACAAGGGAAAAACAGGATTTTTCTTATTCCGATACCGGAAGTCCCATAGACTTGAATGGGACTTCCGGTATCGGAATCGGCGATACCGATACTTTTTTTTAAGATCGGCCGATACATTCCGATCCGATACTTTGAAGTATCGGACGGTATCGCTCAACTCTAGTTATAACGAAAAAAGGTTAACATTAATAGGGGTGCCCAAACTTTAACATATGACTGTATATACTACATTCATACAACATACATACATACTACATACATGCTACATATATACTACATTCATACAACATACATACATAGTACATATATACTACATTCATACAACATACATACATACTACATATATACTACATTCATACAACATACATACATACTACATACTTACTACATACATACAACATACATACAACATGCTACAGACATACAACATACATACAACATACATACTAAATACATACTACATACAACATACATACTACATACAATACATTCATACAATAAATACATATTACATACATACTACATTCATACAACATACATACATAGTACATACTACATACATACAACATGCTACAGACATACAACATACATTCAACATACATACTACATGCAACATACATACTACATACAATACATTCATACATTCATACAATACATACAAACTACATATATACTACATTCGTACAACATACATACATAGTATATACATACTACATACATACAACATGCTACAGACATTCAGCATACATACATACAACATACATACTACATACATTACATTCATACATTCATACAATACATACATACTACATATACTACATTCATACAACATACATACATAGTACATACTACATACATACTACATACATAGAACATGATACAGACATACAACATACATACAACATTCATACTACATGCATACTACATACAATACATTCATACATTCATACAATACATACATATAGAGATACAGTACATATAACATAGAGTACATACTCACCATCACTTGTCACTTTGATCCTCGAAGCCAGTGTCATCTACCAAAAAAATTAGAAAAAAACAAACAAGCAATATACTCCCTGATCCGCAGAAATCCACGAGTGTCCCACGATGATGTGCTGCACTACATCACTGAGAGGTTACTATGGTTCACTGTTCTCACTTTATGGCAAAAGCTGCTTGGGAACTTTCCCACACAGCAATGCCAAAAGTGAGACTAGGGACTATTTTTTTACAGTGGAGGAGGAATACAGTGCGGAAGGATACCTACCTTCCGTCATTGGATTCCTGGAGCCCCTGGAGAGCGGTCGCATCAGCTGATGCTCCTGTTCTCCACGGGAGATCGGCGTGGGACACTCGTGGATTTCTGCGGATCAGGGAGTGTATCGGTTGTTTGTTATTTTCATATTTTTTCACAGATGACTCTGGCTTCGGGGATCAAAGTGACAAGTGATGGTGAGTATGTACTCTATGTTGTCTATATGTATGTATTGTATGAATGTATTGTATGTAGTATGTATGTTGTATGTCTGCAGCATGTTGTATGAATGTTGTATGTATGTAGTATGTATGTAGTATGTATGTATGTATGTGGTATGTTGTATGAATGTAGTATATATGTAGTATGTATGTAGTATGTAGTATGCACGTATGTATGTTGTATGAATGTAGTATATATGAAGTATGTATGTAGTGTGTATGTTGTATGAATTTTGTATATATGTAGTATGTATGTATTATGTAGTATGTATGTATGCTGTATGAATGTAGTATATATGTAGTATGTATGTATGTTGTATGAATGTAGTATATATGAAGTAGGTATGTATGTATGCTGTATGAATGTGGTATATATGTAGTATGCATGTAGTATGTATGTATGTTGTATGAATGTGGTATATATGTAGTATGTATGTAGTATGTATGTGTGCTGTATGAATGTAGTATATATGTAGTATGTATGTAGTATGTATGTATGCTGTATGAATGTAGTATATATGTAGTATGTATGTATATTGTATGAATGTAGTATATATGTACTATGTATGTATGCTGTATGAATGTAGTATATATGAAGTATGTATGTAGTATGTATGTATGTTGTATGAATGTTGTGTATATGTAGTATGTATGTAGCATGTATGTATGTTGTATGAATGTAGTATATATGTAGTATGTATGTAGTATGTATGTATGCTGTATGAATGTAGTATATATGAAGTATGTATGTATGAATGTTGTATATATGTAGTATGTATGTAGTATGTATATATATATTTTTTTTTTTACATTCAACACATTAGCCGGATGATGGGGCTACTACTGTCCCATCATTGGCTAATGTGTCAATCACTGTCATTGTAGCAGGCAAAGCCCGATAGGACTTGTAGTCCCATTGGACGATGCCTGCACACAGACACAAAGACCCCCGGCAGCCCGCACAGACCCCCGGCAGCCGGCACAGACCTCCGGCAGGCCCGTACAGACCCCCGGCAGTCTGCACAGACCCCCGGCAGCCTGCACAGACCCCCGGCAGGCCCGCAGACCCCCGGCAGGCCCGCACAGACCCCTGACAGCCGGCACAGACCCCTGGCAGTCTGCACAGACCCCCGGCAGCCGGCACAGACCCCCGGCAGGCCCACAGACCCCCGGCAGCCGGCACAGACCCCCGGCATGCCCGCACAGACCCCTGGCAGCCGGCACAGACCCCCGGCAGGCCCGTACAGACCCCCGGCAGTCTGCACAGACCCCCGGCAGCCGGCACAGACCCCCGGCAGGCCTGCACAGAACCCCGGCAGTCCGCACAGACTCTTGGCAGGCCCGTACAGACCCCCGGCAAGCCTGCACAGACCCCGCCCGCACACACAGACACGCACAGTGTCCGCCCACGCACCGCCCACACTCTTCCCCCCTCCCGAACAGGATGTGCAAGTACAGAAAGGGTTTTTTTAATTCCGATATTTCTGTCCCATTGACTTGAATGGGACTTCCGGTATCGGAATCGGCGATACCCGATACTTTTTGGATATCGGCTGATCCAATCTGATCCGATATTTCTCAATATCGGACGGTATTGCTCAACACTAAGTACCACGCTATGACCTACCCAGTCGGCACTTCTTTTCTCGAAAAGCCATCCCAGCCCTCCACCTGCATGTGAATGACCGCATTGTCCATGCACACAAGCAATCAGTGAGCGGAAAGGTGCACCTCACAACAGATGAAAGATCCAGTAGGCATGGCCAGGGCCATTACGTGTCCATCACTGCGCACTGGGTTAATGTGGTGGATGCAGGGTCCACAGGGGACAGCGGCGGTGGGACAGTGCTGCCGAGCCCACGGTATAGGAAACAGTTGACTGTAAGGCGTTCAATCCTCCTCCAGAAGCGAAAGCTCGTCCATAGAGCGCAGTCGCACGAGCACTCCTTCCGCAGCTGCCAGTGTTGAACACGAGGTGTCCCACTATAGAACAGCTAGTGGTAAGCATCAGTAGGCTGTGTTGAAGATGATGTGTTTGGGCGACAACAGACACACCGCGGAGGTACTGGCCGACTACTTGCAGCGACAAACTGAGTCATGGCTGGGCAGTCTACATCTTGAGGCAGGCAAGGTAGTTAGTGATAAAGGCCGGAATTTTGTGGCAGCCATAGCCCTTTCAAAACTCAGACACATACCTTGCCTGGCTCACACCTTGAACCTGGTGGTGCAGTGCTTCCTCAATAATTATCCGGAGATAACAGCCCTTCTCCATAAAGTGCGAAGACTGTGCTCGCACATCCGCCGGTCGCCCGTACACTCCAGTCGTTGCGACTGCAGCGATTGCTCCACCTTCCCAAGCACCGCCTAATTATCGACGTTGCAACAAGGTGGAACTCCACCCGGCACATGGTTGAGAGGCTGTGCGAACAGAGGCAGGCTGTCATGCATTTGTGGGAGGATACACAGGCAGGCAGTTTGAGGGCAGACATGGAGTTGTCTGGTGTGCAGTGGTCGAAGCTGAAAGACCTCTGTAAAGTCCTTCAGTGTTTTGAGGAATGCACATGGCAAGTAAGCGCAGATGACGCCATCATAAATATGAGCATCCCACTTTTGCGTCTGCTCATGCAAGCTTTGATGCACATTAAGGAGCAGGCGTCTGCAGCTGAGGAGGAAGAGGAAGAGGAGGAGGGAAGCCTTGATGACAGTCAGCCATTGTCTGCTCAGGGAACTCTCCTGGATGAGGTGGAGGAAGAAGAGGAAGAAGAGGAGGAGGAGGATGGGGATGATTAGTTTGGGGAGGAGCATGCTTCTCAGGGGGCAAGAGAAAATGTTGGCGTGGCAAGGTCAGGTACAGGGTTTGTGCGTGACTGGAGGGATGTGGATTTGCCAGAAAGTGCTCCTCCACCCAGCACTCGCAGTGCATCATTGACACCTGGAACATTGGCCCACATGTGTGATTATGCCTTGCAGATCCTAAAAAGGGACCCCCGCATTGCCAAAATGATGAACAATGATGACTACTGGTTGGACAGCATCCTGGATCCATGCTATAAAGGCAAATTCCAAAACATCAAGCCACAGGAGAACCTAGAGCTAATATTGGCTAACAAACAAGCAACTCTGGTAAACCGTTTGTTTGAGGCATTCCCAGCACACAGCAACGGTGATGGTTCTCACACGAGCCATAGGGGGCAACATGGAAGAGGTGTTCGGGGTGCACACAGCCAAAGTGGCATTGGAGACAGGGGTTTCATGACCATGTTGTGGACTGATTTTTCAAGTACCGCTCACACGACTGGTAATACTGCATCGATTGAAAGTGACATGGGACAGCAGTTGTCAACTATGGCTACAAACTACTTCTCCTCCCATATCGATGTTCTCCCTCACAGGTCACTCCCCTTTGATTATTGGGCCTGTAAACTGGACACCTGGCCTGAATTGGCACAATATGCCTTACAGGAGCTCGCTTGCCCTGCTGCTAGTGTGCTATCCGAAAGAGTCTTCAGTGCTGCTGGATCAATCCTGACAGAAAAAAGGACCCGTCTGTCAACCCAAAATGTTGATGATCTAACCTTCATTAAAATGAACCATGCATGGGTTTCAAAGGATTTTGTCCCACCTTCCCCTGCTGACACATAGGTTGCCAGAAAAATGGCTCGCTTTTGTTCTCCTCTTCCTCAGACTTCTCCAATTCCTCCATTTGCAGCTGCTGAATGTCCAACATCAGCATATGCCATTTTTTCAACCTCCCTAACTGGGCTGCTTCCCCCCCAGCGCACCACCTGGCGCACGCACCCGTGCGAGTGCTTTTGCCCTGGTTAGGTGGGCCCACTCTTGGGCGACGGCACTGGCACAGGGTCCCTCATAGTACAATCAAGTGTCTCTGATGGTGGGGGTGCATACCCGCCATCAGACACACTGGCGTACTATGAGGGGCCCTGTGCCAGTACCGCCGCCCACGAGAGTGCCCCACCTGCTTGCTCAGGGCCCCAGCACTTGCAATACTTACCTCTCCCTGCTCCACCGCTGTGTAGTCTGGGCTGTTAAATCCTTCACTGGGACTGCCACTACAAATTTGGTGAACTGATAGATGATGGTTAAGACGTAGCTATGCCTTGTCCTTCTGGGCTCTATCTTCAGATGATCAATGACTTCCATTTGTTATGGACATCGACTCACAATGAGATGCAGTGGTGGTTTATCATCAGCTTTCACAGTTTTCCTACTCACAGACGTGTGACATTCCTGCCCACATTTTTAAATGTGTCCTCTCATGCCAATCCAATAGAATCGCCTACGGCTTGTGGCTTCTGTCTTTTGCACTCCAAAGTTACCAGACAGATCATGATAGGCAGTGAGGACCATGTCTACATCTCTCCCTGTGATCACAATTTGATGGAGATGAGTAACGGTGATGGGAACCATGGTACTGCGATACAGCAACCCTTTCTTCACAAAGAACTGTTTTTGCTGTCTCCACAGACAAAGTAATTGAGGTTCACCATCACCTCTGAGAATTCTCCCTGGGGTTTTTCCCATGATTAGTAATTCCAAAATTTCTGCCATCACTCGACTTTCCGTCTGTACTTGTATCCATCTTGTTTCCTCTTGCGGAGAGTCTGGACTGTCTTACTGAGACTGAAATATATATGAAGATTTAAAAATACCCCAACAGTGTATACTGGTGTACGATTCAAATACATTACCCTTTTTCTACTTTTTAGATTCTTGTCTAATCCATACTGAGGCTGTGAGTGTCTTTATCGGACTCCGGAAACATACACAGAGATTTTTAATGTTTAAACTATGCTATATGTACCTGTTATCCGGTGATACTGTACCCTTTCTCAATTTTCTACAATCTTGTTGAATCCATACTGGGCCTGAGACCGTCTGTTCCTGGGGCTGTGGGAGAGGGACCTTTTTCATTCCGATCATTTGCAATCAATGTACCTTGTCCTCTTTTGGACACGGTACATTGACGATATATTCTTTATTTGGCAAGGTTCATCTGAGGCTCTTGATCTATTTATTGCTGAATTGAATTTGAACGAATCAAATATCCGGTTGACCTGCCGTTATGATAGAAATCCAATTGAATTTCTGGACGTTTTGGTTAAACGTGACAGCAATAATATTCTACAAACCGATATCTTTAGAAAAAGTACGTCTACAAATTCAATATTACATGCTTCATTGGCCCATCCTGCATCATTGATAAGATCTATTCCGGTGGGCCAATTTTTAAGATTAAGACATCTCTGCTCTATTGAAAAGGATTTTGAAATAAGAGCCGAAGAAATGAAATTGAGGTTCATCGAGAGGGGATACAGTCGGCGTAGTATTAAAAGGGCATATAATAGGGCAAAACACTCGGTAAGGAACGATCTATTATACTCACCCCCAAAATTAGAAAAAACATCAAAAGTTCGGTTCATTTCTATTTATCACACTGAAAATCAGAGAATGCGGGATGCTCTAGCTAAAGGCCCTTTTACATTTAGCGATGCACCAGCGATCCAACCAGTGATCCGACCCGGTCAGGATCGCTGGTGCATCGCTAAATGATCGCTAGTGAGCTTTCATACAGAAAGATCTCACAGCGATGCAGCAGCGACGCAGCGCACGATACTTACCATTCACACACAGCGATGAAGACGTCCTCCCGCCCGCCTCCACGCGTCGCTGGACGTCACAGCAGGAAGCCCAGCAGGAAGCGCCCGACGAGAAATGGAGCCGGACATTCTCGCGCGATCAGCGATGGACAGCGGGGGAGCCGGTCGCTGGTAAGTATCACACATAGCGATATCGCTAGCAATATCGCTATAACGTCACAAAACCAGTGACGTTTTAGCGATATTGCTAGCGATATTGCTTAGTGTAAAACCCCCTAATTTTGTTTTTATTTATAATTTTGTAGGTTTTTAGTGTTTGGCCATGGGCCTGTATAAATGATATAGTATTTTTATTATAATTTGTGTGTTTTTTATTTTTACTTCTAGTTATCCTACTTTTGTTGGGTATTTTTTGTGTGTACAACTGTACCTTCGAAATTCAGTGGAGTCCTTCTGGTTTTCCATCTTGGGTCCTTTCACCTTTATAATGCCTATATGGAAGAAGAGAGAAGAATGAAGAAGAGGAATTTGTTACATTAATAACACTGTCATATGTTTAGTATGAATGGCATATATTCATACTTATATTCTATATTATTCATTTTAATTTTATTTTCACACATTTTTCTATGGGTGTTATTTTTTATTTTTATTTTTATATTTATTTTTATTTCATTATATTTTATTTTTTATTTTTTATTTATTATTTTTATTTTTATTATTTTTATTTTATTAAATACATACACTTTTATATCTGATATTGTATTGGTATTATATTTAATGCTGTCACATTATGTTCACTTTAATATTTTCATATATCACTATTGTTCAATAAGGTAGGCATGCATGCCTTGATATTTTTAGCACTTATCACAGTAACGTTCTTCTTACCACTACAACATTTCAGGATGTGTGGATTTTGGTAGGATTATTATTGTTATTTATATCATTGTAACCGTATGGTTACTAAATTATCATATATATCACAGTGATTTGGTATTCATTATTTTTTACACTTCTTTTTTCTTTTATTTTGGGTCTCATTTTAAAAGGACCTTCTGGTCACATGACTCTTTTTCTACCTATGAAGGAGGGTCATTTTTGATATAATATATTATATTAACAACAATTTCTCTGCACTAGTCACGGTTATATAGTATAATGTGGGGCACCGCTTTTTTTAGATATTATACGTATAATTTTAGAGCACTGCTAGTAGGATATTACCTCTTCTAATTATTCTGATCTCTATAATTCAAAGGTCCTTCCAGTCACATGACTCCCCCTTACCAATGACAGAGGGCCGGACAGAACGAGCGCTGACGTCGGCATCCCGGGGATCTCAGCCTATCGCATCCACATCCCCTGTGTCTGCGACTTACATTCGCAGCCGCGGGGACCACGTGGGGCGGAGGGGCGGGATATCCCGGTGACGTCCGATGTTTGTGCGCGTCATACCTCCCCGCTCCCTCTCTCATTGGCTCCATATCACATAACAACCTACCCCTTTGTGGATGACGCCACCCCCTGATGAAGGCAGATGCCGAAACGCGCGTCGGGGTCGGACGTGTACTGGGAACCTGGCACTAACTGATATTAGGTATTTATTGTTATTTTCCTAACATGTGTCTCTTATATTATATACAATATGGCACAGCCATTTAGTTTGCAGCACACTGGTGTATATAGAGTGGCATTAGATCCTTATGAGCTGTTTTCGTTGCAGCCTTTTACAGAGTATTATGCCTTCTGATAGTCATTTGACTATATGATATTAAGGTTTAACTGATATAAGGTATTTATTGTAACTTTTCTAACATGTGTCTCTCATAACTGTATACAATATGGCACGGCCACTTAATTTACAGCACATTGGTGCATATAGAGTGGCAATAGTTCACAGTATATAAAGGTGCATTGTGGAATTGTATACTTATTCCTATTACATTGGCACCAGTCTGCAGTGAAACATGTATGCTCATACTATTTAGTATTGGTATCTACTGCCCATAATTTGTGACTATACTATTTAGGCTAATCATGTTATGTTGTACACATTTTGGTAAAACCTTATTATACATTTTGGTAAAAATTTCATCATGACATATGTTATTTTATAACAATTTTTTTACACCTGCACTTTATTGAGGACACTTAATTATAATTATATTTATTGTGCAAATTTATTGATGCATTATTGGTTTCCAGTATTCCTCCTTTTTGGTATTGGGATCTCATCCTTCTTTGTACATATATATATATATATACTGTATATATATATATATATATATATATTTTGTATATTTTTTGTATATGTTTTAACAAATAAAATTTTGGATATTAGTTCGGTTTCTCGTAGTTTGTTTTGCTGAGACCGTCTGAGTCTGCCTCCTGATATACACACATAGATTTTTAATGTGTAAACTATGCTATATATACCTAGTATCTGGTGATACTGTACCCTTTCTCAACTTTCTACAATCTTGTTGAATCCATACTGGGCCTGAGACCGTCTGAGTCTGCCTCCTGATTAGAGATGAGTGGTGTTCGAGACGAACTGTTCGCCAAGTTCAAATTCGAGCTGTTTTGGGCGGTGTTCGAGCAGTTTGTCGAACTCGAACACTTTGCTTAAAATTCGGCTGTTTGAGGTTCCGTTCGAGAACGGTTCGTTCACCAAAAGGGTAACTTTATTTTCACATTAATAATGGTTTTCAATGTTAATAGACAGTTTCATGGCATAGGAACGGTGTCTGGTAGCCAGCGGTGTAGTACACCTGTCAAGGAGCTACACCGTGTGTGTTTCTAATAATTTTTTTTACCACATCTTGTCCAGAAAATCCTTTTGGGCCTTGTAGCACTGTCTGCTACTCAGCAGAGAAACCCACCAGTGAACCTAGCTATGCCGCCTGTTTATGAAAGAACCAGTTTTTGACTGCATTTAGCTCAGTTAATACTTTGGGCCTAGTAACTGTGTCTGCTACTCAGCAGAGGAGCCCACCCGTGAACCAAGCTGTGCTGCCTGTTTATGTAAGAACCATTTTTTAACTCCATTTAGCCCAGTCAATACTTTGGGCCTAGTACCTGTGTCTACTGCTCAGCAGAGGAGCCAACCAGTGAACCAAGCTATGCCGCCTGTTTATGTAAGAACTGTGTGCTACTCAGCAGAGGAGCCCAGCTGTTAAGCAAGCTACAGCACCTGTGGTTTGGACACTTAATTTTTCACATTCTTTCTGGAATGCTGGTTAGGCCTAATTCCGGAATTCCGGTTGACCTTCACTTACTGGGAAATCCTCGTTCGCAGGGAAGAATTGGAATCCCAGATCCCCATCACTAACAGGGTTCAGCAGGTTATCTGCACCTGTAAGCGACACACGCTGGTCCTTTCAGTGTAGTGCGCGTGCAGCCCCGGACATGTAAGGGCATGACAGACCTGTTATTGCTCGATCTCGCGTGCCAGAGCCTCGCATGTCCCTCTAGTAAGCTGGACGCGGACCACGGGGGCATGCCGGAGTCTGTTTCGTTAACAGAATTAAGCTAACAAATCGCTAGCACAACTAAAAACGGCCATGCACCACCACCCACAGAATCGAGAAAGCTTGCAATCTGTCCATCCTTTCCGTGGCTGGCATGGTTGAGGTTGCCCGTGTGGAGTCCAATTAAGCCGCAGGCTCCACTCCTCGTGGTGATGCCTTTCTGGACATTCCTTTAAGGTTCAGCTTTGCAACCATACTGCCCCGGTAAACCAAACACTTTGCCTTCATGGACGCTGTTCGGAGGGTCGTGGGAATAACGCCGCCCGATCGGAAGTTGGCATAATTTATGGTGGGAAGTCCGAAGGTATATAATCGTCATCGATTTTAGAAATTTAGAATTTTTTTTTGTATTTTAGATTTTAATTCCAGCCTTTCTTGACTGTATAAGGGCATCACATGCCTATATCTGTGTCTCCTCCTCCTCCTTTTACTCCTCCACCTCTTTTGTATATGTAGTTGCCCTTTTCCATATGTTATTTGTGTCTTCTGAGCATTTTGTCTGTTTTGGGACACCCTTTAAGGTGTTTTGTATGTGTTTTCTATGTGTTTGTATGTGTTTGTGTTTGCCTGCCATTGTTTTCAATGGGGTTCGATGGTGTTCGTCAAACGTTCAGCGAACATTCAACGAACTTGTCTCCTGTTCGATGAACCGAACCGAACTCGAAGGCTAGCGGGGTGGCTCAACACTACACCGGTTATATAGACGTACATTTTTAATGTTTAAACTATGCTATATATACCTGGTATCTGGTGAGACTGTACCCTTTCTGCCAGAAAGTCCTCCTCCACCCACCACTCTAAGTGTATCATTGACACCAGGAACATTAGCCCACATGTGTGATTATTTCTTGCGGATCTTCTTTTTATATTATGGTGTGATCCATCCTGAGTGTGTGAGAGTCTGTGGGTTACTCCTGCAATTTATATGTAGATTTAAAAATTACCCCAACACTGTATACAGCTCTACGCTTGTGATACATTACCCATTTACTGCTTTTTATATTCTGGTCTTATCCAAACTGACCAAGTGAGAGTCTGTTTCTGACTGTGGAAATAAATACTGAGATTGACAATGACCCCTACACTGTATACAGCTGTGCGCTTCAGATCATTACCGTTTTACGGCTTTTTATATAGTGTTGTAATCCATACTGAGCCTAAGAGCGTTTGTGTCTGCCTCCTGAAATATATACGGAGATTTAGAATGTTTAAACTATACTATATATACAGTCATGGCCAAAAGTATTGACACCCCTGCAATTCTGTCAGATAATACTCAGTTTCTTCCTGAAAATGATTGCAAACACAAATTCTTTGGTATTATTATCATCATTTAATTTGTCTTAAATGAAAAAACACAAAAATAATTGTCCTAAAGCCAAATTGGATATAATTCCACACCAAACATAAAAAAGAGGGTGGACAAAAGTATTGGCACTGTTCGAAAAATCATGTGATGCTTCTCTAATTTGTGTAATTAACAGCACCTGTAACTTACCTGTGGCACCTAACAGGTGTTGGCAATAACTAAATCACACTTGCAGCCAGTTGACATGGATTAAAGTTGACTCAACCTCTGTCCTGTGTCCTTGTATGTACCACATTGAGCATGGAGAAAAGAAAGAAGACCAAAGAACTGTCTGAGGACTTGAGAAACCAAATTGTGAGGAAGCATGAGCAATCTCAAGGCTACAAGTCCATCTCCAAAGACCTGAATGTTCCTGTGTCTACCGTGCGCAGTGTCATCAAGAAGTTTAAAGCCCATGGCACTGTGGCTAACCTCCCTAGATGTGGACGGAAAAGAAAAATTGACAAGAGATTTCAACGCAAGATTGTGCGGATGTTGGATAAAGAACCTCGACTAACATCCAAACAAGTTCAAGCTGCCCTGCAGTCCGAGGGTACAACAGTGTCAACCCGTATTATCCGTCGGCATCTGAATGAAAAGGGACTGTATGGTAGGAGACCCAGGAAGACCCCACTTTTTACCCCGAGACATAAAAAAGCCAGGCTGGAGTTTGCCAAAACTTACCTGAAAAAGCCTAAAACGTTTTGGAAGAATGTTCTCTGGTCAGATGAGACAAAAGTAGAGCTTTTTGTTCAAAGGCATCAACATAGAGTTTACAGGAGAAAAAAAGAGGCATTCAAAGAAAAGAACACGGTCCCTACAGTCAAACATAGCGGATGTTCCCTGATGTTTTGGGGTTGCTTTGCTGCCTCTGGCACTGGACTGCTTGACCGTGTGCATGGCAATATGAAGTCAGAAGACTACCAACAAATTTTGCAGCATAATGTAGGGCCCAGTGTGAGAAAGCTGGGTCTCCCTCAGAGGTCATGGGTCTTCCAGCAGGACAATGACCCAAAACACACTTCAAAAAGCACTAGAAAATGGTTTGAGAGAAAGCACTGGAGACTTCTAAGGTGGCCAGCAATGAGTCCAGACCTGAATCCCATAGAACACCTGTGGAGAGATCTAAAAATGGCAGTTTGGAGAAGGCACCCTTCAAATATCAGGGACCTGGAGCTGTTTGCCAAAGAAGAATGGTCTAAAATTCCAGCAGAGCATTGTAAGAAACTCATTGATGGTTACCGGAAGCGGTTGGTCGCAGTTATTTTGGCTAAAGGTTGTGCAACCAAGTATTAGGCTGAGGGTGCCAATACTTTTGTCCGGCCCATTTTTGGTGTTTTGTGTGAAATGATCAATGTTTTGCTTTTTGCTTCATTCTCTTTTGTGTTTTTTCATTTAAGACAAATTAAATGAAGATAATAATGCCAAAGAATTTGTGCTTGCAATCATTTTCAGGAAGAAACTGAGTATTATCTGACAGAATTGCAGGGGTGTCAATACTTTTGGCCATGACTGTACCTGCTATCTGATGATACTGTACCCTTTTTCTACTTTTTATATTCTTTTCTAATCCATACTGAGGCTGTGAGCATCTCTGTGTGACTCATGAAATATATACGGATATTTACAATTATCCTTTCACTGTATACAGCTGTACGCTTCTCATACAGTTCCATATATCTGATTTTATTTTGGGTATATTTTCTCCAAAATTTGGAAGTATGGTGGAAGAGGCCACGGACGTGGGCGTGGGGGGGGCAGCTGGTACTGATGGTGGTGGTGCATCTGCTGGTAGTGCCCAAAGCACAATAGCAGCTAAGGCAGGAGGTGTTGAGTCTGCGTCATAGTCTGGCTCCGAAAGGCCTGGAAGGCTACCTTTTCTGGGAGTAGGTTAACCGCTTTTAAAGCCGGAGCATCAGGAACTGGTTTTGGCTTACATTGCTGAAACAGACTCCAGCTAATATACCCTCCTCTTCTGAAGTTTCAAAAAATGCAAGCACTGAGTCATCAAGTGCTGGCTCCTGGTCAGGAAGATCCCCTTTCCTTGTGTCCTTCACCCCCATCAAAAGTGAATGCAGCAGGTCACACTTCACATTAGTCCATGTAGCTCTTTCTCACAAACCATGCCTGGGTGATCAAGTCAAATCGTGAATTCCCCAGTCCAAGATGAATCTGACATGGAGTGTGGCTCACCAACCAGGGCAGTGGGGTTAATCGGTAACGGGCTGGTGTCTCAGAGGGATGTGTCACGGTGCTGATGACCCGGTCCATGGCCCTGGGCGTCGATGCAAAGGGGTGAATAATGTTTATAGGTGAATGATACATGACACCACCTGTGATTTCTGATCAGATTGACCAGCGCTGAAGTGTCGCTTCTCTGGGACAGATGTTGTGGTGCAGCGAAGATGTAGAAGCCCTGCACAGGTAGGGCCGTAGTTGCAGGGCAGATGAAAGAGTTGGTAGATGGTGTGCAGTGCAGGATGTAGCAGAGCCATGTGCCAGGCACAGGAGAAAGATGACAGACACAGTCGTGCAGTTCCTTTACCTGTACTTGGTAAGTGCCGTCCAGGACCCAGAGTACAGATGGAAAAGGAGTTGGTCAGCCTGGAAGCAAATTAGGAATTCTCTCTCTGCAGATAGGTAGTGTGGCCTCCATTCTAGCGCTTATCTGAGGTCCTCGCAGTACTGAGTTCACTGAAGTTCCCCCTGTTGACTCTCTTTTCGAACTTTCTCGTATGGCAGGCAACCGTAGCCTTTTCCTTCTGGCTTACACACGTCGCTGCTGTGGCCTCCGAGCCTTAGTTGGGAACAGAGCATTTACAGCTGCTACTTCCTCCGGTTTCTGCTGCAGGACCGTCAGTGTCCCTACAAACTTGGAGACCGGAATCCGGACCCTGCGCTCCAGCTAGGAGTGAGCCTTAACTCTACTCATCCCCCAGCTCCACTTCTCACGTCCACACACTTCCCCTTCCCTTCAAAGACTGCCCTCCTCCCGACCACAGAGAGGAGCTCCTCAGAAATCAGGTTCAGAGCTCTCCCTGCTGGCCTGGAGTGGGAACTGTGTTGTGTGTTGGTTTAACTGCTAGAGAGATCCTTCGTTGCTCCCAAGCATGTCATCACACTCCCTAGGAGGAAGGTAATGTCACTGTGGCGACCGTACTCCTGGGAGCGCCACAAGTGCACTGATGCCCAGCCACTGCTAGATGATTCTGCTGGTACATTGACCCAGACCACTACATTCCCCTCACACTCTACACAGCCAGAATCTGACCCTGATCAAACTTAGGTTCCCCTTCCCGCATACTATACCACCTTACACGGTGACAAAGAGGAAGGTGCAGATGAAAGTGCAGGTTCCTTGAGCAGGAGGGGTGGGCATACTCATGGGTGATGGCACTGGCACAGGGCCCCTCATAGTATGCAAAAGTGTCTCTGCCGGTGGGAAGGCCCACTACCTCTCCCTGCTCCACCGCCATGACGACTTCTGCGCTTCCGGTCAGTGACATTCTGGTCAGAGAGCACGATGACATCACGTCTGTACACCCTCTGCCTAAACAGTCCAAGTGCAGAGAGATGGAAGATGGGGACGACAAGGAGTCCAGAGTACAGGGATTCCCTAGCGAGGAGACTTATTTAATTGCTTTAAAGGTTGGGAGCAATTTTTGGGGAGCACTATACTCTGGAGAATGATATATGGGGCCCACCATACACTGGAGCATTCCAAAGGTGGACATCAGACATTGGAGCAGCATTTACAGGGCCCATTATGCACTGGAGCATTAGAAATGGGGCCCATTATATATGGAGCATTATTTGGGCCCATAAGACAGTGGAACTTCGTCCATGGGGACCAACATATACTGTAGCATTATGTGGAGCTTATCATATACTGTATCGAACATTATATGGGACCAATGATTCTGTATGGAGAAATATATGGGCCTCATTACTCTGTATGGCGCACTATGCGGTGGCCATAATACTGTATGGAGTAATATACTGTCCGTTTTTGGAGCTATTGGAGAATTTAAAATGAATATCAGTCATGTGATGTAAGAAGTGAAGTATTTTTCATTGTACTATACCGCATGTGTTAAAGGAGCCCAGTGACACTCTTTGGTCCCTTTGCCCACCAAAATCTGGAGCCAGCCCTACCCCCCCACAACTTTAGCCAAATTATCCCCAGTTTTCAATGCCTAACTATTATTATAAAGTAAATTAAGGTTGACAAGCTTAAGTAATAAGAATTGATGTTTTTGACATTAAAATGGGCACTGTAGGTGTGTTTCCTGTCCTCCACTCACTGCAGACTGTTCTTCCCCATTGACTTGCATTGGGTTTCGTGTTTCAGTCGGCCTTCGACTTTTCACGATAATCTGCCAATTGCGTTCGACCCGACTTTTGCGAAAGTCGGGTTTCATAAAACCCGACTCGACCCGAATAAAGGCAAAGTCGCTCATCTCTAGAGACCAGGCCTCATCTCATATCACACAGAGAGCTACCAGTCTGCACAACACTCAACGGATGAGAGGACTGCAGCCAATTCATCGTGGCACCATCACGAGGGACAAGGATCATCTATGATTCTAAGGGAAACAACCTAGGAGTGATCGGCTCTGGTTGGAAGGACACAGATCTGATCCAGTGACCATCTCTGAACCATGGATGTGTTTGGAGAAAGCCAGGTTTTGGGACCCGCTGGTCGCCTGGTTCCATGGAGATGGTCGGATAAGCCAGGTGATGATTCTCGTGTCAGCTGGCTTTGGACCTTGTATAGACAGTATGGACTGTCACCTCCCTACGCTTGTTGTTATCTCTTCTCTGTGTGTATATCACAGGTGGAATAGCAAGCCTGGGAGCTCTGATGTTGTGTCAACTGGCTTTGGTCCTTGTACAGACTCTATAGATTGTTCTCGGTCATCTCCCTACGCTTGTCAATATCTCTTCTCTGTGTGTATATTACAAGTGGAATATCGACCCTGGGAGCTCTGATGTAAGATCTACCGTTATCCAGACAAGTCAGCGGAAGGGTTAGGCCCTGTAATGAGCACCATGTTGGGAGTATGTCAGGAACACCGCACTGCACTTGCTCACTGAGCCAGTGCGCGTGTCCTGAATACAAAAACAGTGCTCAAAGATACCTTTGGAGCGGGACAGCAGCGGTGACGATGCGTGCTTCAGACTATCAGGACCTGAAGCACGTGACTGCTGGGGGCGTGACCTAAGCTCCACAGAGCTAGGAGCTGCAGGGAAACTCCTAGAAAGGTAACTACGGGACAAGTTACCAAGGGGCATAGACAGAGACAGAAACCAGATCAAGCCAGGGTCAAAGCATGAGATAGCAGGACAGTACCAAAGGGTTAGACAGAGCGAATAGTCAGGACGTAGCAATAGATCAGAAAACCAGAACGGGCAATGGACGGTACATTAGGGACAAACTGTAACGGAGTGAAAATAGCCAAGCCAGGAGGTCAGAACCGGAGAAGACAATAGTACCAAAACGAGAGACGGAGTTCAGAGTGAGGGGACAGACTGGGTCATACACGGGAATCAAACAAGCAACGCAGTATCCACGCACACCAGGGGAGTCAGACACTCAGCCAAAATAACAGTATAGCTGACAGGGAATCCTAGTCTGGTGTGAGTATAAATACCCCTCCCAGATCCAAAGAGAGGCCGGAAAAAGTTAACCCTGTGAGAACAGGACATTAACCATGTCCTAACCATGAAAGGGTACTTGCTGGGATTGTTCTGTTTGCTATTGGGTGTTGTGGTTCAATAAAGCATTGCCACACTGTTTTACCCTAACCCTGCGTTGTTTGTGTAGTATGTTGCCCACGGGGAGATAGAACGGGCGTTTAGTGGTATGAGCCCTGGTCCATGCAGTCTTTCTAAAGGCAGCCGGGCCAGCGGACGAGAGCACCCACTGACCCCGTTTCTCCACACCCTGTATTACGTGCTTGTCAATCTCCTGTCCTGGATGCAGGTGGAGATGCCTCCTGCCCTGCATCTGCCATTGCACATTCACAAGCACCAACAGCAACCACGTCCAATTCTTTGTCCCAGCGCAGTGTTCAGTGGTCCCTACCCCAGGCATTGCAATGGACACGCAAATACCCAGCCTCCCACCAGCCCAAACACTAAAATGGCACATTTCCAGACTGCTTTCCATGGAAATATTGCCATTTAAGCCTATGAACACTGAGGGTTTCCACATCCTCATGTCAGAGGCAGTCCCTTGGTACTCGGTCCTCAGCCGCCTGTATGTACTGTGTACAATTCATATGGCGTCTTGTGCTTGGGTGTGAGGAAAAACACAGGAGACACTGGTTTGATTAGAAAGGACATATATTACTTCATACAAGTAAGCCAAAAGGGTTCAAACAGTATGCAGATACAGAGGCAGGAGACACAGCAGGCCAGAGTAAACATTAAAGGGAATCTGTCACCTACCCTTTGGCGGGAGATGAAAACGAGGTCGGTCTGGTCCGATGGGCGGTGTTCCCGATGTGTGCCACCTCCCCATCCTTGCCCGCCGTCCGCAGGTTATTGCTGAATTGGAGTAGGTGTACGCCATTTTTTGCGTGTGCGCTAAGCATTCATAGCTAGTGCACGCGCAGTATGCTCTGCCCAACTGCGGGCAAAGCCGAAAAGCCGGACTGCACATGCGCCAGTTAACTAAGCCCCGGAACACAGCAAAATACTTCCGGGGCTTAGTTAGCCGGCGCATGCGCAGTCTGTGTATCAACTCTAGTAGTGGGAATGTGGACAGAGCAGCCGGACACACATCAGGGGATCAACTGACGTTACTGAGCCCCAGTAACACAGGAACAAGTGTTGATTGTGCCGACGGCACTTCTGAGCAGCAACTGGCGGGGTTGGAGGACCTGGTAAATACTAGAGACAGTGGAGCCAGAGGCCTAATTGGAGCATGGTTACAAATCAGTAGTAGTGTGAATGTGGAGGCAGCAGTAGACATTGCCGGACACTCAGCAGGGAAGCAGCTGGCATTACTGAACCCCACTAACACTGGAGCATGTGTTTTTCTCTGTGCAGACGGCACTTCTGAGCAACAACTGGCAGTGTTGGAGCCCAGGATCAATCATGGTGTAGGCTGAGGCCTACTTGGAGCAAGTTTAATATCTGATGTGGGGTGAATGTGAAGGGAGCAGGAGATATTGCCGTACACACAGCAGGGGAGCAGCTGGCGTTACTGAAACCCACTAACACAGAAGCTAGTGTTTTTTTCTGTGCAGACGGCACTTCTGAGCAACAACTGGCAGTGTTGGAGCCCAGAATCAATCATGGTGTAGGCTGAGGCCTACTTGGAGCAAGTTTAAAATCTGATGTAGTATGATTTTGAAGGGAGCAGGAGATATTGCCGGACACACAGCAGGGGAGCAGCTGACGTTACTGAACCCCACTGACACAGGAGCTAGTGTTTTTCTCTGTGCAGACGGCACTTCTGAGCAACAACTGGCAGTGTTGGAACCCAGGATCAATCATGGTTTAGGCTGAGGCCTACTTGGAGCAAGTTTAATATCTGATGTGGGGTGAATGTGGAGGGAGCAGGAGATATTGCCGTACACACAGCAGGGGAGCAGCTGGTGTTACTGAACCCCACTAACACAGGAGCTAGTGTTTTTTTCTGTGCAGACTACACTTCTGAGCAACAACTGGCAGTGTTGGAACCCAGGATCAATCATGGTGTAGGCTGAGGCCTACTTGGAGCAAATTTAAAATCTGATGTAGTGTGATTTTGGAGGGAGCAGGAGATATTGCCGGACACACAGCAGGGGAGCAGCTGATGTTACAGAACCCAACTGACACAGGAGCTAGTGTTTTGTTCTGTGCAGACGGCACTTCTGAGCAACAACTGGTGGTGTTGGAGCCCAGGGATTACAGTTCAGATGGTAGAAACATGAACACAACAGGAGACCTGGATACTGTTGCCAACCAATTATTTATTCTGGAAGAGGACTGGCAAATTCCGGCGAGATCCAGGCCTTGTTCATTTTCAGAAAAGTAAGCTGGTCAACGTTATCGGAGGATAGTCACGTGCGACGGTCTGTTAGTACACCACCTGCGGCACTAAAGACGCATTCCAATAATACACTGGCAGCAGGGCAAGCCAGCACCTCCAATGCATACTGGCTGAGCTCTGGCCATGTATCCAGCTTAGAGACCTAAAACTTGAAGGGGGAAGAGCCTTCTGGGAGTACACTGACAGGGCAAGACATGTAGTCTGTCACCATCTGACGGAAACGTTGCCTCCTGCTGACTGGAGCCGTCTGTGATGGTGTAGACATTTGTGGCGGGCACACAAAACTTTGCCACATTTGGGCCATACTGGTCTTGCCTTGTGCTGAGGCGCTACCTCTGCTCCCTCTTTGTGCAGAGCTTCCTCCACTGCCTCAGTGCACAGAGCTGCTTTGCAAAGCACTAGCAGCACTGCTCTCGGGTGGAATGGAGAACATGATGGAATGCACCAGTGTGTCTTGGTACTCCCGCATTTTACACTCCCAGTTCAATGGTGTTATGAGGCTTTGTAAGTTGTCCTGGTAGCGAGGATCTAGGAGTGTGTACACCCAATAATCAGCCGTGTTGAGAATGTGGGCGATGTGGCGGTCATTTCTCAGGCACTGCAGCATGAAATGAACCATGTGCTGCAGACTCCCAACTGCCCAAGAAACGCTGTCCCCTGCTTGAGGCGTCATCTCTGCCTGCTCTGCATCACCCCACCCTGGCTCTACATACTGACTACTAGAGCATTGTGTACCTCCCTCCTCTGGAGAGATGTCTTCCTCCTCCATTGACTCCTCCTCATCCTCCTCACAAAGTGTCCCCTGCCTAGGCCTTTGTGAGGAACCACGTTGCGCAGACTGTCCAGAAGCAGATGGCATTTGTGACTCCTCATCCTCCACCTCTTCCAAAACCTCCTCCCTTAGTGCTTGCAGTGTTTTTTGAAGCAGGCAGATAAGGGGGACAGTCATGCTGACTAGTGCTTCATCTGCACTCGCCATCCGCGTGGAATCATTGAAGGCATGCAAAACAAGGCAGATGTCCCTCATAGAGGCCCACTCAGTGGTGCTGAAGTGTGACCGGCGCACAGTGCGATTTGTTTGCGCCTGATGCAGCTGGTACTCCATTACTGCTGCCTGCTGCTCACACAACCGCTCCAACATATGTAACATTGAATTCCACCTGGTGGGTAGGTCACATATGATGCGATGTTCCGGAAGGCAGAATCGGCGCTGCAGAGCTGCAATGTGCGATCTTGCCATGCTGGAGCGCTGCAAGTGAGCGCACTCTATGCGGACCTTGTGCAGCAGTGCATCAAGATTCGGATAGTCCCTCAGAAAGCTCTGCACAACCAAGTTGAGCACATGTGC
This sequence comes from Dendrobates tinctorius, assembly GCF_039654945.1. Classification (NCBI taxonomy): domain Eukaryota; kingdom Metazoa; phylum Chordata; class Amphibia; order Anura; family Dendrobatidae; genus Dendrobates; species Dendrobates tinctorius. The sequence continues at coordinate 1,868,949 of NW_027361808.1, read as the reverse complement.
CAGACATGGGATGTGTGTGAGGTTGCCTAGGCCCAGAGCTGCCACCAGATTTTGGCCATTGTCACACACTACCAAACCTGGCTGGAGATTCACTGGCACAAACCACACGTCGCTCTCCTGCTTGATGGCATTCCAGAGCTCCTGCGCTGTGTGGCTTTGATTCCCCAAAGAAATTAATTTCAGTACGGCCTGTTGACGTTTGGCCACGGCTGTGCTCATATCGGTCATAACAGGCTCCTGCAGCGCTGATTCTGAGGAACTGGAGTATGAGGAGGAGTCAATGTGTACAGACTGGATTCCTGCAATCCTTGGAGTTGGCAGAACACGTACAGTGCCACTCTCAAGATCTGTACCCGACTCCACAACATTGACCCAATGGGCAGTGAGGGAAAGGTATCGTCCCTGTCCATGGTTACTGGTCCACGCATCGTTGGTCAGGTGGACCTTGCTACTGACGGCGTTTAGTAGCGCATGTTTAATTTTTCCCTCCACATGCTTTTGCAGGGCAGGGACAGCTTGCCTGCTGAAATAAAAGTGGCTGGGCATGGTGTATTGTGGGACTGCCAATGCCATGAAGTTACGGAAGGTGTCTGTCTCCACCAGCCTGAATGAGAGCATTTCAAGGGCCAGTAGTTTGGCAATGCCAGCATTCAGAGCCTGTGCTCGGGGATGGTTTGCCGAGTATGCCCGTCTTTTCTCCCATGCCTGTGCTACCGATGGCTGTAGAGTGGCCTGGGAGTGTGAGGATGACAGGGAACATGGTGCTGTGGGTGGAATGTCACTGGGTCTCTGGACAACAGTGCCAGAGGTTCTTCCATGGCGATCCTGTGAGGAAGCCGACCAGATGTGTGTGAGCTGGAGGAAGAGTCTACAATACGAGCTGAAGAGGTGGTAGGCGGTGCTGTAGGTTGGCCTACGTCTTCAGTGTGTCTTTGTAACTCCACCACTTGCTTGAGCCGCACATGTTCTCACATATTTGTGGTATTGAGGTTGCTGGCACTTTTCCCTCTTTTGACTTTCTGATGACACAGCTTGCATTTGACAAAGCAAATGTCATCTGCAACTGTGTCAAAAAAGGACCACGCACTGCAAGTCCTGGGAGCACCCGTTTTGGCTTTTGGAAGAGGAATGCTCCTAACGGGTGCCGAAGTGGAGGCTACAGGCAACCAAGTCTGCCCCCTCCCTCTCCCTCCTGTTTTGTCCTTTCGGGGAATCTCTTCCTCAGAGCTGCTCCCACCACCTTCCTGTTCCTCACGCCATGATGCGTCAAGGACCTCATCATCTACACTCCCCTCTTCAAACACCTGCTTCTCCTGGGTAGCCTCGGCAGCACCGTACACACCAGAAAGTGGTACCTGAGTCTCATCATCTGATGCGTATTGAGGTGTGCTGACCATAGGAACTTCCCCACCCGCCTCTTCAGATTCAGAGGGACAAAGCAGTTACGCATCACTGCATACTCCCTCTTCACATTCTAGAATGCTGCTTGGCTGGCCCCCTCTTTCCAAGCCAACAGATTCAGAGAACAGAAGTAGAGAATGAGATGGCTCCTGTACAGGGCTTTCTGGCTGCCTGGGCAATTTGGCAGGTGGTGAAGACAGATGGTTGCTCTTCAGTGCTGCCATCCATCCGACAACGGCTTCAATTTGTTCGTCCCGCAGCAGTGGGGTACGGTGAGGTCCTACAAAGCTACGCATAATGGACTGTTGCCTGGTAAAACTGAGGGATCCTGAGTCACTGGTGCCCGCAGCAGGCACAGAATCCCCACGTCCTCTCCCTGCTGAATCCCCACATCCTCTCCCTACTGCAACTCCACACCCACGACCATGTGCCATCTTGGTAGACTGATAAAGACAGGCAGAAAAGTACAAAGGGGGGCTTAGTGTGCTTATTCCTGAACAGCTGCGACAGGTATAAGAAACACTAATTTTATAAAGTGTGTGGACTACACTTTAATATGAGCTAATGTGGCCAACACAACTGTCAAGTGGAGTGTTTGGTGAACTTTATTTACGTGTTTTTTTTTTAAAAAAACAAAGAGGTTGTGACCAAAGATGTGAAAGCGATAGTATCACAAACTTTTTGGAGCTATTACAATGCAGGAAGGTAACCTACAATGCAATAGATGATGCTCCAAAAAATAGGCTAATACTAATCTGGCTGCAGCTGCAGGCCACAAGCCAGAAAAAAGGCTCCTCTATCTACTCCTATATAGCGTTTGCAACCAACCAATGTAGATGAATACTGGTGGAAGCACACCAATAGGAGCAAAATATCAGGAAAAATGAGCTGCAATAAAACAAAAAAAGGACTATGTATGAGGCAGTGACGCACGCTGAGCGGCCTACAACCAGAGGTGGCTGCAGGACACACTACAACTTGAGCTGCACTCACACACAGAGACTTCTCAGACAGCCGTGAACAGTGCAGATAACTGGGCACTAGCACTGAAAGGCTGCAGAAAGGCTCCGCTGTCTACGCCTATAGTGTTTGCAACCAATGTAGATGGATACGGACGGATGCACACTAATAGGACAATTAATGAAAAATGAGCAGCAATAAAAGAAAAATATATATGAGGCAGTGACGCACGCTGAGCGGCCTACAACCAGAGGTGGCTGCAGGACACACTACAGCATGAGCTGCACTCACACAGACCTTGCAGACAGCTGTGAACAGCGCTGCAAGGCAAAAGAAAGCTACACTGATTGATAATGTAGCCTGGGTAAAGCACAATATTATTTGGAAAATCGCTATCTCTAACTGTCCCTCAGAGTCTTGAACAGCAGGCTGTCCCTAACTGAATTCACAGCAGAGTGAACCCTAAATGGCAGTGACGGCGGCTTTTATAGTGCATCATGACATCATTTCAGCAGCCAATAACAGCCATGCCATTGGTTAACATGCCTACATGCCTAACAGGATGTGCCCACACTTCTGAGGATTCCTCATTGGCCGAATGAAATCAAACTGGCTGATAGCCGATTCTGGTATTCGGTATGCTAAAAGTATAGGAACTCAGTATCGGAATTCCAATACCGCGAATATCGGCCGATACCTGATATTATCGGTATCGGAATGCTCAACACTACCCTCATTACAAGGAGAACTTTACATTATATTTATTTTACTCATTTATTTAGCACCATTAAGTCCACAGCGCTTTACAGTCATTATTGGCACTGTCACAATCAAAATTCTCTCCTTCCTCCGGTGGAGAGCACTAGTAAAATGGTGCAATACCAAACGGCCATAATTAAACAATTTGTACAAAAATTCCCATCTGACAACGCTGGTGGCAGAAGTCATAGTTCATTGGGCAATTAAGGAGGAAAGACGAGGGAGACACACACCAGTTCCAACAGAGGCAGGGGAAAACAATCAAAGGTCAGGGACAGTTTCAATAGATCCTTTCAGCATCCAGGCCCTGATACACGGGGTACTTTGACAAGGAGGGAAAAGTTTTGGAAGATGGCAAAGGAGTACCTATCCGACCGTATCAGCATCCTCCGTGATTCCTCTGTGCTGTACAACTGTTGGGTATCCAAGCTGAACTCTTGACATAAACTGTCCGTCTATGCCTTGGAGGTGATGGCCTGTCCTGTCGCTAGCGTTTTGTCAGAGTGGGTTTTTAGAGCCACTGGAGGCATAATAACTGACAAGCGCATCCGCTTGCCAACTGAAAATGCTGACTGGCTGACTCTTATCAAAATGAAAAATGTCTGGATTGACCCAGACATCTCAACCCTTCCCACCCACAAAAGGTTACATAGTTCATGGTTTCTTCTTTTTCTTGTCCTCCTCCATCATATCAACAGGGTAATCATGTGTCCCTTGCTCCAAATTTTTACAGTCGTCATGCGGCCCTTGTTTATAATTTTTAGAGGGTGATCAAGTGGCCCTCACTCATAATGTTTAGTGGGTCATCATCTAGCCTTCACTGATAGTTATAGAGGTTAAAAGGCAGCCCTCACTCAAATTTTTTAGAGGGTCATCATGTTGCCCTCCCTTATAATTTTTAGGGGGTAAACAGGCGTCTCTTGCGCAAAATTTTTAGAGGGTCATCAGGTGGCCCTCGCTCATAATTTTTGTAGGGTTGTCATGCAACCCTCGGCCTTAATATTTCCATGGTGCGTATGATGCCCGCCTGCATAATTTTAGCAGGATGTGTGTTAGGGCTGGCGGAACGCACCAACTAATAAAATAATAGTAAGGTGCGTTTGCAGCCCGGGGTCCACAGGGCAGAGGTGGTAAACTGCTGCTTAGTAATGGCAGACACTAACTGAGCACTGGCGGGATAATCGATGAACCAGTGTGCACAGGAGTGAACTCTGTTACTGCACAGAGCCGCAGAAGTCATTACCGGAGCCTGTTAACTTCACAGGGCTCGGCAGAGTGAGCGCTAGTAAAGGGACACAGGTCTCAAGGATGGAGTCCCTATAGTCCCACTAGCGTTCGACACTGCGACTGCGATGCCAGGACTGAATAAAGAAAGGTAACACCGCTACTGGTGCATGCAGCGCCGCACTGGCGGATGCCACTAACCAGCTTACGCTTAACTGGAAAGCGCTCTATCCGCGCACGGCACCGCACTGATGGGCGTTGCACTATGCGGTACAATGTGCCTCATGCTGCATGGCACACTCTGGCGTTATTTTGTGAGAGGAGCCTGGGACACTGCGGTGCTAGGCAGTGCCACTACTCAGCGCTGACTCTAAACACTAACCCAGAACACAAACACAACCAAGGGTAGGGGTTTCTTAATGAGTCAGTCACCAGTCTCAAGCATCCATCATCGCACACACAACTAACCATTAGAGTCTATACTAGCGCATGGCCGAGTGGCCCTGCGACACTTTTATAGTGGCATCCTTCCGAAGACCTTCCCAGTAGTGGACCAATCTGATCAGGAACGTGACCTGCGCATGTGACCTCCGACCTCCAATGAGAGGTGGTCCCATGGGCATGCTCAGTACCCAAAAGACAGAACTTAGTCCCAGAAGCGTCTACTTGCTGCTGACTCAAGCATGGAGTTATAGCAGAGCCAGAAGGAGCAACCCGAAGCCTAGCATCAGCCTGGGCAAGACACCTGGAACGACGTGTCTGCTGAGCAGGAATCTCTGTGGCTACATAGGAATAGGAGACTGCAGAGGACATGGCTTGAGATTCCCCCTGTGCAGTGGGGGAAAATCGATGCCTAATATTACCCCCCCTCCTAGGGCCCCCTCCACCCTGAGCCTTGCTATGCTCAAAGGACACAATGAGCAGAGGAGCGTGGATGTGTTCCACAGATTCCCAGGTCCAATCCTCTGGGCCATGACCCTTCCAGTCCACCAGATAATACTTTTTGCCACGTACCTGTGGCACCCCTGAGGCTTCAGTCACCAAAGAGGTACTGCACCTTCTCCTAAGGTGTAGTGCTCCACCATCCAGGTAAGGTGGGAACTCCTGACCACACTCCACACCTGCATTCCACACGCAGGATAGTTCACTGGGGCCACCTAACAGCTTCAGGCTGGGGGTTAGCAGAGCACCCCTCGTGGAACCCTGCTTCGTAACACGAGATGTGCTGGGAGGCGGGTGGAGTTAGATGATACAAAAGAGTGGGAAGAGTGAGAGTTAGTTGGAGAGGGAGAGAGAAGAGAGAAGATGGGTGGCTGAAGGACGTGCTGCAGCAGGTCCCAGTGATCTGGGCTGCTGGCACGAGAAAGACCAGAGAAAGAGACTGATAATATTGATAACCTAACCTTCCATAAGAGAGATAGAACAGATCGGAACGAAGGAGAATAGAAGGACGGTGGGAAGTTGGTTGAAGAAAGATAGAGAACCCTTCCAGTCCAGAGAGCGCAAAGGCCGGGGCCCAGTCCCCGAGGTGGATTGGATCTTTGTGTCCGGCAACAGACACCGGAGGAGTAGTGAGCCACTAACGCCTTGCTCCCATCATAGACTTAAAAGGAGAGATACAGGGCACATCCACTGTGTGAAATCCGTATAAAACAATTAAAATTGTGGAACAGTAAGGAAGGTGCTCACCTATTGGGGTTGTGAGGAAGTCACAACACCCATGAACGCTTAAGAAGCAGCAGCAAGTCTGCACAGGGTCCTAGGACAGAATTGCAGAAATGACGTGGAAGTGCAATAAGGACTGCGCTTGCTTCTGGTAGAGTAAAGGGTTCTTTATTCAGCCAACGCGTTTCCTGAGCCTGCTGGCTCACTTCATCAGGGCAGATATCTGCCCTGATGAAGTGAGCCAGCAGGCTCAGGAAACGCGTTGGCTGAATAAAGAACCCTTTACTCTACCAGAAGCAAGCGCAGTCCTTATTGCACTTCCACGTCATTTCTGCAATCCCATCATAGACTTGGGACACAACAGCAACTGAATAGAGAGCCGGGACGCAGAGAGGAGTCCCCGAAGCAGGCTACAGCTGTCTGTCATACAAGTAGAGACTAGGAACACCTAGAGAGAGGCATTCCAGGGTAACTAAGTACTGGAGTGCTTCGCACCTAAAGGCGCATTGGAGGAGTCGTTCAGTGAAGGTACATATTGGCGGAGTGTGGATGGGAGAATACTATCCTGCCTGGAGGTTGGCTGGAGCCAACCCTGACCTGGAGAACACAGTATGGAGCCAGGCAGTTGTGTGAACTGCAAACAGTGAGTAAAGCTTTGGAACCGCATACTCTGGTGTCCTCCAGTTATTCCAGCACCGCTACACCTGGGTAACAACATCCATACCATTCTGCGCCTCTCCTCATCCATTGCACCTACACTGCCCTGGGACTACAGCTCCACCTGTGGGGAGCTATACCATCTCTGCTGCACCACACCATCAGTCCCAGCGGATCTGCATGCAGCGTTGGCTCAACACCTTACTTGCCAAACACCACGGGTGGCGTTACGAACTATTCTACCATTAACTACATCACCACCATTGATATTGGGCGCCCAGGGCCACGGACCAGGTCACCGCTGCTGTGACACATTCCCACCTCGACACCGGCCCGGTACCGAGTACCCCGCTGCCCTAGGTGTGCGAGGGCGTCTCATCCCACCCTGCAGCCCACAATGGCCTCTACCTCACACTTGTCCGAGGACAAGCCCGATATCCCGGCAGGTGACTCGGAGAACCGGGACATGTGGATGGGCTTAAGGAGGGAAAAGTGGAAGGTGACGGTGATACCCAGGCGTGGAGGAACGGCCAACCAGTAGACCACAGGATTAACCTGTTCGAGGACCTTGAAGGGACATATGTAGCGAGGCGTGAACTTAGTGGACTCGACCCGCAGCCTGATGTTACAGGAGGAGAGCCACACTAAGTCGCCAAGGGCGAAGGTTGGAGCAGGGCGCCGGTGTGCATCCGCGGAGACCCTCATTCTCTCTTTGGAGGCCCGGATGGCATCCTGAGTGCCGTCCCAAATATCACGTGCCTCCACCACCCAGTCTGCCACCCTAGAGTCGGTGGATGACACAGGTATAGGCACAGGGACGCGCGGTGCTGGCCATAATTAGGGAGGAATGGGGCTGGCTGGTGGAATCGGCCACAGTGTTGTTCAAGGCGAATTCCGCCCATGGTAGCAAGGATGCCCAGTCATCCTGCCTGGCCGAGACAAAATGTCGTAGGTATGTGACCACGGTCTGGTTGGCCCTTTCTACCAACCCGTTCGTCTCGGGATGATAAGCTGAGGAGAGATTTAGCTCAATACTGAGCAAGCGACAGAGTGCAAACTGAGGACCCCAGTCACTGACAATCTTGTCCGGCATGCCGTGTAGGCAAAAGACATGTTTGATGAACAACACTGTCAGGCCCCATGCAGAAGGTAGCCGAGAAAGGGGCACCAGGTGCACCATTTTAGAGAAATGGTCGGTGACAACCCAAATCACAGTGCTGCCACAGGACTTGAGCAGGCCCACCACGAAGTCCATGTCAACCATTTCCCAGGGCCTGTATTGTGAGTTCATTTTCCCCTTCATTACTGAGGCCTGAGGAACTCCCTCTTCTGGTAAAGAAAGGTAGTGAGCCTGATTATCAAACACCTGAGGCTGATGATGATGACTGGCTGAGTGGAGTTGCTGACTGGATATAAGGCTGCCGACGCCCTTCTGCCCTGCGGGTGATTTCTCTGTGGGATCCTTGGAGACCAGTCTGAATTCCTGCTCCTCTAAAGCTAAGTTTGCTGCTCGGCCTTTTGCTTTGTGCTTTGACTTTGTTTTGCTTTGTTTTTCTGGATTTCTGCCATTCCCTGCTGGGGTGTGCTGAATTCATTTAGCTCTGTCTTCTGAAAATACCTGAGTGCTGATTTAGTTTTTGAAGCCTAGCTGCTTCAGGGCCTTTTTCATATCAGCTTGTTGGCTTATGTCTTTGATAGGGTTTTGGCAGATTGCAGACAGCAGCCTTCCTGTCCTTTCCTATCTAGGTAATTTCGGGCCCCGTCTTTGCTCAGTCTATCTTTCTGTCTGTGTTAGTATTTTCATCTTGCTTCACCGTCATTATATGTTGGGGGCTGCCTATTGCTTTGGGGTCTGCTCTGGGGCAGTTTAGATTTCCCCTTTCTTTCTTTAGGCCTATGTAATTCTCCGGCTGTGATCGAGGGGTCTAGGGCATCGTAGGAACCCCCCACGGCTACTGCTAGTTGTGTTGATAGGTTCAGGGGTCTGCAATCTGATAGTTGCCAACTTCTCTGGTTTTCTGGACTTAGCTTGTATTTCTGCTTTTGCCTCCTACGGTGACTCATTCATAACAGAATCACCCGCCATACCGCAGATTCTAGGGTACTCAATAGCAGGAAAGAATTGTAAAAAAAAAAAAAAAAAAGTGTATATTTTTTCCTCTATATCTCTGAGGCCGTAGGGGGAATTTTTTTTTTTTCTCTCAATGGAGATAAAGCAATTGTCTGATCGTGTGGAGCAGCTCGCTGCGGAAGTGCGGGGAATTTCAGCCTACCTTGCTCATTCACAGGCCTCTGAACCAAAGATTCCTACACCTGATGTATTTTTTGGGGATCGGTCTAAATTTTTGAATTTCAAAAATAATTGTAAATTATTTTTTGCCTTGAAGCCTAACTCGTCAGGGAGCTCCGCGCAGCAGGTTAAAATTATCATCTCTTTGCTGCGTGGCGATCCCCAGGATTGAGCGTTTTCTTTGAAACCAGATGATCCTATTCTGACTAATGTGAATGCATTCTTTCAAGCTTTAGGGTTGTTGTATGACAAACCTAATGCCATTGATCAGGCTGAAAAGACCCTGCTGGCATTGAGCCAGGGTCGTGATTCTGCAGAATTGTACTGTCAAAAATTCCGAACGTGGGCAGTACTTACTACCTGGAATGATAATGCCTTGGCAGAAGGGGTTGTCAGAAGCCGTAAAAGATACTATGGTGGGATTTCCTGTTCCCTCTGGTCTTGACGATTCTATGTCATTAGCCATTCAGGTTGATCGGCGTTTGCGTGAACGGAAAGCTGCACGAGAAGTGTTGCCACCTGTTGAACAAATGTCTGAACCTATGCAATGTGATAGAGTTTTTTCCAGAGAGCAGCGTCAGGAGTTCAGAAGGCGTAATAAGTTGTGTTTTTTCTGAGGAGATGCCTCGCATAATATTTCTGTCTGTCCTAAACGAGAGAAACGCTTTGCACACACGTTTTCTGTTGGGGGTGTTCAACCTAAGTTTCTTCTGGCTATTACTCTGATCTGCTCCCTGTCCACATTTTCCGCCAAGGCTTTTGTGGATTCGGGAGCAGCCCTAAACCTAATGGACTTGGATTTTGCTAAACGTTGTGGATTTCCGATGACACCTCTGCAGACGCCTATCCCTTTGAGGGGGATTGATGCTACTCCTTTGGCTAAAAATAAACCCCAGTTTTGGACCCAGGTGGTAATGCGGGTCGCCCCAGACCATCAAGAAAATTGCAGATTTTTGGTGTTACATAATCTGCATGATACTATTGTTCTGGGGTTTCCCTGGTTACAGATTCATAATCCAGTTTTGGATTGGAAATCTGTGTCTGTGGTGAGTTGGGGTTGTCGGTGTGCCTTTAGTGAGGCTCCGGTGTTTTCCACCTCTCCTCAGTCGCATGATGTTCCTGATTATTTGGTGGACTTTTATGATGTATTTAGTGAGAATGAGTCTGCGTCTCTGCCTCCTCATAGGAGTTATGACTGTGTAATTGAACTGAGCCCGGGGTGTAAATTTCCCAAGGGTCGGCTCTTCAATTTATCTGTACCCGAGCACGAGGCTATGCGATCCTATATTAAGGAGGCGTTGGAGAAGGGTCATATTAGACCATCCTCATCACCCTTAGGTGCCGTTTTTTTTTTTGTAGCCAAAAAGGATGGATCATTAAGACCTTGTATTGATTATCGTGCCCTCAACAAAATTACTGTTAAATATCAGTATCCGTTACCCCTGATTTCTGATCTATTCTCCAGAGTTAAAGGTGCTTGCTGGTTTACCAAGCTTGACCTCAGGGGGGCGTATAATCTTATTCGCATTAAGCATGGGGATGAATGGAAGACGGCGTTTAATACTCCGGAGGGACATTTTGAGTACCTGGTGATGCCTTTTGGGCTCACTAATGCCCCTTCTGTCTTCCAGTGCTTCATGAACGATATTTTCTGAGATTTTGTCGATAAATTTTTGATTATCTATCTGGATGATATTTTGATCTTCTCCAAGGATTGGGATTCTCATGTGGAACATATTCGGACTGTGTTCCGGATCTTGAGGGAGAATTCCCTGTATGTCAAAGGATCTAAATGCCTTTTTGGAGTACAGAGGATTTCTTTTTTGGGATTCATTTTGTCCCCGTCAACTATTGAAATGGACCCGGCCAAGGTACAGGCCATTCACGATTGGGTTCAGCCCACTTCTTTGAAGGCCCTCCAGAAGTTTTTGGGTTTTGCTAATTTTTATCGGAAATTTATAGCAAAATTTTCTAGTATTGCCAAGCCATTGACGGATTTGACTAAAAAGGGTGCTGATGTGTTAAATTGGTCTCCGGAGGCTGTTTCGTCCTTTCAGGAGCTGAAGCGAAGATTCACCTCCGCCCCGGTTTTGTGGCAACCTGATGTCTCACTTCCATTCCAGGTAGAGGTGGATGCTTCTGAGATTGGTGCAGGAGCTGTTTTGTCCCAAAAGGATCCTGTAACATCTAAAATGAATCCCTGTGCTTTCTTTTCCCGAAAGTTCTCTCCATCTGAACGTAACTATGATGTGGGGAATAGGGAACTGTTGGCCATGAAATGGGCATTTGAGGAGTGGAGACATTGGTTGGAGGGAGCTAAGCATCAAGTCGTGGTCCTCACTGACCACAAGAATTTGATTTACCTAGAGTCGGCTAAGCGCTTGAACCCTAGACAGGCTAGGTGGGCCTTGTTTTTTACACGTTTTGATTTTGTGGTTTCTTTTCTTCCTGGAACAAAGAATGTCAAGGCAGACGCCCTCTCTAGGAGCTTCTTTGCTGATTCTCCTGTGGTGACCAAGCCTGCTACCATCTTAGGCGAAGGGGTAGTTCTTTCTGCCATCTCGCCCAATTTGAGACGTGCTCTGGAAGAGTTCCAGGAGGACAAACCTGAGCGCTGTCCCAGTGGAAAGTTGTATGTTCCTGACCAGTGGAAGAAGAGAGTGATGTCTGAAGTTCATTGCTCTGTTTTGGCTGGTCATCCAGGTATTTTTGGTACTAGAGATCTGGTGAGTCGGTTTTTTTGGTGGCCCTCCTTGTCTCGTGATGTCAGGAATTTTGTGCAGTCCTGTGGGACGTGCTCCCGGTCTAAATCGTGTTCTCGCTCTAGTGGGTTGTTGATGCCTTTGCCTGTCCCCAAGAGGCCATGGACCCATATTTCAATGGATTTCATCTCTGATATGCCTGTCTCTCAGAGGATGACTGTTATTTGGGTGATTTGTGATAGGTTCTCTAAGATGGTTCATCTTGTACCACTCCCTAAGTTGCCATCTTCCTCTGAGTTGGTGCCCCTGTTTTTACAACAGGTGGTTCGTTTGCACGGGATTCCTGAGAACATTGTATCTGACAGAGGAGTCCAGTTTGTGTCTAGATTTTGGAGAACTTTCTGTTCCAGGCTGGGAATTCAGTTGTCCTTCTCCTCTGCTTTTCACCCTCAGACCAATGGGCAGACAGAGAGAACAAACCAGACCTTGGAGTCATATTTGAGATGTTTTATTTCTGCTGATCAGGATGATTGGATTTCATTTTTGCCCTTGGCCGAATTTGCTTTAAATAATAGAGCTAGTTCTGCCACTTTGATGTCACCTTTTTTTTGTAACTTTGGGTTTCATCCTCGATTTTCTTCAGGGCAGGTGGAGCCCTCTGCCTGCCCAGGTGTTGACACTGTGGTGGAGAGAATGCACCAGATCTGGGACCAAGTGGTGGATAAGTGATCTCTCTCCCAGGAGAAGGCCCAGCGGTTTTCCAAACGACATAGAACCATTGGTCCCCAGTTTAAGGTTGGTGATATGGTGTGGTTATCATCAAACAATATTGCTATGAAGGTGGCTTCTCCTAAGTTTAAACCTAGATTTATTGGACCTTACAAGATTGTGGAGATTATTAATCCAGTCTCTTTTCTTTTGGCTCTTCCTGTCACATTTAAAATCCATAATGTGTTCCATAAATCTTTGTTGAAGAGGTTTGTTGAACCTGTTGTTCCGGGGGTGGGACCTCCAGACCCTGTATTGGTTGAAGGTAACATGGAATATGAGGTAGAGAAAGTACTGGATTCCCGTCTGGCTAGACGGAGACTCCAGTATTTGGTTAAGTGGAAGGGTTATGGTCAGGAGGATAATTCCTGGGTCTCTGCCTCTGATATTCATGCCAAAAGATTGGTGCGTGCCTTTCATCGGGCTCACCCTGATCGCCCTGGCGGCGTAGTTGAGGGTTCGGTGACCCCTCCTCAAGGGGGAGGTACTGTTGTGAGTTCATTTTCCCCTTCATTACTGAGGCCTGAGGAACTCCCTCTTCTGGTAAAGAAAGGTAGTGAGCCTGATTATCAAACACCTGAGGCTGATGATGATGACTGGCTGAGTGGAGTTGCTGACTGGATATAAGGCTGCCGACGCCCTTCTGCCCTGCGGGTGATTTCTCTGTGGGATCCTAGGAGACCAGTCTGAATTCCTGCTCCTCTAAAGCTAAGTTTGCTGCTCGGCCTTTTGCTTTGTGCTTTTACTTTGTTTTGCTTTGTTTTTCTGGATTTCTGCCATTCCCTGCTGGGGTGTGCTGAATTCATTTAGCTCTGTCTTCTGAAAATACCTGAGTGCTGATTTAGTTTTTGAAGCCTAGCTGCTTCAGGGCCTTTTTCATATCAGCTTGTTGGCTTATGTCTTTGATAGGGTTTTGGCAGATTGCAGACAGCAGCCTTCCTGTCCTTTCCTATCTAGGTAGTTTCGGACCCCGTCTTTGCTCAGTCTATCTTTCTGTCTGTGTTAGTATTTTCATCTTGCTTCACCGTCATTATCTGTTGGGGGCTGCCTATTGCTTTGGGGTCTGCTCTGGGCAGTTTAGATTTCCCCTTTCTTTCTTTAGGCCTATGTAATTCTCCGACTGTGATCGAGGGGTGTAGGGCATCGTAGGAACCCCCCACGGCTACTGCTAGTTGTGTTGATAGGTTCAGGGGTCTGCAATCTGATAGTTGCCAACTTCTCTGGTTTTCTGGACTTAGCTAGTATTTCTGCTTTTGCCTCCTACGGTGACTCATTCATAACAGCCTGTCTGCCACTGGCAGGGGGTAAAGTAGCCCAGCAGGCCATTGTCGGGGAGATCTATTCTTGGCGCAGGAGATGCACGCCCGAATGTAGTCTCCGACGTCTCGGGCTATATGCGGCCACCAATAGGTCCTCGCCAGTAGCTCAGAGGTCCGCTTCATCCCACCCACCCTAGACGCGTGAGCCCAAGAGAGGGCTTCCAGTCGCAAACGGGTAGGGACAAACGTCTTGCCCAGAGGCACCGACTTAAGGGCGACCGGAGCCACAGTCCTCAGACTCTCAGACGGGACAATTAGCCCAGGCTCCTCATCCTCCTCCTCCGCTGACATCATGGAGTGAAAGAGAGCATCTGCCCGGACGTTCTTCTCACCAGAAAGGAAATGAAGGGTGAATTGGAACCGGGAGAAGAAAAGGAACCATCTGGCCTGTCGAGAATTCAGCCGCTGGGCTGTCTGTAGGTATGCCAAGTTCTTATGGTTGGTAAACACCTGGAAAGGGAACCGAGCCCCTTCCAGGAGGTGTCTCCACTCCGAGAAGGCCAATTTCATTGCTAGCAACTCCCTGTCCCCAATGGAATGATTCCTCTCCACTGATGAAAAGGTCTTGGAATAGAAGAAGCAAGGGTGCTTCCGACCATGAGCATCCTTCTGGAAGAGGACCGCTCCAGCACCGACGGAAGAGGCATCCACCTCCAAGATGAATGGCTTATCTACATCGGGGCAATTTAGAATGGGAGTGCTAGCAAAGTGAGACTTGATGGAGGAAAAGGCCTTGGAGACCTGCTCCGACCATAACTTGGGGTTTGCTCCCTTCTTGGTGAGGGCAACCAAGGGAGCTACCATGGTGGAGAAGTGGGGAATGAACTGACAGTAGTAGTTCATGAACCCCAGAAAGCGCTGCACCACTTTTTGGGAGTGGGGTTCCTGCCAATCCATTACCACCTGCAGTTTAGCAGGATCCATAGCCAAACCCTGGGCAGAAATAATATAGCCCAGGAAATGCTCGAACAGGCACTTCTCCAACTTGGCGTAGAGGGAGTTGGCCCGTAAGCAGTCGAAGACCTTGCAAACCTCTCTACGGTGGGAGTCAATATCTGGTGAGAAGATGAGAATATCATCCAGATAGACCAGCACCAAGGTGGAGAGCATATCTCGAAAGATATTGTTTGCAAAGACTTGGAACACGGCAGGAGCATTACAGAGCCCAAAGGGCATGACAAAGTATTTGTAATGGCCATCCCTGGTGTTAAAGGCCATCTTCCATTCGTCTCCCTTACGGATGCGTATCAGGTTATAGGCTCCCCGCAGATCCAGTTTGGAAAAACCCTCACTTCTCATAACCTATCGAACAGTTCTGATATCAGGGGCAGAGGATACTTATTCTTAACGGTTATGGCGTTAAGACCCCTGTAATTGATGCAGGGATGTAGTTCTCCATTCTTCTTCTGGACTAAGAAGAATCCCGCCCCCGCTGGTGACAATGACTTCCTAATGAATCCTTTTGCCAGATTCTCCCTGATGTATTGAGACATGGCCTCTGTCTCTGGGAGAGATAAGGGGTAGACTTGACCCCGGGGAGGCTCAGCACCCGGCAAGAGGTCAATAGGACAGTCATAGGTGGAAGGGTTTCCGACGCCTTTTTGGAGAACACGTCTGCATACTGACGATAGTGTTTGGGGAGCGGGGAAAGATCTGCGGGGACCTCGGTGGAGGCAACCTGAATGCACTCCCTCATACATCTACCCTCACATCATTTAAATACCAAAAGGAGGCTATCAATATTAAAGCTCATCCATTAAAGTAATATATAAACAAAAAAGAGAATGGAACCAGGAGCAATTAATAAAATATAAGATTTTATTGTTATACAAAATTAGATAAAATGCAATTTAAGAAAAATTAGTTACAAAGTTAGAAATATATAAGGGAATCAGCGACACTCACTTGCCACACACAGGTATAGGTAATGGTAAAAATTGCAGTATTTAAACAGAGGCATGTAAAGGTAACAAAGAATGGCTGTCTATGTCCATATTCCTAAAGTACTAGAGCACAATATCTTCTCAATATTCACATAAAGTGCAATAGTGCATGAGAATAGTCCAAAATTAGGACTAGGCCAGGTACGTAAAGAGGAATACAAATCTATGTCAATCACAACTACTATCAGAGGGAAATAAGTATATCCTCACGGGAAGCCCCCTGAAGCTCGGACGCCTGATCGGGAGATTCCAGAGGTTTAGCAAAACAGGGTGCCATCCTAAACCTCTGATTACACTGGGACCGCTCCAACCTTTGCTCGGCAAAGCGAAGGTCTACACGGGTGGAGACGGTGATAAGCTCCTCCAATATGGCGGGAATCTCCCTGGTTGCCAAAGCGTCCTTCACATGGTAAGCCAAACCTCTCCAAAACGCCAGAATGAGGACCTTATCTGGCCACTTCAACTCAGAGGCCAGCGTCCGGAACTGGATGGCGAAGTGGCTGACCATGGAGGAGCCCTGTGACAATACCAGCAGCTGGAGTGCCGTACTATGGGTGACTCGCGGTCCCAGAAAGACCTTTTTCAGAGTGCCCAAGAACTACGAGGCACTCTGCACCGCATGATCACCTCGCTCCCACAGCGGTGTGGCCCACTCCAAAGCCCTGCCCGACAAGAGGAAAACAATAAATCCCACCTTAGCCCGCTCGGAGGGGAATCGTGCAGCCAGCAGCTCCAGCTGTATAGTGCTGTATAATGCACTGGCTCACAAAACCCCTACAAGAAGCACTATCGCCCATGAACTTCTCGGGCAGCGGGAGGCAGGACAAAGTTGGGGCAGGGATGGCAGTAGTCAGCCTCTGTGGCTGCCTGAACAGTAACTGCAATAACAGCTGAGGCTGAACGCTCGAGAGCCACCAACCTGCCCTCCAGCTGCTGGATGTACTGCAGCAGTCGCTGTTCGACCCCCATTAATAGCTAGACCCTGGTGCTAGTATGTTAGGGCTGGTGAAACGCAACAAATAATAAAATAATAGTAAGGTGCGTTCGCAGCTCAGGGTCCACCGTGCAGAGGTGGTAAACTGCTGCTTAGTAATGGCAGACACTAACTGAGCATCGGCGGGATAACCGCTGACCCGGTGTGCACAGGAGCAAACTCTGTTACTGCACAGAGCTGCAGAAGTCATTACCGGAGCCTGTTAACTTCACAGGGCTCGGCAGGGTGAGCGCTAGTAAAGGAACACAGGTTTGGAGTCCCTCTAGTCCCACTAGCGATCGACACCGCAACTGCGATGCTAGGACTGAATAAAGAAAGGTAGCATCGCTTCAGCACCGCACTAGCGGACGCCACTAACCAGCTTACGCTTAACTGGAAAGCGCTCTATCAGCGCACGGTGCCACACTGACGGACGCTGCAGTATGCGGTACAATGTGCCTTGTGCTGGATGGCACACTCTGGCGTTACTTTGTGAGAGGAGCCTGGGACACTGCTGCGCTAGGCAGTGCCATTACTCGGCGCTAACTCTAAACACTAACCCTGAACACAAACACAACCAAGGGTATGGGTTTCTTAATGAGTCAGTCACCAGTCTCAAGCATCCATCATCACACACACAACTAACCATTAGAGTCTATACTAGTGCATCACCGAGCGGCCATGTGACTCTTTTATAGCGGCGTCCTTCCGGGAACTTCCCAGTAGTGGACCAATTCGAGCAGGAATGGGACCTGCGCATGTGACCTCCAACCTCCAATGAGAGGTTGTCCCACGGGTATGCTCAGTGCCCAAAAGACAGGACTTAGTCCCTGAAGCGTCTACTTGCTGCTGACTCAAGCATGGAGTTATAGCAGAGCCAGAAGGAGCAACCAGATGCCAAGCATCAGCCGGGGCAAGAGACCTGGAGCGCTGTCTCTGCTGAGCAGGGATCTCTGTGGCTGCAGAGGACATGGCTTGAGATTCCCCTTGTGCAGTGGAGGAAACTTGATGTCTATGAGTCCTACCTCTATAATTCTCATATATATATGTATACTCCCCACAGGGGTAAATATTTTTTTTGCCCTTGCACTAGGCTGTTCCAGTCTAGGAGTCCCTTTCCTTAAAAACTGGACAAGATGTTTTCTGACTGATACCTCTATGTGTCTTCCAGGGTGTATTGCAGTCCCTCCTTCTAATTTTTGGCAGCCTTTGCACTTAGTGCATATGCTTTATGAGTCTAAGAGTTCAACCTTCTATTAATTTTAGCAGAATGTGTATGAGACTCTTCTTTATGTCTAATTCAGGATTTATCAGAGTCCCTCTTCTTTCTAATTTTTGACAGTTCTTGCATTGTCCTCATATGCTTTGTGAGTTTGAGTCCCTCCTTCATAAATTAAACAGAATGTGTCTGACTGTCACACTCAACACATGCCCAGATAAGGTAGTAAAATGTTAAAATTACATTTAGCGGTGACCACCAGTAGTTGCAGTTTTATTTCCTCCTCTACGATACCATCTAATGTAATCATAGGCAATGGGAAAATACGGTAAGAGATTGCCCGGCTATTATGGGGTGGAAAAGGCATTTTTTATTTTTGTTTTTAATTTTGCTTTATATACATGTCTGTGCACAATATATACCGTATGGGAATAAGCATGCTAGAAATAGGAGGAGACCACTATGGCTAAATAGAGTTGTAAGGGGAGCAATAAGTGACAAAAATAAAGCATTTAGAGAATTAAAGCAAGTAGGTAGTGATGAGGCATTAAATAAATACAGAAAATTAAATACATTCTGTAAAAAGCAAATCAAAATAGCAAAGATTGAGACAGAGAGACTCATTGCCAGAGAAAGTAAAAATAATCCCAAAATATTCTTTAACTGCATAAATAGTAAGAAGCTAAAAAATGATAGTGTTGGTCCCCTTAAAAATAGTCTAGGTGAAATGGTGGATGAGGATGAGGAAAAAGCCAATATGCTTAATGACTTTTTTTCAACAGTATTTACACAAGAAAATCCCATGACGGATAACATGGTCAGGGATAAAAATTCTCCAGGCCCGGCATCTAAAAATCAATAAAATTGACAAATCCGCGGGCCCGGATGG
Organism: Dendrobates tinctorius; assembly: GCF_039654945.1. NCBI lineage: Eukaryota > Metazoa > Chordata > Amphibia > Anura > Dendrobatidae > Dendrobates > Dendrobates tinctorius. The sequence goes on along the minus strand of NW_027361808.1, from coordinate 1,850,180 downwards.
GATACACCCCCCAGTACTGCAGGAATTAAGTACAGTCATAGATAGACCATTATTTTTAATCTTTAAAGATTCCACAATAACAGGGTCTGTACCACAGGACTGGCGTATAGCAAATGTGGTGCCAATATTCATAAAGGGGGCAAAAGCTGAACTTGGAAATTATAGGCCAGTAAGTTTAACCTCAACTGTGTGTAAAATCCTGGAGGGCTTTCTAAGAGATACTATACTGGAGTATCTGGAGACGAATAATCTCATGACCCAATATCAACATGGGTTTACGAGGAACCGTTCCTGTCAGAATAATCTGATAAGCTTTTATGAAGGGGTAAGTTCCGGACTGGACCAAGGGAATGCAGTGGACGTGGAGTACATGGACTTTTCAAAAGCTTTTGATACGGTGCCACACAAAAGGTTGATACATAAAATGAGAACAATGGGGATAGGGGAAATTATGTGTAAGTGGGTTTAGAGCTGGCTAAGGGATAGGAAACAAAGGGTGGTTATTAATGGAGCACACTCAGACTGGGTCACGGTTAGCAGTGGGGTACCACAGGGGTCAGTTTTTGGCCTGCTTCTTTTTAACATATTTATTAATGACCTTGTAGGGGGCATAAAGAGTAGAATTTCAATATTTGCAGATGACACTAAACTCTGCAGGGTAATCAATACAGAGGAGGACAATTTTATATTACAGGAGGATTTATGTAAACTAGAAGCTTGGGCTGATAAATGGCAAATGAGCTTTAATGGGGATAAATGTAAGGTCATACACTTGGGTAGAACGAACAAGATGTATAATTATGTGCTTAATTGTAAAACACTGGGCAAAACTGTCACTGAAAAAGACCTGGGTGTATGGGTGGATGACAAACTCACATTTAGTGGCCAGTGTAAGGCAGCTGCTGCAAAGGCAAATAAAATAATGGGATGCATTAAAAGAGGCATAGATGCTCATGAGGAGAACATAATTTTACCTCTATATAAGTCACTAGTGCGACCACACTTAGAATACTGTGTACAGTTCTGGTCTCCGGTGTATAAGAAAGACATAGCTGAACTGAAGCGAGTGCAGAGAAGAGCAACCAAGGTTATGAGGGAACTGGGGGGTCTGCAATACCAAGACAGGTTATTACACTTGGGGTTATTTAGTTTGGAAAAACGAAGACTTAGGGGTGATCTTATTACAATGTATAAATATATGCGGGGACAGCACAAAGGCCTTTCTAATGATCTTTTTACTCTTAGACCTGTGACGGGGACAAGGGGGCATCCTCTACGTCTGGAGGAAAGAAGGTTTAAGCATACTCACAGACGCGGATTCGTTACTGTGAGAGCAGTGATTCCCTACTAAAATTTAAGAAGGGACTGGATGCCTTTCTTGAAAAGTATAATATTACAGGGTATATACACTAGTTTCCTTAACATTGCGTTGATCCAGCGAGCTAGTCTGATTGCCGTATGTGGAGTCGGGAAGGAATTTTTTTCCCCAAAGTGAAGCTTACCGTTTGCCACATGGGTTTTATTGCCTTCCTCTGGATCAACATGTTAGGGCAAGTTAGGATAGGATATGGGTTGAACTAGATGGACTTAAAGTCTTCCTTCAACCTTAATAACTATGTTACTATGTATTATACAGGAAAAAATTCTACATTTTTCCTGTATAATCCATTTATCTTCAGTATTGTCAGTCCCTATAAAGTCCCTATAAAAGATTAACACTTTGAAAACATTGTTCACAACAGTAAATTGGGAGTCAAAGATGTGTCCAGGAGTCTTCCCCATGCTAGGCACACTCCATGTGAGCTCTGTTTCCATCCATTTCAGTACTTTTCCTGCCTCCTCAGCCCTCCTATTTGGGACTTCTGGAAAAATTCTTGAGCTTCCCATTGACTTCCATTATACTTGATACGCAAGTGGAGCTTTTCCGAGTGTCCGACCTGCTTGATTTGAGTACTGAGCACTCGAGTATTGTAGTGCTTCATCATTACTTGTTGGCACTAGAGATGAGCGACTTTGCCTTTTTTCGGGTCGAGTCGGGTTTCATGAAACCCGACTTTCGCAAAAGTCGGGTCGAACGCAATTGGCCAATTATCGTGAAAAGTCGAAGGCCGACTGAAACACGAAACCCAGTGCAAGTCAATGGGGAAGAAAAGTCGGCGGTGAGTGGAGGACAGGAAACACACCTACAGTGCCCATTTTAATGCCAAAAACATCAATTCTTATTACTTAAGCTTGTCAACCTTAATTTACTTTATAATAATAGTTAGGCATTGAAAACTGGGGGTTATTTGGCTAAAGTTGTGGGGGGGGGGGTAGGGCTGGCTCCAGATTTTCGTGGGCCCAGGGCCAAATAGTGTCACTGGGCTCCTTTAACACATACCACAATTCATGATCCTCTGATACGGCAGAGAAATAGCGGTATAGTACAATGAAAAATACTAAACTTCTTACATCACATGACTTTAAATTCTCCAATAGCTACAAAAACGGACAGTATATTACTCCATACAGTATTGTGGCCACCGCATAGTGTGCCATACAGAGTAATGAGGCCCATATATTTCTCCATACAGAATCATTGGTCCCATATAATGTTCGATACTGTATATGATGAGCTTCACATAATGCTACAGTATATGTTGGTCCCATGGATGAAGCTCCACTGTCTTATGGGCCCAAATAATGGTCCATATATAATGGGCCCCATTTCTAATGCTCCAGTGTATAATGGGCCCTGTAAATGCTGCTCCAGTGTCTGAAGTCCACCTTTGGAATGTTCCAGTGTATGGTGGGCCCCATATATCATTCTCCAGAGTATAGTGCTCCCCAAAAATTGCTCCCAACCTTTAAAACAATTAAATAAGTCTCCTCGCTAGGGAATCCCTATACTCTGGACTCCTCGTCGTCCCCATCTTCCATCTCTCTGGACTTGGACTGTTTAGGCAGAGGGCGTACAGACGTGATGTCATCGCGCTCTCTGACCAGAATGTCACTGTCAGGAAATGCAGAAGATGTCACGGCAGTGGAGCAGGGAGAGGTAAGTATTTCAACTTTGCAAGTGCTGTGATCCTGAGCAAGCGGGGGGGCCCACTCGTTGTCGACGGCACTGGCACAGGGTCCCTCATAGTACGGCGGTGTGTCTGATGGGGGGGTTGGGTGGGGGGTGCTTCCCCTCCCGGGGGGGTTGGGTGGGCCCCCTCCCGGGGGGGTTGGGTGGGGGGTGGGGGATGGGCCCCCTCCCACCGGCAGAGACACTTTTGCATACTATGAGGGGCCCTGTGCCAGTGCCGTCGCCCATGAGTATGCCCCCCCACCTGCTCAAGGAACGTGCACTTTCATCTGCACCTTCCTCTTTGTCACCGTGTAAGGTGGTATAGTATGCGGGAAGGGAACCTGAGTTTGATCAGGGTCAGATTTTGGCTGTGTAGAGTGCGAGGGGAATGTAGTGGTCTTGGTCAATGTACCAGCAGAATCATCTAGCAGTGGCTGGGCATCAGTGCGCTTGTGGCGCCTCCAGGAGTACGGTCGCCCCAGTGGCATTACCTTCCTCCTAGGGAGTGTGATGTCATGCTTGGGAGCAATGAAGGATCTCTCTAGCAGTTAAACCAACACACAACACAGTTCCCACTCCAGGCCAGCAGGGAGAGATCTGAACCTGACTGCTGAGGAGCTGCTCTCTGTGGTCGGGAGGAGGGAAGTTAGGGCAGTCTGTGAAGGGAAGGGGAAGTGTGTGGATGTGAGAAGGGGAGCTGGAGGATGAGCAGAGTTAAGGCTCACTCCTAGCTGGAGCGCATGGTCCGGATTCCGGTCTCCGAGTTTGTTGGGACACTGACGGTCCTGCAGCAGAAACCTGAGGAAGTAGCAGCTGTAAATGCTCTGTTCCCAACTAAGGCTCGGAGACCCCAGCAGTAACATGTGCGAGCCAGAAGGAGAAGGCTACGGCTGCCTGCCATACGAGAAAGTTCCAAAAGAGAGTCAACAGGGGGAACTTCAGTGAACTCAGTACTGCGAGTACCTCAGATAAGCACTAGAATGGAGGCCACACTTCCTATCTGCAGAGAGAGAATTCCTAATTTGCTTCCAGGCTGACCAACTCCTTCTCCATCTGTACTCTGGGTCCTGGATGGCACTTACTAAGTACAGGTAAAGGAACTGCATGACTGTGTCTGTCATCTTTCTCCTGCGCCTGGCGCACGGCTCTGCTACATCCTGTAATGCACACCATCTACCAACTCTTTCATCTGCTCTGCGACTACGGCCCTACCTGTGCAGGGCTTCTACATCTTAGCTGCACCACAACATCGGTCCCAGAGAAGCGACACTGCAGCGCTGGTCAATCTGATCAGAAACCACAGGTGGTGTCACATATCATTCACCTATAAAATTTATTCACCCCTTTGCATGGACGCCCAGGGCCACAGACCGGGTCACCACCACCGTGACACATCCCTCTGAGACACTGGCCCGGTACCGATTAACCCCACTGCCCTTGCTGGAGACCCACACTCCATGTCAGATTCATCTTGGACTGGGGAATTCACAATTTGAATTGATAACCCAGGCATGGTATGTGAGAAAGAGCTACATGGACTAATGTGAAGTGTGGCCTGCTGCATCATTCACTTTTGGTGTGGGTGAAGGACATGAGTTCATTTTTCCCTTCACCATTGAGGTCTGGTGAACTCCCTCCTCTGGTGAAAGAAGGTAGTGAGGCTGATTACCAAACACATGGACAGCTAGATGATGACTGGGTGGCTGGAATTGAGGACTGGATATAAGGCTGCCGACGCCCTTCTTCCTGGCTGGTGATTTTCCTGCTGGATTCTTGGAGACCAGTCTGATTCCGCATCTCAAAGCTAAGTTTTCTGCTCTTCTTTGTACTCTTCAGTTTTGTTTTTGGTTTTGCCTTGTTTTTTGGGAGCTCTGCCATCCCCGGTCGGGGGTGAGCTGAACTCCATTTTTGTCTCTGATCTGTTGATATTTTGCTCTGTCTTCAGAATATACCTGAGTGCTGATATAGTCTTTTGAAGCCTAGCGACTTCAGGTCCTGTTTTTCCTATCAGTCGGTTGGCTCATTTTGATAGGGTTTTTGCGGATGGCAGACAGCAGCTTTCCTATCCTGTCCTATGTAGTTAGCTTGGGCCCCATCATTTGCTCAACCTATCTTTCTATCTGTGTTAGTGTTTTCATCTTGCTTCACCGTCATTATATGTTGGGGGCTGCCAATTGCTTTGGGGTCTGCTCTGGGGCAGTTTAGTTTTTCCCCTTTCTGTCTTTAGGCTATATAGTTCTCCGGCTGTGATCGAGGGGTCTAGGGCACCGTAGGAACCCCCCACGGCTACTGCTAGTTGTTGTGGATAGGTTCAGGGGTCTGCAATCCGATAGCTGCCAACCTCTCTGGTTTTTCTGGACTTAGCTGGTATTTTGTTTTTTCCTCCTTCGGTGACTCATCATAACAGAATCACCAGCCCACTGTTGTGAGTTCATTTTTCCCTTCACCATTGAGGTCTGATGAACTCCCTCCTCTGGTGAAGGAAGGTAGTGTGGCTGATTACCAAACACATGGGCAGCTAGATGATGACTGGGTGGCTGGAATTGAGGACTGGATATAAGGCTGCCGACGCCCTTCTTCCTGGCTGGTGATTTTCCTGCTGGATTCTTGGAGACCAGTCTGATTCCTGCATCTCAAAGCTAAGTTTTCTGCTCTTCTTTGTACTCTTCAGTTTTGTTTTTGGTTTTGCCTTGTTTTTTGGGAGTTCTGCCATCCCAGGCCGGGGGTGAGCTGAACCCGGGGTGTAAATTCCCCAAGGGTCGGCTTTTCAATTTGTCTGTACCCGAGCACGAGGCTATGCGATCCTATATTAAGGAGGCATTGGAGAAGGGTCATATTAGACCATCCTCTTCACCCTTAGGTGCTGGGTTTTTTTTCGTGGCTAAAAAGGATGGTTCATTAAGGCCTTGTATTGACAATCGTGCCCTCAACAAAATTACTGTTAAATATCAGTATCCGTTACCCCTGATTTCTGATCTATTCTCCAGAGTAAAAGGTGCTTGCTGGTTTACCAAGCTTGACCTCAGGGGGGCGTATAATCTTATTCGCATTAAGCATGGGGATGAATGGAAGACGGCGTTTAATACTTCGGAGGGACATTTTGAGTACCTGGTGATGCCTTTTGGGCTCACTAATGCCCCTTCTGTCTTCCAGTGCCTCATGAACGATATATTCCGAGACTTTGTGGATAAATTTTTGATTATCTATCTGGATGATATTTTGATCTTCTCCAAGAATTGGGACTCTCATGTGGAACATGTTCGGACTGTGTTCCGGATCTTGAGGGAGAATTCCCTGTATGTTAAGGGATCGAAATGCCTTTTTGGAGTACAGAGGATTTCATTTTTGGGATTTATTTTGTCTCCGTCAACTATTGAAATGGACCCAGCCAAGGTACAGGCCATTTATGATTGGGTTCAGCCCACTTCTTTGAAGGCCCTCCAGAAGTTTTTGGGTTTTGCTAATTTTTAACGGAAATTTATAGCTAATTTTTCTGGTATTGCCAAGCCATTGACGGATTTGACTAGGAAGGGTGCTGATGTGCTGAATTGGTCTCCGGAGGCTGTTTCTTCCTTTCAGGAGCTGAAGCGAAGATTCACTTCTGCTCCGGTTTTGCAGCAACCTGATGTCTCACTCCCGTTTCAGGTGGAGGTGGACGCTTCTGAGATTGGTGCAGGAGCGTTGTTGTCCCAAAAAGATCCTGTGACATCTAAAATGAATCTTTGTGCTTTCTTTTCCCGAAAGTTCTCCCCATCCGAACGTAACTATGATGTGGGGAATCGGGAACTGTTGGCCATGAAATGGGCATTTGAGGAGAGGAGACATTGGTTGGAGGGAGCCAAACACCAAGTCGTGGTCCTTACTGACCACAAGAATTTGATTTACCTGGAGTCGGCCAAGCGCTTGAATCCTAGACAGGCTAGGTGGGCCTTGTTTTTCACACGTTTTGATTTTGTGGTCTCTTTTCTTCCGGGCACTAAGAATGTCAAGGCAGACGCCCTCTCTAGGAGTTTCCTTGCTGATTCTCCTGTTGTGACTAAGCCTGCTACCATCTTAGGCGAGGGGGTAGTTCTTTCTGCCATCTCGCCCGATTTGACACGTGCTCTGGAAGAGTTTCAGGAGGACAAACCTGAGCGTTGTCCCAGTGGAAAGTTGTATGTTCCTGACCAGTGGAGGAAGAGAGTGATGTCTGAAGTTCATTGCTCTGCATTGGCTGGTCATCCAGGTATTTTTGGTACTAGAGATCTGGTGAGTCGGTCTTTTTGGTGGCCCGCCTTGTCTCATGATGTCAGGAATTTTGTGCAGTCCTGTGGGACTTGCTCCCGGTCTAAACCTTGTTCTCGCTCTAGTGGCTTGTTGATGCCTTTGCCTGTGCCCAGGAGGCCATGGACCCATATTTCAATGGATTTTATCTCTGATATGCCTGTCTCTCAGAGAATGACTGTTATTTGGGTGATTTGTGATAGATTCTCTAAGATGGTCCATCTTGTACCACTCCCTAAGTTGCCATCTTCCTCTGAGTTGGTGCCCTTGTTTTTGCAACAGGTGGTTCGCTTGCACGGGATCCCTGAGAACATTGTATCTGACAGAGGAGTTCAGTTTGTGTCTAGATTTTGGAGGACTTTCTGTTCCAAGCTGGGAATTCAGTTGTCCTTCTCCTCTGCGTTTCACCCTCAGACCAATGGGCAGACGGAGAGAACAAACCAGACTTTGGAGTCGTATTTGAGATGTTTTATTTCTGCCGATCAGGATGATTGGGTTTCATTTTTGCCCTTGGCCGAATTTGCTTTAAATAATAGAGCTAGTTCTGCCACTTTGATGTCACTTTTTTTTGTAACTTTGGTTTTCACCCTCGATTTTCTTCAGAGCAGGTGGAGCCTTCTGCCTGCCCAGGTGTTGACACTGTGGTGGAGAGAATGCACCAGATCTGGGACGAAGTAGTGGATAAGTTGTCTCTCTCCCAGGAAAAGGCCCAGCGGTTTTCCAACCGGCGTAGGACCGTTGGTCCCCAGTTTAAGGTGGGTGATATGGTTTGGTTGTCATCAAAAAATATCGCTATGAAGGTGCCTTTCCTAAGTTTAAGCCTAGATTTATTGGACCTTACAAGATTTTGGAGATTATTAATCCGGTCTCTTTTCGGTTGGCTCTTCCTGTCACATTTAAAATTCATAATGTGTTTCATAAGTCCTTGTTGAAGAGGTTTGTTGAACCAGTAGTTCCTGTGGTGGCACCTCCTGACCCTATATTGGTTGAAGGTAACATGGAATATTAGGTAGAGAAGATACTGGATTCCCGTCTGGCTAGACGGAGACTCCAGTATTTGGTTAAGTGGAAGGGATATGGTCAGGAGGATAATTCCTGGGTCTCTGCCTCTGATATTCATGCCGAAAGATTGGTGCGTGCCTTTCATCGGGCTCACCCGGATCGCCCTGGTGGCATGGATGAGGGTTCGGTGACCCCTCCTCAAGGGGGAGGTATTGTTGTGAGTTCATTTTTCCCTTCACCATTGAGGTCTGATGAACTCCCTCCTCTGGTGAAGGAAGGTAGTGAGGCTGATTACCAAACACATGGACAGCTAGATGATGACTGGGTGGCTGGAATTGAGGACTGGATATAAGGCTGCCGACGCCCTTCTTCCTGGCTGGTGATTTTCCTGCTGGATTCTTGGAGACCAGTCTGATTCCTGCATCTCAAAGCTAAGTTTTCTGCTCTTCTTTGTACTCTTCAGTTTTGTTTTTGGCTTTGCCTTGTTTTTTGGGAGTTCTGCCATCCCCGGCCGGGGGTGAGCTGAACTCCATTTTTGTCTCTGATCTGTTGATATTTTGCTCTGTCTTCAGAATATACCTGAGTGCTGATATAGTCTTTTGAAGCCTAGCGACTTCAGGGCCTGTTTTTCCTATCAGTCGGTTGGCTCATTTTGATAGGGTTTTTGCGGATGGCAGACAGCAGCTTTCCTATCCTGTCCTATGTAGTTAGCTTGGGCCCCATCATTTGCTCAACCTATCTTTCTATCTGTGTTAGTGTTTTCATCTTGCTTCATCGTCATTATATGTTGGGGGCTGCCTATTGCTTTGGGGTCTGCTCTGGGGCAGTTTAGTTTTTCCCCTTTCTGTCTTTAGGCTATATAGTTCTCCGGCTGTGATCGAGGGGTCTAGGGCACCGTAGGAACCCCCCACGGCTACTGCTAGTTGTTGTGGATAGGTTCAGGGGTCTGCAATCCGATAGCTGCCAACCTCTCTGGTTTTTCTGGACTTAGCTGGTATTTTGTTTTTTCCTCCTTCGGTGACTCATCATAACAGCCAGCACTTGATGACTCAGTGTTTGCATTTTTGAAACTTAAGAAGAGGAGGGCATATTAGCTGGAGTCTGTTTCGGCAATGTAAGCCAAAGCCAGTTCCTGATGCTCCGGCTATAAAAGCGGTTAACCTACTCCCAGAAAAGGTTGCCTTCCAGGCCTTCCGGAGCCTGACCATGACGCAGGCTCAACATCTCTTGCCTTAGCTGCTATTGTGCTTTTGCTACTACCAGCAGATGCACCACCACCATCAGTACCAGCTGGGCCCCCCACGCCCACGTCCGCGGCCTCTTCCACCATACTTCCAAATTTTGGAGAAAATGTACCCAAAATAACATTAGATATATGGTACTGTATCAGAAGCGTACAGCTGTATACAGTCAAAGGATAAATGTAAATCTCCTTATATATTTCATGAGTGACACCGAGACGCTCACAGGCTCAGTATGGATTAGACAAGAATATAAAAAGTAGAAAAAGGGTACAGTATTATCAGATAGCAGGTATATATAGTATAGTTTAAACATTCTAAATCTCCGTATATATTTCAGGAGGCAGACATAGACGCTCTCAGGCTCAGTAAGGATTAAACACGATATAAAAAGCTGTAAAACGGTAAAGGATCTGAAGCGTACAGCTGTATACAGTGTAGGGGTCATTGTCAATCTCAGTATTTATTTCCAGAGTCAGAAGCAGACACTCACTTGGTCAGTTTGGATAAGACCAGAATATAAAAAGCAGTAAATGGATAATGTATCACAAGCATAGAGCTGTATACAGTGTTGGGGTAATTTTTAAATCTACATATAAATTGCAGGAGTAACCCACAGACTCTCACATGCTCAGGATGGATCACACCACAATATAAAAAGAAGAACCGCAAGAAATAATCACACATGTGGGCCAATGTTCCAGGTGTCAATGATACACTTACAGTGGTGGGTGGAGGAGGACTTTCTGGCAGAAAGGGTACAGTATCACCAGATACCAGGTATATATAGCATAGTTTAAACATTAAAAATGTACGTCTCTATATCAGGAGTATTGTTGAGCCACCCCACTAGTGTTCAAGTTCGGTTCGGTTCGTCAAACAGGAGGCAAGTTCGTCGAATGTTCGTCCAACGTTCGACAAACACCGTCGAACCCCATTGAAAACAATGGCAGGCAAACACAAACACATACAAACACATAGAAAACACATACAAACCACCTTAAAAGGTGTCCCAAAGCAGACAAAATACTCAGAAGACACAAATAACATATGGAAAAGGGCAACTACATATAGAAAAGAGGTGGAGGAGTAAAAGGAGGAGGAGAAGACACAGATATAGGCATGTCATGCCCTTATAAAGTCAAGAAGGGCTGGAATAAAAATCTAAAATACAAAAAAAATTCTAAAATTCTAAAATCGATGACGATCATATACCGTCGGACTTCCCACCATAAATTATGCCAACTGCAGATCGGGCGGCATTATTCCCACGAACCTCTGAATAGCATCCATGAAGGCAGTATGGTTGCAAAGCTGAACCTTAAAGGAATGTCCAGAAAGGCACCACCACAAGGAGCGGAGCCTGCGGCTTAATTGGACTCCACACAGGCAACCTTAACCATGCCAGCCACGGAAAGGATGGACAAATTGCAAGCTTTCTCGATTCTGCGGGTGGTGGTGCATGGCCGTTTTTAGTTGTGCTGGCGATTTGTCAGCTTAATTCCGTTAACGAACGAGACTCCGGCATGCCCCCGTGGTCCGCGTCCAGCTTACTAGAGGGTCACGTGAGGCTCTGGCATGCGAGATCGAGCAATAACATGTCTGTCATGCCCTTACATGTCCGGGGCTGCATGTGCGCTAAACTGAAAGGACCAGCGTGTGTCGCTTACAGGTGCGGATAACCCACTGAACCCCGTTAGTGATGGGGATCTGGGATTCCAATTCTTCCCCGCGAACAAGGATTTCCCAGTAAGTGCAGGTCAACCAGAATTCCGGAATTAGGCCTAACCAGCATATCAGAAAGAATGTGCAAAAATTAAGTGTCCAAACCACACGTGCTGTAGCTTGCTTAACAGCTGGGCTCCTCTGCTGAGTAACACACAGTTCTTACATAAACAGTGCTGCAAGGCCCAAAAGAATTTTCTGGACAAGATGCGGTAAAAAATTATTAGAAACACACACGGTGTAGCTCCTTGACAGGTGTACTTCACCTCTGGCTACCAGACACTGCTACTATGCCATGAAACTGTCTATTAACATTGAAAACCATTATTAATGTGAAAATAAAGTTACGCTTTTGGTGAATGAACCGTTCTCGAACTGAACCTCGAACAGCCGAATTTTAAGCAAAGTGTTTGAGTTCGACGAACGACTCGAAGACCGCCCAAAACAGCTCGAATTTGAAATTGGCGAACAGTTCGACTCGAACACCGCTCATCTGTAATCAGGAGGCAGACTCAGATGGTCTCAGGCCCCGTATGGATTCGACAAGATTGTAGAAAGTTGAGAAAGGGTACAGTATCACCGGATAATAGGTATATATAGCATAGTTTAAACATTAAAAATCGATGTGTATTTTTCCGGAGTCCGAACAAAGACACTCACAGCCTCAGTATGGATTAGACAAGAATCTAAAAAGTAGAAAAAGGGTAATGTATTCAAAGCGTACACCAGTATACACTGTTGGGGTATTTTTAAATCTTCATATATATTTCAGTCTCAGTAAGACAGTCCAGACTCTCTGCAAGAGGAAACGAAATGGATACAAGTACAGATGGAAAGACGAGTGATTGCAGAAATTTTGGAATTACTAATCACAGGAAAAACTCCTGGGAGAATTCTCAGAGGCGATGGTGACCCTCAATTACTTTGTCTGTGGAGACAGCAAAAACAGTTCTTTGTGAAGAAAGGGTTGCTGTATCGCAGTACTGTGGATTCCCATCACCGTTACTCATCTTCATCAAATTGTGATCACAGGGAGAGATGTAGACATGGTCCTCACTGCCTTCATGATCTGTCAGGTAACTTTGGAGTGCAAAAGACAGAAGCCACAGGCCGTAGGCGATTCTTTTGGATTGGCATGAGAGGACACATTTAAAAATGTGGGCAGGAATGTCACACATCTGTGAGTAGGAAAACTGTGAAAGCTGATGATAAACCACCACTGCATCTCATTGTGAGTCGACGTCCATAACAAATGGAAGCCATTGATCATCTGAAGATAGAGCCCAGCAGGAGAAGGCATAGCTACGCCTTAACCATCATCTATCAGTTCACCAAATTTGTAGTGGCAGTCCCATTGAAGGATTTAACAGCCCAGACTACACAGCGGTGGAGCAGGGAGAGGTAAGTATTGCAAGTGCTGGGGCCCTGAGCAAGCAGGGGGGGCACACTCGTGGGCGGCGGTACTGGCACAGGGCCCCTCATAGTACACCGGTGTGTCTGCTGGCGGGTGTGCACCCCCACTGTCAGAGACACTTGATTGTACTATGAGGGACCCTGTGCCAGTGCTGTCGCCCAAGAGTGGACCCACCCACCTGTCCAGGACAATGGCACTCGCACGGGTGCGGGCGCAGGTGGTGACCCCGGCCCTGGGGAGGGAGGCAGCCCTGTTAGGGAGGTTGAAAAAATGGCATATGTTGATGTTGGACATTCAGCAGCTGCAAATGGAGGAATTGGAGAAGTCCGAGGAAGAGGAGGACAAAATCGAGCCATTTTTCTGGCAACCTATGTGTCAGCAGGGGAAGGTGGGACAAAATCCTTTGAAACCCATGCATGGTTCATTTTAATGAAGGTTAGATCATCAACATTTTGGGTCGACAGACGGGTCCTTTTTTCTGTCAGGATTGATCCAGCAGCACTGAAGACTCTTTCGGATAGCACACTAGCAGCAGGGCAAGCGAGCTCCTGTAAGGCATTTTGTGCCAATTCAGGCCAGGTGTCCAGTTTACAGGCCCAATAGTCAAAGGGGAATGACCTGTGAGGGAGAACATCGATATGGGAGGAGAAGTAGTTTGTAACCGTAGTTGACAACTGCTGTCTCCTGTCACTTTCAGTCGATGCAGTATTTCCAGTCGTGTGAGCGGTACTTGAAAAATCAGTCCACAACATGGTCATGAAACCCCTGACTCCATCGCCACTACGGATGTGTGCACCACGAACACCTCTTCCATGTTGCCCCCTACGGCTCGTGTGAGAACCATCACCGCAGCTGTGTGCTGGGAATGCCTCAAACAAACGGTTTACCAGAGTTGCTTGTTTGTTAGCCAATATTAGCTCTAGGTCCTCCTGTGGCATGATGTTTAGGAATTTGCCTTTTTTAGTGTGGATCCAGGATGCTGGCCAACCAGTAGTCGTCATCGTTCATCATTTTGGCAATGCAGGGGTCCCTTTTTAGGATCTGCAAGGCATAATCACACATGTGGGCCAATGTTCCAGGTGTCAATGATGCACTGCAAGTGCAGGGTGGAGGAGCACTTTCTGGAAAATCCACATCCCTCCAGTCACACACAAACCGTGTAACTGACCTTGCCACACCAACATTTTCTCTTGCCCCCTGAGAAGCATCCTCCTTCCCTAAATAATCATCCCCATCATCCTCCTCCTCCTCTTCCTCTTCTTCCTCCACCTCGTCCAGGAGAGTTCCCTGAGCAGACAATGGCTGACTGTCATCAAGGCTTCCCTCCTCCTCTTCCTCTTCCTCCTCGGTTGCAGACGCCTGCTCCTTAATGTGCGTCAAAGTTTGCATGAGTAGACGCATAAGTGGGATGCTCATGCTTATGATGGCGTCGTCTGCACTTACCAGCCTGGTGCATTCCTCAAAACGCTGAAGGACCTTACAGAGGTGTTTCAGCTTCGACCACTGCACACCAGACAACTCCATGTCTGCCCTCAAACTAACTGCCCGTGTATCCTCCCACAAATGCATTACGGCCGGCCTCTGTTCGGACAGCCTCTCAACCATATGCAGGGTGCAGTTCCACCTTGTTGCAACGTCGATAATTAGGTGGTGCTTGGGAAGGTGGAACAATCGCTGCAGCTTCTGCATACGACTGGAGTGTACGGGCGACCGGCGGATGTGCAAGCACAGTCTTCGCACCTTATGGAGCAGGGCTGTTAACTCCGGATAATTATTGAGGAAGCACTGCACCACCAGGTTCAAGGTGTGAGCCAGGCAAGGTATGTGTCTGAGTTTTGAAAGGGCTATGGCTGCCGTTATCACTAACTACCTTGCCTGCCTCAAGATGTAGACTGCCCAGCCATGACTCAGTTTGTCCGTTGCAAGTAGTCGACCAGTACCTCCGCGGTGTGTCTGTTGTCGCCCAAACATCTTCAACACAGCCTGTTGATGCTTACCACGAGCTGTTCGATAGTGGGACACCTCGTGTGCAACACTGGCAGTTGCGTATGGAGTGCTCGCGCGACTGCGCTCTCTGGATGAGATTTCGCTTCTGGAGGAGGAGGAGGAGGAGGAGGGTCGAACGCCTACAGTCAACTGTTTCCTATACCGTGAGCTAGGCAGCACTGTTGCACCGCTGCTGTTACCTGTGGACCCTGCATCCACCATATTAACCCAGTGCTCAGTGATGGACTCATAATGGCCCTGGCCATGCCTACTGGACCATGCATCTGTTGTGAGGTGTACCTTACCATTCACTGATTGCTTGAGTGCATGGACAATGCGGTCTTTCACATGCAGGTGGAGGGCTGGGATGGCTTTTCGAGAAAAGAAGTGCCGACTGGTTAGGTCATAGCGTGGTACTGCACAGGTCATGAGCTCGCTGAAAGCTTCGCTTTCAACCAACCGGTAGGGCATCATCTCTAACTAGATTAGTTTGGCAATGTGGGCGTTCAAACGCAGTGTACGCGGATGAGAGGACGAGTACTTTTTTGTCCTACTCAGAGTCTCTAGTAGGGTGAGCTTGACTTGAGAGCTGCACATTGTGGAACTAGCGGTGGACATGGCGGACTGAGAGAGGGTTGGTGATGGTGTTGGTGGTCTTGCTGATGGCCTAGATTCAGTCTTTCGTAGCAATAACATTGTGATTCCCTGACTGCTTTGGCCTTGCGACGACACCTCGACATTTGCTGCTGGTGGTGTGCTAACAGGTGGGCTTACAGTGGGGGAAGCGATGTAGCGTTGCTGACTACCTTCATTCGTTAGCAGGTGCACATGTGGTAGGTGAGGTTTGGTAGTCCGTCCACGCTTGCTATTGCATGGTGGTTAAATGTCTAAGCATGCAACTGGTATTCAAATTTCTCAGATTTTTCCCTCGGCTACAGGTCTTTGCGCACTTCTTACAGATAACCTTTGCCTGATAATTAGGATTTTGTTCAAAAAAGTGCCACACTGCACTCTTCCTACTATGGAAGACATTTTGAGGCCTTGCACGCTGTGCTAATTTGATCGTCTGGCCAATCTGTTCTGCAACTCTTTTGTTTTTTGTAACCCGTTTTTGGACTGCTACAGGCCTGCCAGATAACAGCTGTTGCGATGTTGATGCCTGCTGCGGATCCTCCTCCTCCTCTTCTGTGCTATTGGCAGCAGCACCCTCTTCCCCCAATGGATGCCAATCTGGGTCAACAACTGGGTCATTCATCACCTCCTCTTCAATTTCATGTGCACCTTCCTCTGTGTCACCGTGTAAGGTGGTATAGTATGCGGAAAGGGGCACCTGAGTTTCATCAGGGTCAGATTCTGGCTCTGTACACTGCGAGGACAATGTAGTGCTCTGAGTGAAGAGGAGGCGATAGAGCTGGAGGCTATGTCAGCAATGTAAGCCAAAACTTGTTCCTGAAGCTCCGGCTTTAAAAGCGGTTTACCTACACCAAGAAAAGGGAGCCTTCGAGGCCTTGTGGAGCCAGATGATGACACTGGCTCAACACCTACTGCCTTAGGTGCTATTGTGCTTTTGCCACTATCAGCAGCTGCACCACCACCACCACCATCAGAACCAGTTGGCAACCACCGCCCACGTTCACGGCCTCTTCCACCATACTTCCTCATTTTTGGGAAAATGTACCCAGAATACCACCAGCTATATGGTACTGTAAAACAAGGTACAAGGTGTATATAGTATTGGGGAGAATTTGAATCTCCCTAGAGATTTTAGGAGGCTGAACTATTATCTCAGGCCCACTATAGATTACACCTCAATTTAACAGGCTGAAATTGGCTGGTGTATGACAAAGTACAAAGTGCATATAGTATTGTGGAGAATTTGAATCTCCCTTGAGATTTTAGGAGGCTGAACTATTATCTCAGGCCCACTATAGATTACACCTCAATTTAACAGGCTGAAATTGGATGGTGTATGACAAAGTACAAGGTGTATATAGTATTGAGGAGAATTTGAATCTCCCTAGAGATTTTAGGAGGCTGAACTATTATCTCAGGCCCACTATAGATTACACCTCAATTTAACAGGCTGAAATTGGCCGTTGTATGACAACGTACAATGTATAAATAGTATTGGGGAGAATTTGAATCTCCCTAGAGATTTTAGGAGGCTGAACTATTATCTCAGGCCCACTATAGATTACACCTCAATTTAACAGGCTGAAATTGGCTGGTGTATGACAAAGTACAAGGTGTATATAGTATTGTGGAGAATTTGTATCTCCCTAGAGATTTTAGGAGGCTGAACTATTATCTCAGGCCCAATATAGATTACACCTCAATTTAACAGGCTGAAATTGGCTGGTGTATGACAAAGTACAAGGTGTATATAGTATTGGGGAGAATTTGAATCTCCCTAGAGATTTTTGGAGGCTGATCTATCATCTCTGGCCCACTGTAGATTACACCTCAATTAAACAGGCTGAAATTGGCTGATGTATGACAAAGTACAAGGTGTATATAGTATTGTGGAGAATTTGAATCTCCCTAGAGATTTTAGGAGGCTGAACTATTATCTCAGGCCCACTATAGATTTCACCTCAATTTAACAGGCTGAAATTGGCTGGTGTATGACAAAGTACAAGGTGTGTATAGTATTGGGGAGAATTTGAATCTCCCTAGAGATTTTAGGAGGCTTAACTATTATCTCAGGCTCACTATAAATTACACCTCAATTTAACAGGCTGAGATTGGCTGGTGTATGACAAAGTACAAGGTGTATATAGTATTGGGGAGAATTTGAATCTCCCTAGAGATTTTAGGAGGCTGAACTATTATCTCAGGCCCACTATGGATTACACCTCAATTTAACAGGCTGAAATTGGCTGGTGTATGACAAAAGTGCAAGGTGTATATGTGGTAGGGGGCTGGGCTAGGGGGGTGGACCACTGCTTACCAGACGAGGCAAAGACGAGACAGAGACAGTTTCCACTTGTAACAGTTCCGGATTTATTTGTCGTCCTCCTGACGACCACCAAACACGCACCGCAGCTTCTTTACACCACTGTATCGCCAGGCCTGGGTACCTATTCTTCAGCTCCAGTCGCAGTAATGCACCTCTCGGTTCTTTCACTGGGGGCTGTCCTAGACCAATCTACCCCCAGCGCTTCACCTGCCTGAGATCGTCTTCCAATCGGTACCCCCGGGGCCTCGTCTGTCTTGTGGTACGTCGAGTCAGGGTCTCCCCATCTGGCTGCCTCTTCTCCTTGCCAGTCCTGCAGTCCGTCGGGTCAGGGCCACACCCCTGACTGTCTCTCCTTTGTCCGTCCCCCTGGCCGAGCTCTTCTCACTTTCTCCATCCTCTTCTGAGCTCCTCCCGGGACTAAACTCTCCTGGAGCCCCGCCTTCTTCTACTTATCCCCTCTCTCACAGGGGAATTTCCCACCCGGGCTCCTATCTCCCCGCCCCCCACGACTAAGCGGATTCCTAAGCCCTAAGCTGATGTTAAGTCCTGTACTACTCTCCCCTGCCATCTTGTGGTCATTTCACGGTACTGCACTCCCTTTTCTGTCTTTCCCTGCTGTTACCTTTCTAACCTGTCAATCTCTGTCACTAGTGCACAAACCGTCCCCTCCTTCTACCAGTCACGTCTGTCCGTCAAGTCACCTTCCCCACACATATAGTATTGTGAAGAATTTGAATCTCCCTAGAGATTTTAGGAGGCTGAACTATTATCTCAGGCCCACTATAGATGACACCTAAATTTAACAGTCTGAAATTGTCTGGTGTATGACAAAGTACAAGGTGTAAATAGTATTGTGAAGAATTTGAATCTCCCTAGAGATTTTAGGAGGTTGAACTATTATCTCAGGCCCACTATAGATTAAACCTCAATTTAACAGGCTGAAATTGGCTGGTGTATGACAAAGTGCAAGGTGTATATAGTATTGTGGAGAATTTGTATCTCCCTGGAGATTTTAGGAGGCTGAACTATTATCTCAGGCCCACTATAGATTACACCTCAATTTAACAGTCTGAAATTGGCTTGTGTATGACAAAGTACAAGGTGTATATAGTATTGGGGAGAATTTGAATCTCCCTAGAGATTTTAGGAGGCTGATCTATTATCTCTGGCCCACTGTAGATTACACCTCAATTTTACTTGCTGAAATTGGCTGGTGTATGACAAAATACAAGGTGTATATAGTATTGGGGAGAATTTGAATCTCCCTAGAGATTTTAGGAGGCTGCACTATTATCTCAGGCCCACTAAAGATTATGCCTCAATTTAACAGGCTCAAATTGGCTGATGTATGACAAAGTACAAGGTGTATATAGTATTGAGTAGAATTTGAATCTCCCTAGAGATTTTAGGAGGCTGAACTATTATCTCAGTCCCACTATAGATTACACCTCAATTTAACAGGCTGAAATTGGCTGGTGTATGACAAAGTGCAAGGTGTATATAGTATTGTGAAGAATTTGAATATCCCTAGAGATTTTAGGAGGCTGAACTATTATCTCAGGCCCTCTATAGATTACACCTCAATTTAACAGGCTGAAATTGGCAAGTGTATGAAAAATTACAAGGTGGATATAGTATTGTGGAGAATTTGTATCTCCCTAGAGATTTTAGGAGGCTGAACTATTATCTCAGGCCCAATATAGATTACACCTCAATTTAACAGGCTGAAATTGGCTGGTGTATGACAAAGTACAAGGTGTAAATAGTATTGGGGAGAATTTGAATCTCCCTAGAGATTTTAGGAGGCTGATCTATTATCTTTGGCCCACTGTAGATTACACCTCAATTTTACAGGCTGAAATTGGCTGGTGTATGACAAAATACAACGTGTATATAGTATTGGGGAGAATTTGAATCTCCCTTGAGATTTTAGGAGGCTGAACTATTATCTCAGGCCCACTATAGATTACACCTCAATTTAACAGGCTGAAATTGGCTGGTGTATGACAAAGTACAAGGTGTAAATGTGACACCCCAGAGTCCTGTTGTCACAGTGACATTACCTCCCTCTAATGGGTAAAGTCATGCTTAGAGGCAGAAAGAGACTCCCATGCCAGGCAGCATAGATTAAATCACAATTTTTTGCTGCAAGTCAGAAAAGGGAGATGCCTTATAAATTCTGGCCAGCAGAGGGGGTTGGTGAGTCAGCTAGAAATCAGCTGAGGGGGTTGTCGTGGAAACGAAGCAGCTTTGAGCTGTGAGTAGAAATGACAAGACAGTTAAACGTGAGGTAAAAGGATGTTTCTGGAAGATCCTGTCAGTTCAAGACAGGCAGCTGATCTGTGAAGAGGGAAAGGACAAGAGCAGAGACTGAGAGACTCTAGGGAAGCTAAAATACTGCATATAGCAGACCCCTGAGTGAAGCTCTAATAAAGAGAAAAGGGACACCAGAGTCCTAGGCTGACAGGAGCTGTAAGTCCTGATAGCCAAATCTGAAAGTACAGGGGATTGTAAATTCCTGTGCACATTAATCACCTGAGGGCACGGCAGCAGATAAGGAGCCCGGAGCCGACAGTGAAGAGAACGTTACCCGTGGAAAAGGCTCATGCTGACAGCTGTACAGGTTAGTGCAACCATCATGATTAGAGGGTCGCAGCATAGTTATATATAGCGGAGGCTCACACACAAAGCGCAGAAAGGAAGGTCCTAAATCCCCACCTGGCAAGGTGGATCCCCTGAATGCCTCCAGGTGAGCCGGACTCATTCCATCACCTGTATGTGGTACTCTGGACTGCAACCTATTACCAGTAAAAGGTAAAGAAACTGCACCTATCTGTGTCTTTCTCTCATTTCTCTGCACCCCAACGTTCACAGCCATTTTTACTATTTATTTAACATATTTACCCTGGGACTACAGCCCTACCTGTGGAGGGCTACAACATCATAGCTGCGCCCAACATCCATCCCAGAGAAGCAACACCTCTGCGCTGGTCACCTCTGACTAGAATACCACAGGTGGTGTCACGTATTTCACCATCTAATAACTTTATTTTTTCATATTTACCACATAAATACCACACAACTTTCCCCTATTTTATTACTGGACGCCTCTGGGCCACGGACCGGGTCGCCGCTGCCGTGACACCGTCCCCCATGGAAGTCGCCGGGCCCGTTACCGAGTACCCCCAGGCCCCGCGGGGCGCTCCAACTGGCGTCACGAACAGGATTTAGTGAGCCTAGCAAAGTTGGGTACAAGGAGCCTGGCAAAGCTGGGTACTGTGCGCCAAAGACTTTATTAAATTGTGTGCTATAGACTTTAATGAGCTTTCAAATAACCGTCAAAACTGCGTCACACAGTGCGTGCGAGCAGAGAGGGACGTGCAATTGTGGACAGAGCCAGAAATAAAGCACGATGCGAAGCCCCCTGCCCGTTCTTTGACGTTAGTGGGCAAGTGAAAAAACAGGAAGAAAATGCTCAACGCAGGTGAAGATTCAGCGGTGGTCGCAGCCGCAGCCTCCATAATGCCGCTATCAATGCCATATATACCAGGAGCGGCCTGGTTACCTCAGTACTCAGGGGAGTCGCACACCCTGAGCGACTTTAACGAAAGACTATGTAGTTTGTTCAAAGTGTACCCCCTGTCAGAAAGCCAAAAAGTCAGTGTCCTCATTGGCCAGTTAACTGTTGCGGCTCAGAGGGAAGTAAAGTCCTGGCCCGACAATGATAAAAGAACTGTCAAACAAAGCTTAGCCAGACTGAAAGACACTTTTGATACCCATATTGCAACAGAGATAAAAATGAGATTTTTTGGGTGCAAACAAAGAGTGCAGGACAGTATACGGGACTATGCCCTTAATCTTCAGGAGGTACTATGGGCTGTAAAGCAGGTTGATCCTGAGAGCGTGCAAGATGAAGATAGATTACTAACAGAGCAGTTCATAGAGGGACTCCAGTCTAACAACCAAAGGACACAGCTGCACATAATGGCCCTACAAAATCCTGAATTGGACTTTGCACACTTTAAGGATAGAGCCATCAGAGTGCTGAACCGAACCCTAGCAGCACTGAGCCCTCTTAGCATCCTGCAATCACATACCAGCAGGAGACAACATCCTTTCAAAAGACCTCTATTGAGTCTGACAAGCCATCCCAAGATGATGATTCTGCTGCAGACTTACGTCTCCAAGTCAAGGAACTAACTAAAAGTGTGGCTACACTCACAAAAACTGTGCAGTCCCTGCAAGTGATTCCAAAGAAGAAGATCCAGCTGGCCTTCAGTCTAGAAGACGTCCCGTGGTGACAGCAGAAGAGGATCCTGCCGACCAGTGGGAGAGACAGCGATCGTTACGATGAGGACGGACAGCCCATCTGTCGCCACTGGAATAAGGCGGGACACCTAGCAAGATCCTGTCATTTAAACAAGCAACCCCTGGGGCAAAGGGCCAACCCCCAGGAGGAAGACGACCAGGCCCACCAAATTGGCGAGACAAGTACGTAGGAGGACGGCCAGTCCTGCATGTCGTGATTGACGGTTTTGGGATGAACGCTTTACTGGACACCGGCTCCCAGGTGACAACGATACCATATGTTCTTTTTAAGCAGTACTGGGCAGATTCAGACATTACTCACAGCGCAGATAAAGACCTTGCCATCATTGCCAGCAATGGTCAGCGCTTGCCTCAGATGGGGTATAAAGAGGTGAATATCAAAATTGGCAGAGTAGAATTGCAATCGCAAGGTTTGATAATAGTTGATATTGACAAACGAGAATGCCATCCTATGATCACTTTACGCACTAATGTAATTGAAAATTGTCTTGGAGAAATTATTGATTTGTTACAACAGGTAGCCGAGACCGCCTGCTCCAGTCAGCAACGGGTTCTGCAAAAGGAGATAAGAGCCCTGATGCAGAGACAACAGGTAGAGCTGTCAGGTGGAGAAGTCGGCAGTGTCAGAGTAAGTGATCCTTTCTCCATTGCAGTACCTCCCAGAAGTGAAATGTTAATTTGGTGTCAGGCAGCAATAGGCCTAAGGGGTCAAGATTACCAAGCCATGGTAGAAACCATGTATTCTGATAGTAGGCCCACTATCCTGAAAGCTAGAGGGATAGTTGATGTCCGCAGGGGGAGAGTACCGATACGCATCTTAAATTGTGGGGAGAGAGAGGTCCAGTTACCCCGGTATGCCACCCTTGCTAAATTATTCACCATCAGTAACAATGCAATCGAGACACTAGAACCCTTGCTTCCGTCTGACAAGGTGGAAGAGAATGGCTCTGAAGGGCAGCAGGAGGATTGGTGTCATCAGCTACACGTAGGCACTGACTCCTCCCCTTCACACCAAAAGCATGGGGCTTACCGGGTGGCTCGAGAATTTGAACGGGTCTTCAGCAAGCATCCTCTAGATTTTGGGCAGGCAAAAGGGATTCAATATAATATCCCCACCGGAGATCATCCACCCATTAAAGAGAGACACCGACCTGTACCCCCAGCACACTATCAATGTGCCAAGAGTATGTTACAGGAGATGAAGGAGGCTGGGGTAATCAGAGATAGTTGTAGCCCCTGGGCAGCTCCATTAGTCCTTGTTAAGAAGAAAGACGGTACTGTGAGAATGTGTGTAGACTACAGGCGGATTAGCAGCATTACACATAAAGACGCGTACCCATTGCCTAGAATTGAGGAATCACTAGCTGCACTGAGAACTGCTAATTATTTCTCTACCTTAGATCTCACCAGTGGGTATTGGCAGGTTCCTGTGGCAGAGGCAGACAAAGAGAAGATGGCGTTTACAACACCAATGGACCTCTGCGAGTTTAACTACATGCCATTCGGGCTCAGCAATGCACCAGGAACTTTTCAGCGGTTAATGGAATGCTGCCTTGGACATAAAAACTTTTAAACCGTTCTGCTGTACCTAGATGACATCATCGTCTTCTCCAAAACCTACGAAGACGATTTGAAGCACCTAGCCGAGGTATTCGAAGCCCTGTCAAACTTTGGCCTGAAAATAAAACCGTCCAAATGTCACCTTTTGAAACCCAAGGTGCAGTACCTAGGCCATGTGGTGAGCGCAGAA
Organism: Dendrobates tinctorius; assembly: GCF_039654945.1. Lineage (NCBI taxonomy): Eukaryota > Metazoa > Chordata > Amphibia > Anura > Dendrobatidae > Dendrobates > Dendrobates tinctorius. The sequence continues at coordinate 1,826,459 of NW_027361808.1, read as the reverse complement.
GGTGTGGCACCCGATCCTGACAAAGTCACCGTTATCCGGGACTGGAAAAGACCCAGCACTATCCATGAAGTGAGGCAATTTCTTGGCTTAGTAGGCTACTACCGATGATATATCAAGAACTTCACCAAGATAGCAACACCGCTGCAAGATCTTCTAGTGGGCCAATCCAAGAAGGCCAAGAACAAAAATCTTCTGTTCGAGTGGAACAAAAGGATAGAAGAGTCCTTCACCAAGTTGAAATTGGCCCTCACAGGAGATGAGGTCCTGGCCTACCCTGACTATAGCCAACCATTTGTACTTTACACTGACGCCAGCAACGTGGGATTGGGAGCAGTGCTGTCACAAGTACAGAAAGGCAGAGAGAGAGTGATTGCCTACGCCAGCAGGAAGCTTCGTCCCACTGAGAGGAACCCCGACAACTACAGTTCCTTTAAACTGGAGTTCCTCGCCATAGTCTGGGCGGTAACAGAGCGCTTCAAGCACTACTTGGCTTCCGCAAAGTTCACCATCTACACAGACAATAATCCGCTAACCCACCTTGAAACGGCAAAGCTCGGGGCACTTGAGCAGCGATGGATGGCCCTGCTGTACATCTACGAGTTCACCATCAAGTAAAGAGCAGGACATAAGAACGCTAATGCGGATGAGTTGTCCAGGATGCCTAATTCTCCAAAAGATCCAAAAGAACTCGAAGAAATCGAGTTACCAGCCTTCCACAGTCCAATTGCAGTCCAGCGCTCTCAAGGATTAAGGAATTAGCGTTTTATCGTACGAGAGGTAACATTGAACACATTACCCCATCATGAGTGGGCAGAGACACAAGACAGTGACCCAGCTGTTCGCCTCGTAAAGGAGTGGCTGGCACAAGCTGATGCACACCCTGGTCCAGATGACCCACAGGAAGCACAACAGCTATGGAAGGAGAGAGGCAAGCTATTCATCTAAGAGGGTAAACTGTGTCGGAGGAACATCAACTCATGCACACACCAACTGGTCTGGCAGGTGGTAGTCCCAAAGAGGGATGCGCCAATGGTCTTGGAGGCGTACCACAATGGAGCAGGACACTTCGGTTGAAAGAAGTTGGAGATCCTACTTCGTGAAAGGTTCTACTGGGTTGGCATGAGGAGTTCCATTGAGAAGTGGTGCCCAGAATGTGGCCTATGCAACCTGCGCAGAAAAGACCGAAGCAGCCAGCGAGCCCCATTACAGCCAATCATCACAAAATAGACGCTTGAACTGGTAGCCTTGGATTACGTGAAGTTAACTCTGAGTAGGAATGGCTACACCTATGCTTTGACCACCGTGGACCATTACTCAAGGTTCTTGGTAGTTGTCCCTGTTAAAGACCAAACAGCAAAGACAGCAGCCAAGGCATTTCAGCAGCACTTTTGTCGACTGCACAGATACCCTGAACAAGTGCTCACCGCCCAATGTCCAGCCTTTGAGGCAGAAGTGTTCCAGGAGTTCTGTAACATGTACGGTTGCAAGAAAATCAGAACGACGCCTTACCATCCACAGACAAATGGCATGTGTGAGAAGATGAACCAAGTGGTCATTGACTAATTGAAGACCTTACCTCTGGAAGAACGAAACCAGTGGCCAGAGAAGTTGCCAGATCTGGTAGATTTATATAATCATATACCGGTAAACTCCACAAATTTCACTCCGGCCTACTTTATGAGAGCAAGACCTGGCAAGTTACCTATTGATTTAGACATGGGAGTCTTAACACCTGAGACAACATCACCAGATGCAGACGGGGATACAGAGCGGCAACAACAATACCGCAAAGTACAAGAATGTGTGGAGAAAAGTTTGTCCCCAGCAAGACAGAGACAGGAAAGAAATTACAACCAACGTGCCCATGCAGTTCCCTTGACATAAGGAGAACAAGTACTTAAAAGAAAGAGACGTGTTCACAAACTAGATGACCAGTGGGAAGCAGAGCCATACACCGTGATACCTTTAGACTTTAATAACACAAAAGTATGCATCATCAGCAAAGATGGAGGAGAAACCTTCGAAGCAGTCTCAAGAGATCATCTAAAGATGTGCCCTGATCAATTGAAGGACAAGAAAGAAGTCCAAGATGCTCCACAACCCATAGTAGAGGTGGAAGAAAAGATTCAAACTATACCTGGAGAATTTCCTCGGACGTGGACACAAGTAAATCAGGCAATAGTAATACCAGTTCTAACCTTTCATCAACCTACTGCACCAGATGAAGAAGAGACTCTAAATGAAATGGCTCCAGTAACAGATACCATATCTGCAGAGGAATGCGGAAATCTGTCCCCTGCTAACAGCGAATCTCACAATCTCATGGTGAGTCTAGGAGTAGAGAGAAGGCAGTCTAGAATACCTATCTTACACAAGTCTACTTATAGCGTAGTGACTAATGCACCAACAGTAGACATCAGAGAACAGGTCAGGTCATCAGAAATACCTATACTGCATAGATCCACTCGTAGTACTAGAGGTCAGATACCTGCCCGTTACAGAGATTACATAATGTAAATAAAGTAATAAGAATGTATAGTAGTAACTGTTAAGCATGAGAGCCTACAGAGACTTACTGTATGAACATTGTTAAGTTTTGATAAGAACCAGTTAAAGGACAATTGAGCCACAGGACTATGTGTGGTCAGAACTGTATTTGTAAATAGTTACTCCAAAAAGACCTTGGAAATAAGCCGTCGGCATGGCCGAAAAACAGGCCCATCTACAGAGTGCCCTTTAGCCACACCCAGAGACGACACACAAAGTGGGTTAAGGCGGATCCCACCAACTAAACTCCAGGAGCAAGCACAAAGACAATTCCTGGACAGCAGCATAAGGACTGGTCGCGGCAATAACTGTGCTATTGTTTTCTTTTTCTTGTCTGGTTTTTGATAATTTTTACATTTTTAAGACTTTGTAGATTTGCATTAATTGTTGTTGTTAACAATTCTTATTATATTTTCCTCAGTCCAGGAGTACTGAACTTAACTGGGGGGAATGTGACACCCCAGAGTCTGGTTGTCACAGTGACATTACCTCCCTCTAATGGGTAAAGTCATGCTTGGACGCAGAAAGGGACCCCCATGCCAGGCAGCATAGATTAAATCACAGTTTCCTGCTGCAAATCAGAAAAGGGAGATGCCTTATAAATTCTGGCCAGCAGAGGAGGTTGGTGAGTCAGCTAGAAATCAGCTGAGGGGGTTGTCGTGGAAACGAAGCAGCTTTGAGCTGTGAGTAGAAATGACAGTTAAACGTGAGGTAAAAGGATGTTTCTGGAAGATCCTGTCAGTTGAAGACAGGCAGCTGATCTGTGAAGAGGGAAAAGACAAGAGCAGAGGCTGAGAGACTCTAGGGAAGCTAAAATACTGCATATAGCAGACCCCTGAGTGAAGCGCTAATAAAGAGAAAAGGAACATCAGAGGAAGAAGTAGTTCTTACTTTGAAACGCGTTGAGAATAAATTATTAATCATCCACCATAATTGGAATCCTGTATTTTGTCAAGCAGCACATGGAAGTCCATTAATTAGTTCCATAAGAATTGTTATATCAGCGGTCACTTGTTTGACCTTTGGACGTGCAGCAGCTGACTACTAATTGTACATGACTGATCTCTCCTGCAATAGGTGAGTGAATTTCTTTTATATTTCAATATCAACCCGGATAAGACCCTATTTGAGCTTTTTTTTCCTATAGTGTACTATATAGAGATTTTAGGAGGCTGACAATGATGCTCTCAGTCCAAGTATGGCAGCAGGCAGCCTAATAAGCAGGACTGCTGCACACAAAAGTGTGCAAAAATGAACGCTTGGTAACTGTGCAGAAAAGAGGAAGAAAAGTATTTTTGTTTTTAAAAAAGCAGTTTGCACAGCAGTGTGCAAACAGCAATGCAGCTATCAGGCAGCCTTATAAGGCAGCCTAATAACCAACAGAGCTGATGCACAAAAATATAGCCTCCCCTGTCACTGCACACAAACTGTTGTGTTGTACAGTGAAAATTGCTACCAGCAGAAACAGCTTGTTTGTTCTTCTTCTCTGCCTAACGCCCTTCCTTATTCAGAATCAGCAGCAGCAACCTCTCCCTCCCTATGCTAAGATCGGCAGAAGTAAGATGGCAGTTGGCGTGCACGCCCTTTTATAGCCCCTGTGATGCCACACAAAGCAAGCCAATCACTTGCATGCCCTTCTCAAAGATGGAGGTGACTGCTGACATGTCATCGCGTTGCCCACAGTGTGCGTCCTCCATCATTGGCTGAAAAAGGGCGCTGGAAGCATAATTTGAAATGCGACTTTGGCACTCTGGTCGGGTTTTGTTTCATGAAACCCGACTTTAACGAAAGTTGGCGACTTATGAATTTGACCGACCCGTTTCGCTCAACTCTAGTTGGCACCTTTCCAAAATTGTATGTAAACAACATTACTTCAAGCATGAGGTGTTCTATAAAACTCACCAGTGGGCAATATGAAAATCACACCTGAAAACAAATAAAAAGGGGAGAAGTTGACTTAGTCTTGGCATTGTTTGTCTTTGTGTGGCACAATAAGCATGGAAAACAGAAAGGGGAGAAGGGAATTGTCTGAGAACTTGGGAACCCTAATTGTTGAAGAATATCAACAATCTTAACAATCTCAAGGTTACAAATCAATCTACAGAGACCTTGATGTTCCTTTGACCACGGTGCGCAGCATAATCAAGAAGTTTACAACCCATTGTACTGTACCTATTCTCCTTGGATGTGGATAGCAGATAAAATTTAATGAGAGTTTGCAATGCAGGATAGTCCAGATGGTGGATAAGCAGTTCCAAAGAAATTCAAGCTTAATGTTGCATCAGTGTCAGCGTGAACTATCCTTTTAATAGGACGACCCCATTGCTGATGTAGTGTCATAAAAAAGCTAGACTACAGTTTGCCAAAATGTACATGAGTAAGCCATAAAACCTTCTGGGAAAGCTACTGTCAAAACTTAACTCCAGGACTCAATCTGGTGATCTCTTGCTGTGGGTTGGTTTCCCTCTCTGACCACAGCCTGTGTTGCATCTTTGCAACTACTTTTAATGCTCCTGTCTTTGCTTTGCTGTGCTGCTTCCATGTACAGTAAGTGTTTTTACTTTATCTTTTTGGCTTGTGCTATCACATCTTGGTAGAGGCTATTTATACTGTCTTGGCTAAGGCAGTTCTTTGCTGGCTCTATCCCAAGTTAGATGGATGCTAGATCACCAGTGAAGGATTATCTTGCTGAGGTTTTCTCTATTGCTTTTGTGGTTTGTTTGCTTATTCTGTTTCTCAGCTCTTTTACCATTTTATTACTTTCAGGTTCTGGGGGTTTTCACGTACACCAAACACCAAAGGTGTATTTGGGTTCCTTTGTTTTCCACATCTTTAGCTCTGTATCTCACCCTCTGTGTGTGCACTCTGTTCTGTTGTTGTATTTTTGGGTTACACTCTGTATATAGTTTAAGGTGCAGCTAAGGACACTCAGGGTCAGCTGACGTTGAATGGGGGCATCATTGCATAATTTTAGTGTGCCAACCTCCGCTGTCAGACAGGGATAAATCAAGGTCAGGTTAGGGATTGCCTAGTCTGTATACAAATCTGGTATGTGCAAGTTTAACATCTACCTTGGTTTGTTCAAACCCCCATGAGTGTTAAGGCTCATCCATAACACATCTTGTGTTCAGGTGATATCAAGATATAGATTTTTGCAACAGCACATGATTCTACTGTTTACCAAAAATGTAATGAGGCCTACAAAGAAAAGAATACAGTACCTACAGTCAAATATGGTGGAGGCTCAAAGATGTTTTGGGGTTGTTTTGCTGCCTTTGGCACTAGATGCCTTGACTGTTTGCAAGGCATCATGAAATCTGGGGATTACCAAGGATTTTGGGTTGTAATGTAGTGTACAGTGTCCGAAAGCTGTTTTTTCTTCTACTAGGTCATGGGTCTTCCAGCAGGACAATGACTCCAAGCAAACTTTAATAAGCATCCAGAAATGGATAGAAGCAAAGTGCTGAAGGATTCTGAAGTGGCCAGCAATGAGTCCAGGTCTAAATCCTATTGAACACCTGTGGAGAGATCTTAAAATTACTGTTCGGAGTAGACACCCTTCAAATATGAGAGACCTTGAGCAGTTTGCAAAAGAAGAGTGGTCCAAAATTCCAGTTGAGATGTGTAAGAAGCTTGTTGATGATTATAGGAAGCGATTGATTGTAGTTATTTATTCCAAAGGCTGTGAAACCAAATGTTAAGTTGAGGGTGTTCAACAATTTTGTCTGGACCATTTTTGGAGTTTTGTGTGAAATTTGCATTTTCCCCTCTGTGTTTTTTGTGTTGTTTCAATACACACACAGGAAATAAATGTGTATAGCAAAACATGTAATTGCAATAGCTTTGTGGGAGAAATACTTCATTTTGTGGGACAATTTCAAGAGTACCAACACTTTCGGCCATGACTGTATAAATTGATAATTTATGCAAATCCTATGCCCTTTTGCTCTTTATTGCTGTCGGACAAGTCAATCAATAACCATTTTGAATATAAATTATCTTGGCATGTTTCAAGTCCAGAGTCTTTCACAACACAGCAACACAACACTCCACCTTCTAAACATTAAAACACCAGGTTGCCTTTGATCAAGACAGGAAACACTGCAGGAGAAATGGCTAAACACTTAGTGAATATTCTTGTTGTATCTTTTGGATTTTTGCTATTATTTACTGCTTTTGGAGGGCTTCAGAGTTTGCAGGTAGGCAAACTATGTTAAACTTACCATGTAATGCTGCAAATGGTACTTTTTTTTATAAATTGTATATTGGCATAAATCAATATTTTTTTAATTTGTTAATGGTTACTTAACCTCTTAGGCTATGTGCACACATATTTTTTGGTGCTGCGGATTTGTCCCCACGGATTTTGTAAAAATCCGCAGGTAAATTTCAGGTCAAAAGACCTGCGGATTAGGCTGCGGTTTAGCCCTGCGGTTTATCACCTCTACAATGGAGGAGATGGGAAACTGCAGCGGAATCCGCAGAAAAGAAGTGACATGCCATTTCTTTCTGCGGATTGGAAACTGCAGCAAAACCGCTCGGAAAATTCCGCAGCATGTGCACAGCGGTTTCCATTTACATAGAGTAAACTGGTACTGTACAACGCAGCAGATTCTGCTGCGGACCCGCAGGGAAAGAAAAGCTGCGGATCCGCAGAAAAATCCGCAATGTGTGCACATAGCCTTTATGAACAGGCCTGAAACAGTCTTTGGGTATGAGCACACGTTGCGGATTGCTGTGCAGAATTTTCTGCGTGGAATCTGCATAACTTGGCAGAATCCGCAAGTCAAAATCCATGCGTTTTTTATGCAGATTTATTGCGGATCTTGTGCGGATTTGGCATGCATTTTTCACCTATAATGGAATGGGTGTAAAAACGCTGCAGAATCTGCACAAAGAATTGACATGCTGCGGGAAAAAAATTCTGCACAGCAAATTTTTTTCCCCATAGAATAACATTGTACTGTAAATTACTTGTGGATCTGCAGCAAATATGCAATGTGTGCACATACCCTTAATGACTGGCCATTTTTTTTTTTTCTTTTCAGCTGCTATAATTTTCATCAGCTATAACCGTTCTGTTTTCATATATGTGACTGCATGAGGCTTTGTTTTATATGCAACACGTTGTATTATTTTTTTGCACTGCTTAGGTGCACTATGCATGTAACCCATAATGTGTCTAATTTTTTGTGCAACAAATATCAAAAAAGAGATTTTCATTTATTGTTTTTTTAACTATTCAGGTTTCACACTAAATAATCAGTTGAATGAATTGTCTTGGTTATTACGGTCGCATAGCTACCTAATATGTGTGTGTGTGTGTTTATTTCTTTCATGTACAGTACCAGTCAAAAGTTTGGACACTCTTGGCGAGGCATATCTGTTCATTTAAAGTCATTCCATATAAAGCTGCCTGAAAGAATGGCAAGGCTTTGTAAACCTGTCTTTAGAGTAAAATGGGATTATTTGAGGAATCTAAGGTTTAGGCTGAGTTCACACGTGGCGTTTATTTCGCGTTTCCGCGGCGGTTTTAACCGCGCGATTTTGCTGCGAAAAATAAGCATCCCATGCATTCCTATTGGATTCCGCAATGCTGTGCTAATGCTGCGGTTTTTACCGCGGCGGAATCGCTTCGCGGTAAAAACGCAGCATGCTCATTATTTTGCGGAATCGCGGCGATCCCGCACCCATAGGAATGCATTGTTCCGCTTATTTCCCGCATGTGGCTGTGCAACATGCGGAAAGTAAGCAGAACATTTGCGGATGGTACCCATGGTCTGGAGGAGAGGAGACTGTCCTCCGGGCTCTGGGTACCATATCCCTGTAAAAAATAGAATTTAAAATAAAAAATATTGTTATTCTTACCTTCCGGCGTCCTGCGTAGCCGTTCCCAGTAATCCTTTGCGAAAATGCCCGCGATGACGTCGGTTCTCGCGGGATCGCGAAGTCTCGCGGTCATTCGTGCGACGTCATCGCGAATTACCGCGAGACGTCGCGATCCCGCGAGAACGGACGCCATCGCGGGCATTTTGGCAAAGGATTACTGGGAACGGCTGCGCAGGACGCCGGAAGGTAAGAATAACAATATTTTTTATTTTTTTTTACATTCTATCTTTTACTACTAATGCTGCATAGGCGGCCTCAGTAGTAAAAGTTGGTCACACTTGTCAAACACTATGTCAGCACAAAGGGGTCCCAGGTGGTGCACAGGAGCCACAGGCAGCATAAAGGGCCCTAGCCAGCACACAGGGCCCCAGGAAGTGCACAGGGCCCCAGGCAGAGTACAGGGGCCCCAGGCAGTGCACAGGGCCCCAGGCAGCACACGGGCCCCCAGGCAGAGCACAGGGGCCCCAGGCAACGCACAGGGCCCCAGGCAGCGCATGGGTCCCCAGGCAGTGAACAGGGTCCCAGGAAGAGCACAGGGGCCCCAGGCAGTGCACAGGGCCCCAGACAGCACAAAGTGGCCCCAGGCAGCACACAGGGGCCACAGGCAGCACAAAGGGGTCCCAGGCGGTGCACAGGAGCCACAGGCAGCATATAGAGCCCCAGGCAGCACACAGGGGCCCCTGGCAGCGCACAGGGACCCCAGGCAGCACACAGTGCCCCAGGCAGCACACAGGGGCCCCAGGAAGCGCACAGGGCCCCAGGCAGATCACAGGGGCCCCAGGCAGTGCACAGGGATCAAGGCAGCACACAGTGGCCCTAGGCAGTGTGCAGGGCCCCAGGCAGCACACAGTGGCCCCAGGCAGCACACAGGGGCCCCAGGCAGCATACAGGGGGCAGAGACAGTGCACGGGGCCCTACACAGTGCACAGGGGGGCATAGAAAATGCTGTCTCTGCCCCCTGTGTGCTCTCTCTGCCCCTCTGTGCGCTGTCTGGGACCCCCTGTGTGCTGTTTGGGGCCCCTTTCTTGAGTATACCACTTAATCCTGTGCGATGTCTAGAGCCCCTATGCAATGTGCAATGTCTGGAGCCGCTCTGCGACGTCTGAGGCCCCTGTGTGATGTTTGGGGCCCCTGTGTGCTGCCTGGAGCCACTGTGTGCTGCCTGGGGCCCCCGTATGCTGCCTAGGACACCTGTGTGCTGCATGGGGTTCCTGTGTGCTGCCTGGGGCCCTGTGCACTACCTGGGGTACCTGTATGCTGTCTGGGGCCCTGTGTGCTGCCTGGGGCCCTGAGCGCTGCCTGGGGCCCCCGTGTGCTGACTGGGGCCTTTGTTTGCTGCCTGGGGCCCCGTGTGCTGTCTGGGGTCCTGTGCGCTGCCTGGGGCTCCTGTCTGCTGCCTGGGGCCCTGTGCGCTGCCTGGGGCCCCCGTGTGCTGCCTGTGGCCTCCGTGTGCTGCCTGGGGCCTCCGTGTGCTGTCTGGCGCCCTGTGCATTGCCAGGGGCCCCGTGTGCTGCCTGGGACCCCGTTCGCTGTCTCTGCCCCCTCACGTGCTGCCTGGGGCCCGTTTTTGATGGTTCTCAAAAGCGTGAAATATCTGATCTACAGCAGCCAGGGTATATTCTGACCCGGAGGGGTATAACCTAGCCTAGGCCAATTTATACCCAGTGGGCTATAAACTGGCCTGGGGCCCCATGTGCTGCTTGGGGCCCCTGTGCGCTGCCTGGGGCCCCCGTGTGCTGCCTTGGGCCCCGTGTGCTGCCTGGGGCCCTGTGCGCTGCCTGGGGCCCCCGTGTGCTGCCTTGGGCCCCGTGTGCTGCCTTGGGCCCCGTGTGCTGCCTGGGGCCCTGTACGGTTCCTGGGGTCCCCATGTGCTGAGTGGGAACCCGTTCGCTGTCTCTGCCCCTGTGTGCTGCCTGGGGCCCCGTTTTTGATGGTTCTCAAAAGCGTCAAAAATCTGATCTACAGCAGCTGGGGTATATTTTGACCCGGAGGGGTATAATCTGGCCTAGGCCAATTTACACCCCGGGGTATAGTTTTGCCTAGGCCAGAATATACCCGGGGTTAACCCCGGTTATATTCTGGGTGGGGGGGGTTAATCTGGCCTGTTACACCGGTATGGCCAATTGATTAGCCTGCCCATGTGTACAAATAGTAAAACCAATGAAAAACCCACACGAGCAAATATGCACAAAACAAAACATATACAAAAAAAATCAAACTGAGCGATCACACAGTTAGTAGTGCAGATTTAAATTTGACCTTTTGTTGAACCCCATAAGATATGTAGTATTTGACATCAGAATCCAGTACGTTTCTCTGTTGAGAAGAGCTACAGTATATAAGAAAATTCACATAAATCACAGTGTACATGATAAACAACATATGTAGAGATGTAATTCAGGAATTGGTATAGTCTATGCTCACTATTATTAATGGTGTCAAAAATAACTGGTGTTATTTCCATACATACATCATGTGTGTCACGCTGCAGCACTGCAGGTAAATGTAAACTCCACTAGATGGCAGCAGAGTGGAGAAAAGGCTGAAATCCTGCTTAGAGCAGACCAGCAGAACTGCAGCGAGGCTACCACCAGATGTCAGCAGAATAGTCAGATAAGTAACATAGTAACATAGTTTTGAAGGCTGAAGGAAGACCTTATGTCCATCTAGTTCAGCCTATTTTTAGTGCAGCTGTTCTGCATTGTTGATCCTGGGGAAGGCAAAAAACTCACAGAGTAGAAGCCAATTTTCTCCATAGGGAAAAAAATTCCTTCCCCTAAGCTGGGTCAACCATCTACCTATAATATTATGTTATTCGTAACCTTCTATACTGTTACTCACAAGAAAAGCATCCATTCCTTTCTTAAATTCATTCAGTGAGTTGGCCATCACCACTTCCTCAGGAAGAGAATTCCAGAGCCTCACTGCTCTTACCGTGAAGAACCCTCTTCTATGCTGGTGCAGAAATTGTGTTTCCTCCAAACGAAGAGAATGCCCCCTTGTTCTTGTCACAGTCCTTGGTACAAACAGTTCATTGGAGAGATCTCTGTATTGCCCTCTGATATACTTGTACATATATATTAAGTCCCCCCTAAGTCTTCTCTTTTCTAGAGTAAATAGACCTAATTTTGATAACCTTCCTGGGTATTGTAGTGAACCAACTCCATTTATCATTTTAGTAGCCCGCCTTTGAACCCTTTCAAGTTCAGTAATGTCTTTCTTGAGCACCGGTGTCCAAAATTGCACACAATACTCCAAGTGTGGTCTGACAAGTGATTTGTACAGAGGGAGAATTATGTTTTCATCTCGTGTCCCCAGACCTCTTCTAATGCATCCCATGACCCTATTTGCTTTGGTGGCAGCTGCCTGACACTGGGCACTCCAATTTAGCTTCTTATTGACTAAGATGCCTAAGTCTTTTTCCATGTCTGATTTCCCCAGCAGTTTCCCATTTAGTAAGTAATTATAGCATCTGTTTCTCCTTCCCATGTGCATAACCTTACACTTATCTGTGTTAAAACTCATTTGCCATTTTTCAGCCCAATTCTCCAATTTACTCAAATCTGTCTGTAGTTGCAAACTGTCCTCCTTTGTGTTAACTACCCTACATAGTTTTGTATCATCTGCAAATACTGATATTTTACTGTGTAAGCCATCCACTAGATCATTAATAAATATATTAAATAGTAGAATAAGCTGGGTCGATACCAGAGAGTAGCGTAGTACCAAGGGGAATCCCAAACACAGAGTCAGAGGAGCGCCAAAAGGTCAGTATCGGTCCATAGCAGAAGTACCAGAAGGAAGAGACAGAATCAGGTCAGAGCCAAGGCAGTCGAATACTGGGGAATCCAAATGCACAGGGATGCACAGAGTCGGGGCGAGAAGAGAGGAATGAACAGACAAAAGAGAGCTAAACGCAGCAGGACACATCAGGGTTTCACCAGAGCCAGCTACACAAGCTGTAGGCAGGAAATATAACTGGCACTGCCTACAGGATGCAGAGCAGAGAAATAGCAGACCTGACAGCGGAACGAGGCAGAGAAAGTTAACCCTTGACATGAACAGACCGGGAAAGGAGAGACAAGACCCAAAACCTGGTCTGGATCATGACAGTACCCTCCTCTCAACGTGGGCCACCGGACCCCCAGGTTTCCCAGGATAATGTGCATGAAAAGCTTGTACCAAACGATCAGCATGGTCTGATCGCGCCGGGACCCAATATCAATCCTCAGGACCGTAACCCTCCAAAGTACCAAGTACTGAAGTGAACTGCGAACCATCTGAGAATCGACAATACATTCAACTTCATACTCAGTTTGTCCATCCACAGAGACAGAAGGTGAAGGGTGTGGAGACCCAGTAGAGGAAAGTACAAATGACTTAAGAAGGGACTTAGGGAACACATTGGGAATACGAAGCGATGGAGGAAAGTGTAAACAAAAGGCAACTGGATTGACAACCTCAATGATCTCATAAGCATCAATAAACTTAGGACCCAGCTTAATGGAAGGAAGTTTCAGACGTACAGTATGTTCTTGGTGGACAATCACACTTTATCTCCTACAAGAAACTTAGGTCCTACAGATCGTTGCTTATCAGCAAAATGTTTCTGTTTACCTTGAGCCACCCCAATGTTCTTCTGGACCTCCCTTCAAACCTCCCCCAACCATTGAACCACTGAATCAGCCCCTGGACACCCTGAAAATTCACCAAACTGGAGGTGAAAACCGTAGTTGCAGAAAAGCGGAGAGGTGCCAGTGGACTAAGTAACCCAATTATTACATGCGAAGTCAGCCACGGGCAACGAGGAACACCAATCATCCTGCTGGGACATGTCATCACAACGCAAAATCTGTTCTAGAGACTGATTGGTCTTCTCTGTCTGACCGTTGGTCTCAAGATGGTAGGCAGAGCAGAAGGTCAAGCTAATACCCAATCTCTTGCTAAACGCCCTCCAAAATTTGGACACCCCTCTGTCAGACACCAAATTCAGAGGCACGCCATGCAACTGCACAATGTGCTCAATAAACAACTTAGACAGTGTTTCAGCGTTAGGTATTCCTGCTAAAGGAACAAGATGCACTTGTTTGCTAAATATGTCAACCACGACCCAGACCACAGTTTTGCCATTGGAAGGAGGGAGATTAGTGATAAAATCCATGGACAAATGAGTCCAAGGTGTCACGATCCATTTTTGGATTTGTCAGATTCGGGATTCTCTTTTGTAAACTTTTTCTCTTTCAGGCCATCAGGGGGTTAATGTCAATTTTGCCCCCCGGTGGCCGCTGGTGTTAGGTCTGCTGATGGGTTTTCCCCCCAGTGGCTGCTGGTGTTACTGCATGGTGATTAATCTATGCAGGTGGGTGCCACTCCCTCTTCCCTTTATAAGCCCACCTGGTGCTGCAGATCACTGTTGGTAATACTGGTCATTTGCTAACCAACCTTGGTGAAGACTGGACCTACCTGGTGCAGAGGGGGTTCAGCTTATCTGGAGCAGTGGTATTGCTGCTGGATGCTGATCGGGTGCCTTACTCTGCAGCTTGGAGCATTGGCAGCAGATAAAGTTAAGTTTTGGTTTTTGGTTGCTTGAACCCCGTGGTGTCTGTTTTATCTTTCCTTTAGTTTTGGTTTGAGGTGCAGTTCACTTTATTCCCTGTCTAACATCCTGGGGAGGCGGTTTAGCTCAGGGCTTAACAGGAAATAGGGACAGGTCAGGGGTTTGGGCCTCACTACCATCAAGTGTAACCCCAAGTTAAGGAAAGTCAGTGCATCTCCTTAGCCTGAGGGGCAGTTCAGGGGCCCAGATTCCTCATCCTCTGTTTTCCCATTACTACCCCGTCACACAAGGTCTATCCGGAATTGGCTATGGAACCAATTCCCAGGCCGGACGGTTAGGGGAAACTTTATCACGAGCACACATATCACAAGCAGACACAAACACAGCAATGTCAGAAGACATGGAGGACCACCAAAACAGTCTAGCAACAGATCTCTGGGTGGCTGCGACTCCCTGGTGTCCACTGAGAGCAGATTAGTGGAACTCCCGGAGTACCCTCAACCAATACTGAACTGGGACAAAGAGCTTGTTATCGGGGAATGATGGAGGAGCAAGAGACTGAGCCTCATGGATTTCAAGTTCCAATTCGTAAGAAACCCCATCTACGACCACCCCATGCTGAAGAATGGAGGAAGGAGGTTCGGGAGGAGATATCGAATACAAGCTGCGAGATAAGGCATCGGCCTTGACATTCTTGAAACCAGGCCGAAAGGTGATAGAAAAATGAAAATGTGAGTCAAACATTTGGCAGAGTTAATGTAAGACAGGTTCTTGTGGTCTGTAATCACCATGATCCGATGAACAGCCCCCTCCAAAAAATGCCTCCATTCTTCAAAAGTCAATTTTATGACTAATAACTCCCGATTCCCGACATCGTAATTTCTCCACAGGAGAAAATTTCTTGGAGAATAAGGCACAAGGTCTTAAGTTAGTCAAAATGTCTCTGAGACAGCACCGCCCCCACTCCCACCTCTGATGCGTCCACCTCTACAGTGAATGGTTCAGATGGATCGGGCTAGACCAACACAGGAGCAGACATAAAACATTTTTTCAATGTAGAAAAGGCTTCAACTGTGAGAGGACCAGTTTTTACAATCAACCCCCTTATGAGTGAGATCAGTGAGAGGCTTGACCATCTGAGAAAACCCCTTAATAAATTTGAGATAATAATTGACAAAACCCAAAAAATGCTGAAGACCCTTGAGGTCTCAACAATGGCCTGTACCTTTCCAGGGTCCATACGAAACCCATTGGCAGAAAGGATGAACCCCAGAAAGGATAGCTATTGGACACAAAATGTACACTTCTTAGGTTTAGCGAACAGAGAGTTCTCCCATAACCTCTGAAGAACTGCACGTAAATGATCCATATGAGATTCATTGTCAGATGAAAAAACAAGATTGTCATCTAGATATACCACCATAAAGTGCCCAATGAAGTCAGAAAATACATCATTAATGAAATTTTGAAAAACCGCTGGCACGTTCGTGAGACCAAAGGGCATGACCAAATTTCAAACAAACCCTCAAAGGTGAGAAATGCCTTTTTCTACTCATCCCCCTCCCAAATACGGATAAGCTTCCTTTGAGGTCCAACTTGGAAAACCACTTAGCCCCCGATAATTGGTTGTAAAGATCTGGAACAAGCGGAAGGGGGTAGGTATTTCTCAATGTAATTTTATTTAATTCCCAAAAATTGAGGCAAGGGCGTAAACCACCATCTTTCTTTTTGATAAAAAAGAATCCATCAGCCACAGGAGAGACAGAGGGATGGATGTGATCTTTACGTAAACTTTCTGAGATATAATCTTTCATAGCGGTACATTCCGGGCCGTAAAGATTGTACAAACAGGCCTTGGGCAATTTAGCACCCAGAATGTGATTAATAGTACAATCATAGGGGTGATGTGGTGGCAAGACCTCAGCCTCTTTTTTGGAAAACGCATCCTTAAAATCTTTCAGGTGCTCCGGAATACCCTCCAGATTAACAGACGACACCAGAGCAGCAGAAAGACAACCATTTGAACAATTAGGACCCAATTTCACAATATCTCGAGATTCCCAGTCAATAACTGGACTATGCAACTGTAACCAGGGTAATCCCAACACCAGTCCCACTGGAAGATTATCCAGAACATAACATGAAATTCATTCCTGATGCAAAGAACCCACGTTGAGGAGAAACTCCTCAGAGACAAGCTTAACAATATTCTTAACCAGCGGTGTCTTATCAATGGTGATGATATGGATTGGAGTTTCAAGCCTAACTGTCCCAATCTTACTCTTGGACACCAAGCTCGAGTCAATGAAGTTCATGGATGACCCACAGTCAACAAAAGCTGAAGTGGGTGTGTAACCATCCCCACAACAAAGTTCCACCTCCAACAAAATCTTTTGCTATCAGGAAAAAGGTACCTGGGAGTCTAGGTGACCTCCTCGGCAATCACCGAGACTTAGGCGTTTCCCGGCAACTTGTTAGTCGGTGGGCAAGAGGGGCAGTCCTTTTTCCAATGTCCAGGACTTCCACGATAAAAATATAATCTCCCTTCACATCATCGCTTCCTCTCCTCCTTGAGGTTAGTGGCCCCAACTTCCATAGATTCCGCACATGGCATCACTTCAGAATTAGCAGGATATAAAGGAACCTCTCGCTGAATTACTCCTCTCTCCCGCAACCTCCAATCCATACGAATGGCCTGAGACATGGCCTTCTCCAAGGTGCTGGGTCGCAGATGGAGAGCCAGAGCACCCTTAAGATGATCTGACAGTCCCCTCCTCTCCAGGACACTTCTGTGGACCATCGTCTAAACTCTGAACAATACCATTCAGCAGTGAGTTTATCCTGGGAGAAATCCATGATCGTGTCTTCTGCCACCCTGACCCGGTCTGGTTCATCATAAATCAGTCCTAAAGCCTCAAAGAACCTATCCACAGTCACACATTTAGGGGCAGTAGCAGATAAAGAAAAAGCCAAAGTTTGAGGACCCTCCCAGAGTAAAGAAATAATTATACCCACCGGTTGTCTCTCATCACCTGAGGATCAAGGTCTAAGGGAGAAAAGCAGCTTACAACTCTCCCTGAATGTACGGAACTTCTCCTTTTCTCCTGAAAAAATATCTGGGAGCCAGACCATAGGTTCAGGAGAGTGTAAAAAAGACATCCATGGGGTCCAAGTGCTTACAGGCTGATTGTGTCATAGAACACTGAAAAGACTTAGCCGTCTCAGGAAGTTCCCTCTGGAGTTGATTATGGGAAGTGGCCAGGGCTATATGTTCCACAGACAAATCCTGCATTATTAGACATCTGATCCGCCAGGGTACAAAGCGGATCCATGAACAGAAGAACAAGGGAAAAAAATGTGTCTATGGCCAGTTATAATATCACGCTGCAGCACTGCAGGTAAATGCAAACTCCACTAGATGGCATCAGAGTGGAGAGAGGGCTGAAATCCTGCTCAGAGCAGACAAGCAGAACTGCAGCAAGGCTACCACCAGGTGGCAGCAGAATAGTCAGACAAGCTGGGTCGATACCAGAGAGTAGCGTATTACCAAGGAGAATCCCAAACACAGAGTCAGAGGAGAGCCAAAAGGTTAGTACCTGTCCATAGCAGAAGTACCAGAAGGAAGAGACAGAATCAGGTCAAAGCCAAAGCAGAGTCGAGTAACAGGGAATCCAAACTCACAGGGACACACAGAGTTGGGGTGGGAAGAGAGAAATTAACGGACATGGGCAAAAACAGCTAAATGCAGCAGTACAAATCAGGGTTTCAACAGAGCCAGCTACACACGCTGTAGGCAGGAAATGTAACTGGCACTGCCTACAGGATGCAGCGCAGAGAAATAGCAGACCTGACACCAGAACAAGGCAGAGAAAGTTAACCCCTGACGTGACTAGACTGGGAAAGGAGAGAAAAGACCCAAAACCCAGTCTAAATCATGACAATGTGCATCTCTGCATCCCACATTTATAAAAACCCTTATTGTTTAAACAGGACCCAATATAGTGGCTCTTTTAGCTTAAAAACTGCAACCATTATGAATTATAGTCCTAAGTTTGTCATCCTCAAATAACACCTGAAGATATCTGTTAATAATACATTTTATCTCACAAAACTCCTTACTATATGGGGTGCCGAAAATCGGTTTATTACCATTAGGAGATTTGTTACTATGTTTTAAGAGATCTTGCTTATTTATGTTGGTAATTTTGTTCATTGGAATAAAAAACTTTTTTATGGCTGAAGAGAGTGCTGGTCTTTGCCTAAACTTACTGATTACTGACTGTTCACCCTTCTCGACCCACGTTACAAGGAGAACTTTCGATCTTTCCTTCCTGTGGTGTAGAGAGCTAGTAGAATGCTGCTATAGAAGAAGGCTATAGTCAGAAAATGAGTACAAAAATTCCCAACTGACAATGCTGGCGGCAGTGGTCAAATTCCTTAGGCAACCAAGGAGGATAGATGAGGGAAACACACACCAGGTCCAACAGAGGTAGTGGAACACTATCAAAGATCTGGAACAGTTTCATTAGACCCTCTCAGCGCCCTAGTGCTGATGCACAGAGTAATTTGACAAAGAAGGAAAAGTTTTGTAAGATGGTGAAGGAGTACCAAGCAAACCATACTAGCATCCTCTGTGATTCCTCTGTGCCGTGCAACTATTGGGTATCGAAGCTGGACCCTTCACATAAACTGTCTCTCTACACCTTGGAGGTGCTGGCCCACCTAGCTGCTAGTGTTTTGTCAGAGTGGGTTTTTAGTGCATCCGGGAATATAATAACTAATAGGCGCATCCTCCTATCAACTGCAAATGCTGACAGGCTGACTCTTATCAAAATGAACAATGCACCAGATAACAGCGAAACATAAATCCAATTCAAATGTTCCTTATTTTCTGGTATATTCTCATGTACCCCTTCCCACCCAAAAAAGTGTATACGATTTATGGTTACATTTATTTCTTGTCCTCCTCTTCCTCCACCATATCACAGGGTAATCATGCAGTTCTTGCTCATAATTTTTAGAAGGTCATCAGGCAACCCTAGCTCATAATTTTTAAAGGGTCACCAGGTGGCTCTTATTCATAAGTTTTAGAGAGTAAAAGCCATCGTTCATAATTTTTAGAGAGTTATCATGCAAACCTTATTCTTAATTTTTTCAGGGTGTGTATGGGTGTCTACATGTCTTCCTGGGTCTATTGCAGTCCCTCCTTGCAATTTTTGGCAGCCTTTGCAATTAGTGCATGGGCTTTATGATTCTAGGAGTCCCACTACCTAACAATTTTAACAGAATGTGTATGAGGCCCTCCTTTAGGTCTAATACATTGTGTATCAGAGTCCCTCTTCCTTCTATTTTTTGACAGTCACACAGAATACGTGCCCAGATAAGATAATAAAATGTTAAGATTACATTTACCGATGACTATTGGTGGATTTAGTTTTATTTCCCCCTCTACTGTATGATCTACTGTAGTCATAAGCTACCGGTAAATACAGTAAGAGAGAGACCGGCTATTAAGGGGTGGATTAGTCTTTTTTTCTGTTTTTAATTTTGTATGGTCATTATACAGGAAAGAATGCTTCCTAACATTTTTCCTGTAAAATCCATTTTCTCTTTGGTTTTGTATGTTTTATTGTCAGTGGCGTTCCCAGTAGCATCCTGGGAGTTAGAGATGCATCCTGACATCTTCCTCATTATGTTCTCCTTCCATTAGAGCGGTTTCATGATCCAGGTTGGGGTTTGCTTTCTGCTTCCTGACCTGGTCAGGCGGGGGTTAACCTTCTCTGTCTTACAAAATGATGCAAAATTTGTCTGTAGAGCATAGGGCCTTGGCTACGTCCCACCAGCTAGTACAGAGAGAGCTGGCTGAGACAGTTAAGATTGCCTGAGGTGCTGCCTCGGCATCTGTCAGTAAGGATGGTGATGTTACTGACGCTTCTATGCATTCCCCTGAACCTTCTGTTAAACTCCCTGACACCTTATCTGGTGAGAAGGAAAAGTTCCGTGTGTTCAGGGAAAGTTGTAAATTGTTTTTTTCCCTTAGCCCTAGATCGTCGGGGAATGAGAGCAGGTGGGAATTATCATATCTTTACTCAGGGGAGGTCCGCAGACTTGGACGTTTTCTTTACCCCTGACCACCCAGGAGAGAGTGTCTGTAGATAGGTTTTTTGACACCCTAGGACTAATTTATGATGAACCTGACCGGGTCAGATTGGCGGAGGATACAATCATGGGTCTCTCTCCGTGGAAGCTCTCTGCCGAGTGGTACTGCTCAGAATTTAGGTGATAGTCCCCCGAGGTGACCTGCAATGACTCAGCGCTCAAGTGCCAATTTTGGAGGGACTATCTGATCATCCAAAGGATGCTCTGGCTCTTCCACCACCACCCAGTTCCCTGTTCCAAGTTCCGTATGGATCGGAGACTACGGGAGAGAGGAGTCATGCAATGAGAGGCCCCGATGCTTCCAGTAAAGCCAGAGTTGGTACCTCAAGCTGAACCCAAGGAGGTGGGGCCAACCACCTTCAAGGAGATGGCAGAGGGAAGGCAAGCTCAGCTTTGACTGTGGTGCTCTGGGACATAGGAAGAAGGACTGTCCCTCTTGTCCTTTGACCTCCAAGGTGTAGGGAAACACCCAAGTCTGGGTAACTGTCGAGCAGGTTACCCAGACTCTCAGGTACATTTTTACTAATTTATTAAAGTACTGCTTAAAGTGGAACTTGGTGTTGGGAACTGTCACGAAGTGCTTGGCCCTGTGTGACGTGACCCAAAGATCGGTCGGTCACTAAAACAACCAAGACAGACAAGGGGACAATGGGGACACAAATAGGCTGGTTTCACATTCGCGTTAAAACAACGCTGCGCCCTGCGTCGTTAAGCCCCGCCCTGAACCGGCTCCCTGCCCGCCCCATCCAGGATCACCGCCTACTTTCGCATTTGCACGCATGCGATCGGCGCACCCTATCTTTAGCATAGGGTGCGCAGATCATGCGCTGCCAGTGTGAAAGTAGCGTGCTGCGCAGTTTTGACGGTGCGCCGTGCGCGCCGAAATGCAACATGTTGCATTTCGGCGCGCACGGCGCACCGTCAAAAGTGCGCAGCACGCTACTTTCACACTGGCAGCGCATGATCTGCGCACCCTATGCTAAAGATAGGGTGCGCCGATCGCATGCGTGCAAATGCGAAAGTAGGCGGTGATCCCGGATGGGGCGGGCAGGGAGCCGGCTCAGGGCGGGGCTTAACGACGCAGGGCGCAGCGTTGTTTTAACGCGAATGTGAAACCAGCCTTACAATGGTGGGCCGTACAATAGGGAATGGGGAAGTGGACACCTCCTGCACTCCCCTAAGGAAGAGCCCTGAACTCTCCTCACATTCCCTATACAGGTTCTTTCAACCTGTCGCCGATCAGGATACCTCAGCCCTCACTCACCCTGCACCTATCCCTCAGTAGGGAATTGGTAATTGCGGACACTGGTCCCACCGCTGCACTAATACAACACAAGGGAAAATAATGGACAGGGAAAAACAAACAACTTAGCTTTACCTGCTGCAAATGCTCCCAGCAGCAGAGTCAGGCACCCGATCAGCATCCAGCAGCAACACCACTGCTCCAGATCAGCTGAACTCCCTCTGCACCAGGTAGGTCCAGTCTTCACCAAGGTTGGTTAGCAAATGACCAGTATTACCAACAATGAGCTACAGCACCTGACGACCTTTTATAGGAAGGAGGGGGGTGGTCACCACCTGTTGGCTAATTAAACATGTAGTAACACCAGCGGCCACCCGGGGGGCAAACCAGCAGCAGAGCAAATACAGTTGTAGTTGTAGATTTTGCCTTGGCGTGGCGGGGTGGCTCAAGATATTGATCAATATTTTGCTAAATGTCTCATTTTGAATGCAGTAAGATATGTGCATATGCACCTCATGTTATGCGTTCTGACCACTGGCAGTGCTGGCTCTTCTCTTTTTTTATTACAGTTGTAGTAACACCAGTGGTCACCGGGGGCAAAAACCCATATTAACCCCCCAGGGCCTGAAAGGAAAAAGGTTTCTATAAGAGAATCCTGACTCTGCCACAGATCCAAAAATGGATTGTGTCATGAACTGTTTTATGCCCACTTCGGCTGTTGTGGACTGTGGGTAGTCATTGAACCTGATTTACTCTAAATTGGTGGCCAATTGCAAGTTAGGGGCAGTTAGATTGGAAACCCCCATGAATGTTGTGGCCATTGATTCTACACCCCTCACTAAGGATGGTGTTGTGAGTTCATTTTCCCCTTCACCGTCGATGTCTGATGAACTCCCTCTTCTGGTGAAGGAAGGTAGTGAGGCTGATTACCAAACACCTGATCTGGTAGATGATGACTGGGTAACAGGAATTTCTGACTGGATATAAGGCAGCCGACGCCCTTCTGAGTCGCTGGTGATTTCTCTGCTGGATTCTTGGCGACCAGTCTGATTCCTGCTTCCCAAAGATAAGTTTTTGCTCTGCTATTGAACTTATTAGTTTTGTTTTGTTTACCTTGCTTTTTGGAGTTCAGCCATCCCCATTCGGGGGTGTGCTGAGTTCCATTTTTGTCTCTGATCAGTTTGTCTCTTTGCTCTGTCTTCAGAATTGACCTGAGTGCTGATATAGTCATTTTGAAGTCCTAGCGACTTCAGGGCCTGTTTTTCCTATCAGACAGTTGGGACATTTTTTGGGAGGGTTTTTTTTACAGATTGCAGACAGCAGATTTTCTATCTTGTCCTTTTTAGTTAGCTTGGGCCCAATCGTTTGCTCAACCTATCTTTCTATCTGTGTTAGTGTTTTCATCTTGCTTCACCGTCATTATATGTTGGGGGCTGCCTATTGCTTTGGGGTCTGCTCTGGGGCAGTTTAGATTTTCCCTTTCTTTCTTTAGGCCTATTTAGTTCTCCGGCTGTGATCAAGGGGCCTAGGTCATCGTAGGAACCCCCCACGGCTAATGTTAGTTGTTGTGGATAGGATCAGGGGTCTGCAATCCGATAGCTTCCAACCTCTCCGGTTTTCTGGACATAGCTTGTATTTTTGTTTTTTCCTCCTTCAGTGACTCATTCATAACAGAATCACCAGCCATACCGCAGATCCTAGGGTACTCAATAGCAGGAAAGAATTGTAAAAAAAAAAAAAAAAGAGTTTGTCAGAATTTTTTTTTTTTTTGTGTTTATTTTTTCCTCTATGTCTCTGAGGCCGTAGGGGGAATTTTTTTTTTTTCCCAATGGAGATGAAGCAATTGTCTGATCGTGTGGAGCAGCTCACTGCTGAAGTGCGGGGAATTTCCGCCTATCTTGCTCATTCACATGCTGCTGAACCAAAGATCCCTACTCCTGATGCGTTTTTTGGGGATCGGTCTAAATTTTTGAATTTTAAGAATAATTGCAAATTATTTTTTGCCTTGAAGCCTAACTCGTCGGGTAGCTCCACGCAGCAGGTTAAAATTGTCATCTCTTTGCTGCGCGGCGATCCCCAGGATTAGGAGTTTTCTTTGAAACCTGATGATCCTATTCTTACTAATGTGAACGCATTTTTTCAAGCCTTGGGGCTGTTGTATGATGAACCTAATGCTATTGATCAGGCTGAAAAGGCCCTGTTGGCATTGAGCCAGGGTCGGGATTCTGCAGAGTTGTACTGTCAAAAATTCCGAAAGTGGGCGGTCCTTACTACCTGGAATGATGGTGCCTTGGCAGCTCTCTTTCGGAAGGGTTTGTCAGAAACCGTAAACGATACTATGGTGGGATTTCCTGTTCCCTCTGGTCTTGACGATTCTATGTCATTAGCCATTCAGGTTGATCGGCGTTTGCGTGAACGCAAAACCGCACGAGAGGTGTTGCCACCTGTTGAACAAATGTCTGAACCTATGCAATGTGATAGAGTTTTGTCTAGGGCGCAACGTCAGGAGTTCAGAAGGCGTAATAAGCTGTGTTTCTTCTGTGGTGATGCCTCGCATATTATTTCTGTCTGCCCTAAACGAGAGAAACGTTTTGCACACACATTTGCTGTGGGTGGTGTTCAACCTACGTTTCTTCTGGCAATTACTCTGATCTGCTCCCTGTCCACATTTTCCGCTAAGGCTTTTGTGGATTCGGGAGCAGCTCTGAACCTGATGGACTTGGATTTTGCTAAACGTTGTGGATTTCCTATGACACCTCTGCGGACGCCTATCCCTTTGAGGGGTATTGATGCTACTCCTTTGGCGAAGAATAAACCTCAGTTTTGGACCCAGGTGGTAATGCGGGTCGCCCCAGACCATCAAGAGAATTGCAGATTTTTGGTGTTGCATAATTTGCATGATACCATTGTTCTGGGGTTTCCCTGGTTGCAAATCCATAATCCAGTTTTGGATTGGAAATCTGTGTCTGTGGTGAGTTGGGGTTGTCGGTGTGCCCTTAGTGATGCTCCTGTTTTCTCCACCTCTCCCCAGTCGCATGATGTTCCTGACTATTTGGCTGATTTTTATGATGTATTTAGTGAGAATGAGTCTGCGTCTTTGCCTCCTCATAGGAGTTATGCAATTGAGCTGAGCCCTGGGTGTAAATTTCCCATGGGTCGACTTTTCAATTTATCTGTACCCGAGCACGAGGCTATGCGATCCTATATTAAGGAGTCATTGGAGAAGGGTCATATTAGACCATCCTCTTCACCCTTGGGTGCTGGGGTTTTTTTTGTGGCTAAGAAAGATGGGTCATTAAGGCCTTGTATTGACTATCGTTCCCTCAACAAAATTACTGTTAAATATCAGTATCCGTTACCCCTGATTTCTAATCTATTCTCCAGAGTTAAAGGTGCTTGCTGGTTTACAAAGCTTGACCTCAGGGGGCGTATAATCTTATTCGCATTTAGCATGGGGATGAATGGAAGACGGCGTTTAATACTCCGGAGGGACATTTTGAGTACCTGGTGATGCCTTTTGGGCTCACTAATGCCCCTTCTGTCTTCCAGTGCTTCATGAATGATATTTTCCGAGACTTGGTGGATACATTTTTGATCATCTATCTGGATGATATTTTGATCTTTTCCAAGGATTGGGACTCTCATGTGGAACATGTTCGGACTGTGTTCCGGATTTTGAGGGAGAATTCCCTGTATGTCAAGGGATCGAAATGCCTTTTTGGTGTACAGAGGATTTCATTTTTGGGATTTATTTTGTCTCCATCAACTATTGAAATGGACCCGGCCAAGGTACAGGCCATTTATGGTTGGGTTCAGCCTACTTCTTTGAAGGCCCTCCAGAAGTTTTTGGGTTTTGCTAATTTTTATCGGAAATTTATAGCTAATTTTTCTGGTATTGGCAAACCATTGACTGATTTGACTAAGAAGGGTGCTGATGTGCTGATTTGGTCTCCGGAGGCTGTTTCTTCCTTTCAGGAGCTGAAGCGAAGGTTCACTTCTGCTCCGGTTTTGCGGCAACCTGATGTCTCACTCCCGTTTCAGGTAGAGGTGGACGCTTCTGAGATTGGTGCAGGAGCTGTTTTGTCTCAAAAAGATCCTGTAACATCTAAAATGAATCCCTGTGCTTTCTTTTCCCGAAAGTTCTCCCCATCCGAACGTAACTATGATGTGGGGAATCGGGAACTGTTAGCCATGAAATGGGCATTTGAGGAGTGGACACATTGGTCGGAGGGAGCTAAACATCAAGTCGTGGTCCTTACTGACCACAAGAATTTGATTTACCTGGAGTTGGCCAAACGCTTGAATCCTAGACAGGCTAGGTGGGCCTTGTTTTTCACACGTTTTGATTTTGTGGTCTCTTTTCTTCCGGGCAGTAAGAATGTCAAGGGAGACGCCCTCTCTAGGAGTTTCTTTGCTGATTCTCCTGTTGTGACCAAGCCTGCTACCATCTTAGGTGAGGGGGTAGTTCTTTCTGCCATCTCGCCCGATTTGAGACGTGCTCTGGAAGAGTTTCAGCAGGACAAACCTGAGCGTTGTCCCATTGGAAAATTGTATGTTCCTGACCAGTGGAGGAAGAGAGTGATGTCTGAAGTTCATTGCTCTGCATTGGCTGGTCATCCAGGTATTTTTGGTACTAGAGATTTGGTGAGTCGGTCTTTTTGGTGGCCCGCCTTGTCTCATGATGTCAGGAATTTTGTGCAGTCCTGTGGGACTTGCTCCCGGTCTAAACCTTGTTCTCGCTCTAGTGGGTTGTTGATGCCTTTGCCGGTGCCCAGGAGGCCATGGACCCATATTTCAATGGATTTTATCTCTGATATGCCTGTCTCTCAGAGAATGACTGTTATTTGGGTGATTTGTGATAGATTCTCTAAGATGGTCCATCTTGTACCACTCCCTAAGTTGCCATTTTCCTCAGAGTTGGTGCCCTTGTTTTTGCAACAGGTAGTTTGCTTGCACGGGATTCCTGAGAACATTGTATCTGACAGAGGAGTTCAGTTTGTGTCTAGATTTTGGAGGACTTTCTGTTCCAAGCTGGGAATTCAGTTGTCCTTCTCCTCTGCGTTTCACCCTCAGACCAATGGGCAGACAGAGAGAACAAACCAGACTTTGGAGTCGTATTTGAGATGTTTTATTTCTGCTGATCAGGATGATTGGGTTTCATTTTTGCCCTTGGCCGAATTTGCTTTAAATAATAGAGCTAGTTCTGCCACTTTGATGTCACCTATTTTTTGTAACTTTGGGTTTCATCCTCGATTCTCTTCAGGGCAGGTGAAGCCTTCTGCCTGCCCAGGTGTTGACACTGCGGTGGAAAGAATGCACCAGATCTGGGACCAAGTGGTGGATAAGTTGTCTCTCTCCCAGGAAAAGGCCCAACGGTTTTCCAACCGGCATAGAACCATTGGTCTCCAGTTTAAGGTGGGTGATATGGTTTGGTTGTCATCAAAGAATATCGCTATGAAGGTGGCTTCTCCAAAGTTTAAACCTAGATTTATTGGACCTTACAAGATTTTGGAGATTCTTAATCCAGTCTCTTTTTGATTGGCTCTTCCTGTTACATTTAAGATCCATAACATGTTTCATAAGTCTCTGTTAAAGAGGTTTGTTGAGCCAGTAGTTCCTGTGGTGGCACCTCCTGACCCGATATTGGTTGGAGGTAATATGGAATATGAGGTTGAGAAGATACTGGATTCCCGCCTGGCTAGACGGAGACTCCAGTATTTGGTTAAATGGAAGGGTTATGGCCAGGAGGATAATTCTTGGGTCCCTGCATCCGATATTCATGCTGAAAGATTGGTTTGTGCCTTTCATCGGGCCCATCCTGATCGCCCTGGTGGCGTGGATGAGGGTTCGGTGACCCCTCCTCAAGAGGGAGGTACTGTTGTGAGTTCATTTTCCCCTTCACCGTCGATGTCTGATGAACCCCCTCTTCTGGTGAAGGAAGGTAGTGAGGCTGATTACCAAACACCTGATCTGGTAGATGATGACTGGGTAACAGGAATTTCTGACTGGATATAAGGCAGCCGACACCCTTCTGAGTCGCTGGTGATTTCTCTGCTGGATTCTTGGAGACCAGTCTGATTCCTGCTTCCCAAAGATAAGCTTTTGCTCTGCTATTGAACTTATTAGTTTTGTTTTGTTTACCTTGTTTTTTGGAGTTCAGCCATCCCCGGTCGTGGGTGTGCTGAGTTCCATTTTTGTCTCTGATCAGTTTGTCTCTTTGCTCTGTCTTCAGAATTTACCTGAGTGCTGATATAGTCATTTTGAAGTCCTAGCGACTTCAGGGCCTGTTTTTCCTATCAGACAGTTGGGACATTTTTTGGTAGGATTTTTTTAAGGATTGCAGACAGCAGCTTTTCTATCCTGTCCTTTTTAGTTAGCTTGGGCCCCATCGTTTGCTCAACCTATCTTTCTATCTGTGTTAGTGTTTTCATCTTGCTTCACCGTCATTATATGTTGGGGGCTGCCTATTGCTTTGGGGTCTGCTCTGGGGCAGTTTAGATTTCTCTACTGACCCCTAGCGGTGTTTGCTCAGCGCTACAAGTCTTGAGGTGAGCTCCTGTTACCTCCCTTCCTTGCCATCTGGTGGTTTTCCCTGAATTGCACGACAAGTGGTATTTTATTTCATTTCTGACATTTTCCTGCCTCCCCAGCCCTCCTGTTAGGGTCTTCTGGAAAAATGTTTCCCAATGACTTCAATTATTCTGGTTACTCGAGTTGAACCCGTCCCAGTGTCCCCCTTGCCCAGTTCGAGTACTGAGCCCTCAGGCATTTTAGTGCTTGATCATCACTAACACAGTTTTATAGTCTGTAAAAGATGATACTAAAATTAGTGATGAGCGAACATGCTCGCCACTACTTGTTACTCACCCGAGTATCACTGTAGGTGTACTCGGCGAGCACCGAGCATTTCCGCGATTACTCGGCGGGAACTCAGGTCTCCACCCAGCATTTTTGGTGGACCCAATCATGCTGCAGGGATTGTCTGCCAGGCACAGCATCATCAGGGGTATAAGAGACCTGACGCCGCCCTGCTTGGCGCATTCAGCTCCGAATTGAGAGAGTGTAGGGAGAGCGGCTGCCTTGATAGGGATTTATTAGTTAGTGTGGGGTCTACCATCCTAAATACTCATATCCAGCTAAACCAACAGTCGTTCTAAGGACTAATTCTGGAGTATATAGGTTCCAATGTTAGGCAGGCAGGGTAGTGTACGTCGCTCTATACACATCAGTGCAAGGCCTGCAGGCACTGTATGCGTGTATATAGATCACTGCATACTGTACATCAAGAGGGTCCATTCCCTTCCTGTGTTTTGGTGCTGCTGCTGCTGCTACCTGTGCTATATATTAGCCGTATATACCTAGCCTCAGGTGTAATTGGAATACACACATTTTTTAGTGTGGTATCTCCGTGCAGCTCATATCTGTGCGTGCTCAAAGTTTGGCCAGTTTATGGCTGTTTCTTTTTTTTTTTTTCTTTGTTTTTCAAATAATTTTTATTAATTTTTCATAAGGGAAGGAAGGGTGAACAAAAGGGAAAAGGGAATAATATAAAACTTTTATAATAGATGCTTTGCAAAACATGCCATACAATATACTTCGTAAACATGAAACATTTTACTGTTGTATTTATCTTAATAGTATTAAACTAAAGACTAAACTAACCTAACACTACTACCAATCCAGACGTAATCTTTTTTTTGCCTGGCTGTCACTTTTGGTGAAATACAGCAGTATTTTGCAAAAAAAAAATACAGGTCACACATTTTTTGGTGTGGTATCTCCGTGCCAGTTCATATCTGTGCGTGCTCCAATTTTGGCCAGTTTACAGCTGTTTTCTTTTTTGCCTGGGTGAAACTGTACTTATGTACAGCACTATTTAGCCAAAAACTTAAAAAAATTAATACAGTCTGCTATCTCAGGTTGAGGCCTGGTGTATCTGTGTTGGAAAAATCTTTGCTTCGCAGGCATACGTTGGATAGTTCTGTCTGCTAGCCTTGCTCTACTCATTATTTTGGGTTTTCAAAAGTGAACACAAAACCTCCAAAAAAAATAATACAGTCTGTTATCACCAGGCTGAGGCCTGCTGTATCTGTGTTGGAAAAACTTTTGCTTCGCAGGCATACGTTGGATAGTTCTGTCAGCTAGCCTTGATCTACTCATTATTTTTGGTTTTCATAAGTGAACGCAAAACCTCCCAAAAAATTAATACAGTCTATTATCTCAGGCTGAGGCCTGGTGTATCTCTGGTGGAAAAATATTCGCTTTGCAGGTATTCCGATCACATATAATTTTTCTCCAAATAAATCCATTTGTATTGAGCTTTTAAAATATTTCAGTAGTCCATTTAAAATGGGCAAAGCAAGGGGCAAGTGATGGGGAAGTGGACGTGATGCGGATGGTGCATGCAGAGGATGAGGCCGTGGCCAAGCTAAAAGTGGGCCACAGCAAAGACCCACATCTTCGCGCTCGACCTTCCTGTCCCAGTTTCTAGGGGACCGCACCACACCACTATTGAAGCCAGAGCAGTGTGAAGTGGTTGTTGGTTGGATAGCGGATAATGCTTCCAGTCACTTAGCCACCACCACCACCTCTCCCACCCAGTCAAGTATGAGTAGCCGTGAGTGTGGACCGGATATCACTCACTATTCTGACTCCTCCTGATGACTGTGAGTCCCAAGTGTTCTAACTATCAGCTTCTTAGATAATTGTATAACTTGTACTCACAAAACCAGACGTCCTCAGATAGTTTTAACTCCACTGGCAATGCAACTGTAGAAAGACAAGGAGAAACAATGCTGATTTCTTCCAAAATCTTGTATTAGTTAACAATGGACAGTAGGTAAAAAGGGGTAATTTGTACAGGGAGTACACATGCATCTTGAGTAATGGCTGCTGTCGGCTAAACAGAAGAAGAAGGGAGGAGGAACCTAATACAGAGCTCAACTACAGGAGGGACATAGGGACAATTTTCACACAGTCTAATTCTACCTAGCAACAACAGGGAATTTTGCTGATTGGAGGAAGAACAAAACAAAGAGAAATATGCATTACAGGTTGTTCCCATTCGTGGGACACAACACTCCCCGTCTGAAATCGTCAAATTTCATAAGTCCTTGTGTGAGATAAGGAGAATCTGTCCCTCGACATCGTGAAACCTTCAATGAGAGGAGAAAAGAAAAAACAATGCAACAGAATGCAGAAATCAAGTCCATACTTGTAGTAAAAATGTAGAGCTTGAATAAAAAATGAAAAATGAGTCCAATAGAAACCCATCTTCGGATTGGGGAAGCCGCAACATGCCAACTCTTCCACCAACCCAACAGTAGAAGTTCCAGTCCATAAGGGGAAGTTAAAGTTCAGTTGGGTTCTGATCCTGTGTCCTAGCACAGCAGTAGCATGCGAAGGTATGCTCCCCGCCATGGCAAAGTCCAGTGACTAAGATACATTCATGTGTTTCCTGTTCGAAGAAGCCAGCAAACTGAAACACTTGGAGAGGTTCCTGCAGCTGTAGTCTTCATAGATGCATCGTGAGAAACGTAGACTTGTCTCTTGATGATGGTTGAAAGAATCTTTAAAGAACTATGGTGCAGGACTTGGGGTTGCTGTAAGGCCTTTAGGGACTTCTTCCCCGTCCCCCACCTTTGCTGTCTCTGAGATGGTAACATAGTGTTCCTGTTGATGCCCCGAGTAGCGAGCTGTCTCAGTGATGCCCTGCCTTGAACTGCAATGGGTGTTTTGAACCCCAGAGGACTGTGGATGCTGTTTTGAACAGGCGAGGCTCCTCGTTCGATAGGAAGTTCAACACAGGGTGAT
Source organism: Dendrobates tinctorius (assembly GCF_039654945.1). NCBI lineage: Eukaryota > Metazoa > Chordata > Amphibia > Anura > Dendrobatidae > Dendrobates > Dendrobates tinctorius. Next base: position 1,795,251 of record NW_027361808.1, on the reverse strand, counting down.
GCTTGGGAAGTGAACGTGCCTTTTTCAACATCCGGCAGTATGCTGAAGCTGCATTGCGTGGGGCAAATGCTAGCGCCATCGGTAAGAGGAAGGCTGTTGAGAGAGGGGCTCTCACTCTGAGCACTGAAGTCTAGCATGGATTCGGCTTGACCAGGTTTGTGATGGAGATAGGCATCAAAGGTTGAGAACTCAGCAGATACTTGCTGTGAATCCTTTGGCAACTCAGTCTTTGTGGGAAGGGAAGGTGAGGGAGCTACCCAGCTGTTATACCTGACATTGGTGGGTTTGATGCTCGTGACCCTGATGATCACCTTGTCTTCCTCTGTTGGTGGTGAGTTGTCCTTTGTTGTAGGACCGAGTGTTGTTAGCTCAAGGTTGTAGTCTCGAAGATAACGCAGACTTGAATTGTCAGATGGTTGTTGCTGACATTTAGTGTCATTTGATTTCTCCTTCGTCCAGTAATGGCCTGGGTCTGGCAGGGGGGACAAGTCATGGTGATCTGATGTGATAAGCGTTTTGTAAGAGGAGATGTTGCTAGGATCCTGTGTCTGGTCGCTACAGACATTGCCGATGATAACCCAGCCTAGCTCGAGGCGCTGAGCATACAGTTCATTGAGTAGTCCGTGGATTTGTTGACGCATCTTGTGCAGTCGTATAATGTCTCTGCCGAGGAGAATTAGGATGTCTGCCTTGTCGTCCAGGGGTGGCATCTCTTTGGCTATCATTCTGAGGTGAGGATGCTGAAGAGCAACTTCTGGCGTTGGGATTTCCTCCCTGTTGAATGGAATTTGGTTACACTCAACAAGCATGGGTAGTGGTATCTCCATGGCATCCTTCTCAAGAGAAGTTATTATGAGGCCACCGGCCCTTCTTCCAGAGGTTTTTATAACGCCGCTGCAGGTGCCCAAAGTGTAAGGATAGACGTCTCCTTTTAAGTCGAACAAGTCGAAGAGTTCTGACCTGGCCAGTGATTTGTTGCTGTGGTCGTCCAGACTAACGTACACCTTGACTGCCTTCTCTGGATGACCCTTGGGATACACCCTTGATAGGCAAATCTTCGCGCAGGACTTGTCTCGAAGACCTTCTCCGCAGACTTCGGTGCATGAGGAAGATACTGCAATTTGGCTTGTCGCTTGGTCTGAACTCTCCCCGCCATGGCTTGTGGTGGGAGAAGGTGTAGATGCAGAGTCATGCTATGATGGATGGAGCGCTTGTACATGGTCTTCGCTGTCGCACTCTAGACACTTGATGGCGATGACACAGTCCTTCTCAAGATGTTCAGTAGAGGCGCAGCACCTGAAGCATACTCCAAACTTCTTCAAGAGCTCCTTTCATTCTTGAAGGAGTTTCTTCCAGAAGCCGATGCACTTCTTTAGGGGATGTGGCAGTTTGTGAATTGGACACTGGCGGTTCGGATTTTCAACCTTCTCACCTTCACTGCCTTTGTCTGGCGCTGATGTCGGTGTAGGCAGAACTTCTGTCTTTTTTGCAGACACCGGACCACTGCGGTTGCTGTCATGAGAGCACGAAATCTTGTACTTAGGGAATGGTGCAAAGCCGCTAGGTTCTTCATAGCAGAAGCTGGGGTCAGTTTTGCACTCTGCAATTTCCTTGATGAAGTCACAGAAGAAGGAAAATGTAGGAAAAGAGACTTGATTGGCTTTTTTGTACTTTGACCCAATAGTGGCCCACTTCTCTTGTATATTGTATGGCAGCTTAGAAACTATCACGTTAACGCCCCGAGCGGTATCCAGATAACTGAGACCAGGTAGGTGCGTGTCTGCCTTGGCTAACTGGAGCTCTAGGAGTAGGTCACTGAGCTCTAGGAATTTTGAACTCTCCTTGTCAGATATTTTGGGGAAATCCTGCTGGTGCTTAAACAGTGCATTCTCTATGGCTTCAGGACTGCCGAAGCTATGTTCCAGTCTTTCCCATGCAGCCATGAGTCCAGCTGCTGAATTACTGATGTGGACGGATCTGAGCCTCTTGACCCGCTCCATGGATTGAGGTCCGAGCCACCTGATTAGCAGATCCAGCTCTTCAGCAGCAGTGATGCCAAGGTCACTAATTGTGGCTTTAAAGGTATATTTCCAACTTCTGTAATTCTCAGGCTGGTCGTCGAATCTTGTGAGACCGGTGTTGGTGAGTTCTCGGCGTATTATGAGCCTCGCAAAATGGGCCATGTCTGTTCATTCTGACTTTGGAGAAACATTTGCTGGCTGAGTGATGCTGTTAGCGTGGGTATTAGCTTCTTGGTTCAAGAACATGGGAAGATATGGAGTGGCGTAGGCGTTTAGACCAGCAACCTGTTTGTGACATATGGTCTCTGTTGTATGCGGGACTGGAATCACATAGTTATCAGGGGCAGAGTGCCTTGATGGAATGTTAGGCTGCATGTAGACATTGGCGTATGGCATTTGATGAGGTGTAGGGTCAGGCAGCGTATTGACACATGAAGGAGGTTCAGATTTGAATGTTTGTGGTCCATTGGACTGACCTTGAAAGCTGGAAGCTGCAGGCGGATCAATGTCCTGATGCTCTAGAGAGAGGTCGGTGCTGACGGGAAGGTTGTTGATGTTCAGGGTTTCATTGGTTTGGCTCAGCACGTAATTTCTCGTGCGCTTAAGTGGGTCTTCTGTGTCGAGTTTGTATGAATTGAGGCTGCCTCCTTGGCTTCCACCTAGAGCCTGCTCGAAGACCTTTAGCTTTGCCACGGCTGCTGCATGTTCGTATTCCTTCTGCAGGACTTCTATTTCCGCCGTCTCGCATGCGGATTCAGCTTCCATCTCTGCTTTCTTGCGTGCAGATACTGTTTCCTTCTCTGCTTTCTTTTGGGCGAAAATGGCTTGCACTTTTGTAGATTTTGCTTCGGCACGCGCTCTTATGAGTTGTTCACTGAGGATAGAGTACCTTGATGAGCTTGACTTGACTGAGTGTTTTGAGCTCCTAGCAGACCTAGATCTGTGCGATGTCACTTCTGACATTTGTGGGATTTTTGCTTCACAATGTCGCACACGGTGCTATCTCGTTCGGCATTGAGCTGTTGGAAGACCTTGCATTCTTTTAGCGATTCTGGAGTATTTAATTTCCATAGCATTGAGATGTATTTTTTACAAGTGTCTTTATAAGCCTGGTATGCAGAGTACAATTGTTCAAGGGCTCCCTCTGCTGGTAACTCATGAGAGGCATACTGGGAGATGCTGTTAATGTGACTCTGCAGTCTTTGCCATAAGATGGATATATTACAAGAAAGTTCATGTTTAATGATTTCAAGGTTCTCTATAGTTTTCAGTGACGGCTTAGCAGAGCACCTGGGTCTGTTAGTGGCTGAGTCCTCATATAAAGATATTGCAGACTTTCCTTCAGCCATTGTAACTCACAGGCAGATGAGATCTGGGTAATATGAGCTGCAAAATGCTACAGTCTCTGCAGTGAAAGGTGGGGGCTCTTCTGTTCCTGGTTGTCAAGGAGACCAATACAAAGTTGCAACAAGCCTGAGCTGGAGAGCACAGAATGATACAAGTCTATGTAAACTGCAGCTTCTCAATAGTTTATAGATGGATCCTTTCTCTGGATTACAGACTGTGAACTTTTCTTAGTAACAGGATAAATCCTTCACTGTGCAGTTTTCTGAAGTGAAGAGCACAGAGAATGTCTGCAGTCCCATGTAAGCTGCTGCTGTTGTGGCTTTACATTAGCCTTATGTTAAACAGTCCTCTTCTTGGATTACAGCTGTATACTATTCCTGGTCACAGCTACTCCCTATTTACTATTCTGACTCCTCCTGATGACTGCGAGTCCCAAGTGTTCTAACTATCAGCTTCTTAGATAATTGTATAACTTGTACTCACAAAACCAGACATCCTCAGATAGTTTTAACTCCACTGGCAATGCAACTGTAGAAAGACAAGGAGAAACGATGCTGATGTCTTCCAAAATCTTGTATTAGTTTACAATGGACAGTAGGTAAAAGGGGTAATTTGTACAGGGGAGTACACATGCGTCTTGAGTAATGGCTGCTGTAGGCTAAACAGAAGAAGAAGGGAGGAGGGACCTAATACAGAGCTCAACTACAGGAGGGACATAGGGACAATTTTCACATAGTCTAATTCTACCTAGCAACAACAGGGAATTTTGCTGATTGGAGGAAGAACAAAACAAAGAGAAATATGCATTACAGGTTGTTCCCATTCGTGGGACACAACACTCACCCTGATCCTCCTTCCACCCACTGTGCCGAGTGCCCTGAGACAACTGATCCCACACTCAGACACTCCGAAAAGCTGTTCAGTTTTCCATTTGGAGATTCGTGCCTCTCGCCCGCTCCACTTGAAGCGGGGCAAGATGATATTCCATGTAGCGATGCACAAATCTTTGAGCAGCCACGGTCACAAGAGGTGGACAATAATGAGACGCAATTGTCGGAAATCCAAAGGAAATGAAGAGGAGCAGCATCCAATCCGGGTGAAGAAATGTGCAGAAGTTTATTTTACCATGAAAATATACAACGCTTCGACCATCACATGGTCTTTTTCAAGTATCATGACCATGTGATGGTCGAAACATTGTATATTTTCATGGCGAAATAAACTTCTGAACATTTCTTCACCCGAATTGGATGCTGCTCCTCTTCATTTCCTTTGGATTTCTGATGTCCAATTGGGTCTTTGGACTTTGAGCGTGCATCTCCTTGATCCTGATAGTGTTGTCAGCTATCTTTTTGTATGCTTGACAATTGCCGGAAAGTCAGGAGGAGGAGCAGGGTGCGGATGTGGCAGACAAGGTGGTGGATGATATAGTGACTGACCCAACCTGGCAGGAGGACATGCAGAGCGAGGAGAGCAGCACACATGGGGAAGGAGGCACATCACCCAAACAGGCAGGAAGAAGCAGTGTGGTGGCCGCAGACAGACGTTCCCCATAATACCAACAGGATGGAAGTTGCCATTCCAACTATTGGATCTTCCCGAGTCTGATTATTTTTTACAGACTCTGCCGATAACCCCAAACAGGCCATTTGCAGCACTTGCCATGCCCGCATCAGCAGGGGTAGCAAAACTATCAGCCTGACCACCACCAGTATGATTAGACACATGGCAGCAGAGCACTCAACTTTGTGGGCCGAACCCCAGGCTCCAGGAACAATGTCTGCAGGTGACAACACTGCTTCTTCCACTGTTTTGCGTACAAGCCAATCCCCAGTTCACAGTGCCTGTCAAGATGTCTCAGGCCCTGCACCTGTTTTTGCCCACAGTCAACCAGCACCATCATCAAGCCCGTCCACGTCCTTGTCCCAGCCCAGCCTTCAGTTGTCTATGCCCCAGTCATTGGAGCACAATGCCCCACAGGCCACAGTACTTAATTCGCACATTTCTCGTCTACTTGCTCTCAAAATGTTGCTTTTTAGGCTCGTTGAGAGGGAAGCTATCCGCAACCTGATGGTGGCAGCCGTCCCAAGGTATTCGGTCCCCAGTCGCCACTATTTCTCCCGTTGTTGCCATACCGGCATTACACCAGCATGTGTACCACAACATTACCCGTGCCCTCAACAATGCTGTCACTGGGAAAGTCCACCTAACCTTGGACATGTGGACAAGCGCTTGTGGGCAAGGACGGTACATCTCACTGACGGCACACTGGGTTAACATAGTGGAAGCCGGGACCCAGTCCAACCTTGGGATGGAACACATCCTTCCCATGCCAAGGATTGCAGGCCCTACGTCAATCAGGGTTGCCCCCACAGTCTACAGCTCCTGCACGTCCTCTTCAGCCTCCATCTCTGAAATGAACACATCAGTCAGAAGCTGGAAGCACTGCAGCACTGCCTCAGCCAAGTGTCAACAGGATGTGCTGAAGCTGATCTGCATAGGTGACAAACCGGACAATGCAGAACAGTTGTGGACAGCGCTGAAAGAGCAGTCAGATATTTGGATGACACCGCTGAACCTACAGCCAAGCATGGTCATGTGTGACAATGGCCAGAACCTGGAGGCAGCTCTGAGGCAAGGAGAGCTCACACACGTACCTTGCCTGGCCCATGTGCTTAACCTCGTGGTTCAACGTTTTCTCAAAAGCTACCCAGAGCTGCCAGATCTGCTAGTGAAAGTACACCGTTTGACAGCCCATTTTAGAAAGTCAGCTATAGCTTCAGCCGCCCTTGCTGTGCTTCAGCAGCGTTTGTAACTTCCGGCTCACCGACTGGGGTGTGATGTCCCCACGCGTTGGAACTCTACACTGCATATGTTGGAAAGGATTTGTGAGCAGAAGAGGGTAGTTGTTGACTATCAGCATCAACAAGGCCGTCAATGTTCAGTTCAGACTCCACACATAAGACCTCAGGAGTGGACACGGATATCAGACATACGTACCATCCTCCAGAACTTTGAGGACTGCACCAAGATGGTGAGCAGCATTCTGAAAACCTCCCTGCTCACAATTAAAGAGGATGCACGGAGCAAGGAACCATACAGGGTGATTACACTCAGCTCAGGCTCATGTCGTCGCAACGTGGATTGGTAGACAATGAGGAGGAGGAAGAACAGGAGCTACTTTCATGCGCTAAAGACGGTACTACAAGCACAGCTCTCATACAGTCTGTTCAGCGGGGAAGGCCTGAGGACAGGGAGGAGGAGGATTAGGATGAGGTGGAGGAGGACAGCATGGTCAGATATCCTGTTGGTGAGGACACAGAAGTTTTGCCTGATAGCAGTCTGGCACGCATGGCTGACTTTATGTTGCACTGCATTTCCTGTAACCCTCACATTATAAAATTTTCAGTGACACTCATTACAGGTTGGTGACACTTCTAGAACCATGCTACAAGGATAAGTTTCAAACTATTCTTCCATAGGCAGAGAGGTGTACAAAAATGTTGCTGTACCAGAGGGCCTGCTGGCAGCAGACGTCAGAGTTTGATGTACAACCAAGGAGTCCAAGCGAGAGAGACAGAAGTACATTCCAGCTCAGGCATGGGAACAATGGCAAAGTTCTGAGACGGTTTTCTCAGACCCTCCCATTGTGACGCCACAGAGGCAAGGGGTGCTGTCAAAAGAAGTTCAATGTTTGGGAAGATGGTGAGGGAGTACCTTGCAGATCGTACAAATGCCCTCCGGGATTCCTCTGTGCCTTTTAATTATTGAGTATCCAAGCTGGACACGTGGCATGAACTGGCTCTCTATGCCTTGGAGGTCCTGGCCTTCCCTGCTGTTAGCGTTCTGTCAGAGCGGGTTTTTAGTGCCGCTGGTGGAATTATAACAGATAAGTGAATCCGCCTGTCAATTGACAATGCTGACAGGCTGACTCTTATAAAAATGAACAAGGGCTGGATTGGGCTCTATGAAATGAACAAGGGCTGGATTGGTCAACACTTCTGTACACCACCTAATGAAAACAGCGAAACATAACCTCAAATACATTGTCTTTTTTGTGGAGGTGTATTCTCATACACCTCTTCACAACCACACATGGGTATCTGCTTCCTGATTTGGTTTGTTTGGTGTTATCCTCCTCCTTATCCTCATCCCCATCATCCACAACCAGTAAAACACCAGGATGAACTTATTCCATGATGCAAAAGTCACTCAAATTTTGGCAAGGGTGTTTTTATGATACCTGCTACTAATTTGAAACCAAAACAAGTATTACTCCCTCAGGGGGAACTTTCATAAAACTGAGATGTACGTTTATTCTTCCCATTTATTCTTATATTTTATTCTTATATTTACCATTTTTCCTATCTGTGGAACATCCTCTTATGACCTAGTGTATACCTCTCCAATATAAGAAAATTGAAATCCTATTATATTATATTTATATCCCTGTCTCTGAGGTGTTGCTAGGGACAAACTTAACTCGTCGAACACATTCTGGCTTCATATCTATGAACCTGTGTTCGCCCCTCCCTTTTGTTATTTTCCTTCATAGGTGGATTCACATTTTTTATTTATTTTTTTGATTTCAGTATGATTTATCATTATATCTCCTCATTCTCCTCCACCTGGACTAATGTGTTCTGTGCTGCTACAGGCAGTCCAGTTTTTTGGCAAGGGTGTCTATGATGCCCATAGTATATTTTTTAAAAATTTATCCCCCATGGGTAAATGTTTGTCAGCCCATGCACGGCGTGTATGGGCAATACAAGTCTAGTAGACCCGCTCTTTTACATTGGGCCTAGTTTTTAATGAGGCCTTCATCAATGTCAGCTCATTCTCTGCCACTAGATGACCAGGGTTAACGTGTTCTGTGCTGCTACAGACAGTCCAATTTTTGGCAAGGGTATTTTTATGATGCCCATTACTAATTTTAAACAGAAACAAATGTTACTCCCCCAGGGGGAAATCTCATAAAAATGAGATGTATGTATAATCTTCCCATTTATTCTTATATTTTACATTTTTCCTATCTGTGGAACATCCTCTTATGACCTAGTGTATACCTCTCCAAAATAAAAATAGTGAAATCCTATTATATTATATTTTATTTATATCCCTGTCTCTGAGCTGTTGCTAGGGACAAATGTTATGAACAGGTCACCGAGGAGGAATAGGCTAGGCCACCAGGAAACCAGAAAGGTTAGTAGCTTAGCGGATTGCAGACCCCTAATCCTAACAACACAACTAACAGTAGCCGTGGAGCGCACCTACGATGCCCTAGATGCCTCGACACAGCCAGAGAACTAACTAGGCCTAAAGCAATAAAGGTGAAATCTAAACTGCCCCGGAGTAGAACCCCAAAGAAATAGATAGCCCCCAAACATATATTGTCGGTGAGACAAGATGAAACACAAACGCAGGCAGAAAATAGATGAGTAAATGATGGGGCCTGAACTGACTAGATAGGATAGGAAAGGAAAGACACTGTCTGCAATCACGCAAAAACCCTAAAAAATTCAACACAACTGATGTATCAAAAAACATTGAGGTCTCACGACCTGGCCCCCACTATATCAGCATTCTGGTATAAACTGGCAGCAAAGCAAAAGAGACTAATATAACAGGGGACTGAACAAACTAACACAAGCTGTAACATATGGAGCGGGGTCCAGCACAGCCCCCTGCAGGAAGCACGCTGAACCCTCACAACAAGCAGAAAGAGGCAAAACCAGATCAGCTGTAAAGGATTAGCAAATGAACAACTTAACTGAAAAATGCAGGATCAGGGCAGGAGACATCAGACCTCAGAATGCACAGGAAAACTAATCACCAGCAGGGATTGAAGGAAGCCTGCTGACTTAAATACTCCAATCAGTAACCCCAGATCTCCAATCATCATCATCAGGTGGCAGACCTCTGTCAATCCGGCCAGCTCCACTACCCACAGTAACCACCAGAGGGAGCCCTGACCCAGAAGTAAGAGAATTCACAACAGACAAACATATCTCATTGAACACATTCTGGTTTCATATCTATGAACCTCTGTTCTCCCCTCCCTTTTGTTATTTTCTTTCATAGGTGGAGTCACATTTTTTATTTATTTGTTTGATTTCAGTATGATTTATCATTATGTCTCCTCATTTTCCACTACTAGATCAACAGGGTTAACGGGTTCTGTGCTATTACAGCTAGTCCAATTTTTGGCAAGAGTGTCTATGATGCCCATAAAATGCACATTAAACTTTTTTAACAATTTTACTCCCCCAGGGGGAAATGTATGTCAGCCCATGCACTTAGTGTATGGGCATTCCAAGTCTAGGAGACCCGCTCCTTTAAATTGGGTATAGTTTTTAATCAAGCCTTCCTCCATGTCAGGGTGGGTGTTTTTCCTGGGTGTTAAATACTTGTTATGGAATAGTTTGAGGTGTATCCCACAGGGGAACATGTTTACCATCCAACACACTTAGTGTATGGGCAAAACAAGTCTAGGAGACCCGCTCCTTTTTAATGGGACATTTTTTTGTTAAGAGGCCCTCCTCCATGTTTCTTCCAAGGGGGAATTGGGGTTATTGGGGTGCATATGACTTGGTAGCAGGGCAGGCTTTACAGTCAATGCATAACAAAACAGAATGGGAGTAAAAAATTAATAATGTGAAGTGGATTTTCCTGTGCCCATCCAGTATGTGGGTTCAAAGGCTTATTGGGGTGCATTTGACTTGGTAGCAGGGCAGGCCTTGCAGTCAATCCATAAGAAAACAGAATGGGAGTAAAAAATGAATAATGTGAAGTGGATTTTCCTGTGCCCATCCACTATGTGGGTTCAAAGGCTTATTGGGGTGCATATGACTTGGCAGCAGGGCAGGCTTTGCATTCAATGCAACATTTTTTATGGAAGCCATCCTGGACATCTCATGAAAGGGGTATTGGGGTGTGTCGTAATTCTTGGCAGCCCATCCACTCACCGCATAGGCTATAACAGTTTAGGAGACCCACTGTTTAATAATGGCCCTTTAAGCAGATTAATGCTGCCTGATGCCCCTATAAAAATAGGCTCTGTGACTTTAAGAGTCCCTCCTTCATAAATGAAACAAGATATGTCTGCTTTTGTGTCACTCACCACATGGCCAGCTAGGGTTGGTAAATGTTACAATGACATTTCCCAATGAATGCATTTGTTTTGGTTGAAAACAATGTTAAAGTTGAAAAACACTTCAAAAATGCTGCATCTGAACATAGCCCAAGTGGTGGAGGAACATTTTGGTCTGGGGTTATTTATTTTGCCTTATATACAAGTCATTAACCTGGAAAGGATGTACCTTAACATATTTCCCAGCAAAATCTGTTTTGGTTTCATTTTGGTATGTTTTTTGGTGCCCCGCTAAAAATGGCATGAAACTGAAAATTCATTTAAAGCTGTGAACTAGGAGTCAGAAATGCTTCCAAGGGCGATCCCCATGATGTCTCCATGTAATTTGAGCAGTGTTTCCAACAATTTGCTGACATTTTTAGACCTTAAAAGCACCCTCGGGGGATTGCGGTAAATATGCTTGGGTCTCCCATAGACTTTTATTGTGCTCGTTGTTCTGTCCGAGTACCCGAGTATTCCAATTTTCTCATCCCGAACAACAAGCACCCCAGCATTTTAGTGCTCGCCCATCACTAGTTATCACTGGAACTAGGTTTGGGGGATGAAGGTCCAACCCAATACTCTAGACTGCCAAGAACCCCTCCAGGGTTAAAGGGAAACCTATCAAAGTCCTGATTAAGTCTGCGACTCGATTCCAGAATTCTCTTATCTTGGGGCACCACCACCACACATGACCCAGATCACCTTTTTTACCACATCGCTTCCAGCATAAAGAGGAATATGATTTGTTAAATTTGGAAATTTTATTAGGGGTCAAATACCAGTTCATATGTATCTTATTTAGTTGTTCAAGATGGTTAATGCTTGAGGAGTACTTTTTAGTAAATGTGGCCACAATCCACCAGTGTTCAGGGGTGGAAAAGATAGTGCTTTCTCCCAGACAATCATATAAGGGAGTTTGACAGACTCCGCTGGTGAATTAAGAGTACTATAAAACAGAGACAATCCATGTTTATGTGGTTATTCTATTTTAAAGTATTTCTGCATCATGTCTGATGGGTCAGGACTCCACCAAGCTGGAAATGTACACGAATGGATAAAATGACGAATTTGGAGGTTCTGTTAGAAGCACGTTTTGGGAATCTTGTAAAGTTGGGACGAATTTGCAAAAGAGAGGAATACAGGGCCGTCTTAAAGTTTGTCAAGGGTGCTTACCCCTAATTTCACCCACAGGTCTAGCGACAACCTAGAGATGTGTGCCTCTATCTCTTTTACAGAAATGCATGTAAATAGGGATTTTGTCAGAGTTCTATCAAGTTTATTCCAATAAGAAATCAATGAGGACATTGTATGGAAGGGGAAATTCAAATTCAGGAGCTTCAGTAGCTCAATCTCTAGCAATAGACCTGTGGGGAGCAAACTGTCTTTCTATTTGGAGCCATCTATAATTAAGCTGCCATGTGGTACAAAGATTGATTTGGTACGCTCATGCCACCCCGGGAATATTGGAAATGCAGAGCCCCGACCGCCACCCTTGGTTTTTTTGTTTTTCCAAATAAACTTACACAATATGGATTGTAGAAGCCCTATCCATCTAGATGGGAACTTGAGGGGGAGACATCTAAACAAGTAGGTAATCTTAGGCAGCAGCATCATTTTTACTATTTGTATTCTGGCAACCCATGACAGTGGGAGAAGGGTCTGCCTCTCCAAGTCCCCATGAACCTCCGAAATCAGCAATTCACCGTTCAACTTAATTAGATTTCCAAATTTTGCAATTTTAATTTCCCAAATATGTAAATCTCGCTTCCTTCCACTTAAAGGGAAAATGTTCTAGTATTCTATCCTTTACCAAAGGTGTAATATTTATGGGGAATATGATAGACTTTGTGGCATTTAATTTGTAATATGAGATTCTGGAGAATTCAGTTAAAGTGTCCATGAAACCCACCAGGGACTCTTCCATGCCGGTGAGAGATAATATCACATCATCTACATACAATCTCACCACATGGTCCATATCTCCTACATGTACTCCATGTATGTTTGGATTAGTTCTAAGAGTTCTAAGTGCTAAGAGCCTCTGCCAGCAGCTCCATTAGCAAAGCAAAGATAACTGGCAAAAGAGGAAGCCCTGCCAGGTGCCATTAAATATCACAAACCGATCTGAGGTGAAGCCAGATGCACTCACGACCGCGTTCAGATTACAATATAGGGTAAATATAGCCCACAAATCCAAACTTATCTAGAACCTCTCCCATATAACCCCAATGCACTCTGTCAAACGCCTTCTCAGCATCAAGAGACAGCAGTACATCTAGGAGTTTACTAGTCTCCATTATCTCCAACAAATTTATTACTCTTCTAGTGCCGTTCTTGGCCTGTCCCCCAGGGACAAACCCAACCTGGTCAAGTACTATTAGAGAGGGAAGAACTGACATTATTCTGGCTGCCAGTATTTTAGACAATTTGTTTAGATCACAGTTTATTTAGGAGATAGGCCTAAAATTAACAAGAGTGTTTGGGGGTTTCTCTGGTTTAGGGATGGTTGTGATTACTGCCTCCAGGTTTTCTTATTGAAGAACTACATTTCCAAAAATTAAAAGTTTTTGGGAGGTAAGGAGCTAAAGTTTTGACGAAACAATGATAATAGGTGTTAGAAAAACCAACCGGGTTTAGTAGAACGGATTATTTGCTCTATTTCACTGATAGATAGGGGAGTACTAAGGACACTTAATTGAGCTGCTGATAATTTAGGGAGTGAGATTCTTTCTAGGAAGTTACTAATTTCCTGTATGGGGATCCTCTTTTAGGTTGTATAGAAATTGTAAAATCGCCTAAATACCTTAGCGATGTCAATCGGATTTAGTACTTTTGTCCAGTTAAGGCCCCATCTCACTAAGCAATCTCGGTAGCGAGATCGCTGCTGAGTCACAACTTTTGTGACGTAACAGCGATCTCACCAGCGAGATCGCTGTGTGTGACAGCGATCAGCGAGCGGCCCCCCTGCCGGTATCGCTGATCGCTGCAAGAAACCTCTGGACATTTGTTTGGTCGCTGGTCTCCCGCTGGCCAGCATGCATCGCTGTGTGTGACAGCGGGAGACCAGCGATCAGGTGTAAAAAAATAATAAAAAAAAATAAAAAATATAGTTATTCTCACCTTCCGATGTCCCGTTCAGCCATCCTGCCTCTCTCCACGCTCCGGTCCCAGTGATCCTTTGCATGAATGACTGCGAGACTTTGTTATCCCGCGAGACCGTGACATCTCGCGGTCATTCGTGCAAAGGATCACTGGGACCGGAGCGTGGAGAGAGGCAGGATGGCTGAACGGGACGTCGGAAGGTGAGAATAACTATATTTTTTATTTTGATACTATTTTCTACAGCGATAGCCAGCGATGCCGGGCGCTCGGCATCGCTGTGCTGATCGCTGGTGAAGCTGTCTGTGTGACAGCTCACCAGCGATCACATAGCGACTTACCAGCGATCCTGACACCTTCATATCGGTGTCGGGATCGCTGGTGAGTCGCTTAGTGTGACGGGGCCTTAAGGTTTATTCAAGTATGCAATCCTATTTCTTATCTCCCTTTTTTTAATTCTCCTAGCTAAGATCTTTCTTGCTCTATCTCCCATTGCATAATATTGTGTTTTGGAATAAAAGTAGAGCATGCAGCCTCATTGTATGTTCTGTTATTTTTTGGGACAACTGTGGGGTGGGGTTTTTCTTGTTGATTTGTTCCAGATTGTTAATATGAGTTAGTAGGTCTGACACTTTCACCTCTCTCCTTTTCTTTTCTATTGCTGTCATTTTAATAAAAATGCCTCTCATATATGCTTTGTGGGCTGACCATACCACTTCGTCTGAGGTGGAGTTATTATCATTTATGTCAAAGAAGTCTTTTAATTTGGTCTTTATTAACTCAATGTTTTTTTGTTGGTCAGTAAAAAATCATTTAAATGCAAGCTATTAGCTTTGCACGAGGAATCACTGTCAGATATTGTGATCGAGACAGGAGCATGGTCAGACCACGAGATGGCACCTATCGTTGCATCAAGTTCAAAACCTAAAATTCTATCATCCAGAATAATATAGTCTATCCTGCTGTAGGAAATAAATCTAGAGGAGAAGTGAGAGTAATTTCTCTCAGAGCTGTGGAGATATCTCCAGTAGAGTTGAGCGAAACAGGTCAGCCAGATTCATAAGTCGCCGACTTATGGCAAAGTCGGGTTTCGCCGACCGAAACCCGACCACAGCATGAAGTCGGCCATGCAGTTGGCAAAACGAGCGCCAAAATCGGATTCCCCAGAATGCTTGCACGTGACTTTTTTCAGCCACTGAGCAAGGATGTACACTGTGGGCAACGAGATGACAGGTGCAGAGTCCGGGGAGAGAGAGAGATTTCACCCACTTTAAAAAAAAAGCAGTCCGGCATGTAGGTGTGTTTACTGTCCACCACTCCCTGCCGACTTTGCTTCCCCATTGACTTGCATTGGGTTTCGTGTTTCAGTTGGACCTTCGACTTTTCACGATAGTCAGCCGATTTCGTTCGACTCGACTTTTGAGAAAGTCGGGTTTCATGAAACCCGACTCGACCCTAAAAAGGCAAAGTCGCTCATCTATAATCTCCAGGTATCATGTAAGTTGTATTCTGAAACAAGAGATCTCATCTCACCCCTAGAGGTATGTCTGTTTGAGCAATCTATAACACAGCAGACATGGGGAGATTGAAATCTCCACAGCCAATTTTAAACCCTTTGGAGAACACCTGAACCCTCTTAAGTGTTCGTCTAATAAATGATAACTGGTGCTTATTTGGGGCATAGAGAGATACAATTGTGAATTTAGTGTTACTTAAAGAAAAATCAAGGAAAATAAAACACCCCTCCGGATCACTAGTAGTATCATACAATTTAAAGGTTAGTGAGTCTCTTATAAAAATAGCCATTCCAGCTCTTTATTCTTGTTTGCAAAGATCTGGTGAGGATATCGTGGGTTATTTAGTCGAGCATTATGAGGCACCAACAAGTGTATTTCTTGAACACAAATTACATCAGCAGTTTCTTTGCAAATATTCTTCCAGAAGATGGATCTTTTTACTGGTGGGTTTAAACTATTGGCATTTATAGATAAAACCTTAATATGCATTGTTAATACTATACATTGCTTTATGTGAGACCACTGCTCCTAAAAGAGTGACAAACATGGGGAGGACGGACAGGGGGAGGATTGACAGGGGAACAAATTTGCTTGAATATACAGATGAAGGGATATCAAGCCAAAATTTTTGCTTCAACATAAGAGGAAGGTTGAATCTTCCATTATTGCAATAAATCTCTTGCCTTTTCCTGGGGATGTGCAGACAAATATGGAATTGTCCTTCAAGACTTTCAATTTTGTGGGGAACCCCCAGTGGTACTTTATCCCTTGTTCTCTGAGGGCTGTAGTATACAACATATATACCCACCTCTGAGCTAAAGTACCTGCCGACAAATCAGGGATTACCTTTAGCTGGACCAATTTGTCTGGAAGTTTTGGCCTTTTCCTGAGACCAGCCATAAAAGTCTCCTTCACTGTATAGAAATGAATGCAGACAATAACATCTCGAGCTTAATCTGGGCTGAGACCTTTTGGTTTTGGAATCCTGTGTATTCTATCCACTATTAAGTACTAGCTGTCTGCAGAAGGTATCACTGTTTGTATAAAGCTCTGCAGGAGACCTGGCAGGTCTCTATCAGGATTAGATTCATCAATCCCTTTAAAGCGATTATTGTTTCTCCTGGATCTGTCCTCAAGATCCAGGGTTTTGTTGTGGATTTGGGAAAACTCCTTTCCTAAAGCCTCATTAGCACCTATTAGTTCATTATGAGATTTAGTAAGCTCTACCAGTTTTTGCTCCAGATGATCTGTTCTAGTGCCCAGCTCCTGCAGCTCTCCCTTAAAGTCAGATATCATTGCTTTTAGATCAGATTGGAGCTCTTGTCTCAGAGACTTCAGCAAAGCCTCCATTGTTTTTGGTGTGAGGGGGGTATCTGTCCCTCCTCACCTCTTTCTGAGACTGCTGCATGTAAGCCACCCCTTGATGAGCATTAAGAAGGAGCTGGAGAAGGAGAAGGTGAAGCCATTTTAGAGGCTGCACACATTACCTGGTCCTGAGAGAAATATGCAGTCACCTTTCTTGGGGAGCTCCTTCTCGCTTACCTGCCCTACACCATCTGAATCACTGTGTCCTCAGGTCACCAGGTAACTTATTTAGGGCTTCCCAGGGCGATTTTTCACCTTGTTGTGCCGAGTTAAGGCCGATCTCTACTACAGCTCCTTCACTAAGCAGCGAGGGCCATCCAAAGCTTGGTCACGCCCCAAGAACAGCCTAGAACATGGTTAATGGAAAAAACTATTTTCATATTTTAAATCAGGACCCCTGACATACCTGTTGTACATGGTGTACTGTAGTTCTTCAGGTGTGTGAAAATCTGCATATGGGTACCTTTTATCTCTTGCTTACCCTGTAACTGAGGATGGTCCTGCAGTTATTAGATCTAGACTGTAATAGTATCAGGTTTCCCCATACCCTTGGAGCACCAATGCCTCAGCCATGGATTTTACCTGAAGTTCTGCAGCAGTAGAAATTATTCCCAGGTTCAGGGCTTGCATCATATCTCTCCCAAGTAGATTACAGGGACACACAGTTGATAATATTATTTATGTAATTGCACTTTTACCTGTGCCGGGGTCCTGTATCTCCACTGGTGAAGACAATGGTTCTCTATATGCCTTACCATGTGCTCCTTCTAAATGTACTAAGGTTCTAGAGGCTTCTGAATCAAAAAGAAAAGTGACCTCATGGTTTCCCACTAGGAGGGTTACTTTTGGAAGTGAAGTGTTTTGTAAATGCATTTCTATTTCAGCCGAATTAAATATTTCCTCTCATTACACGTTTCCTTTTCTTGTACCAAATTTTCGCTTTTTATCAAAGTAAGTTTACCATCAAATACTACCCTTTATGTCATCTGTCAGGGTACTTTACACATTCAAGGTCTATTTTACGCACATACTTAATATCCCCTTCTAATGGTCCCTTCTTATTGTAAGACCAGAGACAACCACATTCCGTACTTTTGCCTGAAACATTTCCCATGTTCACAGCTTATATCTCAAACTCAAGACTGTTTGTTCAGGCTTGGGTGGTATGTTCTTCTGGTTGTTCACGATTAAAGGGAAATATGAATCGTCTATTTTTAGGAACGTACAATTTTTCACTTTCTATTTGTGTAAGAGTTAGGTCTATAAGTTGGCCTATAAGTTTATGACCAACAAGAACACAATGTACATTTAATCTGAAGACTGTTATTTTTGGGTACCATGATGAAGAAGGACCGTATCCAGTTTAATTCAATGGATACCCTCTTGGTGCAATCTTAACTTTCCAGCCATCAGATGAAATACCCAATAACAATCCTGCCTTACATTGAGGACAAGATATTAAAATATATCTGTGGATCTGTAATAAGCTGCAGGTGTTGGGTATGTCACCACGGAACAATCGGACCAACAGTTAAAAGGGGGGTTTATTTACAGGGATTTAACACTGGCAATATAACAGTGTGAGTATTGATAATACGAAAACAAGCTCTCAAAAAAAGCAAAAGGCATAAACAGTATTAAACAGTATTAAACGGTGTTCTCTGTGAAAGCACTTATCAGTCTGAAGGGGACTTGCTTGAAGGGTCAAACTTCTCCCACGTTGGCACCGATCACCAGCGGCACTTTTCGTCTAAAGTCTCTCTGCACTCTGTGGTCTGTCACCATCCACAACCAGGGTCTCAGGGGCTATTGCGGGAGTCAGAGGGGATACGAGGCAAACGGGGTCCCCCCTGCTCTGAGTCATTCGCTCAAACACTACAGTCTCTCCTGGGGAAGCGAAGCTCTGGCTGCAATCGAGCCTCTCCACAGGAATCAGGGGCTCTACACTAACACCGCTGGCACCAGGGGGCTGCACGCGGGGGTCACTGTCTCTGTACGGGTCACTGCCTTTACATGGGGCACAGTCTCTGCACAGGGCACTGCCTCAGCACGGGCCGCAGTCTCTGCACGGGCCGCCGTCTCAGCACGGGCTACAGTCTCTGCACGGGGGTCAGGACACACCTCATCTGTCACTGCATCTCTCTGTGCGGTCCCCCGGTCTTTGCCTTCTGAATGGGAGCTCTCTTTCTCTCAAAGTCTGTAGGTGTCTTGTCCTGAATGCTGCCTAGGCTGCTCTGAAGACTGCGAGCGCGCGCTTTTCCCGCTCTCTGCCCGGCTTCCTTTCTGTCCCACACCCTATCTCTGTCCCCGGGGAACCTGCTGTGCTGCTCAATGGTTCCAGACATGGAGCAGAGGAGGCTACCCCCTTACAGGTCTATGCCTCATAAGGATGTTATATGAAAGATGAGGCCTATGCACAAATCCTTGAGAACAATGGATGTCTACCCACTTGAAAGAAGTCTGATGAATATCAGTGGAATTCATATGTCATCAAGAAGATAAGAAACCAGTATCAACAATTCAATTACTGTTACTAATACCCAGGATCTAAAAAATCCTCAGTGAGTACTCAATGTCCTAGATATTTACCAACCTGAATCTCTATATCCTGCCACCTCTGTCTGATAAAGGTCTGTGAAGGACGAATGTGACAACACAGTGTAATGAGATCACTGATATGAAAGAGATATGCTCACAAGGACTTTTGACTAGGGTAGCAGTACAAATACACAAGAACTTCCACAGTTATAGACTGTACATACACACAAACACAGAGACATATCTCAT
Source organism: Dendrobates tinctorius (assembly GCF_039654945.1). NCBI lineage: Eukaryota > Metazoa > Chordata > Amphibia > Anura > Dendrobatidae > Dendrobates > Dendrobates tinctorius. The sequence goes on along the minus strand of NW_027361808.1, from coordinate 1,775,983 downwards.
TAATAGTATATAACAGATAAGAAAAGCGTATAAGACAAGAGATTAAAATTCCCTCCTACTCCTAGACCTGAAGTGCTGAGATAAAGTCCATTGACACTGTCTCTTTATTTCCAGAGACGTTCCCGTTCTTAAAATCAGGTATTTGGTGCACCATCGGCGTGGGTTGTGCTACCCCTCAGTGATTGTGATAAGGTCATATTTGACCGCCGCAAATCTGTCTTTGCGTCCATTTTTTAAAATGAGGAGGGTTTAGCCACTCAATGTTATTAAAAAAAAACAACACATATAACAATACAAAAGGGAATATTCTCTATTTGTGGAGCAGATGCCGTGTACCTAGGTGTTTTAAACCGTTATGATAACCTATGAATTGTCTCCAGTCCACACATGACTATCGACCATACCTAACTGGACTCCCTTATACACTCGGGATTTTATATTTCAATCCTCCAAGGAATCTCTTGAGTAACATAAAACATATATTTAGGGCATTTTAGCTCCATAATTTTAAAAGACACACAAATGAAAACAGAACATTTAACAGGAATCAAAATTCAACAAAGTACAGAAGACAAAAAAAAATGCCAGCAAAAATTACCGTATTTTTTGGACAATAAGATGCACTTTTTTCCCAAAAATTTTTTGGGGAAAATGGGGGTGCGTCTTATGGTCGCAATATACTTACAATTTCTGTTGCGGCGGTCCCGTAGCGGCGGTCCCAATGCAGCCTCCCTGTTCTCTGTGGTGTGGTGGGGTCGGGGCTCTGTAGTGTGGCTGCAGCGGGGCTCTGTGCTGCGTGGGGGGGCTTCCCCGGCATTTCGTTAAAGCCCGAAAACCCCACGCAGCTCCGTTACTGCAGCGCTGTGGCCTCCAGAAAGATGGCCGCTGGGAGCGGTGCATACTCAAGTTCAAATCACGGCAACGAGATCTCTGGACAAGATCTCGGGACAAGATCTCGTTGCGGACATCTGAAGCTGAGCAGCGGCCATCCTTCCAGAGGCCCCTGGAGGCCATCTGTCTGGAGGCCTCCGTGTCGCAGCAACGGAGCTACGGGGGGCTTTTGGGCTTTAACGAAATGCAGACGGAGCCCCCCACGCAGCACAGAGCCCCGCTGCAGCCACACAACACAGCCCTGACACCACTGCACCACAGAGCACAGGGAGGCTGCATTGGGACCACCGCCACGGGACCACCGCAACAAGATTTGTAAGTATATTGTGACCAGAGCACAGCCACCCCTGTTGTGAGTTCATTTTTCGGTCCACCAGTTGTGAGTTCTCCTTTCAGGCTCCCTCTGGTGGTAACTGGAGGTAGTGAGGCTGATTTAATCAGTAGAAATTTGCCACCTGATAATGAGGATGATGATTGGACCTCAGGAATCTCAGACTGGATTTAAGACAGCCAACGACCTAGTCTGGTGCTGGTGATTCCTTCTGGCTTGTCAGTTCTTGGTTTTCTGCTCTGTTCCAGTCATCTGAAGGTAAGTTTTTCTGCTAATGTTCACACTTGATTTTGTTGGTCTATTCAGTTTTTTGTGTGGTCAGCCAACCCCGGCTGGGGCTGCGCTAAATTTCCACTCTTATTTATCTGTATTTGCCAATTTGCTTTTTGTCCCTTATTAGATTGGCCTCTTTTTGCTCTGTCTCAGAATATTTCAGAGTGCTGATATAGTGGGAGAAGTCTAGTGACTTCAGGGTTAATTTTGCGATCAGAAGTGTTGGACTTTATTTTTGTAGGGTTTTCTGCAAATTTAGACAGTGTCTTTCCTTTCCTATCCTTTCTAGTTAGTTTGGGCCCCATCGTTTGCTCAGCCTATTTTCCTGCCTGTGTTTGTGCTTTCATCTTGTTTCACTGTCAATACATGTGTGGGGGCTATCTTTCCTTTGGGGTCTGCTCTGGGGCAGTTAGTTTTCCCCTTTTCTTGGTTCAGGCTTATTTAGTACTCTGGCTGTGACGAAGCGTCTAGGACCATTGTAGGTATGCTCCACGGCTGCTGCTAGTTGTGTGGTTAGGATCAGGGATCTGCAATCTGCATAGTTACCAACCTCTCTGGTTTTCTGTGACTTAGCTTATTTTGTTTTTTTCTCCTCGGTGACCCATTCATAACAGAATCACCAGCCATAATGCAGATTCTAGGGTACTCAAAAGCAGGAAAAAGTTGTTAAAAAAAGAAAAAAGGAAATAAAGAAAAGTGTCAGAATTTTTTTTTTCAATTTATTTTTTCCTCTTTTTTTTCTGGGGCTGTAGGAGAATTTTTTTTTCTTAATGGAGATTAAGCAATTGTCTGATCATGTGGAGCAACTTGCTGCTGAAGTGCAGGGAATTTCCACCTACCTCATTCAGTCACATGCTGCTGAACCTAAGATCCCTACTCCTTATGTGTTTTCTGGGGATCGGTCTAAATTTCTGAATTTTAAGAATAATTGTAAATTATTTCTTGCCTTGAAGCCTAACTCATCGGGGAGCTCTGTGCAGCAGGTTAAAATTGTCATCTCCTTGCTGCGCGGCGATCCCCAGGATTGGGCTTTTTCTCTGACACCTGAAAATCCTATTCTGACTAATGTGGATGCATTTTTTCAAGCCTTGGGGTTGTTGTATGATGAACCTAATGCTGTTGATCAAGCTGAGAGAACCCTGTTGGCATTAAACCAGGGTGAGGATTCTGCAGAGTTATACTGTCAAAAATTCCAAAAGTGGGCGGTCCTTACTACATGGAATGATAGTGCATTGGCGGCTCTCTTTCGGAAGGGTTAATCAGAGATCGTAAAGGATGTTATGGTGGGATTTCCTGTTCCCTCTTGTCTGGATGATTCTATGTCATTAGCCATTCAAGTTGATTGGCGTTTACGTGAACGTAAGACTACACGGGAGGTATTGATGCTACTCCTTTGGCGGAGAATAAACCTCAGTTTTGGACCCAGGTGATAATGCGAGTTGCCCCAGACCACCAAGAAAATTGTAAATTTTTGGTGCTGCATAGTTTGCATGATACTATTGTTCTGGGTTTTCCCTGGTTGCAAACTCATAATCCAGTTTTGGATTGGAAGTCTGGGTCTGTGGTGAGTTGGGGTTGTCAGTGTGTTCTTAGGGACGCTCCTGTTTTCTCCACCTCTCCTCAGTCTCATGATATTCCTGATTATCTAGCCGATTTTTCTGATGTATTTAGTGAGAGTAAGTCTGCGTCTTTGCCTCCTCATAGGAGTTATGACTGTGCAATTCAGTGGATGCCTGGGTGTAAATTTCCCAAGGGTCGGCTTTTCAACTTATCAGTACCCGAGCATGATGCTATGCGATCCTATATTAAGGAGTCATTGGAGAAGGGTCATATTAGACCATCCTCGTCACCTTTAGGTGCTGTTTTTTTTGTGGCCAAGAAAGATGGTTCATTAAGACCGTGTATTGATTATCGTTCCCTTAACAAAATGACTGTTAAATATCAGTACCCGTTACCTCTGATGTCTGATTTATTCTCCAGAGTTAAGAGTGCCTGCTGGTTTACTAAGCTTGACCTCAGGGAGGCGTATAATCTTATTCGCATCAAGCACGGGGATGAATGGAAGACGGCGTTTAATACTCCGGAGGGACATTTTGAGTACCTGGTGATGCCTTTTGGGCTCACTAATGCCCCTTCTGTCTTCCAGTCCTTTATGAATGATATTTTCCGTGACTTTGTGGATAAGTTTTTGATCATCTATCTGGATGATATTTTGATCTTTTCTAGTGATTGGGATTCTCATGTGGAACACGTCCGGACTGTGTTCCGGATTTTGAGGGAGAATTGCCTGTTTGTTAAGGGATCGAAATGCCTCTTTGGTATACAGAGGATTTCATTTTTGGGATTTATCTTGTCTCCATCGACTATTGAAATGGACCCGGCCAAGGTACAGGCCATTTTTGATTGGGTTCAGCCTACTTCTTTGAAGGCCCTCCAGAAGTTTTTGGGTTTTGCCAATTTCTATCGTAAATTTATTGGTAATTTTTCTGGTATTGTCAAACCACTGACTGATCTGACCAAGAAGGGCGCTGATGTGCTGAATTGGTCTCCTGAGGCTGTCTCAGCATTTCAGGAGCTTAAGTGGAGATTTACTTCAGCTCCAGTTTTACGGCAACCTAATGTCTCACTTCTATTTCAGGTGGAGGTAGATGCTTGTGAGATTGGTGCAGGAGCTGTTTTGTCCCAAAAAGACCCTGTGACTTCTAAGATGAATCCCTCTGCCTTCTTTTCTCGAAAGTTCTCCCCATCTGAACGCAACTATGACGTGGGGAATCGGGAATTGTTGGCCATGAAATGGGCATTTGAGGAGTGGAGACATTGATTGGAGGGAGCTAGAAATCAAGTTGTGGTCCTCACCGATCACAAAAATTTGATTTATCTGGAGTCGGCCAAACGCTTGAATCCTAGGCAGGCTAGATGGGCCTTGTTTTTCACGCGTTTTAATTTTGTGGTCTCTTTTCTTCCGGGCACTAAGAATGTTAAGGCAGACGCCCTTTCTAGGAGTTTCTTTGCCGATTCTCTTAATGTGACCGAGCCTACTACCATCCTAGGTGAGGGGGTAGTTCTTTCTGCCATTTTGCCCGATTTGAGATGCGCCCTGGAGGAATTTCAGGAGGATAAACCTGAGCGTTGCCCTATGGGAAAATTGTATGTTCCTGACCAGTGGAGAAAGAGAGTGATGTCTGAAATTCATTGCTCAGCATTGGCTGGTCATCCAGGTATTTTTCGTACCAGAGATTTGGTGAGTCGGTCTTTTTGGTGGCCTGCCTTATCTCGTGACGTTAGGAATTTTGTACAGTCCTGTGGGACTTGTTCTCGGTCTAAACCCTGTTCTCGTTCTAGTGGGTTGCTGATGCCCCTGCCGGTGCCCAAGAAGCCATGGACCCATATCTCAATGGATTTTACTTCTGATCTTCCTTTCTCTCAGAGAATGACTGTTATCTGGGTGATTTGTCATAGATTTTCGAAAATGGTCCAACTTGTACCACTCCCAAAATTGCCATCTTCCGCTGAGTTGGTGCCCTTGTTTTTACCACAGGTGGTTCGGTTACATGGGATTCCTGAGAACATTGTGTCCGACAGAGGAGTCCAGTTTGTTTCCAGATTCTGGAAAGCCTTTTGTTCCAATCTGGGAATTCAGTTATCCTTCTCCTCCGCGTTTCATCCCCAGACCAATGGACAGTCTGAGAGAACAAACCAGACCTTGGAGTCTTATTTAAGATGTTTTATATCTGCTGATCAGGATGATTGGGTCTCATTTTTGCCCTTGGCCGAATTCGCACTGAACAATAGAGCTAGTTCTGCCACTTTGATGTCACCCTTTTTCTGTAACCATCCGTCAGGAACAATGGATCTGACAGGCGCAGCTCTTCTACTTTCATTTCTCCCTTCTCACCAGATTTTCAGGAAACCCCCTCCCTCTAGATAGTCTCCTGGCTCTAGCTGCTGTGTGAAACCTGATACCACAGTTCGTCAGCAGAGCTTAAGGAAGGAAGATATAGCTGTGCTGGCTTCTCAGGCTCATTGGTCCCGAACACATCACACTTTACAAGGTTGGTATGTAATGTTTTTAGTCATTACTATTGTTTATTTAGCTTGTTTTATGAATGGATAGAGAAAGGTTTGTGGATATTTCATATAAATAAAGCAGATTTTCTTACAAATGAAAGTGTGCTTCTCAGGCACATTGTTCCCTAATGCATATTCTCTCTATTGCTTCAGATTATCTTCTGAAATGGAGAAGAAAATGTATGATCTTTCAAAACCCCATCATGTTGAGGAAGTGGGAAACATGCTGTTAGATGATGATGATGCAAACCCCACAATGAATGAGGATTTTGAAGAAAGTGAGATTGATTCTCATGATGAGGTGGAAGTCTGTGAACTAAATTCTGAAACAGAGCAAGATGGTGACAGTGATGAGGAGGAAGAAGATAGAGAATCTTATTATATGGGAAAAGATAAAAAAAACCAAATGGAACAAGAATCCACCCATAAAAAAACGCATGGAACCTCATAACATTATCACTCACCTTCCTGCAGTTATGGGAACAGCACGTAATGCAAAAAATGCAGCTGAATGCTGGAATACTTTTTTCACAGATGACATTCTGGGCTCTATTGTCATATACACTAATCAATATATAGACAATATAAAGCACAAGTTCATCTGTGACAGAATCCTGAAGCCCACGGATGAAATCGAACTGCATGCATTTTTTGGATTATTATACCTTGCAGGAGCTTATAGGGCAAATCGGCAAAGTTTGGAGGAACTTTGGGGTATAGAAAGTGATGGAATTAAAAAAAATTTAGCCTTGTTATGTCTCTAAAAAGATTCAAGATTCTAATTCGTTGCCTTCGGTTTGATGACAGAACTACCCGAACCGAACGTAAAACATATGACCGGCTTGCTCCAATTCGCGATGTATTCCAAAAATTTGTGGAAAACTGTAAGATAAACTATCGCCCTGGGGCAAATGTCACAATTGACGAAATGCTCCCTGGTTTTCATGGCAGATGCGAATTTCGTCAATACATACCATCAAAACCTAGCAAATACAGAATAAAAATGTATGCCCTTGTTGATGCCAGTAAGACCTACACATACAACATTGAAATTTATGCTGGAAAACAGCCAAGATGGTCCTAACTGTGTCAGCAACAAACCCACTGATGTTGTGAAAAGAATGTCTTTGCCCTTATTTGGATCAGGTCGCAATATAACTGCTGATAATTGGTTTTCAAATTGTGATCTTATTGATTATCTAAAAACGCAGAAGCTTTCATATGTCGGAACTGTAAGAAAAAATAAAAAAGAATTGCCGCCACAGCTTGTTACTGTGACAGGGAGAAAACAGTACAGCAGTATGTTTGCATTCCATGATGGAAAGGTTTTGGCTTCCTATGTACCACGCGAAAAAAAAATGTACTTCTTCTCTCAACGCTTCATAATGATGATGCCATCGATCCTAAATCTGAAGCACAGCAAAAACCAGAGGTTATTACATTTTATAATGAAACCAAAGGGGGTGTTGATACAGCTGATCAGATGTGCTCAACTTTCAGCGTCAGCAAAAACACCAAGCGCTGGCCAATGGTCATATTTTTCACTATGCTAAATTTGGGTGGTATAAATTCACAAATCATTTACCTTGAAAACCAGCTTGAACCACTCCATAGACGATTGTACCTGAAAAAATTGGCCCATGAACTAATGCTTGGAGAGCTACGCAGGAGAAGTATGAAAACCATCGGTATCCCCTCTGGCCTTCAAGTTAGGCTCAAAAGATTCCGCCCAGATATTGATACTGAAAATCCAACACCTGTACCACCTCCCAAAAGAAGGAGATGCACCACCTGCACCATGGAAAGCGGGAACAGAAGGCTTTCTAATTATGAATGTCTGAAATGTCATCATGCAATCTGCCTGACACATGCAAAAATGTATTGCAATTCTTGATCTTTGCTTTGCAAATGTGTTTTTTCTGGGGAACCTTCAGGATCTAATTCAGATTAATTCTGTGTGTAATATTGTTCTAGGTGCCTAGAAAATGTTTTTGTGCCAAAATTTTCTCTTTTTAATAACCGTTACTTGATATCATTGGGGGCTATTTGGTGGGAGTTTTGAAATTTGTGTATATCAAAGTTATTACTTTTATGTTGAGTAAATGGGTTTGTTTTGCACCTGATAATGTGTAGTCTCTTTTATTACATCCCTATGAAGGTCTCTGATCACTTTTAGATCACTGAAATTGAGAAAATTAGATATTCTAGGCATTTTTCTAGCCTGCGTTTGACAGGCACATTGTTCCATTATGAGTTAGTGCGAATATTGTTCCTGACGGAGGGGTAATTTTGGGTTTCATCCTCGATTCTCTTCAGGGCAAGTGGAATCTTTGTCTTGCCCAGGTGTGGACACTGTGGTTGAGGGAATGCAGCAGATATGGGACCAAGTGGTGGATAAGTTGTCACTCTCTCAGGAAAAGGCCCAGCGATTTTCCAACCGACATAGGACCATTGGTCCGCGGTTTAAAGTGGGTGATATGGTTTGGTTGTCATCTAATAAAATTCCTATCAAGGTTGCATCTCCAAAATTTAAGCCAAGATTTATTGGACCTTATAAGATTTTGGAGATTCTTAATCCTGTTTCTTTTCGATTGGCTATTCCAGTTACGTTCAAAATCCATAACGTATTTCACAAGTCTCTGTTGAAGAGGTTTGTTGAGCCAGTGGTTCCTATGGCAGAACCTCCTGACCCTGTGTTGGTTGAAGGCAATATGGAATATGAGGTAGAGAAAATATTGGATTCTCGTTTGGTTAGACGGAGACTCCAGTATTTGGTCAAATGGAAGGGTTATGGCCAGGAGGATAATTCTTGGGTCTCTGCCTCTGATATTCATGCCAATAGATTGGTTCGTGCTTTTCACCGGGCCCATCCTGATCGGCCTGGTGGCGTGGATGAGGGTTCGGTGACCCCTCCTCAAGGGGGGGTACTGTTGTGAGTTCATTTTTCGGTCCACCAGTTGTGAGTTCTCCTTTCAGGCTCCCTCTGGTGGCAACTGGAGGTAGTGAGGCTGATTTAATCAGTAGAAATTTGCCACCTGATAATGAGGATGATGATTGGACCTCAGGAATCTCAGACTGGACTTAAGACAGCCGACGCCCTAGTCTGGTGCTGGTGATTCCTTCTGGCTTGTCAGTTCTTGGTTTTCAGCTCTGTTCCAGTCATCTAAAGCTAAGTTTTTCTGCTAATGTTCACACTTGATTTTGTTGGTCTGTTCAGTCTTTTGTGTGGTCAGCCAGCCCCGGCTGGGGCTGCGCTAAATTTCCACTCTTATTTATCTGTATTTGCCAATTTGCTTTTTGTCCCTTATTAGATTGGCCTCTTTTTGCTCTGTCTCAGAATATTTCAGAGTGCTAATATAGTGGGAGAAGTCTAGTGAATTCAGGGTTAATTTTGCTATCAGAAGTGTTGGACTTTATTTTTGTAGGGTTTTCTGCAGATTGCAGACAGTGTCTTTCCATTCCTATCCTTTCTAGTTAGTTTGGGCCCCATCGTTTGCTCAGCCTATTTTCCTGCCTGTGTTTGTGCTTTCATCTTGTTTCACTGTCAATACATGTGTAGTGGCTGTCTTTCCTTTGGGGTTTGCTCTGGGGCAGTTAGTTTTCCCCTTTTCTTGCTTCAGGCTTATTTAGTCCTCCGGCTGTGATGAAGCGTCTAGGACCATCGTAGGTACGCTCCACGGCTGCTGCTAGTTGTGTGGTTATGATCAGGGATCTGCAATCTGCATAGTTACCAACCTCTCTGGTTTTCTGTGACTTAGCTTGTTTTGTTTTTTTCTCCTTGGTGACCCATTCATAACACACCCCACAGAGCACAGCCATCCCACGGACACAGCCACCCCACAGAACACAGCCACCCCACAGAGCACAGCCACCCCATGGATACAGCCACCCCACAGAACACTGCCACCCCACAGAACACAGCCACCCCACAGAGCACAGCCACCCCACAGAGCACAACCATCCCACGGACACAGCCACCCCACAGAGCACAGCCACCCCACGGAATTCGGACTGTAAGATGGACCCCCATTTGACACATTATTTTTTTCCCCCTATTTTCCACCCCAAAATTTGGGGTGTGTCTTATGGTCCGGTGCATCTTATAGTCCGAAAAATACGGTAATGTTGTATTGTGCTCTTATTTTGGGTTAATCCAGCAGATTCCTTCATCCCTGAGGGTCCTTGACCCTACCATCTAGATAAGTTTAACTTGCACGCAGAAGTTTTTATTCCACAGTAGCCTTCTCACACTGGCTATGTCCCGGTATTTTTTACAAGAACTAACAAACTCCAATTACATCTATGGAGATTTGCACCTTACAGGAGTTTTACAACCCCAATTGTATTTGAACAACTTCCAATTTACATGAGTCTACAAATTCCAATTGCAAATGGTCACAATCACAGTCCCCAAATCAATTCTTAGAATAACATTAATGATGAATTAACAAAGTTACCGAATTATAATAATTAAATGGTCTTATAGATGTAGACGATTCTCAGAGATCCTTGGACTACATACGAAATCTGTCACTCTCTCTCTGTCCGGGATGACTGGCAATACCTAATTTAAGACAGAGGACTTACTTAAGGAGTTTCAAAACTCCCCATGCACGGTTTGCAGTCCTCACCAGTGAGGGAAAGATGTTGGATTCCCAGCCAACACACCAAAATTTCACTATAAACATCTGAAAAAATGCAATGGATAAGACAAGTGACGTGAAGCAGAACTATCAATATGGGAGAGGGAGAAACATAAATATTGATAGTTCTGCTTCACGTCACTTGTCTTATCCATTGCATTTTTTCTGTGTTGTATTGTGCATAAATATGTGACTTCAGATTTTGTTTTAGTCTATGCCTGAAGAAGAGACCTGAATAGTCTTGAAAGCTTGCAATGTGTTACCATCTTTTCAGTTAGCCATTAAAAGGTATCAACCACTGAGGACTCTCAATTCTGAATATTTTTCTATCTACTGGCTAACACGGTACAAAGATATACATCTTTCCTGTATGTTATACCCATGATCCTAAATCAAAAAGGCAATAGTCACTTCGATAAACATATCCCAAGCAAAAATCATCACGGAAGGTGCCGTGAGGATCAAAGAAGTGAAAAACAATGATATTAATAAAAATATAAATTTTTATTGATTACAGATTAAAAAATAACATGAATTGTATTAAAAAGACAGGACTAAGGTCTCCAACAAGGGGGGTAGGAAAAAACCAGCGAATGATATATGGTATCTCCAGAGTGTGCAAATAGCTATTTAAAGTATATCCAAAATTCAAAACGAATCAGAAAGAATCCCTCCAAAGCAAAAAAAAAAAAAAAAAAAAGGCAAAATATTAAAGGCCTATGTTCCAACAGCAGTTACAAAGAACTTGCCAAAATGGGTGCTGTAAGCACTGCAAAAAGAAGAAAATGGCCTGGTATATAGGATGGCTAGGGAGGGAAATAATGTACAGGAGTTATATCCAGAAAAAGGGGCACAGCATAAGTAATAACCAGGATGCAAATAGTGCAATATTGGAGATAAGATTTTACCTGTCGCTGACCACTGTGAAATGAGGCCGAGCACTGAACGCCCCGGGAAGAAGCAACTTATGCGAAACAGTGCTGTCGGGCGGCGGTGGGGGAACTAGGTTCACCAGCTTACAGCCATTCCATCGGCCTCAGTGGTCAGCGACAGGTAAAATCTTATCTCCAATATTGCACTATTTGCATCCTGGTTATTACTTATGCTGTGCCCCTTTTTCTGGATATAACTCCTGTACATTATTTCCCTCCCTAGCCATCCTTTATACCAGGCCATTTTCTTCTTTTTGTAGTGCTTACAGCACCCATTTTGGCAAGTTCTTTGTAACTGCTGTTGGAACATAGGCCTTTAATATTTTGCCTTTTTTTTTTTTTTGGCTTTGGAGGGATTCTTTCTGATTCGTTTTGAATTTTGGATATACTTTAAATAGCTATTTGCACACTCTGGAGATACCATATATCATTCGCTGGTTTTTTCCTACCCCCCTTGTTGGAGACCTTAGTCCTGTCTTTTTAATACAATTCATGTTATTTTTTAATCTGTAATCAATAAAAATTTATATTTTTATTAATATCATTGTTTTTCACTTCTTTGATCCTCACGGCACCTTCCGTGATGATTTTTGCTTGGGATATCTTTCCTGTATGTGCAGAGGTAAGAAGTCTTTGTGGAAAGCTGAGTGACGTACCAAGTGAATGCTATGTGCAGAGGTAGACAGTAGACCGAGGCAGTAGACCGAGGATCATTGCAGGCTGTAGGCTTGTCAGAACAGGTGAGTCTTCAGGTTCTTCTTGTGGAAAGCTGAGTGACGTACCAAGTGTATTCTATGTGCAGAGGTAAGAAGTCTTTGTGGAAAGCTGAGTGACGTACCAAGTGAATGCTATGTGCAGAGGTAAGAAGTCTTTGTGGAAACATGAGTGACGTACCAAGTGAATGCTATATGCAGAGGTAGACAGTAGACCGAGGCAGTAGACCGATGATCATTGCAGGCTGTAGGCTTGTCGGAACAGGTGAGCCTTCAGGTTCTTCTTGAAGGTTTCCGTTGATGGTGAGAGTCTGATATGTTTTGGCAGGGAGTTCCAGAGTATGGGGGAAGCACGGGAGAAGTCTTGTATGCGGCTGTGGGAAGAAGAGATAAGGGGAGAGTAGAGAAGGAGATCTTGAGATGATCGAAGGTTGCATGCGGGTAGGTACCTAGAGACCATGTCACAGATGTATGGAGGAGACAGGTTGTGGATGGCTTTGTATGTCATGGTTAGGGTTTTGAATTGGAGCCTCAGGGTGATATGAAGCCAGTGAAGGGCCTGGCATAGGGGGAAGGCTGGGGAATAGCGGGGAGAGAGGTGGTTTAGTTGGGCAGCAGAGTGTAGGATGGACTGGAGCGGAGCCAGAGTGCTAGAGGGGAGGCCAGAGAGTAGGAGGTTGCAGTAGTAGAGGCGGGAGATGATAAGAGCATGCCCTGGTGTTTTTGTGGTTTTGTGGATGAGGAATGAGTGTATCTGGGAAATATTTTTGAGTTTGAGGCGGCAGGAGGAGGCGAGGGCTTGGATATGTGGTTTGAAAGAGAGCGCAGAGTCGAGGATCACCCTAAGGCACTGAGCGTACGAGACTGGGGAAACAGAGCAGCCGTTGACATTGATGGATAGGTCTGGTGGAAGGGTTGTGTGAGATGGGGGAAAGATGATGAATTCTGTTTTATAAAGATGATGAATTCCTGATATAATAAATGCAGCATAATGTTGTTGAGGGGCATGCAGTATACTTCATCAAATGTAAATTAACAATCAAAGAATTTTTCTGAGGTGAATAGTAAATAACCCACTTCCCCCATTGCATACATATACTGCAGATCGCTTTAAATCACATAGTCCAGGTTCTTACCAATATTAGTACCACTTGAATGAGCCAATGTAGCCCCTACATGTGTTTCACGTGGGCTTCCTTGGGGGCCTATATCCATTTATATGCCAGTCTTCCTAATACACCCATAGCTCCAGGTGAATTCCATAAAGTGACCCATCTGTTGCGCATGTGTGCTGAAGCAAGATACACCCTGAGCGTACTTCCGGCCTACCATGTGGGTAAGGGGAAATCCCCCGTGATGTCAGTGACCCGCACACGTCACATCCTGGGTGCCGTTGGCAACGCAGCGCCTATCATTACGTCACAGACATGCGCAGATCTCATTGCATCACCTTGGAGATGGGTAGCAGAGAGTAACTACCATGGGGACATTAATTAGATGCCGATCTCAATCTTTGCCTTTATCAACATGTTAGGGCAGGTTAGGATAGGATATGGGTTGAACTAGATGGACTTAAAGTCACCCTTCAACCTTAATAACTATGTTACTATATTACTATGTTAATTACCCTAGAACGAATTACAATGCTCAGTCAATCTCTCTATTGTTCACAAACAAATCCTATGGAGCTTTTTTTGGACTCCGTGCACCGCTTAATAATGTACAGAATTACAGTTGTGATAAAAGATCAATGCTTTATCCCCAACGCATTTCGAAGTATAAGCTACTTCTTCCTCAGGGGATGACAGACATGAAAAAATAGCATTGCTTCCAGACTAAATACACTCCACATTTGAAAATTGGCGACAATAGTCACATGTTTTTTTTTTCAAAGAGTCAAAGTTCATATTATGACGTATAGATCAATCACATGGTAAAACACGATCATTAAAAAATAACATATTCCTTTATTCATTCAGAGATAAAATTTGAAAAAAAGAAAGAAAAGAAAATTTAAGAAAAAATATATAAAAAACGAAAAAAGAAGTTATATTAGAAAAAGTCACGATCCAATTGAAGAAAACCGAAGAAGAAAGGGGAAAAACAGCATAACACTCTATCCACCACACCAGAACGGGAACAGATCGCTGAAGGAATTCTCACTGCTCCATAAAGACTTTTTTTTATATAAAAATATATTAATTATATATGCAAGAATATCTATTGCAAATGTACATATCTATATCTATATATATATATATATATATATATATATAAAAAAATCATATGAATCCTCCCGAAAATATGAGAAATGGAAAATAAAAGATAAAAAAAATAAAAAATATACTTATTTATATTTTGTGTGTGTATTGATTAATTAATTAAATCCATTTTAAACCTATTTATGTCATATCCATGAGGAATAATTTCTAGCGAAAATACATCCCGAATTTTTTTGCAGAAGGCATGCTATATCATACTTAAAAGGAAAAAATACACAAATAAATCCATTTTACAGAAAAAACCAATACTAATCACTTATCAAAACATCAAAAGCTGTCTGTGGCATCCACCACAAGAAACAGACCCACAAACAAAAAAGCACCACAAGGGAAACAGGATTGTGCCCTCTACAAGTCGCATGTTCAGCTCCAAACAGGGAAGGAATGTATATATATAAGCATCTCATACATACATATAAAAATAACATTAACCTTTGTTAAATATAAAAGTCTGACTGCACACAATACATTATAGGCAAAAGTCGCAACCAAGAAATTAAAAATGTACCTGATAAAATTGTTGAAATATAATAATTTTACTTGAAAAAATAAAATACATTTTATTATATTTTTTATTTCAACAATTACATAATTTTATCAGGTACATTTTTATATTCTTGGTTGCAACTTTTGCCTATAAAGTATTGTGTGCAGGCAGACTTTTATATTTTTATCGTTCTAATTTTAGCAAAGGTTAATGTTATTTTTATATGCTTATATATATACATTCCTTCCCTGTTTGGAGCTGGTCATGCGACTTGTACAGGGAGCGAACCTGTTTCCTTTGTGGTGCTTTTTTGTTTGTGGGTCTGTTTCTTGTGGTGGACGCCACAGACAGCTTTTGATGTTTTGATAAGTGATTAGTATTGGTTTTTTCTGTAAAAAGGATTTATTTGTGTATTTTTTCCTTTTAAGTATGATTTAGCATGCCTTCTGCAAAAAAATACGGCATGTATTTTCGCTAGAAAATATTCCTCATGGATCTGACATAAATAGGTTTAAAATGGATTTCATTAATTAATCAATACACACACAAAATATAAATATGTATATTTTTTATTTTTTTTTATCTTTTATTTTCCATTTCTCATATTTTCGGGAGGATTCATATGATTTTTTTTAATATATATATGTACATTTGCAATAGATATTCTTGCATATATAATTAATATATTTTTAGATAAAAAAGTCTTTATGGAGCAGTGAAAATTTCTTCAGCGATCTGTTTCCGTTCTGTTGTGGTGGATAGAGTGTTCTGCTGTTTTTCCCCTTTCTTCTTTGGTTTTCTTCAATTGGTTCGTGGCTTTTTCTTATATAACTTCTTTTTTCGTTTTTTATTTATTTTTTCTTAAATTTTCTTTTCTTTCTTTTTTTCAAATTTTATCTGTGAATGAATAAAGGAATATGTTATTTTATAAGGATATTAATGATCGTGTTTTACCATGTGATAGATCTATACGTCATAATATGAACTTTGACTCTTTGAAAAAAAAACATGTGACTATTGGTGCCAATTTTCAAATGTGGAGTGTATTTAGTTTGGAAGCAACACTATTTTTTCATGTCTGTCATGCCCTGAGGAAGAAGTAGCTTATACTTCGAAACGCGTTGGGTATAAAGCATTGATCTTTTATCACAACTGTAATTCTGTATATTATTAAGCAGCGCACGGAGTCCAAAAAAAGCTCCATAGGATTTGATATTTCGGCGGTCACTTGTCTGATCCTTGGACGTGCAGCAGCTTATCACTAATTCTGTGTGCCTTTTCTCTCCGACAGCGAGTGAGTAGATTCTATATATTTTTATAAATTTATCATCGGATAAGACCCTATTTGCGCTTTTGTGTTCCTATAGTGCAAATCATTGTTCACAAACAAGAAACACCCAAATCCCATATAACAATAACAGAGGAAATAACCAAATTAGAGAATTCCACATTATATAAGAAGTAAAGTGCAAAAGTGCATACATATAAGAAGGGGGAAATTTTTTTTTTATAGACATATTTCATATCAAGCTAATTATCCAATAAAATAAATGATTAACAAGTGTGCATATAAAAAATATATATACTCAATAAATATAAAAATACATAGAAGTACAATATATAAAATACTCTATAAGTGACACACACATATAGAATTAATCGTTAGTATACATGCTACAAAATGTGTTTGAATATACTCAAAGACATAAAATACAGACAATTAACAAAATGTAAACAAATGGGAATAGGGTCATTCTGTTGCCAGACCGTTAGTAGAGGAGTTCTTAATTCTTGTAGGTTTAATAACACCGTCCATTTCATATAGACACATCTCATAATCATTCGCTCATTCATTTGTAGTTGAATGTATAGCAGATAGATGGAGGATGGAGAAAGGCATCCATACCAGAATCATTTAGACAGTTAAAAACTAAAATATAAAGAGACACATTGACATACAGTAAAATAAAAATTAAAAATTAAAATCAATTCAGAGCCACCAAATTCAAAGAAAAGGAACAAAATGTCAGTGGAGTTTTGTCTCTTTCCACTCAGAAATCTTTCACACCTGAATTTGTAAGATAATTTGTCATTTATTGATCATGCAGGGCAGCACGGTGGCTCAGTGGTTAGCGCAGCGCTGGAGTCCTGGGTTCGAATCCCACCAAGGACAACATCTGCAAGGAGTTTGTATGTTCTCCCCGTGTTTGCGTGGGTTTCCTCCGGGCACTCCGGTTTCCTCCCACACTCCAAAGACATACTGATAGGGAATATAGATTGTGAGCCCCATCAGGGACAGTGATGAAAATGTGTGTAAACTGTAAAGTGCTGCGGAATATGTTAGCGCTATATAAAAATAAAGATTATTGTTATTATCATGCTAGCATGGAAACAAAGTTATCAGCGTAATCAAATGTCTGCCCTAATATCATTTCATCAAGTTTAAATAGATAAAGATAAAGGCATGTCTTAACAGTAATTCTAGCAATCAAAAAATAGAAGAACAGCGCTCCATCAAGATGTAGTAAAAAAGAGAAAAAAACTTTATTCCGCTATGATGCAATACAACGTTTCAATCAGAATGAAGAACCAAAACTACCATGTGATGTACACAGACCACAGAAGGAAATTGTGTGAATATGGATAAAGAATCCAAGGGATTTATCGATGAGAATAATGTTTATTATTATAAATTCAAGCACAATGTACAATAATATAAAAAACAAATAAAATGATTAAAAATGTGGCACAGAGAACACCTCAATATATAGGTAATATCATACTTAGATGTATTAACCACTGCAAAAAAATTTTTAATGGTAAGAGAAAAAAAGAAAAAATTATGTAATGATCCCCAATAAAACAGCAGAGAAATATATATATATGTGTGTGTCAATATATGTGTATAAAAGTGAATAAAAAAATTGTGTGAAAAAACAGAAAAAATTATTTTAATGTGAGAAAAATACGCATCTAATAAAACACTAAGTGACAATTGTAATGATAAATATGCTTGTAATGTGAGTACAAGAAAAAATAAATATAATAAAATATATGTAGTATAATCAACTGCTGAAATAGTTGGGTAAACGCAATTTGTTCACAAATATGCAATGCCAGTGTATAAACTAAATAGTACTTAGTGGCCGGACATAAAGCCTAAAATAAATGAACATATAGCGCTATATAGTATAATTAGTCACAAGTGTGTAGCTTAATGTGCAAAAGGGCTGAATATCAAATCCTCAAATATTAGCACAAAACCCGTACGATGAATTAAACTGTCATGTAGCGCTATATAGTGAACATGGGCCAGCACAGAGACAAAGAAAAAAATATAATCAGCAAACTAATAAGCGGTTGTATGAAAGAAATATATACAAATGGCTCCAACACATAATATATGCAATAAGTGTTTCTTTGACACAAAAAGTGATAAACCCAATGTGATAGCGGGCATATAACGCTATATATTATAATTAATCACAAGGTGTGTAGCTTAGTGTGCAAAGAGGCTGAATATCAAATCCTCAAATATTAGCACAAAACCCATGCGGTGAATTAAACTGCCATGTAGCGCTGTATAATGAAAATGCGCCAGCACCGAGACAAAAAAGAAAAAAAGAAAAAAATTCAATCAACAAACTAATAAACGGTTGTATGAAAGGAATATATACATATGTCTCTAGCACATAATATATGCAATGAGTGTTTCTTTAACGCAAAAGGTGATAGACCCAATGTAATATAATAAACCACAATGGAGCGCTAAATAAAACGCATGAACCAGCATGGACACGGGCCAGTGCAAAGCTTAGATCCAAACCAGCACCAGACTAAATCTGTGGTGTGGTGGGCTAAACAAAGTGTCCAGCGCTCAATACTAAAAACGGCATAAGAATAGGTGAAGCATGATGTATTACCCGGTGGATGAGGAACAGTGATAGAGGTGGATGGCCACAAGAACGCGCCCCGACGCGCATTTCGGAAGAACTCCCCTGACGAAGGAGTTCTTCCGAAACGCGCGTCGGGGCGCGTTCTTGTGGCCATCCACCTCTATCACTGTTCCTCATCCACCGGGTAATACATCATGCTTCACCTATTCTTATGCCGTTTTTAGTATTGAGCGCTGGACACTTTGTTTAGCCCACCACACCACAGATTTAGTCTGGTGCTGGTTTGGATCTAAGCTTTGCACTGGCCCGTGTCCATGCTGGTTCATGCGTTTTATTTAGCGCTCCATTGTGGTTTATTATATTACATTGGGTCTATCACCTTTTGCGTTAAAGAAACACTCATTGCATATATTATGTGCTAGAGACATATGTATATATTCCTTTCATACAACCGTTTATTAGTTTGTTGATTGAATTTTTTTCTTTTTTTCTTTTTTGTCTCGGTGCTGGCGCATTTTCATTATACAGCGCTACATGGCAGTTTAATTCACCGCATGGGTTTTGTGCTAATATTTGAGGATTTGATATTCAGCCTCTTTGCACACTAAGCTACACACCTTGTGATTAATTATAATATATAGCGTTATATGCCCGCTATCACATTGGGTTTATCACTTTTTGTGTCAAAGAAACACTTATTGCATATATTATGTGTTGGAGCCATTTGTATATATTTCTTTCATACAACCGCTTATTAGTTTGCTGATTATATTTTTTTCTTTGTCTCTGTGCTGGCCCATGTTCACTATATAGCGCTACAAGACAGTTTAATTCATCGTACGGGTTTTGTGCTAATATTTGAGGATTTGATATTCAGCCCTTTTGCACATTAAGCTACACACTTGTGACTAATTATAATATATAGCGCTATATGTTCATTTATTTTAGGCTTTATGTCCGGCCACTAAGTACTATTTAGTTTATACACTGGCATTGCATATTTGTGAACAAATTGCGTTTACCCAACTATTTCAGCAGTTGATTATACTACATATATTTTATTATATTTATTTTTTCTTGTACTCACATTACAAGCATATTTATCATTACAATTGTCACTTAGTGTTTTATTAGATGCGTATTTTTCTCACATTAAAATAATTTTTTCTGTTTTTTCACACAATTTTTTTATTCACTTTTATACACATATATTGACACACACATATATATATTTTTCTCTGCTGTTTTATTGGGGATCATTACATAATTTTTTCTTTTTTTCTCTTACCATTAAAATTTTTTTTGCAGTGGTTAATACATCTAAGTATGATATTACCTATATATTGAGGTGTTCTCTGTGCCACATTTTTAATCATTTTATTTGTTTTTTATATTGTTGTGCATTGTGCTTGAATTTATAATAATAAACATTATTCTCTTCGATAAATCCCTTGGATTTTCTTCATCCATATTCACACAATTTCCTTCTGTGGTCTGTGTACATCACATGGTAGTTTTGGTTCTTCATTTTGATACCGGATGGTCTGCCATCCAACTTTAAAGGCACACATTGCTAATTTATTATAGTTTTGATTTATATTATATTATATATTGCTGGTGTGTTCCTTTACGTCTTCTAACGTTTCAATCAGATAGATCTTTGTCAAAGTCATAGGCCGGGGTCACACTAACCGACGCAAAATACGGTCCGTAGTTTACATGCATAATACGGATGAATGACCCCTAAATAGTGCTCCGTATGTTATCCGTAAGCAAGATGTGGTCGCGTATTTTGCGCATGTCAGCATCCGTATGTATTCCGTATGTAATCTGTATGGCATCCGTATGGCGAGATTTTCTCGCAGGCTTGCAAAATGGACATTTAACGGTTTTGAGGCCTGCAAACAATTTAAATCATTAGCCTGCACCCGATTTATTGCCTCAGGAACAGGTGGCTGCCTCCATTCTGGCCATTTGTGACCTTGCCTTCACTAGGTGTGTTGGTGTTGTATGTGCAACATGGCAGACAGTCTGACTTTCAACACAACTGAGCAGGTTCTCTTCAACTGGCTTTTGTCACGCCGCTTTGGTCAACCATACCCAGTGATAGTGGATCCGTGGAGGAGGAGACGCATGTGGGTACATCCACTTTTGAGGCAACGACTCACATGAGGTCATTTTCACCGCCTCTATTCTTCTCTGCGGGAGCATCCTGCAAAATTCTACCAATACAGTCGCATGAGCCTTGCAACATTTGATCGACTCTTGGAGACAGTGCACCCTGGGATAACTTTTCAGGACACTATGATGCGCAAAGCTATATCTGCAGAGGAGTGACTTCTACTCACATTATGGTATGTACTACACAACCACATTCTCTATGTTCATGATGTGTTGCCCAAAGTATGTATATATTGCTTCATGGACTAATTTTAATGCCCTCATCTTATTCCAGATATGTTGAAACTTACAGACCAGAAAGTTATGTGTAATATGTACTGAATATCACTTAGTCATTGTGCAACCAAATATGTGTGTGTTAGTAGATCTGAAATCCTAACAAGTTTGGTATGTATGTACCTGTTTTTTGGGTAATTTGTGCATTCTAAAATGTTCCTTTCCTTTTGTTCTTCAGCTTCCTGTCCACTGGCCTGTCTTATGCCGCCCTCCACCATGAGTTTCTGATTGGAAGATCTACCATTTCTGGCATAGTGAGGTCGACATGTAGTGAAATATGGAAATATGGTCAAGACTACATCAACTCGTCATGCCCGAGCCCAGGATGGAAGACTGGTTGAGGATATCAAGGGACTTTGAGGAGGAATGCCAGTTTCCTAATTGTATTGGGGCCCTTGATGGCAAATATATTCGGGTGCGTAAGCCGCCGAACTCTGGCTCCCAATTCTTCAATTATAAACAATACTTTTCTGTTGCATTGTTGGCTCTGGCCGACCCTCAATACAAGTTTATAATTGTTGACATTGGGGCCTATGGAAGGACGGGAGACTCTCGAGTCTTCAATACTTCCATTATGGCTCGGCGGCTATGCACCAACCAGTTGGATCTACCACCACCACGCCAGCTACCAGGCTCCACTCAAGAATCTGTCCCTTATGTCCTTGTGGCAGATGAGGCGTTTCAGTTAACGCGCAATGTCATGAGGCCATATCCCCAGCACAACCTTGACCACCGGCGCAGAATTTTCAACTTGCGCCTATCACGTGCTCGGCGACTGGTGGAGTGTTCCTTTGGCATTGTTTGTGCAAAATGGTGGGTACTCCAGTCTGCCATTCAGCTGAGTGAACAAAATGTTAATGAAGTAGTTAAAGTTTGTGTGGTTCTTCATAACTTCACCAGGATACATGATTGTTCCTCCTCTTCTGGTGTTGTGCGTGGGTTGGACAATGTGCTTAGGGCGAGACCACCTAGCAACCCTCAACGTAGACCGCTCTCTGGCCTCAAAGTGCGTGATATTTTCACAAATTACTTTATGTCACCTGAGGGGGAAACTTCTTGGCAAGAGCATGCTGTGTCTATGTTATAATATTTAGGTTTATGTGTGTCTAAATATATATATTTCTTCCCCTTCTCATTCTATGACTGTTGAATTGCATTGGTAAGCGTATGTTAGTATGCTGACATGGTTTTTTTGAATTGAGACAGAGATGTAAAATGTAGTAGACAAATGTTTACTTTTGCCTTTTTTTTTGTTTTGTTTTTTTAAAGCAAAACATATTCTTGCCATATCACAAATGTGGCAATGGGCCAATTTGGCCTTTTTGCAGATGTGAAAATTGTGTCACAATAAAATTTTCAAACATGGAAAATTACAAAAATAACATTAGGGAATAACAAAATGGAAAGATTATAAAGTTTGGTGTGTTGGGGGAGGAGAATGCGGAAGACCAGCCTGTGTTTGGTGCTGGCTACTTTGCCCAACTTGCCCATTGCCCTGTGTTGGGGCGTACTGTTGACCATGATGTGGGTATTGTACTGCCTCCTGGGATTGGGCTTGGTACTGGCCAGAGTGATACTGACCAGGGGCATCTTGTTGGGTCAGGTAGGCCCATGTCTCATATCCACCAATATAGCCATGTCGTCCCCAATCAGGTTGGGACCAGCCTCCAACACTGGGTGGGAAAAAGTGGCCATATTGGTGGGGTTGGCTAGAGGCAGACATATGTGGCTGGTGTTGGAAAGGTTGGGTGGGGGGAGGAAGGGGGTGAGGTGTAGGCCCACGCATTTGAGGATCCTCAGAGCCTGCTTGAGCAAGCATGGGTGTGGGTGGTCTAAGGCGCATTAGATTTCTGGGTGAAAGCTGCCACCTCTCCAGATATTCAAATAACTCATATGGGGTATTGGGGGGTGTGCTTGTATCAAGCAGGATCTGAAAACATCCTCGAATACGGAGCCTCACCTCACAGGAAAGGGCACGTAGATAAAGGGCCAGGCTACGTGAGTAAGCCTCCTCGCCATCATCTGTATTCACTCTAGCCAGATAGTTGAGGACTCCTGTGTCCACATTGGTACGGGTATCTTGGGCAGGGATATGGCGCCTTCTTCTTCCTCGCTGGGATGGTCCAGCAGGCTGTGGGGAGCCCCGGATCTGGCCAGTTGGGCTGCTGCTCATGTTGCCTTGCTCCTTCAGTATGGCTGATGGTGCAGCAGCAGACGGTCCTGGTGGTGGGGTTTGTGGCGCAGGCACTGGGTTTTCCTGACAGGATTCTTCACCCATGAGAAGATGGGCCAGCCACCTCATCCCCTGCAGACCCAGGATCAATGATGGGCTCTGTTTCTGAGCTAGTTCCTCTCTCCGTAAGGTTGGACTGAGTTCTGTTACGAAATAGAACACAGCCAAAAATAAATCAATATTTTTGGCCCTGTAAAGTATGTGTGTAATGTGGTGTGAGGTATCTACTTACGGTCTCAGATCCTGAATAGGGGCGAGGAAGGATAGGCGGTCATAATATATATATTTCCTCTTTATGTTGCCCACATCACCACTCCTGGACCGCTGCTGACGTTCGCGCCTGTATTGATCGCGGATGCTGCGCCAGCGTCTCATCACATCTTCCACTGCAATGTGACAGGAAAAATTCACCATTTAACATATTTTATAGGTCAAATTTGCTACCAGTAGTCTAGACATGTGGCCTTCTGGGGTGTGCTTTCTACCCAGGGTGGCATATCTAATTGGGGCATCCAGGCCAGATACACAGGGTCACAGTTGTTCATGTATGAAGTAACTACACTTAAAAACTTGTTTGGCTAGGAGGATGAGGAGCTTGTGGCCTGGGCCAAATTATGGCAGTGTGAAACCATGTGTCACATCCAAATCTACCCGCCTCATGAGGAAAAAAGTACAAGCACAGGAAGGGGATGGGGCGGATTCTATATGCATTTTTGGATGTGAGGTATTTTTAATCAGTTTTTGGCTTGTACTTACTCAGATTCTGCTGCTCCTCATGTGGCCGATCACCAAAATCATGGAACATCTGGCGACATATGCGCCTCCATGACGCCTCCTTTCTTGCCCGGTTGGCATAATGGGCATCACGTTGGTCCCAGATTTCTGGCCGCTCCTGCACTAGCACAATCAACATCTCCACATTTAGGAAATATGGCGCCATGACGCTACAGGACTCCGTGGAGGCGTACTTCCTGGATGTCTGGAGCGCTTTTTGAGCTCATTTGCATGTCTAAGCTTCCTGATGATGGATTGGCCCATTTCCTGTCACCTGCCAAAAGACCTGCGTATTTCTCGCAAGTCACACGTGTGGTCCGTGTGTAATCCATATTTTTTGTGCACCCATGGACTTGCATTGGCGTACTACGGGCGTAGTACGCTGACAATCGCAGCATGCTGCGATTGGCACGGACCATAGAATATGGACGAGAAATATACGGCTGTTGGGAGCAAACCCATAGAGAATCATTGGTCCGTGTGTAATGCGTGCTTTGAACGCCTCTCACTCGTCCGTATTCCTCTCTAGTGTGACCCCGGCCATATAGTCTGAATGCAAGCATCCTATTATCTATGATACCAAAAGGAAGTAAGTCAAGACACCTATTCATTGTAAGTCATAAAGGAAGCAACCTAAGAAACGCAAAGGCTATCATATACATCAACTTTGTAATGTTATTTTAACTAAATATCATTCTAAATCTGAGAGATATAAATGTCTTTTAAAATATGATATTAATGAATATAAAAATAAAGAAAGGACATTACTACAATTATTATGACAATTCCGTGGTCTGGAGTACATTTCTTTGGTATATAACACTCAATAAATGTCTTAACCCCTTCATGACCAAGCCTATTTTGACCTTAATGACCTGGCCATTTTTTGCAATTCTGACCAGTGTTCCTTTATGAGGTAATAACTCAGGAACACTTCAATGCTTCCTAGCGATTCTGAGATTGCTGTTTCGTGACATATTG
Source organism: Dendrobates tinctorius (assembly GCF_039654945.1). NCBI lineage: Eukaryota > Metazoa > Chordata > Amphibia > Anura > Dendrobatidae > Dendrobates > Dendrobates tinctorius. Next base: position 1,751,022 of record NW_027361808.1, on the reverse strand, counting down.
GGCTTCATGTTAGTGGTAAGTTTTCACAATTTTCAAATTTTGAATTTTTATTCTGTTAAACCAGAGAGTTATGTGACACAAACTAGTTAATAAATAACATTTCCCACATGTCATCAGCACAATTTTGGAAACAAAATTTTGTTTTGTTAGGACCCTAGGGTTAAAAATTGACCAGCGATTTCTCATTTTTACAACGAAATTTACAAAACCATTTTTTTAGGGACCACCTCACATTGGAAGTTACTTTGAGGGGTCTACATGGCAGAAAATACCCAAAAGTGACACCATTCTAAAAACTGAACCCCTCAAGCTACTCAAAACTACACTGAAGAAGATTATTAACCCTTCAGGTGCTTCACAGGGACTAAAGCAACATGGAAGGAAAAAATGGACATTTTAATTTTTCCAACAAAAATTTTATTTTTGCATCAATTTTTTGATTTTCACATGGGCAACAAGATAAAATGAATCCTAAAATTTGTTGGGCAATTTCTCCTGAGTACACCGATACCTCATATGTGTGGTCATAAACCACTGTTTGGGTGCATGGCAGGGCTCAGAAGGGAAGGAGCGCCAATTGACTTTTTGAATGGAAAGTATGCTGGAATATTTAGTGGTTGCCATGTCAGGTTTGGAGAGTCCCTGTGCACCTAAACATTGGAGCACCCCCACAAGTGACCCTATTTTGGAAACTAGACCCTCCAAGGAACTTATCTAGATGCATAGTAAGCACTTTGAACCCCTAGGTGCTTCACAAATTGATCCGTAAAAAAAAAGTACTTTTTTTTCACAAAAATTTTCTTTTAGCCTCAGATTTTTCATTTTCGCATAAGACACAGGGTAATATGGATTCTAAAATTTGTTGGGCGATTTCTTCTGAGTACACTGATACCACATATGTGGTCATAAACCACTGTTTGGGTGCACGGCAGGGCTCAGAGGGGAAGGAGCACCATTTGACTTTTTGAATGGAAAATATGCTGGAATATTTAGCAGTTGCCATGTCGCGTTTGGAGAGTCCCTGTGTGCCTAAACATTGGAGCTCCCCCACAAGTGACCCTATTTTGGAAACTAGACCCTCCAAGGAACTTATCTAGATGCATAGTGAGCACTTTGAACCCCCAGGTGGTTCACAAATTGGTCCGTAAAAAAGAAAAAGTACTGTTTTTTCACAAAAATTTTCTTTTAGCCTCAGTTTTTTCATTTTCACACGGACCACAGGGTAAAATGGATCCTAAAATTTGTTGGGCAATTTCTGCTGAGTACACCGATACCTTATATGTGGTCGTAAACCACTGTTTGGGCGCACGGCAGGGCTCAGAATGGAAGGAGCACCATTTGACTTTTTGAATGGAAAATATGCTGGAATATTTAGCGATTGCCATGTGGCGTTTGGAGAGTCCCTGTGTGCCTAAACATTGGAGCTCCCCCACAAGTCACCCCATTTTGGAAACTAGACCCCCAAAGGAACTAATCTAGATGTGTGGTGAGCACTTTGAACCCCCAAGTGCTTCACAGAAGATTATAACACAGAGCAGAGAAAATAAAAAATCATTTTTTATCCTCAAAAATTATTTTTTAGCAAGCTAATATTTATTTTCCCAAGGGAAACAGGATAAGATGGACCCCAAAAGTTGTTGTCCAGTTTGTCCTGAGTATGCCGGTTCCCCAAATGTGGGGGGGAACCACTGTTTGGGCGCACGGCAGGGCTCAGAAGGAAAGGAGTGCTATTTGACTTTTTGAATAGAAAATTAGCTCCAATCGTTAGCGGACACCATGTCGTGTTTGGAGAGCCCCTGTGTGCCCAAACTTTGGAACTCCCCCACAAGTGACCCCATTTTGGAAACTAAACCCCCTAAGGAACTTATCTAGATGCATAGTGAGCACTTTGAACCTCCAGGTGCTTCACAGAAGTTTATAACACAGAGCCGTGAAAATAAAATTAATTTTTTTTTCCTCAAAAAATGATTTTTAGCCTGCTAATTTTTATTTTCACAATGGTAACAGGAGAAATTGGACCCCAAAAGTTGTTGTCCAATTTGTCCTGAGTACACTTGTACCCCATATGTGGGGCAGAACCACTGTTTGGGCACACGTCGGGGATCAGAAGGGAAGTGTTAGGCGTCAGGTTTCTGCGTCTGCTCTGCAGGAATCCAGAGACTCACATTCTGCGGTCTCCTGCTGTCTTTCTACTGCAGAGTAGATTACTTTGCAGCAGACCGCTCCAGAGACTTAGTCCCTCTGTGCTCCTACTGGGCATGCTCACGAGACGATCTCCAATTGGAGATCGGGAGTCATGTGGCCAGGTCCTGTTCCAGATCTCATTGGTCCATCTCAGAGATCTGGAAGGTCCCGCACAGCTATAAAAAGTGCGCATGGCCGTTCCGCCATACGCTAGTATAGACTATACTTGCTATGTGTGAATGGTGACGGATGTATGATTCTGGTGACTGACTCATTATAAATCCCCTTCCCTCTGATATTACGTATGTGGATAGGGAATTAGTTTAGCAGTCAGCGCCAGTCAGTGTCAAGCCTTAGGCCACTGTGCACACCGCACCTCTACACTAGCGTCCGACATTGCGCGTGCTTTCTAGCTTTGTCGTCGAGCAGCAGTGTCCTACGCCGTGCTGCAGTTGCAGCCCTTCTTGGCGCTCGCAGCAGCGACGCCGCACACATGGTAGGTCTAGATGGACGCAGCTCCTCTGTCATAGGTTCTGATCCTGTGACCAGATACCGTGTGTGCATTTTCCTGAGGCCTGTGACACTAACAGGCTCAGCGTTTTTGCATGTTTATGTTGCGGAGCCTCTGTGTGTGAACAGAGCCCGCTCTGCACACTTCGGGTGAAGTTAAACCCGTGAGTAGTGTTGATCATTCCGATACTGCAAATATTGGGTATCGGCCGATATTCGCTGTATCGGAATTCCGATACCGAGTACCGATATTTTTTCAATATCGGATACCGGAATCGGAAGTCCCAATAATGCAATGAGCCACTGTTGTGGCTGTGACTGGCTGCTGAAATGATGTCATCATAATGCGTGGACTGTGCGCATCATGAAGCGCGGTCTGTGCCGACTGCGGGGAGTCTGTACAGGCCTGCCAGGGGCCTGTGCCGGCTGTCGGGGGCCTGTACAGGCCTCTCGGGGGTCTATGTGGGCCTGCCGGGGCCTGTACGGGCCTGCTGGAGGCCTGTGCCGGCTGTCGGAGGCCTGTACGGGCCTCTCGGGGGTCTATGCGGGTCTGCCGGGGCCCGGAGCAGGCCTGCCGGGACCAGTACGGGCCTGTCGGGGGCCTGTGCCGGCTGTCAGGGGCCTGTATGGGCCTCTCGGGGGTCTATGCGGGCCTGCCGGGGCCTGTATGGGCCTCTCGGGGGTCTATGTAGGCCTGCCAGGGCCCTTTGAGGGCCTGCCGGGGCCTGTATGGGCCTCTCGGGGGTCTATGTGGGACTGCCGGGAGTTGTGTGTGTGTGTGCAGGCATCGTCCGATGGGACTGCAAGTCCCATCGGGCGATGCCTGGTACAATGACAGTGATTGACACATTAGCCATTGATGGGACAGTAGTAGTCCCATCATCCGGCTAATGTGTTGAATGTAAAAAAAAAAACAAACATACATACTACATACATACTACATACTACATACATACTACATACATACTACATTCATACAACATACATACATACTATATGGATCAGGATCAGCAACTCCATCCTCACCTCTCAGTCTGATGTCTATCTCTGCGCCACCTATATACCACCGCCAGAGTCACCCTACTTCAATCCAGACTGCTTCGAGATCTTACAAAGAGAAGCCGCCCACTATCAGGGCCTGGGCAAAGTTCTCATCTTTGGAGAACTCAATGCAAGAACAGGGAGAGAAAACGACTTCCTTACCACGGATGGGAACATCTACATATTTGGAGCAGAGAATAACGGCCAAGACTCAGTAGTCACAGAGAGAAACAACTATGACAGTACAGTCAAAAAAAAAAAGTGGTAAAAAGCTCCTGAACGTATGCAGAAGTTTATGACTTCATATTCTTAACGGACGAACCAAAGGAGACTCCTTAGGGATGTGCACACTAAACTCCCATGTAGGGAGGAGTGTAGTAGATTATGCCATTACAGATATTAACCTGGCAAATATCAGCGCCTTCATAGTCTCCCCACAAACGCACCTGTCAGACCACAGCCAACTTCTTCTGTACCTGAAATCTACAGAGAAACCATCCACTCAAAAGCCTCAGCAGAGCGGCCTCTTCACCCGGCCTCCATCCTATAAATGGCACAAAACGTCAGCATTAAAGTATAAAGAGGCTCCCAGCAGACCTGAAATACAGCGGATGCTCCACGACTTCTACAACTACGAGTACCAGCCTAACCCAAAGGGAGTGAGTCAAGCTGCAAAAGACCTCAACAATATGTTCTATGCAATGGCCAGACTGTCCGACCTTAAAAAAGGCAACTACAAGAGACCAAAAGAAAAACAGATCAACGGATGGTTTGACAGAGAATGTAAAGCCGTACGGAAGACCCTGAAAACAGCCTCAAACAAGAAACACAGAGACCCCAACCATCCGGGTCTGAGGGAAGCCTATGAAACCATACAAAGGCAGTACAAAACCATCCTCACGAGGAAGAAGCAGAGTTACATCTCCACCAAACTTAACCAACTCCAAGACGCCCTCCAAGACAACTCCTTCTGGGAACTATGGAACCACATGGGCACAAAAGACAAGAAAAACAACATCCATATCCAAAATGGCAACATCTGGCTCCAGTACTTCAGAGACCTCTATAAAGACATTCCAAAGGAAGAACTAAGCCAAGAACAGGAAAACATAATGGCAAAACTAAAAGCAATGGAGCAAAAAGTAAAACATTTCCAAAACCCCGTGGATACACCTATTACATTACAGGAAGTAGCAGAGAGAATCTCTTCCATAAGATGTAGAAAAGCCGGTGGCCTGGACGGAATCCTACCAGAAATGCTGAAGTACAGCCCACCAGAAATACAGGCCGCAATGGTTAAACTCTTCAATATTGTGCTAAGTGCCGGCTACTTCCCTCGTACCTGGAATCAAGGCCTCATCACACCCATCCACAAGAATGGGGACAGGTATGACGCAGCCAACTACAGAGGCGTATGTGTCAGCAGCAACCTGGGAAAACTGTTCAACAGCATCCTGAACAAGAGGATCCTCAGTTTCCTCACCGAGCACAACGTCCTCAGCAAGAATCAAGCAGGGTTCATGCCAAACCACCGCACTACTGACCACATCTACACCCTGCACAGCCTCATTCAGAGCCACGTCCACGAAACAAAGAACGGGAAGATATACGCCTGTTTCGTGGACTTTAAAAAGGCCTTTGATTCGGTGTGGCACCCAGGCTTATTCCTGAAACTGCTGGAGAGCGGAATAGGAGGAAAGACCTATGATGTTATCAAAAGCTCCTACACCGAGAACCTCTGCAGTGTGAGTGTGAACGGCAGAAGAACGGCTTATTTCCAGCAGAGCCGGGGAGTCAGACAAGGCTGCAGCCTAAGCCCAACGCTCTTCAAAATTTACATCAACGAGCTGGCTACCGCTCTGGAATCTTCCACAGCACCAGGTCTCACCCTCCATGACGCGCAGGTGAAATTCCTGCTGTATGCAGATGACTTGCTGCTTCTGTCACCAACCGAGTAAGACCTCCAAGACAACTTGAAAATCTTAGAGAAATTCAGCTCCACCTGGGCTCTACCGGTCAACCTAAAGAAAACCAACATCATGGTGTTCCAGAAGAGAAAGAGAAAATCAGACTAGCACCCTTCATTTATCCTCAACAACTGCGCCCTTACAGGAATGGACAAATATACCTACCTGGGCCTAGAGATTCACTGATCAGGGAGCTTCAAACAAGCCATAGAGACCCTGACAGACAAGGCATGCAAAACCTTCAATGCCATCCGAAGGAAACTCTACCATCTAAAGCCACCAGTGAGGGTCTGGTTAAAAATCTTCGACTCTATCATCGCCCCAATCCTCCTGTATGGCAGCGAAGTCTGGGGTCCTCACACCTACCCAGACTGGTCAAGGTGGGATTCAAGCCCAACAGAAATATTCCACCTGGAATTCTGCAAGCACCTTCTCCAAGTCCATCGGAGCACCTCCAACAGTGCTTGCCGGGCCAAGCTGGGCAGATTCCCTCTACACCTAACGGTTCTAAAGAGGGCACTGTCATTCCAGGCTCACCTAAGTAGGAGCAATCCAAGCTCCCATCACCATAAAGCCCTGACACATGTAGGGGAAACAGAAAAAACAGGACCCTTGGAACAGCTCGCCCAAACCCAACCTGACCAGAAAACCAATCACAACAACCTGACAAAAGCCGAAATCAGGAAGATGGTAGACGAAGGCCAGGAGAGGTACGTAAGTGACTGGAAGAACGACATCATCAGCTCACAGAAACTGACCATGTACCAGAGTCTACAGAGAGACTACAGACTGGCTCCATACCAGGAGAAACTCCCAGACCCCAAAGAACGCAAGATCCTTAGCCAGTATAGACTCAGTGCCCACAGTCTGGCCATCGAATCCGGCCGACACAGGCAGAGCTACAAGCCCAGGGAGGAAAGACTGGGCCAACACTGTGACCAGGAGGCCCTGGAGGATGAGACCCACTTCCTGCTACACTGCTCCAAGTACTCAGCAGTGAGGGACACTCACTTCAGGAGACTCTCACATCTCTTCCCGGATTTCACCACCATGAAGGAGGAAGAGAAAACATATATCCTGCTGGGGGAAGAAGAGAGAGCAGTGGAGATAGCAGCGCAATATGTGAGCGAATGTCATAGACTGCGAGAAAGAGAACTATGATATGCCATGGACTTCTATGGCCCCCACCCTGTATATGCCCCAACCCCCCATCCACCTTCCCTATGCCATGGACTTCTATAGCCTCATCCTGGATCTGCCCCCATGCCCCCACCCACCTTCCCTATGCCATGGACTTTTATAGCCCCATCCTGGATCTGCCCCATCCACCTTTCCTACAGCCCCTTCCCAACATCCCTACAGTCCCTGTCCCTATTTCCTTTTATACACTTGCTTTGGAAAAACTAATGTGTATTTAGTCCTGCCAATAAAGCTTCTTTGAATCTTTGAATCTACATACTTCATATATACTACATTCATGCAACATACATACATACTACATACTACATAAATACTACATATATACTATATTCATACAACATACATACATGCTACATACTACCTACATACTTCATATATACTACGTTCATACAACATACATACATACTACATACATACTACATTCATACAACATACATACATACATACTAAATACATACTTCATATATACTGCATTCATACAACATACATACTACATACATACTTCATATATACTACATTCATACAACATACTGTACATACAACATACATACATACTACATATATACTACATTCATACAACATACATACATTCTACATACTACATACATACTTCATATATACTACATTCATACAATATACATACATACAGTTGTGGCCAAATGTATTGACACCCCTGCAATTCTGTCAGATAATACTCAGTTTCTTCCTGAAAATGATTGCAATCACAAATTCTTTGGTATTATTATCTTCATTTAATTTGTCTTAAATGAAAAAACACAAAAGAGAATGAAGCAAAAAGCAAAACATTGATCATTTCACACAAAACTCCAAAAATGGGCCAGACAAAAGTATTGGCACCCTCAGCCTAATACTTGGTTGCACAACCTTTAGCCAAAATAACTGCGACCAACCGCTTCCGGTAACCATCAATGAGTTTCTTACAAGGCTCTGATGGAATTTTAGACCATTCTTCTTTGGCAAACTGCTCCAGGTCCCTGATATTTGAAGGGTGCCTTCTCCAAACTGCCATTTTTAGATCTCTCCACAGGTGTTCTATGGGATTCAGGTATGGACTCATTGCTGGCCACCTTAGAAGTCTCCAGTGCTTTCTCTCAAACCATTTTCTACTGCTTTTTGAAGTGTGTTTTGGGACATTGTCCTGCTGAAAGACCCATGACCTCTGAGGGAGACCCAGCTTTCTCACACTGGGCCCTACATTATGCTGCAAAATTTGTTGGTAGTCTTCAGACTTCATATGCCATGCACACGGTCAAGTAGTCCAGCGCCAGAGGCAGCAAAGCAACCCCAAAACATCAGGGAACCTCCGCCATGTTTGACTGTAGGGACCGTGTTTTTTTCTTTGAATGCCTCTTTTTTTCTCCTGTAAATTCTATGTTGATGACTTTGCCCAAAAAGCTCTACTTTTGTCTCATCTGACCAGAGAACATTCTTCCAAAATGTTTTAAGCTTTTTCCGGTAAGTTTTGGCAAACTCCAGCCTGGCTTTTTTATGTCTCGGGGTAAGGAGTGGGGTCTTCCTGGGTCTCCTACCATACAGTCCCTTTTCATTCAGACACCGATGGATAGTATGGGTTGACACTGTTGTACCCTCGGACTGCAGGGCAGCTTGAACTTGTTTGGATGTTAGTCGAGGTTCTTTATCCAGCATCCGCACAATCTTGCGTTGAAATCTCTTGTCAATTTTTCTTTTCCGTCCACATCTAGGGAGGTTAGCCACAGTGCCATGGGCTTTAAACTTCTTGATGACACTGCGCACGGTAGACACAGGAACATTCAGGTCTTTGGAGATGGACTTGTAGCCTTGAGATTGCTCATGCTTCCTCACAATTTGGTTTCTCAAGTCCTCAGATAGTTCTTTGGTCTTCTTTCTTTTCTCCATGCTCAATGTGGTACACACAAGGACACAGGACAGAGGTTGAGTCAACTTTAATCCATGTCAACTGGCTGCAAGTGTGATTTAGTTATTGCCAACACCTGTTAGGTGCCACAGGTAAGTTACAGGTGCTGTTAATTTCACAAATTAGAGAAGCATCACATGATTTTTCGAACAGTGCCAATACTTTTGTCCACCCTCTTTTTTATGTTTGGTGTGGAATTATATTCAATTTGGCTTTAGGACAATTCTTTTCGTGTTTTTTTCATTTAAGACAAAATAAATGAAGATAATAATACCAAAGAATTTGTGTTTGCAATCATTTTCAGGAAGAAACTGAGTATTATCTGACAGAATTGCAGGGGTGTCAATACTTTTGGCCACAACTGTACTACATACTTGCAACATATATACTACATTCATACAACATACATACAACATGCTGCATACATACAACATACATACATACTACATACAATACATTCATACAATACATATATATAGACATACAGTACATATAACATAGAGTACATACTCACCATCACTTGTCTCTTTGATTCCGAAGCCAGTGTCATCTGTGGAAAAATATGAAAATAACAAACAAGCAATATACTCCCTGATGCGCAGAAATCCACGAGTGTCCCACAACGATCTCCCGTGGAGAACAGCAGCATCAGCTGATGCCACCGCTCTGTACGGGCCCCAGGAATACAATGACGGGAGGTAGGTATCCTTCCGCATTGTATTCCTCCGCCACTGTAGAAAAAAGTCCCTAGTCTCACTTTATGGCAAAAGCTGCGTGGGAACCTTCTCACACAGCAATGCCAAAAGTGAGACTAGGGACTTTTTTTACAGTGGCGGAGAAATACAGTGCGGAAGTATACCTACCTCCCGTCATTGTATTTCTGGGGCCCGTACAGAGCGGTGGCATCAGCTGCTGATGCCGCTGTTCTCCACGGGAGATCGGCGTGGGACACTTGTGAATTTCTGCGGATCAGGGAGTCTATCGCTTGTTTGTTATTTTCATATTTTTCCCACAGATGACACTGGCTTCGGGGAACAAAGTGACAAGTGATGGTATGTACTCTATGTTATATGTACTGTATGTTTATATGTATGTATTGCATGAATGTATTGTATGTAGTATGTATGTAGTATGTATGCTGTATGTATGTAACATTCAACACATTAGCCGGATGATGGGACTACTACTGTCCCATCATTGGCTAATATGTCAATTACTGTCATTGTAGCAGGCATCGCCCGATGGGACTTGTAGTCCCATCGGACGATGCCTGCACACACACACAACCCCCGGCAGGCCTGCATAGACCCCCAAGAGGCCCATACAGGCCCTGGCAGGCCCGCATAGGCCCCCGAGAGGCCCATACAGGCCCCCGACAGCCAGCACAGGCCCCCGGCAGGCCCATGCAGTCCCCGGCAGGCCCATACAGGGCCCCGGCAGGCCAGCATAGACCCCCGAGAGGTCCGAACAGGCCCCGGCAGGCCCGCACAGACCTCCAGCAGGCCCGCATAGACCCCCGAGAGGCCCATACAGGCCCCGGCAGGCCCGCACAGGGCCCCGGCAGGCCCGCATAGACCCCTGAGAGGCCCGTACAGGCCCCGGCAGGCCTGCACAGACCCCCGAGAGGCCCACATAGGCCCCCAAGAGGCCCGTACAGACCCCGCCCGCACACACAGACACGCACAGTGTCCGCCCACGCACCGCCCACACTCTTCCCCCCTCTCGAACTGGATGTGCAAGGAAAGAAAGGGATTTTTTTACTTCCGATATTTCTGTCCCATAACTTGCATGGGACTTCCGGTATCGGAATTGGCGATACCCGATACTTTTTGGGTATCGGTCCGATCCAATCTCATCCGATATTTCTCAGTATCGGATGGTATCGCTCAACACTACCCGTGAGCATTATACCGCCATATTGCTCCTCTGTCATTACCTAGCAGCGGTGTAACACCTACTGCACGGTGGACCCCGAGCGGCGAACGCACTTTATTATTTATTTTTATTTAGTGTGTTCCGCCATTCCTTACAGGAAGTAGTGACGTTTTGAAATGCCAACTTGATGGAATGGTCTGAGGGGGTCATATTATGTTTGCAGAGCCCCTGATGTGCCTAACCAGTAGAAACCCCACAAGTGACCACATTCTGGAAACTAGACCCCCCAAGGAACTTATCTAGATGTGTGGTGAGCACTTTGAACCCCCATGTGCTTCACAGAAGTTTATAACGCAGAGCCATGAAAATAAAAAATCATTTTTTTTCCTCAAAAAATGATTTTTAGCCCACAATTTTTTATTTTCACAAGGGTAACAGGATAAATTGGACCACAAAAGTTGTTGTCCAATTTGTCCTGAGTACACTGGTACCTCATATGTGGGGCTGAACCGCTGTTTGGGCACACGTCGGGGCTCGGAAGGGAAGTATGACGTTTTGAAATGCCAACTTGATGGAATGGTTTGAGGGGGTCATATTACGTTTTCAGAGCCCCTGATGTGTCTAAAAAGTAGAAACTCCCCACAAGTGACCCCATTCTGGAAACTAGACCCCCCAAGGAACTTATCTAGATGTTTGGTGAGCACTTTGAACCTCCAAGTTCTTCACAGAAGTTTATAATGCAGAGCTGTGAAAATAAAAAATCATTTTTTTTCCTCAAAAAATCATTTTTAGCCCACAATTTTTTATTTTCACAAGGGTAACAGGAGAAATTAGACCCCCAGCATTGTTGTGCAATTTTTCCTGAGTACGCTGATACCCCATATGTGGGGGTAAACCACTGTTTGGGCTCACATTGGGGCTCGGACTGGAGGGAGCACTGTTTGACTTTTTGAAAGCAAAATTGGCTGGAATAAATGTTGGCGCCATGTCGCGTTTGGAGACCCCCTGGTGTGCCTAAACAGTGGAAACCCCTCAATTCTAACTCCAATCCTAATCCCAACACACCCCTAACCCTAATCCCAACCCTAATCATAACCATAACCACAACTCTAACCCCAACAAACCCCTAACCCTAATCCCAACTCTAACACTAACCACAAGCATAACCCTAATCCCAACGCCAACCCACCCCTAACCCTAATCCTAACCCTAATTCCAACCCTAACCCTAATTACCACCCTAACCCTAATCCCAACCCTAATTCCAACTGTAATCCTAATTCCAACCCCAACCCTTATTCTCACCCTAACCCTAATTCCAACCCTAATACTAACCCTAGCCCTAACCCTAATGGAAAAATAAAAATATTTTCTTTATTTTATTATTTGTGCCTGCCCATGGGGGTGATAAGGGGGCAGTGATTTACTTTTTTTATTTTGATCACTGTGAGAGTTTATCACAGTGATCAGAATAAATGAATGACTCTGCCGGCCGGCATATTCCAGCGGGCACACTGTGCATGCGCCCACCATTTTCCAAGATGGCGGCGCCTATGCAGGAGGGATGGTGGGACACCGGGAGCCAGGTACCGGGGAGGGTGAGGGGGGATCGGACTGCGGGGGGAGCGGAGGGAAGGGGAGGGGGGGCAGATCGTGACAGCATTGTCCGATCGCTGCTGTCAGTCCATGGCAGGGGCGATCGCCCCCACCAACCAGTGTGGGGGGGTCAGTGTAGTGTCTCTAGCCATGTCCAATGCTACTGCATTTCATTGGTGAAATATTACAATCGTACTGCGCATTCGCCCGCCATTTTCCAAGATGGCGGCACCCATGATCCGGGGTGGCGGGGCACCGGGAAAGCCAGAGGGACATAGGAGGTACCGGGGAGGGTGAGGGGGGATCGGACTGCGGGGGGAGTGGAGGGAAGGGGAGTGGGAGCAGATCCTGATGGCAGTGTCCGATCGCTGCCATCAATCAGTGGCGGGGGCAGATTGCCCCTGCCAACCGGGTGGGGAGGGGTCAGGTTAGTGTCTCCAGCCATGTCTGATGCTACTGCAGCATTGGCCATGGCTGGATTGTAATATTTCATCAAATTTCATTGATGAAACATTACTATCGCTCTGATTGGCTGTTTCACTTTTAGCAGCCAATCAGAGCGATCGTAGCCACGTGGGGGCTAAGCCACACCCCCTTTGGTGAAGCACAAAGCCTCCTGTGTGTGTGGGTCAGGTGACCTTTCAGTGACCCCAGTCACCCGACCTGCAGGAGTGTGATTTCATGGGTCGTTTAGGCATGACTTTTCATGACGCCTACGCAGGCGTCATGGGTCGGGAAGGGATTAAAAAATTTAGACTGTTTGCATACGTTACTGATTTGGTGCATTTTTGTCATGTTTTTTCTGCATGGATTTGTGACAAAGCCTGAAGCAAAACCTGATGCCAGCAAAGTGAATGAAAACCTGACATGTCATGCAAAAGCCACAGTACTGTTCACTTGCAAATTTGGTACAAAAAATAATCTGCTTCATGTCTATTCTCTGTGCATTTTTGATTTATAAAGATACAGCACTCTCATTGGTTGACACTCTTTATACTTTTATTTTCAGCTGTTCAAAGAATATTTCATCCAAAGTAAACCCAACTTTTACAGGAATAACTGTGACTCAGGAATAACTGTGACTCAGGAATAACTGTGACTCAGGAATAACTGTGACTCTTTCAATATACTGTATAACATTTCTGCTCCTCCCGAGACTTGTTCACATATAGTCACTATACTGTATATGAAAACAAATTTATATTAATATCATATAATTAATGAAGGCTAACAATTATAGAACATAAGAATTTAAGAAAATTGTTCTCCACAAGGACTATGTATCCATATAATTGTTTTGGAAAATATAATTGGAAGATAAAGGTCTAAGGCAAGTACATATACAAAAGGAAAATAAATGGTAAGTATTAGTGATGAGTAGTGTTGAGCGATACCGTTCGATACCCAAAAATAACGTATCGGATGGTATCGCCCGATACGAAAAAAATATCGGGTATCGCCGATTCCGATACCGGAAGTCCCATTCAAGTCAATGGGACTTCCGGTATCGGAATTAAAAAAAGCCCTTTATTTCCTTGTTGGCTAATTCTACATAATTGAAAACAAATAAGAATCATGTAGAATGTATTGTGGGAGGTGGAGGAGACATTAAAGGCATAGTGGTTTATTCAAATCACATGGCATAGCATTAATTCCAATTTTTTTTTTCAAGACGTTCGGAGTTAAAAAGATATTGACTATGTTAACCTTTTTTATATTTTGTCAGATATGTATGTTTCACAACTTCCATGCTCTTCACCTTCTTTTGTACTTCTCCCACACTTTCTCCTTCATGATCCGCAGCAGTAGCATTTTTTTCATCAACTTTTTCTTCACCTTATTCATCTTCTTCTTCTTCATCTTCTTCCCATTAATTTTTTTTTCCATTCTTCATATTCTTCTTATTCAGCTATTATTATTTTTAATATGCTATTTCTTCATCTTCTTCCTATTCTTCTTTGTCTTCATTTTCTTATGGTGACAGGCATTCCTGTAGTACTTATCTATAAAAGTTATATGATTACACCTTACGTTCTGCCTGTCACTAAAGATTTACAACAGGATTTGTCCGCGTTCAGTTTGGCCTGCAGCAGCAGGCATTTTCCAGGGGCACCACGAGGAGGAACGGACTCACCCCCATTTACTGCTTAGTCTTCTTCTGCTTATAATTTTGATTTCTTCTATGCTGATTTTTAGTCTTATGCTTAATGTTCTTCTGCTTTCTGTTCTTCTGCTTTTGCTTCTTCTGCTTCTTGTTCTTCTGTCTTTTGTTCTGTATCTTGGTGGTTGTCTTCATGTTCTTTGTCCTCTTGGTCTTATTATTTAGGGTCATATTTCTGGTCTTCTTTGGTGTGGTCTTCAGGGTCGTCATCATCAGGGTCGTCGTCATGGAGATCAATAAGGATTACCAAAGACAATTTCAAAAAGCTTGATCTTGGAAATGTAGCAGAAGGTACAAGAAGGCTGAGAAACTGGCGAGAACCAGCAGACAGTGCTGGCACCCGGATGGGTAGCAGAAGGAACAAGAGCCAATGGCACTACCGAGGACCAACTGACGGTGCTGGACCACGGTTACTAAGCAGAAGGTACCTGTGCTAAAAAGCACTACCAAGGACCAGCTGACGGTGCTGGACCTCGGATACCAAGATGGAGGCACCTAGGCCAAAGGCTGTGGCGAGAACCAGCAGACAGTGCTGGCACCCGGATGGGTAGCAGAAGGTACCCATTCAAAGCAAAGTAGCCAGGCCACAAGCCGGCCGCAGTTACCGAAACCCACAGTCCTACAGGGGGTCCATGTCCCATTGGCACTACGGATCCAGCCTTCAGTGCCAGTTTCCGCAGCCCACATAGGAGTCACCTAAACTGCAGGCACCGTAGAGTCGGCTAACCCGGCCGCAAGATGACAGGACAATGGATTGGTGGCATAGTGACCTTGACACTACCCGGAAACAGCAGGCGTGCTGAAAACAGGCTGGGCAACAGGGAGTACCCGTGCCAAAGACACTGCCGAGAACCAGCTGACGGTGCTGGAACCCAGATGGGTAGCAAAAGCTACAAGAGCCAATGGCACTACCGAGGAACAGCTGACGGTGCTGGACCACGGTTACTAGGCAGGAGGTACCTGTGCTAGAAAGCACTACCAAGGACCAGCTGACGGTGCTGGACTTCGGATACCGAGATGGAGGCACCTAGGCCAAAGGCTCTGGCGAGAACCAGCAGACAGTGCTGGAACCCGGGTGGGTAGCAGAAGGTACCCATTCAAAGCAAAGTAGCCAGGCCGCAAGCCGGCCGCAGTTACCGAAACCCACAGTCCTACAGGGGGTCCATGTCCCATTGGCACTACGGATCCAGCCTTCAGTGCCAGTTCCCGCAGCCCACATAGGAGTCACCTAAACTGCAGGCACCGTAGAGTTGGCTAACCCGGCTGCAAGACGACAGGACAACGGATTGGTGGCATAGTGACCTTGACACTACCCGGAAACAGCAGGCGTGCTGAAAACAGGCTGGGCAACAGGGAGTACCCATGCCAAAGACACTGCCGAGAACCAGCTGACAGTGCTGGAACCCAGATGGGTAGCAAAAGCTACAAGAGCCAATGGCACTACCGAGGAACAGCTGACGGTGCTGGACCACGGTTACTAGGCAGGAGGTACCTGTGCTAGAAAGCACTACCAAGGACCAGCTGACGGTGCTGGACTTTGGATACCGAGATGGAGGCACCTAGGCCAAAGGCTCTGGCGAGAACCAGCAGACAGTGCTGGAACCAGGGTGGGTAGCAGAAGGTACCCATTCAAAGCAAAGTAGCCAGGCCGCAAACCGGCCGCAGTTGCCGAAACCCACAGTCCTACAGGGGGTCCATGTCCCATTGGCACTACGGATCCAGCCTTCAGTGCCAGTTCCCGCAGCCCACATAGGAGTCACGAAAACTGCAGGCACCGTAGAGTCGGCTAACCCGGCCGCAAGACGACAGGACAACGGATTGGTGGCATAGTGACCTTGACACTACCCGGAAACAGCAGGCGTGCTGAAAACAGGCTGGGCAACAGGGAGTACCCATGCCAAAGACACTGCCGAGCACCAACTGGCGTTGTTGGAGCCCAGGGACAATCATGGTGCAGGCCGAGGCCTACTTGGTGGCAGTTTTTGATTGTTTGTAGGCTACAACAGACTGTCAACGTGCTCCAATTAGGCATCTGTCTCCACTCTGTTTCCAGGATTTCACGTGACCACCAACACTGCCAGTTTATGCGTACAGCAGCCGTCTACCCAATCCACACGTGTTCCTGTGTTACTGGGGTTCTGTAATGTCGGCAGATCCCCTGATGTGTGTCTGCCACTGTCTCGTGCTCTATCCACTTTCCCACCGCTTGCAGTGGGAAGGTGGACAGCGCAGGAAACAGTGGCGGACACATATTGGGGGATCTGCTGACGTTACAGAACCCAAGTAACACAGGAACACGTGTGGAATGCGTGGATGGCAACTGTGAGCAGGAACTGGCGGTGTTGGAGGTCAGGAAAAATACTAGAGACAGAGTGGAGACAGAGGCCAAATCAGAGAATGTTTAAATCTGAAGTAGTTACAATTTGGAGGCAGCAGCACTTTGCCCTCCACACAGCAGGGGATCAGCTGACGTTACCGAACCCCACTTACACATGAACGAGTGTGTTTTTCTGTGTGGACAGCACTTCCGAGCACCAACTGGCGTTGTTGGAGCCCAGGGACAATCATGTGCAGGCCGAGGCCTACTAGGAGCCAGGTGTAAATCGGAGTTATTTTGACTTTGGAGGCAGCAGGAGAGTTTGCCGTACACACAGCAGGGGATCAGCCGACGTTACCGACCCCCACTTTCACATGAACAAGTGTTTTTTCTGTGTGGACAGCACTTCCGAGCAACAACTGACGATGTTGGAGCCCAGGGATAGTCATTTTGTAGGCTGAGGCCTACTTGGAGGCAGTTTAAGATAAGATGTTGTTTGAATTTGGAGGCAGCAGCACTTTGCCCTCCACACAGCAGGGGATCAGCTGACGTTACCGAACCCCACTTTCACATGAACGAGTGTGTTTTTCTGTGTGGACAGCACTTCCGAGCACCAACTAGCGTTGTTGGAGCCCAGGGAGAACCAGGGTGCAGGCCGAGGCCTACTTGGTGGCAGTTTTAGATTGTTTGTAGGCTACAACAGACTGTCAACGTGCTCCAATTAGGCATCTGTCTCCACTCTGTTTCCAGGATTTCACGTGACCACCAACACCGCCAGTTTATGCGTACAGCAGCCGTCTGCCCAATCCACACGTGATCCTGTGTTACTGGGGTTCTGTAATGTCGGCAGATCCCCTGATGTGTGTCTGCCACTGTCTCGTGCTCTGTCCACATTCCCACCGCTTGCAGTTGGAAGGTGGACAGCGCAGGAGACAGTGGTGGACACATATTGGGGGATCTGCTGACGTTACAGAACCCCAGTAACACAGGAACACGTGTGGAATGCGTGGACGGCAACTGTGAGCAGGAACTGGCGGTGTTGGAGGTCAGGGGAAATACTAGAGACAGAGTGGAGACAGAGGCCAAATCAGATAATGTTTAAATCTGAAGTAGTTACAATTTGGAGGCAGCAGCACTTTGCCCTCCACACAGCAGGGGATCAGCTGACGTTACTGACCCCCACTTTCACATGAACGAGTGTGTTTTTCTGTGTGGACAGCACTTCCGAGCACCAACTAGCGTTGTTGGAACCCAGGGACAATCAGGGTGCAGGCTGAGGCCTACTAGGAGCCAGGTGTAAAGCTGAGGTATTTTGACTTTTGAGGGAGCAGGACACTTTGCCCTCCACACAGCAGGGGATCAGCTGACGTTACTGACCCCCCCTTTCACATGAACAAGTGTGTTTTTCTGTGTGGACAGCACTTCCGAGCACCAACTAGCGTTGTTGGAGCCCAGGGACAATCAGGGTGCAGGCCGAGGCCTACTAGGAGCCAGGTGTAAAGCTGAGGTATTTTGACTTTGGAGGAAGCAGGACACTTTGCCCTCCACACAGCAGGGGATCAGCTGACGTTACCGAACCCCACTTTCACATGAACGAGTGTTTTTTTCTGTGTGGACAGCACTTCCGAACAACAACTGACGATGTTGGAGCCCAGGGATAGTCATTTTCTAGGCTGAGGCCTACTTGGAGGCAGTTTAAGATAAGACGTTGTTTGAATTTGGAGGCAGCAGGAGAGTTTGCCGTACACACAGCAGGGGATCAGCTGACGTTACCGAACCCCACTTACACATGAGCGAGTGTTTTGTCTGTGCGGACAGCACTTCTGAGCACCAACTGGCGGTGTCAGAGCCCAGGGAAAATCAGGTAGTAGGCCGAGGCCTACTTGGAGCCAGGTGTAAATCTGAGGTTGTTTGACTGTGGAGGGAGCAGGACACTTTGCCATACACACAGCAGGGGATCAGCTGACATTACCGAACCCCACTTACACACGAGCGAGTGTTTTGTCTGTGCGGACAGCACTTCTGAGCACCAACTGGCGGTGTCGGAGCCCAGGGAAAATCAGGTACTAGGCCGAGGCCTACTTGGTGGCAGTTTGCGATTGTTTCTAGACTACTACTAACTGTCAACGTACTCCAATTAGGCCTCTGTCTTCACTCTGTTTCGAGTATTTCCTCTGGCTTCCAACCACGCCAGTTGCTGCTCTGAAATGCCGTCTGCACAACCCACACTTGTTCCTGTGTTACTGGGGTTCTGTAACAGCAGCTTCTCCCTAGAGGTGAGTCAGGCAATGTCTCCTGCTTGTCCACATTTCCACTACAAGTAGTGGGAATGTAGACAAAGCAGGAGACATTGCCGTGCTCACCTCTGGAGATGAGCAGATGTTACAGGACCCAGGTAACACAGGAACAAGTGTGGTTTGTGCAGACGGCACTTGAGAGCAGAAACAGGTGGTGTTGTAGGCCGGAGGAAATACTCAAAACAGAGTGGAGACAGAGGGCAAATCAGAGAATTAAATCAGAGGTAGTCAGAAGTTGTAGGCTGTAGGCAGCAGGAGAGTTTGCCGTACACACAGCAGGGGATCAGCTGACGTTACCGAACCCCACTTACACATGAGCGAGTGTTTTGTCTGTGCGGATAGCACTTCTGAGCACTAACTGGTGGTGTCGGAGCCCAGGGAAAATCAGGTAGTAGGCCGAGGCCTACTTGGAGCCAGGTGTAAATCTGAGGTTGTTTGACTGTGGAGGGAGCAGGACACTTTGCCATACACACAGCAGGGGATCAGCTGACGTTACCGAACCCCACTTACACATGAGCGAGTGTTTTGTCTGTGTGGACAGCACTTCTGAGCAACAACGGGCGTTGCTGTAGCCCAGGAAATAAAGTTCAGGTCATAGAAACATGAACACAACAGGAGACCTGGATCCTGTTGCCAGCCAATTATTTATTCTGGAAGAGGACTGGCAAATTCAGGTGAGATCCAGGCCTTGTTCATTTTCAGAAAAGTAAGCCGGTCAACATTATCGGCGGATAGTCGCGTGCGACGGTCTGTTACCACACCACCTGCAGCACTAAAGACACGTTCCGATAATACACTGGCAGCAGGGCAAGCCAGCACCTCCAATGCATACTGGCTAAGCTCTGGCCATGTATCCAGCTTAGAGACCCAATACTTCAACGGGGAAGAGCCGTCTGGGAGAACACTAACAGGGCAAGACAAGTAGTCTGTCACCATCTGACGGAAACGTTGCCTCCTGCTGACTGGAGCCGTCTGTGATGGTGTAGCCGTTTGTGGCGGTCCCACAAAACTTTTCCACATTTGGGCCATACTGGCCTTGCCTTGTCCTGCGGCACTGCCTCTGCTACCTCTTTGTGCAGAGCTTCCTCCACTGCCTCTACCCACATGGCTGCTTTGAAAAGCACTACCAGCAAGACTTGCGGGGGGAATGGAGAACATGATGGCCTGCACAAGTGTTTCTTGGTACTCCCGCATTTTTCGCTCCCGGTTCAACTGTGGTATGAGGCTTTGTAAGTTGTCCCGGTAGCGAGGATCTAGGAGGGTGTACACCCAATAATCAGCCGTGTGGAGAATGTTGGCGATGCGGCGGTCATTTAACAAGCACTGCAGCATGAAATCAACCATGTGCTGCAGACTGCCAACTGGACCGGAAACGCTGTCCCCAGCTTGAGGCAGCATCTCTGCCTGCTCAGCATCACCCCACCCTCGCTGTACACACTGACTACTAGAGCCTTGTGTACCTCCCTCCTCTGGAGAGATGTGTTCCTCCTCCTCCATTGACTCCTCGTCATCCTCCTCACTAAGTGTCCCCTGCCTGGGCCTTTGTGTGGAAGCACGTTGCGCAGACTTGCCAGAAGCAGATGGCATTTCTGACTGCTCATCCTCGACCTCTTCAAAAACCTCCTCACTTAGTGCTTGTAAGGTTTTTTGAAGCAGACAGATGAGGGGGACAGTCATGCTGATTAGTGCATCATCTGCACTGGCCATCCGCGTGGAGTCATCGAAGGCACGCAAAACTTGGCAGATGTCCCTCATAGTGGCCCACTCAGTGGTGGTGAAGTGTGTCCGGCGCACAGTGAGACTTGTTTGCGCCTGATGCAGCTGGTACTCCATTACTGCTGCCTGCTGCTCACACAACCGCTCCAACATATGTAACGTTGAATTCCACCTGGTGGGGAGGTCACATATGATGCGATGTTCTGGCAGGCAGAATCGGCGTTGCAGAGATGCAATGCGCGATCTTGCCATGCTGGAACGCCGCAAGTGAGCACACTCTAGGCGAACCTTGTGCAGCAGTGCATCAAGATCCGGATAGTCCCTCAGAAAGCTCTGCACGACCAAATTGAGCACGTGTGCCAGACATGGTATGTGAGTGAGGTTGCCTAGGCCCAGAGCTGCCACTAGATTTCGGCCATTGTCACTCACTACCAAACCTGGCTGGAGATTCGCTGGCACAAACCACACATCGCTCTCCTGCTTGATGGCATTCCAGAGCTCCTGTGCTGTGTGGCTCCGATTCCCCAAAGAAATTAATTTAAGAACGGCCTGTTGACGTTTGGCCACACCTGTGCTCATATCTGGCCTAACAGGCTCACGCAGTGCTGATTCCGAGGAACTAGAGTAGGAGGAGGACTCAATATGTACAGACTGCATTCCTGCAATCCTTGGAGTTGGCAGAATATGTACAGAGCCACTCTCCAGATCTGTACCCGGCTCCACAACATTGACCCAATGGGCAGTGAGGGAAAGGTATCGTCCCTGTCCATGGCTACTGGTCCACGCATCGGTGGTCAGGTGGACCTTGCTACTGACGGCATTTAATAGCGCATTTTTAATTTTTCCCTCCACATGCTTTTGCAGGGCAGGGACGGCTTGCCTGCTGAAATAAAAGCGGCTGGGCACATTGTATTGTGGAACTGCCAATGACATAAAGTTCCGGAATGTGTCAGTCTCCACCAGCCTGAATGACAGCATCTCAAGGGCCAGTAGTTTGGCAATGCCGGCATTCAGAGCCAGTGCTCGGGGATGGTTTGCCGAGTATGGCCGCTTTTTCTCCCATGCCTGTGCTACCGATTGCTGGTGAGTGGCCTGGGAGTGTGATGATGACTGCGAACGTGGTTCAGTGGGTGGAATTTCACTGGGTCTCTGGACAACAGTGGCAGTGGTTCTTCCATGGCGTTCCAGTGAGGAAGCCGAACTAGCTGTGTGTGAGCTGGAGGAAGAGGCCCCAACATGAGCTGAAGAGGTGGTAGGTGCTGCTGAAGGTTGGCCTACATCTTCAGTGTGTCTGTGTAACTCCACCTCGTGCTTGGTACGCACATGTTTCCACATATTTGTGGTATTGAGGTTGCTCACACTTTTCCCTCTTTTGACTTTCTGATGACACAGCTTGCATTTGACAAAGCAAATGTCATCTGCAACTGTGTAAAAAAAAGACCACGCACTGCAAGTCCTGGGAGCGCCCGTTTTGTGTTTTGGTAGAGGATTGCTCCTCACAGGTGCCAAAGTGGAGGCTACAGGCAACCAAGTCTGCCCCCGCCCTCTCCCTCCTCTTTTGGCCGTTTGGGGAATCTCTTCCTCAGAGCTGCTCCCACCACCTTCCTGTGGCTGACGCCATGATGGGTCAAGGACCTCATCATCTCCACTCCCCTCTTCAAGCACCGGCTGGTCCTGGGTTGTCTCGCCAGCACCGTACGCACCAGAAATTGGCAACTGAGTCTCATCATCATCAGATGAGCACTGAGGTGTGCTGACAATAGGCACTGGCCCACCCGCCTCTTCAGATTCAGAGGGACAAAGCAGTTGCGCATCACTGCATACTCCCACTTCTTCACGCTCTAGAATGCTGCTTGGCTGGCCACCTCTTTCCAAGCCAACAGATTCTGAGAACAGAAGTAAAGATTGAGATGGCTCCTGTCCAGGGCTCTCAGACTGCCTGGGCAATTTGGCAGGTGGTGAAGAGACAGATGGTTGCTCTTCAGTGCTCTGGCCTTGGGAGGATGCGGAAGTCATTGAAGTGGATGCGTTAGCTGCCATCCATCCGACAACGGCTCCAATTTGTTCGTCACGCAGCAGTGGGGTACGGCGAGGTCCTACAAAGCTGCGCATGAAGGACTGTTGCCTGGTAAAAGTGGGGGATGCCGGGTCACTGGTGGCCGCAGCAGACACCGAATCCCCACGTCCTCTCCCTGCTGAATCCCCCCGTCCTCTCCCTGCTGAAACTCCACGGCCACGACCACGTGCCTTACTCCCTGCCTTCTTCATCTTGGTAGACTGATAAAGATAGGCAGAAAAGTAAAAAAGGGGTGGCTTAGTGTTCTTATTCCTGAACACCTGCTAACCAGTATAAGAAACACTAATTTGGCTAAGAGTCTGTGTACTACACTTTAATATGATCTAATGTGGCCTAGACAACTGAAAAGTGGAGTGTTTGGTGAACTTTATTTCCTTTTTTTTTGGGGGGGGGAAAGAAAAGGATGTGACCAAAGTTTGAAAGCTATAGTATCACAAACTTTTTGGAGCGATTACAATGCAGGAAGCTAACCTACAATGCAATTGATGAGGCTCCAAAAAATAGGGTGATACTAGTCTGGCTAGCCCTGAAGGGCACAAGCCAGCAAAAAGGCTTCTCTATCTAATCCTATATAGTGTTTGCAACCAACCAATGACAATGGATACGGTTGGAAGCACACTAATATAGGAGCAAAAATCTGGCTAAATTAGTTGCAAAAAAAGGACTATGTATGAGGCAGTGACGCACGCTGAGCGGACTACAGCTAGCGGTGGCTGTAGAACACACTGCAACGTGAGCTGCACTCACACACAGAGAGACCTATCAGACAGCCAAAAACAGTGCAGAGAAATGGGCTATAGCACTGAAAGGCTGCTGAAAGGCTCCGCTGTCCACTCCTTTAGTGTTTGCAACCATCGTATATGGATACGTATGGAAGCACACTATACAGGAGAAAAAAAAAGCAGCAATAAAAGAAAAATGTGTATGAGGCAGAGACACACGCTGGGCGGCCTACAAGCAGACGTGCCTGCAGGACACACTACACAGCGTGGGTCTGCACTCACACAGCCCTTGCAGACAGCTATTAAAACAGCGCTGCTGGGCTACAAAAATGCTACAGTGGTGGATTATGTAGCCTGGGTAGAGCAATAGATATTTTGGATGATCGCTATTTCTAACTGTCCCTCACAGTCTTCAACAGCAGCCTGTCCCTAACTGAATTCACAGCAGAGTGACCAGAAATGGCGGCTGCAGCGGTTTTTATAGTGCATCATGACATCATTTCAGCAGCCAATCACAGCCATGCCAGTAGTTAACATGCCTACATGCCTAACAGGATGTGCCCACACCTCTGAGGATCCCCATTGGCTGAATCAAATCGAGCGGGCTCCTAGCATTATGGGAACTTCCGATTCCGGTATTCGATATGAAAAAAGTATCGGAACTAAGTATCGGAATTCCGATACAGCGAATATCGGCCGATACCCGATACTTGCGGTATCGGAATGCTCAACACTAGTGATGAGTGAATATATTCGGCACTATTCGTTATTCGCACAAATAGTATGGTATTTGGGCTATTCGTTACTTGACGAGTAATTTGCTATTCGCCTCGGTATATTAGAGTGACCCGCTCAACATGTTTGACGCTTTATTTGCTTGCCAATAACAGTAATGCTGGCACCATCTTTGGTGTGGCATTGTTGCGATTGGCTGCCCGAACACTGTTTGTTTGTTGCACTGTCATGTGCATGACAGCGCAGCAAACACTGCTTCTGATCGGCGGAGAAATCATCACTGCCCATCAGAGGTATAAAGTTAACCTCTGGTCACTGCTGTCAGCTGATAGGACTACAGCTTCCATCAGCTGATGTCTGCTGCTGCTAATAGCAAAAAAGGCAGGAGCAGCTGATGGGAGGATTTATCAGCTGGCTTCCGCGCTGTAAATAAATAATAATAAAAAAAAAACGGCATGGGTTCCCCTGTATTTTTGATATTTTTGCCAGCCAGGCTAAACTCACAGCTGGGGCTGCAACCCTCAGCTGTCAGCATTAGCAAGGCTAGTTATCAAGAATAGAGGGGTTCCCACACCACATTTTTTAATTATTTATATAAATAGTTTTCAAAAATGGCATGGGGTCCCCCCATTTTGTGACAACTAGCCTTCCTAAAGCAGACAGCTGGGGGCTGGTATTCTCATGCTGGTAAGGGGCAATGGATATTGGCCCCCCAGCCTAAATATAGCAGCCCGCTGCCACCCAGAAAAGAGTCATCTATTATAAGCACTAATTCTAGCGCTTTGCCTTTGGCTGGCAAAAATATCAAAAATACAGTGGAACCCATGCCGTTTTTTTTTAAATTTATTTACAACGCAGAAGCCGGCTGATAAATCCTCCCATCAGCTGCTCCTTCTCTTACTGCTATTAGCGCCAGCAGGCATCGGTTGATGGGAGCTATAGTCCCATCAGCTGACACCAGTGACCAGAGGTTAATTTTATACCTCCGATCACAGCTAGATGCATATGCTGTGTCATTCTTTCTATTAGAAGACTTTTTTCTGGGTGACTGTGTTTTTATATAACAAGACTAAGTGGTTAGTAATGGGGGCATCTTATTGATGCCTCTCCATTACCAACCTCTGGGCTTAATGTCACCTGACAGTAAAAAGGTGACATCAACCCCCCCAACTATCACCCAACTTGCCACCTTTACAAGGCAAGTGGGAAGAGCGAGACTAAGTGCCAGAATTGGCACATCTTAGAGAATCGCCTTTTCTGGGGTGGCTGAGAGCTGATGTTTTTTGCCTGGAGGGGCAGAATCCTTGGCCCCTTCCTAGGCTATTAATGTAAGCTCACAGCTGTCTGCATAGCCTTTGCTGTTTATTAATTATAGGGGGACCCTATGTATTTTTTTTGGGGGGTCTCCCATTTTAATAGCTAGTAAATGCTAAGTATACTGCTGTGAGCTGATATTAATAGCCTGGGAAGCTCCATGGGTATACCCCCTTCCCAGGCTATAAACATCTGCCCCCAGCTGTCAGAATTGCCTCTGCTGGTTAAGAAAATTACACAGGAGCCCACGCCATTTTTTTCTGAAACATAATCTTTTAATAATTAAATACACATACAGTAAGCTGCACACACACTGGGATGCACAGGGAAAGTAAAGGGCTGTTATTGTAAGGGTCAGCTGTGGACCGCCCTTGTAAGGGCAGGAGTCTTGGGGTTCAGGTTATGCCAGCCTTTACAGGGCCTAACATGGGAAGTGTTCCCGATTCCTCCTGATGAATTCTTGCTGTACTGAGATGACATCTGACAATTGACATCCTGTACACACATGGGTGAGATTATTCCATATCAGATTTATATACATGGTTATATGGATATTGTTGCTTCTCACTCATGATGTATATGCATGTTCATATGAGGTACTGTGATCTTTCTTGATAGCCCTTACAGGGTAGAGGTTAATGTTTAACATTCATTTGTTTTGATCATTGTTTAACATTCATCTGTTACACTTCTAAAAAGACAGGTATTCATCAGGAAATTTGTCCCTTTTTGTGATCACAGATTATACTGTGTGGTCCAATTTTGCATTTTTGTCCAGTCATTTTGTTATCTAGGACTGGGAATAGTTGCATGTACTATATATGTATTGGAGTCTGTGATGAGACTGTATACAGACACCTTTGTGTGTAGTCTGCAACAATATAGGTTTAAGAGAGAGTTTTTAATTGCACTTATTTCACTTTTCCTATGAGGTAGCTTTTATATTCTTGGTTATTAAAAGTTATGTTTTAATACTATCTCTATTGCTGGCACCTTGCACACACACTGCACTGATTGTATATGTTACTGACATGTGTATAACTATCTATTCTCTGTGTATATACTGTATGTAATCCATCTGTTCTATATTATTGGCTCCTGCTGTGATTCTACATTACGTGGCTGCTGAATTGCTGGCTTTTCTTAGATAATTAGGTAGATAGATGTAATATATACATATATATATTATTATTATTATTATTATTATTATTTATTGTTATAGCGCCATTTATTCCATGGCGCTTTACATGTGAGGGGGGTATACATAAAAACAAGTACAATAGTCTTAAACAATACAAGTCATAACTGGTACAGGAGGAGAGAGGACCCTGCCCGCGAGGGCTCACAATCTTCAAGGGATGGGTGATAATACAGTAGGCGAGGGTAGAGCTGGTCGTGCAGCGGTTTGGTCGATCGGTGGTTACTGCAGGTTATAGGCTTGTCGGAAGAGGTGGGTCTTCAGGCTCTTTTTGAAGGTTTCGATGGTAGGTGAGAGTCTGATATGTTGTGGTAGAGAGTTCCAGAGTAGGGGAGATGCGCGAGAGAAATCTTGTATGCGATTGTGGGAAGAGGAGATAAGAGGGGAGTAGAGAAGGAGATCTTGTGAGGATCGGAGGTTGCGTGCAGGAAAGTACCGGGAGACGAGGTCACAGATGTATGGAGGAGACAAGTTGTGGATGGCTTTGTATGTCATGGTTAGGGTTTTGTAATGGAGTCTCTGGGCAATTGGGAGCCAGTGAAGGGATTGACAGAGGGGAGAAGCTGGGGAATAGCGGGGGGACAGGTGGATTAGTCGGGCAGCAGAGTTTAGAATAGATTGGAGGGGTGCGAGAGTGTTTGAGGGGAGGCCGCAGAGCATGAGGTTGCAGTAGTCAAGGCGAGAGATGATGAGGGCATGGACTAGGGTTTTTGCAGATTCTTGGGTGAGGAATGAACGGATGCGTGAAATATTTTTGAGTTGAAGTCGGCAGGAAGTGGAAAGGGTTTGGATATGTGGTTTGAAGGAGAGATCAGCATCAAGGATTACTCCGAGGCAGCGAGCTTGTGGGACTGGGGAGAGTGGGCAGTCATTTACTGTAATTGATAGGTTCGTAGGGGGGGTCACGTGAGATGGGGGAAAGATGATGAATTCTGTTTTGTCCATGTTGAGTTTCAGATATCTAGTGGAGAAGAAGGATGAAATAGTGGACAGACATTGAGGGATTCTGGTTAGTAGGGAGGTGATATCTGGTCCAGAGATGTAGATCTGTGTGTCATCAGCATAAAGATGATACTGAAAGCCATGAGATTCTATGAGCTGTCCCAGGCCAAAGGTGTAAATAGAGAACAGCAGGGGCCCTAGGACTGAACCTTGTGGGACTCCGACAGATAGGGGGCGAGGTGAGGAGGTGGTGTGTGAGTGGGAGACGCTGAATGTCCGGTCTGTTAGGTATGATGAGATCCAGGAGAGGGCCAAGTCTGTGATGCCGAGGGATGAGAGGGTCTGTAATAATAGGGAATGGTCCACTGTGTCAAAGGCAGCCGACAGGTCCAGGAGGAGGAGGACAGAGTAGTGTTGCTTGCTCTTGGCAGTTAAGAGGTCATTGGTGACCTTAGTAAGGGCAGTTTCAGTGGAGTGGTGTGACCGGAAGCCAGATTGTAAGCGGTCGAAGAGGGAGCAAGAAGAGAGATGGGAGGACAGTTCAAGGTAGACATGTTGTTCCAGTAGCTTGGAGGCGTATGGGAGAAGTGATATAGGGCGATAGCTAGATACAGAGGATGGGTCAAGAGAGGGCTTTTTGAGGATAGGTGTGATGGAGGCATGTTTAAAGCTTGAGGGGAAAACACCAGTTGTTAGTGATAGGTTGAAGAGATGGGTTAGGGTTGGGATGAAGACTGTGGTGAGGTTTGGGATGAAGTGGGATGGGATCGGGTCGAGTGCACAGGTGGTGAGATGTGATCTTGAGAGTAGAGTGGAGAGTCGATCTTCTGTAATGGTGGAGAAGTTGGTTTTGAAGGTGGAGGGCTGGGAAGTCGGGAGGAAGGGCTCTGGGGGTTGTTGACCAAAACTGTCCCTGATGTTATCAATTTTCTGCTTGAAAAATGAGGCAAAGTCTTCAGCTGAGATGAGTGGGGAGGGAGGAGGTGCTGGGGGGCGGAGGAGAGAATTGAAGGTGTTGAATAACTGTTTAGGGTTGTGAGACAGGGAGGATATGAGAGATGAGAAGTAGGTTTGTTTAGCTGTGGCGAGTGTGGTCTTGAAAGTAGTGAGGGACTGTTTGAATGCGATGAAATGCTCGTTGGAGTGGGATCTTTTCCATCTGCGCTCAGCAGCCCTGGAAGCTTGCCTCAGCTCTTTGGTCAGGCTGGTGTGCCAGGGCTGTCTGTTGATTTTGCGAGTTTTGGTATGTGTAAGTGGGGCAGCGGATTCCAAAGCTACAGCTATTGTGGTGTTATATAGAGCGGCAGCGTCATCCGCATTGTGTAAGGAACTTATATCTGTAAGATATATATGTGTGTGTGTGTCACTCACATCTATACATCTATCTATTCTATGTGTACAGTATGATCTATTCTATCTATTCTATTCTAACCTGTCATGCTGTGATTTTACTATACGCAGCAGAAGGAACTTATCTAGATGTGTGGTGAGCAATTTGAACCCTCAAGTGCTTCACAGAAGTTTATAACGTAGAGCCGTAAAAATAAAAAATCATATTTTTTCCACATAAATGATCTTTTCGCCCCCAATTTTTTATTTTCACAAGGGTAACAGGAGAAATTGGACCCCAAAAGTTGTTGTGCAATTTGTCCTGAATATGCCAATACTCCATATGTGGAGGGGAACCATTGTTTGGCCGCATCGCAGAAGCGTTTTATTGCAAAAAATAGTTTTTGCATCACCATATGTTGAGAGCTATATTTTTTTCCATATTTTGGCCCACAGAGTCATGTGAGGTCTTGTTTTTTGCGGGATGAGTTGACGTTTTTATTGGTAGCTTTTTCAGGCACATGCCATTTTTTGATCAATCACTTTTTATTCCGATTTTTGGGAGGCAAAATGAACAAAAGCCAGCAAGTCATGAATTTCTTTTGTGGTGGGCGTTTATACCGTTTCGCGTGTGGTAAAATTGATAAAGCGATTTTATTCTTCGGGTTAGTACTTTTACAGCAATACCTCTTTTATATCAGTTTTTTATGTTTTGGTGCTTTTATACAATAAAAATTATTCTATATAAAAAATAACTATTTTTTGCATCGCTTTATTCTGAGAGCCATAACTTTTTTATTTTTCTGGTGATGGAGCTATATGGGGGCTTGTTTTTTGCTGGACAAGATGACGTTTTCAGCGGTACCATGTTTATTTAAATCCATCTATTTTATCGCGTGTTATTGCACTTTTTGTTCGGTGGTATTATGATAACGAATTGCTTTTTTGCCTTTTTAGTGGTGTTCACTAAAGGGGTTAACTAGTGGGACAGTTTTATAGGTCGTGTCGTTACGGACGCGGCAATACCAAATATGTGTACGTTTATTGTTTAGATTTTTTTTCATTCAAATATTTATTTATTGATATAATAAATATTGTTTTTTATTATTTTTTTTTATATTTTTACAATTATTTATTTTTTTAACTTTTTCTTACTTTTACACTTTGTTCCACTACAGGGCAATCATTTATGCAGGCTGATCGCTTATATGGCATGGCGATAAAGCAGCATCTGCATGCCACAGAAGCTGTCAATGCTGCACTTACTGCACTGACCTGAGAGACTTCCTGATCATGCACTGCTCATGACAGGAAGTTTCTCCACTCTGGTAACCCAGATGTCATCATGACGACATCGGATTACCATAGCAGCGATCGGAACCCCGCGTCACACCGCGGGGTCTCCGATCCCAAGGTAAAGGGGCTATCAGCCCTTCTGCTGGCACCAGAACGCTTGGATCTTGTTTGATTGAGGTGTTCTGTGGATTAAAGTGAGACTGCTCCTGACACTTAGTGTCGAGTCTGAGAATCAGCTGACACCCGGCCGTGATCGGCCAGGCATCATCATGTGATTGGAGTTACATGACCAGATCCATGATGCTGAGTGCACTTTTGGGAATGTTGTTAGAAGTGTTGCTAAGTAACAAACATTGCATCACCATCTTGTGACCAGAAGGGGCGGGATTTAAGGTCACATGTGTGAGTCCATGACACTGATTGCATCTTCAAGGAGTATTACAGAGAAAATCATATGATATTCAGTGTGTAACCTGAAGTAGAGCTGTCGGTTACAGTTAGGCTATGTGCACACGTGTGGAATTCCCATGGTAATTTCAGCGGGAATTCTGGAAATTCCATTCCACGGGAAACATGTGAGAAATCTGCATTTTAAATTCCTGCATATTTCCCGCGGAAAAACTAGCAATTTGCAAGCGTAATTAGCTTGCAGAATACTAGCGTTTTCCAAGCGATCTGTAGCATCGCTTGGAAAACTGATTGACAGGTTGGTCACAATGGTCAAACATAGTGTTTGACCAGTGTGACCAACTTTTTACTATGAGGCTGCCTATGCGACATCAGTAGTAAAAAGATATAAAGGTTAAAATAATAAAAAAATAAAAAATCTTGCTTTTCTCACCTTCCGGCGTCCCGCGCAGCGTTCCCGATCATCGAGATGCTCCCGGCAAGTCCCTTTCCCCGGGATGCCTTTCGACAATGACCTTTGATGACGCCGCGGTCTCGCGAGACCACTACGGTATCGCGAGACTGCGACGTCATCAAAGGTCATTGTCGCAAGGCATCCCTGGAAATGGGAGTTGCCGGGAGCATCGCTGAAGCCTGGTGACGCTGCGAGGACCGCCGGAAAGGTGAGAATAACATGATTTTTTTATTTTAATTCTTTTTTTTAACGGGGAAATGGTACCCAGACGGTGGCTTAGTGGTTAGCGCTGCAGCCTTGCAGCGCTGGGGTCCTGGGTTCGAATCCCACTAAAGGACAACATCTGCAAGGAGTTTGTATGTTCTCCCCGTGTTTGCGTGGGTTTCCTCCGGGTACTCTGGTTTCCTCCCACACTCCAAAGACATACTGATAGGGAATTCAGATTGTGAGCCCCCATTGGGGACAGTGATGAAAATGTGTGCAAAACTGTAAAGTGCTGCAGAATAAGTTAGCGCTATATAAAAATAAAGATTATTTAAAGATTATTACCCAGATCCTGGAGGAGAATCTCCTCTCCTCCAGACTGTGGGTACCATCCACAAATGTTCTGCATGGTGGGCACAGCCACATGCAAAGTAAGCAGAACAATGCACTCCTATGTGTGCGGATTTCCACACAAAGAATGAACATGCTGCGTATTTTTCTGCGATGCAATTACACCGTGGAAAAATGCGCAGCATGTGTGGAATGCCATAGGATTGCATGGGATGCTTTTTTCTTGTGTTTTCGTGGCAAAATCGCGCATTTAAAAACGCCGCGAAACTGCAAAAAAACACTACGTGTGAACTCAGCCTTACTGTGAATGTTACATATGATATATGACAATATGGTAAATGACACTGACATACAACTGTCCGTGCGTTTTTGCCCTGCATTTTTCAACATTGACTTCACTCCAATAATTCAAAAATGCTACAAAACTGCGGCCAAAATGCACCAAAAATGTGCATTTTGCAGCTATGTTTTTCCTGCCAATAGATGCAGAAATAGTGCAGAAATTTTACTCAATGTGTGCACATACTGGTATTATCGGTATTATGTTGCTCATTCATAGATTATTACATGGTCTGGAGTACATTTCCTTGGTATATAACCCTCAAAACTGTATAGCCTTTATGAGTCTAGGAGTATGAATACATAACAATTTGAACAGAATGTGTATGAGGCCCTCCTTTGTGTCTAAGGCTAATTTCACACTTGCTTTTTTTGCAGCGCGTTTTTAGTGCAAAAAAAACGCATAGAAAAAACGCATACAAATGCATACAAATGCTGCGTTTTTTTCAAGCACTTTTATGCGCATGCAGGAAAAAAACGCAGCGTTTTTATGCGTTTGTATGCGTTTTTAGTGCGTTTGCGTTTTTTTACAGATTTTTGGACAACCCCCAAAAAAGAAAAAAAAAAACATTCAACAACACACAAGACCAATGGGACGTCAATGTCGGTGTGGTATGTTAATATATAGACCCTGTCTACAGTATTCTTCAGATTTGCTTGATTCTTCTCGTGTCAACATGGATCTGCGCTGGAAGAGTTTTCACTTCAACTTGGATTTGGACATCGTGATGGCTCAGGTGTATGCAGTAGCTTGCCATGAACAAAGGAAGAGAGAGAGGCAGCAAAGACGGCAGCGGCGGCGTATGTGGATATATCTGATTGTTGAACTACGGGAGAGCCGTGGGGCATACCACACCCTCTACAGTGAGCTACAGGCAAACCCAGAGAAATTTACAGATTATATCCGGATGTCCCAAGAAAGCTTCAGGGATTTGCTTGCTCGTGTCCAACAATCCATCCGGAGACAGGACACACAGCTCCGTCGTGCGATTCCTCCTGAGGAACGGCTACTGGTGACATTACGGTACGTAATATTTAAAAACCAAGGGGTGCGGTCTGATGGGGTTTTTTTAAATTTAGTATTCAAAACCTTGGGTAATTAGTTTTCGTGAATGTACTAATATTTTATTTTATAGTTTTTTAAAATAATATACATAAATATAATTTTACTTCTTTGTCTGTTCACAGATTCCTGGCGACTGGAGAAACCCTATCTTCACTACACTTCCAGTACCGTATTGGAATCTCTACCTTGTCTGGAATTGTTGTGGACACCTGCCGGGCTCTCTGGAATGTTCTTTGTCCAGAATTTATGCCCCTGCCCACCGCTGAAAAGTGGATGGAAATTGCTGGCAAGTTCTGGACAGTATGCAATTTCCCCAACTGTTTGGGAGCTGTTGATGGTAAACACATACGGATCATCAAACCCAAAAGAACAGGATCTGAGTACTATAATTACAAAAAGTACTTTTCCATAGTACTCATGGCCATTGCGGATGCCGGATGTATGTTTGTAGCAGTGGACATTGGAGCATTTGGCCGTGGTAATGACTCACAGGCTTTTAAAAACTCAGACATGGGCCAGAGGTTGTATGGCAACCAATTTAATTTCCCTATGCCACGGCCTCTTCCTCACACCGAGGCTCCGCCACTGCCCTTTGTAATGGTTGGGGATGAGGCTTTTCAAATGTGCGCAAACTTACTGAAACCCTACTCCAGCCGGGACTTGGACCACACCAAAAAAATAGTTAATTACAGGCTGACCAGGGCCAGAAGAACTGTCGAGTGTGCTTTTGGGATTCTTGTCTCCAGATGGCGAATTCTCAGCACGGCCATTAATCTTAAACTTGAAACAGTCGATGAGGTGGTGAAGGCCTGTGTGGTTCTACATAATTTTGTGATGGCTAAAGAGCACCCGACCTTTGAGCTGGACGATGATGCTCCTAACCCATTGCCTGAATTCACTCAGCACCCTCTCAGGTCATCCGTTGAAGTTGGCCAAATGAGGGACCAATTTGCGGCCTACTTTATTTCTGATGTAGGACGGGTGCACTGGCAAAATGAAATGTTGTAAGAATGTTTTCGTTTGTTTATGGTAATAAAAAACCTTATTTGATACCATTACTGAGTGCACTATATTTTTTACACTCCAATTAAATAAAAAACTTCCCATGTATACCGGTGAATTTTTTGATGTTCTCACACCTGGGCAGGTAAATACACATATGAGTTAAAATGCAGCATTGCTAGTCTGCGTGAAATATATTGGAACGTAAGCAAAGTTGCATGTTAAATATGATGTGTATTAACCAGGCCATGATTGATAACTATAACCAGGCCATGATTGATAAATAGTTATGATTATGACTTTTGAGTGACGTTGGTAGGATCGGGTTTCAGGAAACCAAATTTTTTCAAAAGAAAATTGTCCAACTAGTGTAAAAAAAAGTATGTGATTCGATCAAAACCCAACCCCAATGCAAGTCAATGGGGAATAAAAGTCAGCATTGAGTGGATGAATGTAATCAGCTCAATTCCAACTTTTATTTAACATTAAAATTGTGGTAGTGTTTAGAAAGAAAATTATTTTTTTAGAAACAAACTTATTTTTTTATACAAGTTTCACCACAAGTTTCACCAGTTTGTTTTTCAGGAAACCAGATCCTAGTCGGTAAAACTCTAGTTATTATAATAGGCCTTGGTATGACTATACTAGGCCTTTGTATTTAACACATGATTATACTAGGCCTTGGTATTTATTATACTAGGCCTTGTTATTTCACATATGACTATACTAGGCCTTGGTATTTAACACATGATTATACTAGGCCTTGGTATTTATTATACTAGGCCTTGTTATTTCACATATGACTATACTAGGCCTTGGTATTTAACACATGATTATACTAGGCCTTGGAATTTATTATACTAGGCCTTGTTATTTCACATATGACTATACTAGGCCTTTGTATTGAACATATGTTAAATACAAAGGCCTAGTATAGTCATATGAGTAGACTAGGCCTTTGTATTGAACATATGTTAAATACAAAGGCCTAGTACAGTCATATGACTTTGCCTTGGTTTTTAACATATACGTGTATTTACCCATCAGTGTGTGTGAGCGGCGCCAAAAACATTAATCAAACTTTGTAATGGTGAACCACAAATGTACATTTATTTTTAACCACAAAAATATAAAAAAACTTTATTTTTTTCGGTGTTTGGGGGCAGATGGTTGCAATTTGGGGGTGTGCAGGGAAGATGCAACACTTGCAGTTGAAGACGGTGTTTGAGGGGAAGGGGCAACAAAACTTGTGGGGGAGGTAGTCCAGTTAAGGGAATTACACTAGGAACACTTGGAGGAGAGGAAATAGGTTCAGGAACATTTGTTCGAAGTGCATGTCGCCGTAGGCTTGTCTGCCTGGACCTACTTTGCCCCAATGCCCGCCTTGATTGATTTTGCCTAGAACTTGGGGCAAATATTGAATGGAGGTCCCCCGTCTGCTGCTGTGGCTGCTGCTGCTGTGGCTGCTGCTGAGGTGGCTGCTGCTGCTGCTGTGGCTGCTGCTGCGGTGGCTGTTGCTGCTGTGGCTGCTGCTGATGCTGCTGATGCTCCTGATGCTCTTGGTTGGCAGTGCTCGTCCTTGCAGGAGGACTGGTGGCGGCAGTGATGGTCCAGGTTTGCGGAGTGGTGGTGGCAGGGCTAGTACATGTTGTTGTAGCGGCAGGGCTGTTCCACGTTTGCCTAGTGGTGGCTGAGCTCCACGCTTGCATGAGGGTGGTGGTGGTGCTCCAGACAGGAGCAGCGCTTGCCATGGTGGTGTTGGTGAAGTGACCAGCTGCACTCAGACTTGTGGTGGTGTAACGGTGGGTGTCCTGGTTTGAATAGAGGTGTCCGTGCAGTGGTATGCAGCACAAGTCGGTAGTAAGGTGAAGTGAGTCAATGGTGGCACAGGTGGAAATGACACCACTGACTGCTGACCGTACCGATTATGCTGCATACCCTGCAAGAAAGCATTGTTGCAGGCCTGCAGCACATTCAGCTGTTGCTCAGGACTAAGGTGTTCCGCCATGCCCTTTTCAATCTTACTAAAAAAATAGTGTGCTGGTCTGTTGAGGTCGGCCTCCAGACGGTCAAGGCGCTGTTCGACAGAATTGAAGCGGTGTTCAAAGTGGTTAAAACCATGTTCCATGAGTGCAAAACCGCTTTCAACTCTGTCGGACAGCTACTTGAGGCTGGCATTAAAGGCCTCGCTCAAGTGCATAAACTAGGGCAAGACATTCCTGTCCAAGGCCCTCTGCCGCTGGCAGGTAGTGCCCGCATAACCAGTGGCAGAGACCTGGGACAGGGGAACACCTGATGGCCCAGCTTCCTGGTCACCAGCTGTGTGTGTGGCTGACCTGCAAGGTGCTTCCTGGCTGTCGGATGGCTGGGACGGGTCAGAGGACGTCCGAGGAAGGACCGCTCCAGGGCCAGGTTGCAGGGTGCTGCTCCAGATGCTGTGGAAGAAAGGAAAATCATTACTACCATGCCTTTACAAGAAGCATCAGCTGTGGATTAGAAACACAGATTAATTTAAAATAAAAACCCAAAATTTTGAATACTTACGATCTCGTGGCAAGGACCGGTCTTAGGAACTGCAACGCGTGATAGTGACGGTATCTAGTTCTGGTCCTTGACGCAGATCCACTGCGAACCTGGCCCTCAGCACGAACATCACTGTTAAAGCGGTCCTTGATCGAACGCCAACGTGTTCGGACTTTGTCCACTGTTGGAAAAAAATAAACAGTGCCATCAAGGACAACAGTCACTGCGGCACAATACAGCAATACAATACTCAAAGCAGTCACTGTAGAGCCCGATGACACTGTTGGGTTTCCTGCTAGAATATATCTAGCACGAAACCCAACAGTGTCATCAAGGACAACAGTCACTGCGGCACAATACAGCAATACAATACTCAAAGCAGTCACTGTGGAGCCCGATGACACTGTTGGGTTTCCTGCTAGAATATATCTAGCAGGAAACCCAACAGTGCCATCAAGGACAACAGTCACTGCGGCACAATACAGCAATACAATACTCAAAGCAGTCACTGTAGAGCCCGATGACACTGTTGGGTTTCCTGCTAGAATATATCTAGCAGGAAACCCAACAGTGCCATCAAGGACAACAGTCACTGCGGCACAATACAGCAATACAATACTCAAAGCAGTCACTGTGGAGCCCGATGACACTGTTGGGTTTCCAGCTAGAATAAATCTAGCAGGAAACCCAACAGTGCCATCAAGGACAACAGTCACTGCTGCACAATACAGCAATACAATACTCAAAGCAGTCACTGTGGAGCCCGATGACACTGTTGGGTTTCCTGCTAGAATATATCTAGCAGGAAACCCAACAGTGCCATCAAGGACAACAGTCACTGCGGCACAA
Organism: Dendrobates tinctorius; assembly: GCF_039654945.1. Classification (NCBI taxonomy): domain Eukaryota; kingdom Metazoa; phylum Chordata; class Amphibia; order Anura; family Dendrobatidae; genus Dendrobates; species Dendrobates tinctorius. The sequence continues at coordinate 1,713,432 of NW_027361808.1, read as the reverse complement.
TACAGCAATACAATATTCAAAGCAGTCACTGTAGAGCCCGATGACACTGTTGGGTTTCCTGCTAGAATATATCTAGCACGAAACCCAACAGTGCCATCAAGGACAACAGTCACTGCGGCACAATACAGAGCAGGGAAATACTTACTAAACGCCTTTTTGGAGGATGCTGTGGCACTGTCCCAGCCATCCATCAACGCTGCGGCCACCTCATTCCATAGCCGCCGTGTCACCACATTGTCCTTGTACAGCCGGTCACGGCTGTCCCACAACGGGGCACGCTCCTGGACCAGGCTGATGAGCTGCTCATTATCCAGGTAGACGTCTTCATCCCGTTGTGGAACCTAGACAAAACACATTCATTAGAATAATCAAATTTAAATTGAATAAAAAGTAAAAAAAAAATACAGAAAAGATGAAAAACAGAAGATAAAAAATAAAGAACATTACAAATCATTTCATACATACATTCCGTATCACCACCGGGACTTGGCTTCGCTGCTCCTGCTCTTCGCCCTCAGTAGTCCCGTCCGCATAAGATGCTGATGATGTCTTAAAAAAAATAAAAACAAACGTAAGAGATTTGGAGTAGCAGCAGATATACTTACCAGATGCACGAAAATAATCACCTCACGGTCTGCTTGCGCCAATTCCTGCCGCGATGGGGAATATTCTGATTTCGAAGACATGCTGCATGTAAAAATAATAAAAATCCTTAGTACATACACAATTGAAAAGGACTGGCATACGATGTAATAATACTCACATTCTTGACGCTGATAGAAGATGGGTTTGTTGATGAATGTCTGCTCTCCAATCTGTCACTGTAGTTGTGGTACAGTGTTGGCAGACACCTCCTTTATATAGACTTTTTTTTTTGGACTTTAGAATTTTATAACTTGTCTAAATAGTGGACACCACAAAAAAAACGCAGCGCTAAAAAAACGCATACATGCACATGCCAGTGCGCACGTATGTGCATCCATAGGCCATAATGGCCTTTTTTAGCGCAAAACGTGCGCATACGCTTTTTTGAAGTGGCTGGGCGGACAAAAAAATGCAACATGTAGCGTCTGGAAAATAAAATCGCACACCACAAAAAAACGCAGCGCACGAAAAACGCATACGTGCGCATGCCAATGCGCACATGTGCACGCCCATGTTAAATATAGGGGAAAAAAGCGCATGCGCACGTATGCGTTTTTTTCAAGCGCAAAAAAACGCAAATGTGAAACCAGCCTAATACAGGGTGTATCTGAGTCCCTAATTTTTGGCAGTTTTTGCTTCCTTCAGAATTTCAACTGAAATTTTCCATTTTTTTTTTTAATTCACTTTAGGTTTGCTTAAATTATATATTTTTTCAAATCCTTTTTACATCTTGCTTTATATATAAGTCATTGTACAAGATAGAATGTTTCTTAACATTTTTTTCTGTAAAATGCAATTTCTCATTGGTTTGGAAGGTTTTACTGTCAGTCCTGGAGTGGAGTAAAAGTGTGACACCATTGTTCTCAGCAGCGATCTAGGAGTCAGAGATACTTCCAGGAGTCTTCCCTATTCTTTTCTGCTTACATTCAGAACTTTTCTCATCCATTTGAACATTTTCACTGCCTCCCAGACCTCTTTGCAGGGTCTGCCGGAAAAAAACTTTGCTTTTCTATTGACTCCCAATATACTCCATACTCGAAATGAGCATGCGAGTATTAGCAATTGGTCAGTTCAAGCAATGAGCACCCGAGCATTTTAATGCTCCCTCATCCCTATCAGAAACACAAAGCTAGCCCTAAAATATATAAAACTAATTAGTAAAAGAAGTTTGTGCTGTAATGATGATCACAGCAACATTCTGTAAGTACTAAAAGTACTGTCACACTTAGCGATGCACCAGCGATCCCGACAACGATATGGATCGCTGGTGCATCGCTAAGTGGTCGCTAGTGAGCTGCCACACAGGCAGATCTCACCAGCGACATCGCAGCGGTCGGGGGTCGCTACTTACCTGTCGCTCGACTCCACAGCTGGAAGCCCAGCAGGAAGCTGACGACGAGAAATGGCCCAAGCCGTTCTCACGTGATCAGCGATAACCAGCGGGGGAGCCGGTCGGAGGTAAGTATCACATGCTGCTGCGTCACAAAACCAGTGACGTTATAGCGATATTGCGACGCGATATCGCTTAGTGTGATGGGGCCTTTAGATGTACAGTATGCAAACATTGAATACACAGTATGAAATTTAGATTGTATTGCTGGTAAATAGAATTTAATTATAAAATGAAGATACTTAGCACACAAATTGGACAATCCATAAGAGCTCACCGGCCTTACTATGATGGGATCTTATATTTATCAGACCTGCCTCTCAACACATAATTCTCAGTAGAAGCACACACAAAAGAGTACAATAACCCTCTGTAAGTGCTAAGATGTATGCAAACATTAAATAAATCAAATTTTGACTGAATTACTGCTATACAGAATATCATAAACTTTGAACATACAATTATGAGAGCCCACCAGCCATGATAAGGCATGATGGGATCCTAATTTAATATATATCACACATGGGCAGCACGGTGGCTCAGTGGATAGCATTGCAGCGCTGGAGTCCTGGGTTTGGTTCCCAACAAGGAAAACATCTGCAAGGAGTGTTTGCGTGGGTTTCCTCCGGGTACTCTGGTTTTCTCCCACATTCCAAAGACATACTGATAGGGAAAGTAGATTGTGAGCCCCATCGGGGACAGCAATGATAATGTGTGCAAACTGTAAAGTGCTGCGGAATATGTTAGCGCTATATAAAGATTATTATTATTATACTTTTCCCGAACTAGAAGCCTACAATGGAAAAGGATGTAGACAAAAATTCTACATTTTGTTATAGTTTCCTATGATTTCTGTACACATTTTTGAGGGACGCTAGATAAATATTATGACATTCCCACAGTTTCTCCTATTTTTTTTTTTAAATATTGGTATTGTTGCTTTCAATTTTATTTACAGTTGAAAATCAAAATGTGTCCTTGTACAACTTATCAAATTGTAGAGTTTTCCACAGAATATCATAAACGCCATAACGACAACATTTGTTTTACTATTTTTTGTGTGTTTTTTTTTTAGAGCAGTCTTAATGCGGATGAAGGTCTTGGAGTCGCTTCACTCAGTATCATCTATGCAGCATTAATCATCTCTTCAGTGTTTGTTCCTCCTATTGTAATAAAGAAAATTGGATGTAAATGGACAATTGTTGCCTCTATGTGCTGTTATATTACATACTCTCTTGGCAACTTCTACGCTAGCTGGTAAAGTATTTTATCCTATAAAATGGTCCAAAAAATGTATCAGTAAATGCTATAGAAATATGTATATGAATAATTTATGATAAGTTAAAGGGAGTCTGTCACCCACAAAGTGCCTTTTAGACTAACTATACAGTAACATAGGGGTTAATGCTTTGATCTCAGTGCAGCCTCTTCCCTGCACACCTGGGGCTTATTATGGTGGCCTCTCATTGGTTCTGGGAAAGCTTCTTATAGCCTCAGGAAGCTCCCATCCCCGTCAGTTATACTTTCGCCCTTGGCAGAGTTGTGTTGACCCCTGAGTGTTTTTGTGCTGTGTTCTGGTTGCGTGATACTTTGTGTACGAATCTGTCTGTCTGTTCTCTGGATATTGCTTCTTGGATTCTGCTTGGTACCTTCTATGTCTGTTTGGTTTTGACCCCTGCTTGGCCCCGACTATCCGTTCTGTCTCATCCCTGGTACTTTACTGCTATCTCTGTGTATGACCTCCGTTTTGCCTGACTCTGAGCATTCTTGTAGTCGTGTCCTGCCGATCTCTGGAAGCAGGATGCTAAGTCCTGCCCCTTGCAGTCACATGACCGTAGGTCCTTCACTGCTTGCTAAACTTCAGCGTCCCCAGGTCCTGTTTGTCTGTACTTTCCGGCCATACCTGACCCCGGGCCCCCCTACAGTGCGGGTGAGTCCCTGCTCAGCAGAGGCTGCACGCCAGCGCTGACAGGACCCTGACATTATAACTGACCATTAAGTTTTTGGGGGGTTTTTGTGCAGAGAATTATGGATTCCATACAGTCTCTGGCTGACCAGATGAAAAATCTGAGTCAGATGTTTCAGGGTTTATCTCTGGAGCAGCAAGCTCTTGCTTGTTCACAGCAGCAGGTTTCTGAGACTGTGGGAGGGGCTTTATCTGCTGGGTCTCTGGGGGCTGGGGCCAGTGATGTTGTTCCGGTGTCCCCAGAACCACCTGTTAAACTGCCTGACTTCTTTTCTGGGAACAAAAAGGAGTTTAGGATCTTCATGGAGAGTTGCAAACTTTTTTTTAGTTTGAGACCACGTTCCTCTGGGGATGAAAACCAGAAGGTAGGGGTCATTATGTCCTTATTAAGTGGGTCCCCACAAGCTTGGGCTTTCTCCCTTCCTCCCACTGCCCCTGAGAGAGTGTCTGTGAATGCATTCTTTGAGGTCCTCGGGCACATATATGATGAGCCTGATGGAGTGTGATTGGCAGAGGACATGGTGATGAGCGTCTGTCAGGGGAAACACTCGGCTGAGTGGTTTTGTACTGAATTCCGCCACTGGGCTGCAGAGATCTCTTGGAGCGATGCCGCACTTCGAGGTCTCTTTTGCAGAGGATTGTCCGAGCGGCTGCAGGATGCCTTGGCGTTACATCCCCCACCTAACTCTCGAGGACACCATGACCCAGGCCGTCCGGATGGACCACAGGCTGCGGGCCAGAGGGGTGATGCAGGAGGAGACTCCATTGTTCCCCAGAGGAAAAGAGACAGCCCCTGAGCTCATGGTCGCAGGCGCCCTCTCCCTGAAGGATACGGAGAGGAAACGCCGGAAGGACAAGCAGTTATGCTTTTACTGCGGTAAACCGGGACATTGAAAAAGGGAGTGTCCTGATTGCCCGTCTTCGACCCGGTCAGCGGGAAACGACTAGGTCTGGGTAGTCAGTGGAGAGACTACTCAGACCCTCAGGTACCCTTTTCCTCATTTTCTAAAGTTTTACTTCATGTGGAAATGTTTGTGAACGGTTGATCTTTTCCCTCTACAGCCTTCGTGGACTGCGGATCATCCATTAATCTCATTGACCCCCAATTGGTCACACGCTGCAAGATAGGGACAGTTAGGCTCAAGGTTCCGATCAAGGTGGTGGCCATTGACTCCTCCCCCCTCACTAAAGAGGGAATTCTTTTCATGTCTGATTTATTTGCGCTCAGAGTGGGCGCTACTCATGTGGAAAACCTAAGTTGTTTGGTTCTGGACAATCTACCTGCAGGGTTGGTGCTGGGCATGCCCTGGTTACAGCGCCATAACCCAGTTATTAACTGGAAAACGGGGGAGATTGTTCAATGGGGGTTTAATAATTTTAAGTTGTGTGAAGAATGCGCACTGCTGGTTGAACCTGTTAAATCTGTGTCTGTATCATCTATCGAGCTGGAAGGTATTCCGGAATACCTGAAGGACTTCGAAGATGTATTCTCGGAAAGCGAGGCCGAGACGTTACCGCCACATAGACCCTTTGACTGCGCTATCGAGCTGGTCCCGGGGGCTAAATTACCTAAAGCCCATCTGTTTAATTTTTCCAGCCCTGAGCACTTAGCTATGAAGTAGTACATTGCTGAAAGTCTGCGCAAGGGACACATACGTACTTCAGTCTCACCTGTGGCGGCAGGTTTCTTTTTTGTAAAGAAAAATAATGGCGGGTTACGTCCCTTTCTCGATTTTCGTGAGCTTAATCAGATTACTGTTTGGAATACATACCCCCTTCCGTTGATTCCTGATTTGTGTAATCAACTATCAGGGGCAAAATGGTTCTCTAAACTGGATCTTCGGGGGGCATATAATTTGATAAGGGTCCGAGAGGGGGATGAATGGAAAACTGCGTTCCTCACGTCCGAGGGACTGTTTGAAAATGTAGTCATGCCGTTTGGTCTTACCAATGCCCCCGCCATATTTCAGAATTTCATCAACGTGGTATTCTCGGATCTCATTGTTCGTTTTGTTATCTACTTAGATGATATTTTGAAATACTCCTCTGACAGGCATTCTCATCTGGAACATGTACGAACTGTTCTCCAAAGACTGAGGTAAAATCATCTGTTTGCCAAATTGGAGAAATATGTATTTTCTGTTCAGGAATTGTCTTTTTTGGGATTAATTGTGTCCTGTGAGGGTTTTCGCATGGACCCCAAGAAGGTGCAGGCCATTGCGGATTGGGTGCAACCCCGAGATCTTAAGGGTCTTCAGCGCTTCTTGGGGTTCGCCAATTATTACCGCAAATTTATCCAGGGGTTTTCGCAGGTGGTCAAACCACTCACAGATCTAACATGCAAAGGTGCAGATGTGAGAAATTGGTCCTCGCTCGCAAAAGAAACCTTTGCGACTCTGAAAAAATGTTTTATGTCTGCTCCTGTGTTGGTACAGCCAGATCCGTCCAAACCATTTGTGGTGGAGGTGGATGCCTCCGAGGTAGGGGTGGGGGCAGTGTTGTCCCAAGGGCCTGCCACTCTTACCAACCTCAAGCCATGTACTTTCTTTTCCAGGAAGTTCTCTGCTCCTGAAATAAATTATGATGTAGGCAATAGAGAGCTTCTTGCGGTCAAGTTGGCGTTTGAGGAGTGGAGGCACTTTTTGGAGGGGGCCAGTCACCCGGTAAAGGCCCTTTTACATTTAGCGATGCACCAGCGATCCAACCAGCGATCCGACCCGGTCAGGATCGCTGGTGCATCGCTAAATGATCGCTAGTGAGCTTTCATACAGAAAGATCTCACAGCGATGCAGCAGCGACGCAGCGCACGATACTTACCATTCACACACAGCGATCCTGCGTCCTCCCGCCCGCGTCCAGCGTCGCTCGTCGTCACAGCAGGAAGTCTCAGCAGGAAGCGCCCGACGAGAAATGGAGCCGGACATTCTCACGCGATCAGCGATGGACAGTGGGGGAGCCGGTCGCTGGTAAGTATCACACATAGCGATATCGCTAGCAATATCGCTATAACGTCACAAAATCAGTGACGTTTTAGCGATATTGCTAGCGATATCGCTTAGTGTAAAACCCCCTTTACTGTGATCACTTATCACAAAAATTTGTCATACATTGAGTCTGCTAAAAGACTAACCCCCAGACAGGCCCGTTAGTCTCTTTTTTTCTCGTTTCCAGTTTACTATTACATTCCGTCCAGGATCAAAGAATGTCAAGGCTGACACCTTATCTCGCAGTTTTCATCCTGTGTCTTCCCCTGAGCCACCTTCCTCCATTCTGCACCCTGGGGTTGTGTTAGCAGGGATCTCGTCTGAATTGGAACGGGAAATTGAGGGGGCCCAGCCACTGGCTCCTGCCGCCAAGCCAGGGTTCAAGTTGTTTGTCCCAGAGCAACTTTGCCTTAAACTCTTGCAGGAGTTCCATGAATCCAAGCTGTGTGCTCACCCTGGTATATCAGTCACGCGTCTGGCGGTGGCTAGGATCTTCTGGTGGCGTACCCTTGGTTCTGATATAAAGAAGTTCATTTCTGGTTGTGGGGTCTGTGCTCGTTCTAAAAGCTCTCATAACCGGCTGGCGGGGGAGCTGATGCCCTTGGCAGTTCCCGAAAGACCATGGACCCACCTGTCCATGGATTTTATTACCAATCTTCCCTCTTCCAGGGGTAATACGGTGGTATGGGTAGTGGTGGACAGATTTTCAAAGCAGGCTCAATTTGTACCCCTATCCACATTACCTTCAGCTGAGACCTTATCCAGATTGCTTGTTCAGCATGTGGCCCCCTGAATGTGGTGTCTGATCGTGGTGTGCAGTTTGTGGCTAAGTTTTGGGTGCTTTCTGCAAAAAATTAGGGATGTCTCTGTCCTTTTCGTCTGCATACCATCCCGAGAGTAATGGTCAGATGGAACGCACTAATTAGTCTCTGGAACAGATCCTCAGATGTCTGACTTCTGCTAGACAGAATGACTGGTGTGATATACTGCCATTGGCTGAATTTGCCTTCAATAGTCGGGTGAGTCAATCCTCTGGTATGTCTCCTTTCTTGATCAACTATGGGTTCAGTCCTCAGTTTGGTGAGTTTTCTCGTCTAGATTCGTGGTGTCCCGGGGCTGAGGACTCTGTTCAGCGGTTAAAAGATACATGGGCAGAAGTCCAGCGGCGTATATCTAGGTCTCAAGGCAGGTATAAGTTTTTCGCGGACAGGAAATGAACACCTGGTCCCATGTTTCAGGTTGGAGAGAAAGTTTGGCTCTCCACGCGAAACATTAAGTTAAAGATTCCATCAGCCAAGTTGGGCCCCAAATTCATTGGCCCGTACAAGATTGTGGAAAAAATCAATCCAGTGGCGTACAGGCTGGGCCTTCCACCCTCTTTCAAGATCCCTAACGTCTTCCATAAATCTCTACTGAAATCTTTTGAAGCAGTCAGGGGAGAATCTGAGTCCCCTGCTCCTCTGGTTTCGGTTGATGGACATGTGGAATATGAGATTGGTCATATCATAGATTCCAGGTTGGTACGGCGGTCAGTACAGTATCTGGTTCATTGGAAGGGGTATGGGCCAGAGGACAGGTCTTGGGTGTCGGCCCGGTTTATTCATGCGGATCGCCTGGTTTGGGCTTTCCATGCTAGGTACCCAGGCAAGCCTAGGGGTCCAGAGGCCCCCTATTGAGAGGGGGGTACTGTCATGATACCAGTGCTGGTTGACCTGCACTTCTGGGGTTAATGTTTTGATCTCACTGCAGACTCTTACCTGCACACCTGGGGCTTATTATGGTGGCCTCTCATTGGTTCTGGGAAAGCTTCTTATAGCCTCAGGAAGCTCCCATCCCCGTCAGTTATACTTTTGCCCTTGGTAGAGTTGTGTTGACCCCTGAGTGTGTTTGTGCTGTGTTCTGGTTGCCTGATACTTTGTGTACGACTCGGTCTGTTCTCTGGATATTGCTTATTGGATTCTGCTTGGTACCTTCTATATCTGTTTGGTTTTGACCCCTGCTTGGCCCCGACTATCCATTCTGTCTCATCCCTGGTACTTTACTGCTATGTCTGTGTTTGACCTCCGTTTTGCCTGACTCTGAGCATTCTTGTAGTCGTGTCCTGCCGATCTCTGGAAGCAGGATGCTAAGCCCCGCCCCTTGCAGTCACATGACCGTAGGTCCTTCACTGCTTGCTAAACTTCAGCGTCCCCAGGTCCTGTTTGTCTGTACTTTCCGGCCATACCTGACCCCGGGCCCCCCTACAGTGCGGGTGAGTCCCTGCTCAGCAGAGGCTGCACGCCGGCGCTGACAGGACCCTGATAGCTGCATTATACTCTATGAGTGGGTTGCCATATATTCTATGGAGGGGTTACATTATATTCTGTGGAGTGGCTGCATTATATTCTGTGGGGTAGCTGCATTATGCTCTATGGGGTGGCTGCATTATGCTATATGTGGGCTGCATTATACTGTATCGAGGACTATGGGGAATATATTATATTATGGGTGCATTATACTATGATAAGTGAATTGTACTACATGGATGACTATGGCGGTAAATTATAATATATGGAGCACTATGAGGAGTGTATTATACTATATGGAGGACTATGGGAAGTGTATCATACTATATGGAGGACTATGGGGCACATTATATTATATGGAGGACTATGGGGTGTAAACTGTAGATCTGCTGCTGATAACATGATACTGTATGGGGACAGATTTATCCATTAGTTATTGTTCTGTCCCCATCATTCTTCCTCAGACGGTGGAAAGAGGCCGGGAAACAAGTGTTGAACGACTTCAATATTGTCGATCACACTCATTTAGCAGCCTGAACTCAGCGCATATAAATACAATAGAAATGCTTCTGTGTAATGTGCAATATGTTAGCATTTGGGGCCCCATTTTAAACTTTGCCTAGGGCCCCACTTTGCCTAGAACCGGCTCTGGCTCAGCTAACCATCTAGCGGTACTGAAAAATATAAGTACCAAACTCAGCTAACCACTGAGAGGCACAGAAAATATAAGTACCAAGCTCAGCTAACCACCGAGAGGCACAGAAAATATAAGTACCAAGCTCAGCTAACCACCGAGAGGCACAGAAAAATAAGAAGTGTGCAATACCCTATTAAACCTGCAGGTAATAAGCACGTGGGTTCAGCTTGCCCCGCAACTGACCCATGCTAACCGCACATGTGGCCGAGACAGGTGCTAAGTCAAGCGGAAAGGCAAAATCTACACTACCTATCTGAAGCTGACCAGTGCTAACCACACAAAAGCATACAGGCAGAGCGGTAGAGTATCCACCCACACACACCAAAACGCAAATGACGCTTGCACGCCCGCGTGCACCGTTAGAAGCCTTTTATGCGCTAGGCTCCACCCAAAACACTCACGCCTAGATGGTCAATCCAGAGCTGCCACATCACCAGAGCAGTCAGCGTCCAACCTTCAATGACAAGGCTCCACATCATGGACATGCTCAGTAAGGTGATCTCTGAAAGCTGAATGCTGCTGAAGTCCATATTGTTCCTTTTGCCCCTTTGCTACCTTTTTAATGAGATACCCTTTGTATGTAAATATTTTTTGGTGAATCATTTTTAATTATATTGTTTAATAAAATATTTGATATCTTAATTTTCTTTTGTTGATGCCTCATTTTCCCTTTAAACAATTGGGTATATTGTATTATTTGATTATGTAAGAGGTTAGACTACATATCTGTCGGATTTTGTGGTATAATAGTTTTTATTGTCTGTACATGTCCTGAATATGTCGGCGCCATAGAAATAAAATTATTATCATAACTAAAATAATTGTTAAAATAGATGCAGTGGAGAGCACTTAGATAATGTGGAGACACAAAAAAGGCCACTAAAAAGAGGAGGCACAAGAGAGGTATTGTTTTTATGTGGAGGCACTATTATTTTGCAGAGGCACAGAGATTTCCTTGTGCGGACACAGAGGGGGCTATATTACTATCTGAGGGTACAGAGTGGGCACTATTATACCGTAGTATGGAGGTGCAATAGTGACGCTATTACTATACAGAGATACTGTACAATGGGGGCACTATTACAATGTGGATTACAGAGAAGTTACATTCTGCAGAGAGAAAGACCTGGTAGCTTCTACTATGTGGTTACTGTATGTTAATATCATAGGTCTTAGTACAGTGGTTTTTGATAATGATAGATGTAGTGGTGATATATGGCATGATATTGATTGGCTACAATGCACTGTGGTGGTAATTTGTGGTCAGTGTTTGATGGTATTATTTTCTAATGTATGGTGATGGTGATATTATTGCTAAATTTCCCTCAGTACAGTGGGTTAAATCTAATATATAAATCTCAAGTGTGTATGTATGTGTGTATGTCCGGGATTGGCATCCGCACCGTCGCAGCTACAGCCACAAAATTTGGCACAGTCACATGTATGGACCCCGAGAGCATCATAGGCTATGTTGTGAGGTGAAATTTTAACTCCGCGCGTTCCAATTCACCAAACAATTTTGCCTATTATTCTTATAATTTCTATGGTGTTATCGTCCTTCTGTAAAGCTGGAAATAACTCAATTTATTACCTTGCCAACACAGACCACCCTCTGACACAGACTGCAGGGGGAGCCCAGTATCACACAGGATAGGATTAGATACACGGCTCAGCAGTCAGTATCACACAGGATAGGATTAGATACACAGCTCAGCAGTCAGTATCACAAAGGAGAGGATTAGACACATGGCTCAGCAGACAGTATCACACAGGATAGGATTAGATACACAGCTCAGCAGTCAGTATCACACATGATAGGATTAGGTACACGGCTCAGTAGTCAGTATCACACAGGATAGAATTAGATACACTGCTCAGCAGACAGTATCACACAGGATAGGATTAGATACACAGCTCAGCAGTCAGTATCACACATGATAGGATTAGGTACACGGCTCAGTAGCCAGTATCACACAGGATAGGGTTAGATACATGGCACAGCAGACGGTATCACACAGGATAGGATTAGATACACTGCTCAGCAGTCAGTATCACACAGGATAGGATTAGATACACAGCTCAGCAGTCAGTATCACACAGGATAGGATTAGATACACTGCTCAGCAGTCAGTATCACACATGATAGGATTAGGTACATGGCTCAGTAGTCAGTATCATACAGGATAGGGTTAGATACATGGCTCAGCAGACGGTATCACACAGGATAGGATTATATACACTGCTCAGCAGTCAGTATCACACAGGATAGGATTAGATACACGGCTGAGCAGTCAGTACCACACAACAGGATTAGATACACAGCTCAGCAGAAAGTATCACACAGGAGAGGATTAGGGACACAGCTCAGCAGACATTATCACACTGGATAGGGTTAGATACACAGATACCATGTTGTTTGTCAAAAGACTCTTGAATGAGTTGAAAATAAAATACTATCAATACTTGGGTAATCGTTTAGTTAATTTGTGTTGCAAATCTGTAGTGTTGAATATATGATGTGAAATGTTTTTATGTGCAATATAATCATTATAATTTGCTATAACTAGCCACAGTTGGTTACTATGCCCAGGCAATGTCGGGTTCTTCAGCTAGTTTAATAATAATATTTTATCAGGTGGGGTGACAAGTAACTTTATAAATCCCAATAAAGTCATTTGCACCCATACAGCCATACATCTGAACAACATGCTGGTGCTGGTGGGGCGCTACATAAATAATTTATTAAAAAATGGCGTAGTTCCCCTGTATTTTGATAACCAGCCAGGAAAACCTCACAGCTGGAGGCTGGAACCCTCAATTGTCAGCTTCAGCAAGGCTGGTTATTAAGAATAGAGGGGTCCCCATGCCATATTTTTGTAATTATTTAAATAAATAATTTTAAAAAACGGTGTGGGGTCCCCTCCATTTTTGACAACCAGCCAAGCTAAAGCAGACCCCTTTATCCCTTATAATGGTAACCCCATACTACTTTATAATAATAAAATCACCCCTGTGCTTTTTATTAATAATAATAATTAATAATATTATAATGCCTCCTTTGCTTCCCCTATAATGATAACGACTCTCTTCTATTTTATACCATGAGAAAGGAGCCGCTCTGGTGCAGAATCGCATTGGTGTTAATAAAAACCATTTTGGAATTCCAAGGGTCTTCATTCCCACACTGCAGGTCCCCTAAATATGCCAGCCAGGGCTGCCACTAGGAATTTTATGGCCCCATACTGGCAACATTTTTGGGGTCCCCTTGAAGCTCCACCCCTCAAACTGTCCACAGTCCCACCGTCCTCTCTTGGAAAAACTCCATTACTGCACCATGTCCTCATCAATCATACATTATCAGTTCCCATCACCAGATCACACGCATAGCCAGCAGCTTTTGTTTTGACCAAAAGATTTTTTAATCTGCTACCATGACAAGGTAGAGTCTTTTGGCTGAGCTCTACTCTATGCTATCCTATTAATTATTTGTTAAAATATCCAATACAATTTAGGCATATTTGTGTTTATTTTTCAATGATTAAAATGACCAATAATATCACATACAAGGGACAAATACCACAACACCATGACCAGACACCATATTACCACCACAGTGACCGAACAGTAGCACATACAAGAACTAAATATCGCCACACCATGACCAGACACCATATTACCACCATAGTGACCAAGTAATAGCACATACAAGAAACAAATACCGCCACACCATGGCCATATCACATATTACCACCACAGTGACCGAATAATAGCTCATACAAGGAATAAATACCGCCACACCATGACCAGACAACATATTACCACCATATAGTGACCTATAATAACACATACAAGGAACAAATACAGCCACACTGGAGTTTCCCAACCTCTCTGAACAGAAGTGGATCTGATGCTCCGAACTACTGCAGTAGAAACATCTCCCTTCCACGCAGCGTGCCTCCTGGCGCTGCCTGGCCAAGCTCACTTGATCCACTTGCATTGGTTCAGGAAGAGAGACTGGAGAAAGAGAAGCAGACGGTTTCTGGAGACTAAGATCCATATGATAAGGTCTCTTCTCCCGCTTGGATTCCCTGGAACGTTCTTGAAACCGAAGATCAATCCATGTTGCTAAGGATATTAGGTCATTCAGATTCGCAGGAGTATCCCGGCCTGACAGCTTGTCTTTTATTCTCCCGGACAAACCCTCCCAGAAGGTAGCCACCAAGGCCTCGTCATTCCAAGATAACTCTGAGGAAAGGGTCCGGAATCGAACTGCATACTGAGCCACCGTGAGGTTGTCCTGACGTAGATGAAGAAACAAAGAAGCTGTTGTGGAAGTATGGCCAGGCTCATCGAAGGTCCTGTGGAATGCCTCTAGAAAAGACTGGAGGTTATTAACCAGAGGATCCCTTCTCTCCCACAACTGATTTAGCCAGGCGAGGGCCTCTCCAGCAAGGTGTGACATAATAAAGCCCACCTTGGCCCATTCAGAAACGAACATATGCCCCAGGAGTTCGAAGTGCAGTGTGCATTGATTAATGAACTCTTGACACTGGGCGAGATCGCCATTAAAGCGAGGGGGAGCCGCCAGATGAAGTCCTTTACCTGCCATACAACAGGAAACCTGGAGGCCGGTGGTCAAGATGGGAGTACCCGAGGATATCATTGAATCCATACATGTAGACAGGTTACGCAGATAGGTTGTGATCTTGTCCTGCTGATCTTTCAGGCGAGTAACCTCTTGGCACACCTCTGCAGCTGGAGATGAGTGGGACCCAGCGGCCGGAGCAATCTGTAACAAATGGAAGCGGAGGCACAGATGCTGAAGTGTGCATTCCTTTGTTGCTAGTTTGGTGGAACCACTGGACCATGGTCCGGGGGGCTCTGAAGGGGGTGTGACAATGCGAACCCCTAACACCCGTAGTAAGACCCCTCAAACAGGATCAGAGTGGAATGTCAGAGGGACACAGGTGCTACCTCCAGTTAGACCCCGGACACATGGAAGCTGGTCCAGCAAAACAGGTTCTCAAACAGGGATAACAGATAGAGTCAAACTCGACAGGCGGCATCCGGCTGGCTGGGACGGAGCTGGCAGGCAGTACTGACATCATCGTAGGTAATGGAGAGATGGACGTCTGAGCCGGAGGGAACTGGCACAGGTAGTACTGGTGTCATCCCGAGGATGGAGTAGCAAGGCACAGATAGTCTGAGAAGACAAGCAGTATTAGCTGGGTACTGGCAGGACATAGGCTAAGCACAACAAATCACAGGAATGTCAGATCACTGAACCGGAAACTAGCAACAGGAAATACTTGTTGCTCCGGCACCCTCTCTATGGCAGAGGGACCAGAAATAATACACACAAGAATACCATTGGTTAACAACATTTTTGAAAAATGCGCACTGTCTCTTTAAGAGACTGGGAGCACGCATGCGACCTAAGCCTCATACCCGGGGATCTGATGGCCGCGTGCCAGGAAGCAGGAGCAGGGGAGAGAGCCTAGGCAGGGGGGCAGGGAGAAGACTGAGAGCGTGGACCCTGACGGGAATCCCACGGAGGTATGGGCACCACATCGAGGGAGATCGGGGACCCCTCGTGGGCACAGGTGTTACAGTTAGTGTACAGGTAATACAGTGATCACTGTTGACATTATACACAAGAGCTCTGTATATAGTGTCAGTGTACAGGTAACAGAGATCACCAGTGTCATTATACACAGGAGTTCTGTATATAGTGTCAGTGTACAGATAATACAGTGGTCACTGGTGACATTATAAACAGGAGCTTTGTATACAGTATCTATGTAAAGGTAATATAGTGATCACTGGTGACATTGTACACAGGGCATCTGCATAAAGTATACAGTGTATAGTGTCAATGTACAGGTAATACATTGACTCACCAGTGACGTCTCTAAATTAAGTCCTTCATCTTCCTTTTTCATCTTCATCCAGCACAGTCCGCGATCACTTCTTCCAGCCAGGGCTCATCTCTGCAGGAAACACAGTTATCTAGATCACCAATTGCAGAGCAAATTATTTAATTTTTTCCCAACTTCTACACTACACGAGATGAAGCAAAGAAGGTGACATAGTGTCACTCTGCACAGTAACAGAAGCCCCCCACTGAAAACAGTATTCTCAAAAAATATATTGCATGACTGCAGTAATAATATCCCTTAATTAGCCCCTAGGGTAAAAATATCCCCCATCCTTGACCCATTGTGTCTCATTCCTTTCTCCATCCATAAGTTCTCCCATCCTGCCCTCATCAGTATCCATTCACACCATGTGATGTTCCATCCTGCCCCATATGATCTCCCATCCTCACCCATCTGTCTCCATCCTGCCCCATGATCCTGCCTCATCCTGCCCTAGGATACTGTCCCATCTGTCTCTATCCTGCCCCATGATCCTGCACCATTAGAGTTGAGCGAAACGGGTCGAAAAAATTCAAAAGTCGCCGACTTTTGGCAAAGTCGGGTTTCATGAAACGAAACCCGACCCTAGGATGAGGTCGGCCACGAGGTCGGCGACTTACGTGCCAAAGTCGCGTTTCAAAAGTTTGTTTTGCGCTCTTTTTCAGCCAATCAGGATCCACGGACACTGTGGGTAACGTGATGACATAGGCATGGGTCACCACCATCTTTCAGAAGGGCATGCAAGTGATTGGCTTGCTTTGGTGGGCGTCACAGGGGGTATAAAAGGGCGTGCACGCCGACCGCCATCTTACTTCTGCCGATCTTAGTATAGGGAGAGGTTGCTGCTGATTCTGTAGGGAGAGCGTTAGGCAGGGAAGAAGACAAAAAAACTGCTTCTGCTGCTAGCGATTTGGCCTGCACAACACACCAGTCACTGTGTGTGCAGTGCAAGGGGAGGCTATATAGTGGTGTATCAGTGGTGTTGGTTGGGCTGCCTTTTAAGGCTTCCTCACAGGCTGGCATTGCTGTTTACCCACTGCTCTGCAAACTGCTTTTTTAAAAGCAATCCCAATTTTTTTTTTTTGTCCTGCTGAGAAGAAAAAAAAACTGCTTCTGCTGCTAGCAATTTGGCCTGCACAACACACCAGTCACTGTGTGTGCAGTGCAAGGGGAGGCTATATAGTGGTATATCAGTGGTGTTGGTTGTTGGGCTGCCTTCTAAGGCTTCCTGACAGGCTGGCATTGCTGTTTACCCACTGCTCCGCAAACTGCTTTTTTAAAAGCAATCCAATCTCCCTTATCCTCTAGTTACTTTTGTCACAGCTGTGCCATCGAGCCTGTCACATAGCGCTCAGATATTCATTGGGCCTCACACAATCCAAAAGTGTCCAGTGTCCAAAAGTGTGTGCAGAGATTCAAAATCTCCCTTATCCTCTAGTCACTTTTGTCACAGCTGTGCCATCGAGCCTGTCACATAGCGCTCAGATATCAGTGGGCCTCACAAAATCCAAAAGTGTCCACTGTCCACAAGTGTGTGCAGAAATTCAAAATCTCCCTTATCCTCTAGTCACTTTTGTCACAGCTGTGCCATCGAGCCTGTCACATAGCGCTCAGATATCAGTGGGCCTCACACAATCCAAAAGTGTCCACTGTCCACAAGTGTGTGCAGAAATTCAAAATCTCCCTTATCCTCTAGTCACTTTTGTCACAGCAGTGCCATCGAGCCTGTCACATAGCGCTCAGATATCAGTGGGCCTCACACAATCCAAAAGTGTCCAGTGTCCAAAAGTGTGTGCAGATATTCAAAATCTCCCTTATCCTCTAGTCACTTTTGTCACAGCTGTGCCATCGAGCCTGTCACATAGCGCTCAGATATCAGTGGGCCTCACACAATCCAAAAGTGTCCACTGTCCACAAGTGTGTGCAGAAATTCAAAATCTCCCTTATCCTCTAGTCACTTTTGTCACAGCTGTGCCATCGAGCCTGTCACATAGCGCTCAGATATCAGTGGGCCTCACACAATCCAAAAGTGTCCACTGTCCACAAGTGTGTGCAGAAATTCAAAATCTCCCTTATCCTCTAGTCACTTTTGTCACAGCTGTGCCATCGAGCCTGTCACATAGCGCTCAGATATCAGTGGGCCTCACACAATCCAAAAGTGTCCACTGTCCACAAGTGTGTGCAGAAATTCAAAATCTCCCTTATCCTCTAGTCACTTTTGTCACAGCAGTGCCATCGAGCCTGTCACATAGCGCTCAGATATCAGTGGGCCTCACACAATCCAAAAGTGTCCAGTGTCCAAAAGTGTGTGCAGATATTCAAAATCTCCCTTATCCTCTAGTCACTTTTGTCACAGCAGTGCCATCGAGCCTGTCACATAGCGCTCAGATATCAGTGGGCCTCACACAATCCAAAAGTGTCCACTGTCCAAAAGTGTGTGCAGATATTCAAAATCTCCCTTATCCTCTAGTCACTTTTGTCACAGCAGTGCCATCGAGCCTGTCACATAGCGCTCAGATATCAGTGGGCCTCACACAATCCAAAAGTGTCCAGTGTCCAAAAGTGTGTGCAGATATTCAAAATCTCCCTTATCCTCTAGTCACTTTTGTCACAGCAGTGCCATCGAGCCTGTCACATAGCGCTCAGATATCAGTGGGCCTCACACAATCCAAAAGTGTCCAGTGTCCAAAAGTGTGTGCAGAAATTCAAAATCTCCCTTATCCTCTAGTCACTTTTGTCACAGCTGTGCCATCGAGCCTGTCACATAGCGCTCAGATATCAGTGGGCCTCACACAATCCAAAAGTGTCCACTGTCCACAAGTGTGTGCAGAAATTCAAAATCTCCCTTATCCTCTAGTCACTTTTGTCACAGCAGTGCCATCGAGCCTGTCACATAGCGCTCAGATATCAGTGGGCCTCACACAATCCAAAAGTGTCCACTGTCCACAAGTGTGTGCAGAAATTCAAAATCTCCCTTATCCTCTAGTCACTTTTGTCACAGCAGTGCCATCGAGCCTGTCACATAGCGCTCAGATATCAGTGGGCCTTACACAATCCAAAAGTGTCCAGTGTCCAAAAGTGTGTGCAGATATTCAAAATCTCCCTTATCCTCTAGTCACTTTTGTCACAGCAGTGCCATCGAGCCTGTCACATAGCGCTCAGATATCAGTGGGCCTCACACAATCCAAAAGTGTCCAGTGTCCAAAAGTGTGTGCAGATATTCAAAATCTCCCTTATCCTCTAGTCACTTTTGTCACAGCTGTGCCATCGAGCCTGTCACATAGCGCTCAGATATCAGTGGGCCTCACACAATCCAAAAGTGTCCACTGTCCACAAGTGTGTGCAGAAATTCAAAATCTCCCTTATCCTCTAGTCACTTTTGTCACAGCAGTGCCATCGAGCCTGTCACATAGCGCTCAGATATCAGTGGGCCTCACACAATCCAAAAGTGTCCAGTGTCCAAAAGTGTGTGCAGATATTCAAAATCTCCCTTATCCTCTAATCACTTTTGTCACAGCAGTGCCATCGAGCCTGTCACATAGCGCTCAGATATCAGTGGGCCTCACACAATCCAAAAGTGTCCAGTGTCCAAAAGTGTGTGCAGATATTCAAAATCTCCCTTATCCTCTAGTCACTTTTGTCACAGCAGTGCCATTGAGCCTGTCACATAGCACTCAGATATCAGTGGGCCTCACACAATCCAAAAGTGTCCACTGTCCAAAAGTGTGTGCAGATATTCAAAATCTCCCTTATCCTCTAGTCACTTTTGTCACAGCAGTGCCATCGAGCCTGTCACATAGCGCTCAGATATCAGTGGGCCTTACACAATCCAAAAGTGTCCAGTGTCCAAAAGTGTGTGCAGAAATTCAAAATATCCCTTATCCTCTAGTCACTTTTGTCACAGCAGTGCCATCGAGCCTGTCACATAGCGCTCAGATATCAGTGGGCCTCACACAATCCAAAAGTGTCCAGTGTCCAAAAGTGTGTGCAGATATTCAAAATCTCCCTTATCCTCTAGTCACTTTTGTCACAGCAGTGCCATCGAGCCTGTCACATAGCGCTCAGATATCAGTGGGCCTCACACAATCCAAAAGTGTCCACTGTCCAAAAGTGTGTGCAGAAATTCAAAATCTCCCTTATCCTCTAATCACTTTTGTCACAGCAGTGCCATCGAGCCTGTCACATAGCGCTCAGATATCAGTGGGCCTCACACAATCCAAAAGTGTCCAGTGTCCACAAGTGTGTGCAGATATTCAAAATCTCCCTTATCCTCTAGTCACTTTTGTCACAGCAGTGCCATCGAGCTTGTCACATAGCGCTCAGATATCAGTGGGCCTCACACAATCCAAAAGTGTCCAGTGTCCAAAAGTGTGTGCAGATATTCAAAATCTCCCTTATCCTCTAGTCACTTTTGTCACAGCAGTGCCATCGAGCCTGTCACATAGCGCTCAGATATCAGTGGGCCTCACACAATCCAAAAGTGTCCAGTGTCCAAAAGTGTGTGCAGACATTCAAAATCTCCCTTATCCTCTAGTCACTTTTGTCACAGCAGTGCCATCGAGCCTGTCACATAGCGCTCAGATATCAGTGGGCCTCACACAATCCAAAAGTGTCCACTGTCCACAAGTGTGTGCAGATATTCAAAATCTCCCTTATCCTCTAGTCACTTTTGTCACAGCAGTGCCATCGAGCCTGTCACATAGCGCTCAGATATCAGTGGGCCTCACACAATCCAAAAGTGTCCAGTGTCCAAAAGTGTGTGCAGATATTCAAAATCTCCATTATCCTCTAGTCACTTTTGTCACAGCTGTGCCATCGAGCCTGTCACATAGCGCTCAGATATCAGTGGGCCTCACACAATCCAAAAGTGTCCACTGTCCACAAGTGTGTGCAGAAATTCAAAATCTCCCTTATCCTCTAGTCACTTTTGTCACAGCAGTGCCATCGAGCCTTTCACATAGCGCTCAGATATCAGTGGGCCTCACACAATCCAAAAGTGTCCAGTGTCCAAAAGTGTGTGCAGAAATTCAAAATCTCCCTTATCCTCTAGTCACTTTTGTCACAGCAGTGCCATCAAGCCTGTCACATAGCGCTCAGATATCAGTGGGCCTCACACAATCCAAAAGTGTCCAGTGTCCAAAAGTGTGTGCAGATATTCAAAATCTCCCTTATCCTCTAGTCACTTTTGTCACAGCTGTGCCATCGAGCCTGTCACATAGCGCTCAGATATCAGTGGGCCTCACACAATCCAAAAGTGTCCAGTGTCCAAAAGTGTGTGCAGATATTCAAAATCTCCCTTATCCTCTAGTCACTTTTGTCACAGCAGTGCCATCGAGCCTGTCACATAGCGCTCAGATATCAGTGGGCCTCACACAATCCAAAAGTGTCCAGTGTCAAAAAGTGTGTGCAGATATTCAAAATCTCCCTTATCCTCTAGTCACTTTTGTCACAGCAGTGCCATCGAGCCTGTCACATAGCGCTCAGATATCAGTGGGCCTCACACAATCCAAAAGTGTCCACTGTCCACAAGTGTGTGCAGATATTCAAAATCTCCCTTATCCTCTAGTCACTTTTGTCACAGCAGTGCCATCGAGCCTGTCACATAGCGCTCAGATATCAGTGGGCCTCACACAATCCAAAAGTGTCCAGTGTCCAAAAGTGTGTGCAGATATTCAAAATCTCCCTTATCCTCTAGTCACTTTTGTCACAGCAGTGCCATCGAGCCTGTCACATAGTGCTCAGATATCAGTGGGCCTCACACAATCCAAAAGTGTCCACTGTCCACAAGTGTGTGCAGATATTCAAAATCTCCCTTATCCTCTAGTCACTTTTGTCACAGCAGTGCCATCGAGCCTGTCACATAGCGCTCAGATATCAGTGGGCCTCACACAATCCAAAAGTGTCCACTGTCCAAAAGTGTGTGCAGATATTCAAAATCTCCCTTATCCTCTAGTCACTTTTGTCACAGCAGTGCCATCGAGCCTGTCACATAGCGCTCAGATATCAGTGGGCCTCACACAATCCAAAAGTGTCCACTGTCCAAAAGTGTGTGCAGAAATTCAAAATCTCCCTTATCCTCTAGTCACTTTTGTCACAGCAGTGCCATCGAGCCTGTCACATAGCGCTCAGATATCAGTGGGCCTCACACAATCCAAAAGTGTCCAGTGTCCAAAAGTGTGTGCAGATATTCAAAATCCCCCTTATCCTCTAGTCACTTTTGTCACAGCAGTGCCATCGAGCCTGCACATAGCGCTCAGATATCAGTGGGCCTCACACAATCCAAAAGTGTCCAGTGTCCAAAAGTGTGTGCAGATATTCAAAATCTCCCTTATCCTCTAGTCACTTTTGTCACAGCAGTGCCATCGAGCCTGTCACATAGCGCTCAGATATCAGTGGGCCTCACACAATCCAAAAGTGTCCAGTGTCCAAAAGTGTGTGCAGATATTCAAAATCTCCCTTATCCTCTAGTCACTTTTGTCACAGCAGTGCCATCGAGCCTGTCACATAGCGCTCAGATATCAGTGGGCCTCACACAATCCAAAAGTGTCCACTGTCCAAAAGTGTGTGCAGAAATTCAAAATCTCCCTTATCCTCTAATCACTTTTGTCACAGCAGTGCCATCGAGCCTGTCACATAGCGCTCAGATATCAGTGGGCCTCACACAATCCAAAAGTGTCCAGTGTCCACAAGTGTGTGCAGATATTCAAAATCTCCCTTATCCTCTAGTCACTTTTGTCACAGCAGTGCCATCGAGCTTGTCACATAGCGCTCAGATATCAGTGGGCCTCACACAATCCAAAAGAGTCCAGTGTCCAAAAGTGTGTGCAGATATTCAAAATCTCCCTTATCCTCTAGTCACTTTTGTCACAGCAGTGCCATCGAGCCTGTCACATAGCGCTCAGATATCAGTGGGCCTCACACAATCCAAAAGTGTCCAGTGTCCAAAAGTGTGTGCAGACATTCAAAATCTCCCTTATCCTCTAGTCACTTTTGTCACAGCAGTGCCATCGAGCCTGTCACATAGCGCTCAGATATCAGTGGGCCTCACACAATCCAAAAGTGTCCACTGTCCACAAGTGTGTGCAGATATTCAAAATCTCCCTTATCCTCTAGTCACTTTTGTCACAGCAGTGCCATCGAGCCTGTCACATAGCGCTCAGATATCAGTGGGCCTCACACAATCCAAAAGTGTCCAGTGTCCAAAAGTGTGTGCAGATATTCAAAATCTCCATTATCCTCTAGTCACTTTTGTCACAGCTGTGCCATCGAGCCTGTCACATAGCGCTCAGATATCAGTGGGCCTCACACAATCCAAAATTGTCCACTGTCCACAAGTGTGTGCAGAAATTCAAAATCTCCCTTATCCTCTAGTCACTTTTGTCACAGCAGTGCCATCGAGCCTTTCACATAGCGCTCAGATATCAGTGGGCCTCACACAATCCAAAAGTGTCCAGTGTCCAAAAGTGTGTGCAGAAATTCAAAATCTCCCTTATCCTCTAGTCACTTTTGTCACAGCAGTGCCATCAAGCCTGTCACATAGCGCTCAGATATCAGTGGGCCTCACACAATCCAAAAGTGTCCAGTGTCCAAAAGTGTGTGCAGATATTCAAAATCTCCCTTATCCTCTAGTCACTTTTGTCACAGCTGTGCCATCGAGCCTGTCACATAGCGCTCAGATATCAGTGGGCCTCACACAATCCAAAAGTGTCCACTGTCCAAAAGTGTGTGCAGAAATTCAAAATCTCCCTTATCCTCTAGTCACTTTTGTCACAGCAGTGCCATCGAGCCTGTCACATAGCGCTCAGATATCAGTGGGCCTCACACAATCCAAAAGTGTCCAGTGTCCAAAAGTGTGTGCAGATATTCAAAATCTCCCTTATCCTCTAGTCACTTTTGTCACAGCAGTGCCATCGAGCCTGTCACATAGCGCTCAGATATCAGTGGGCCTCACACAATCCAAAAGTGTCCAGTGTCCAAAAGTGTGTGCAGATATTCAAAATCTCCCTTATCCTCTAGTCACTTTTGTCACAGCAGTGCCATCGAGCCTGTCACATAGCGCTCAGATATCAGTGGGCCTCACACAATCCAAAAGTGTCCACTGTCCACAAGTGTGTGCAGATATTCAAAATCTCCCTTATCCTCTAGTCACTTTTGTCACAGCAGTGCCATCGAGCCTGTCACATAGCGCTCAGATATCAGTGGGCCTCACACAATCCAAAAGTGTCCAGTGTCCAAAAGTGTGTGCAGATATTCAAAATCTCCCTTATCCTCTAGTCACTTTTGTCACAGCAGTGCCATCGAGCCTGTCACATAGTGCTCAGATATCAGTGGGCCTCACACAATCCAAAAGTGTCCACTGTCCACAAGTGTGTGCAGATATTCAAAATCTCCCTTATCCTCTAGTCACTTTTGTCACAGCAGTGCCATCGAGCCTGTCACATAGCGCTCAGATATCAGTGGGCCTCACACAATCCAAAAGTGTCCACTGTCCAAAAGTGTGTGCAGATATTCAAAATCTCCCTTATCCTCTAGTCACTTTTGTCACAGCAGTGCCATCGAGCCTGTCACATAGCGCTCAGATATCAGTGGGCCTCACACAATCCAAAAGTGTCCACTGTCCAAAAGTGTGTGCAGAAATTCAAAATCTCCCTTATCCTCTAGTCACTTTTGTCACAGCAGTGCCATCGAGCCTGTCACATAGCGCTCAGATATCAGTGGGCCTCACACAATCCAAAAGTGTCCAGTGTCCAAAAGTGTGTGCAGATATTCAAAATCCCCCTTATCCTCTAGTCACTTTTGTCACAGCAGTGCCATCGAGCCTGCACATAGCGCTCAGATATCAGTGGGCCTCACACAATCCAAAAGTGTCCAGTGTCCAAAAGTGTGTGCAGATATTCAAAATCTCCCTTATCCTCTAGTCACTTTTGTCACAGCAGTGCCATCGAGCCTGTCACATAGCGCTCAGATATCAGTGGGCCTCACACAATCCAAAAGTGTCCAGTGTCCAAAAGTGTGTGCAGATATTCAAAATCTCCCTTATCCTCAAGTCACTTTTGTCACAGCAGTGCCATTGAGCCTGTCACATAGCGCTCAGATATCAGTGGGCCTCACACAATCCAAAAGTGTCCAGTGTCCAAAAGTATGTGCAGAAATTCAAAATCTCCCCTGTCCTATAGACACCTTGTACCTTGTTTTACATTACTATATAGTTTGTTGGATTTTGTCTACATTTCTACCAAAAATGAGGAAGGCTGGTGGAAGAGGCCGTGGAATTGGGCGGGGGTTGGCAGCTGGTAATGATGGTGTTGGTGGTGGATCTGAAGGTAGTGGCAAGAGCAAAATAGGACCGAATGCAGGAGGTGCTGACCCTGCGTCATCGTCTGGCTACATAAGTCCTCGAACTGAGTTTTCTAGGAGTTGGCAAACCGCTTTTAAAGCCAGAGCTTCAGGAAAAAGTTTTGTCTTACATTGCTGACTCAGCCTCCAGCTCTATCACCTCCTCTTCTTCAGTTGTAAAAAGTAAAAGCACTGAGTCGTCATTGGAGGCTCATGTTCATGAACCACACCTTTCCTTGTGTCCTTCACCCCAACCAAGATTGAAGGATGACGCAGGCCATACTACTGATTACTCCATGGAGCTGTTTTCACATACCATGCAAATGGTGAATTACCCAGGCCAAGATGAATCTGACATGGAGTGCACTGATGCACAGCCGCTGATGGATGATTCTGCTGGTACATTCACTCAGAGCATTACATTGTCCTCGCAGTGTACAGAGCCAGATTCTGACCCTGATGAGACTCAGGTGCCCCTTCCCGCACAATATACCACCATACACGGTGACACAGAGGAAGGTGCACGTGACATAGAAGAGGAGGTGATGGATGACCCAGTTGTTGACCCAGATTGGCATCCATTGGGGGAAGAGGGTGCTGCTTCCAATAGCTCAGATGAGGAGCATCCACAGCAGACATCGACATCGCAACAGCTGTTATCTGGCAGGCCCGGAGCACTCCAAAGACAGGTTCCAAACATCAAAAGAGTTGCTGGACAGCTTGTCCAGAGGGTCAAAAGATCACAGCGTGCTAGGCCACAAAATGTCTGCCAAAGTAGGAAGAGTGCAGTGTGGCACTTTTTTGAACAAAATCCTCATGATCAGGCCAAGGTTATCTGTAAGAAGTGCGCAAAGACCTTTAGCCGAGGGAAAAATCTGAAAAATTTGAATACCAGTTGCATGCTTAGACATTTAACCAGCATGCACTTGCAAGCGTGGACACAACACCAAACCTCAAGTGCCACATGTGCAACTGATCACAACGAAGGTAGTCAGCAACGCTACATTGTTTCCCCCACTGTAAGCCCACCGGTTAGCACAGCAGCAAATGTTGAGGTGTCGTTGCAAGACCACTGCAGTCAGGGAATCCCACTGTTATATCAACGAAAGACTGATTCTAGGCCATCAGAAAGAACACCAACTCCATCACCATCATCAACCCTCTCTCAGTCCACCCTGTCCACCGCTACTTCCACCATATGCAGCTCTCAAGTCCAGCTCACCCTCCCAGACACTATGAGTAGGTCAAGAAAGTACTCAGTCTCTCATCCGCGTACACTGGGTTTGAACGCCCACATTGCCAAACTAATCTCGTTTGAGATGATGCCCTTTCGGTTGGTGGAAAGCACAGCTTTCCGCGAACTCATGGCCTATGCAGTACCACGCTATGACCTACCCAGTCGCCACTTCTTCTCTCGCAAAGCCATCCCAGCCCTCCACCATCATGTGAAAGACCGCATTGTCCATGCACTCAAGCAGTCAGTGAGTGGAAAGGTGCACCTCACAACTGATGCATGGTCCAGTCGGCATGGCCAGGGCCGTTACGAGTCCATCACTGCGCACTGGGTTAATGTGGTGGATGCAGGGTCCACAGGGGACAGCGGTGGTGGGACTGTGCTGCCTAGCCCACGGTATAGGAAACAGTTGGCTGTAGGCGTTCGACCCTCCTCCTCCTCCTCCTCCTCCAGAAGCGAAAGCTCGTCCACAGAGCGCAGTCGTACGAGCACTCCATCTGCAGCTGCCACTGTTGCACACAATGTGTCCCCCTATCGAGCAGCTAGTGGAAAGCGTCAGCAGGCTGTGTTGCAGATGATGTGTTTGGGCGACAGACACACCGCCGAGGTGCTGGCCGAGTACTTGAAGCGACAAACTGAGTCATGGCTGGGCAGTGTACATCTTGAGGCAGGCAAGGTAGTTAGTGATAACGACCGTAATTTTGTGGCAGCCATAGCCCTTTCAAAACTCAGCCACATACCTTGCTTGGCTCACACCTTGAACCTGGTGGTGCAGTGCTTCCTCAAAAATTATCCGGAGTTAACAGCCCTGCTCCAGAAGGTGCGAAGACTGTGCGCGCACATCCGCCGGTCGCCTGTACACTCCGTTCGTATGCAGAAGCTGCAGCGATTGCTCCACCTTCCCAACCACCGCCTCATTATCGACATTGCAACAAGGTGGAACTCCACCCTGCACATGGTGGAGCGGCTGTGCGAGCAGAGGCAGGCCATAATGCATTTGTGGGAGGATACACGGCCAGGCACTTTGAGAGCAGACATGGAGTTGACATGTGTGCAGTGGTCGAAGCTGAAAGACCTTTGTAAAGTCCTTCAGTGTTTTGAGGAATGCACACGGCTGGTAAGCGCAGACGACGCCATCCTAAGCATGAGCATCCCACTTATGCGTCTGCTCATGCAAACTTTGACGCACCTTAAGGAGCAGGCGTCTGCAGCCAATGTTGATGAGGAGGAAGAGGAGGAGGGAATCCTTGATGACATTCAGCCATTGTCTGCTCAGGGACCTCTCCTGGACGAGGTGGAGGAAGAAAAGGAGGAGGAGGATGATGATGGGGATGATTACTTAGGGGAGGAGGATGCATCTCGTGGGGCAAGTGAAAATGTTGGCGTGGCAAGGTCTGGTACAGGGTTTGTGCGTGACTGGAGGGATGTGGATTTGCCAGAAAGTGCTCCTCCACCCAGCACTCGCAGTGCATCATTGACACCGGGAACATTGGCCCACATGTCAGATTATGCCTTGCGGATCCTAAAAAGGGACCCCCGCATTGCCAAAATGATGAACGATGACGACTACTGGTTGGCCAGCATCCTGGATCCACGCTATAAAGGCAAATTACAAAACATCATGCCACAGGAGAACCTTGACCTAATATTGGCTAATAAACAAGCAACTCTGGTAAATCGGTTGCTTGAGGCATTCCCAGCACACAGCAGCGGTGATGGTTCTCACACGAGCCGTACGGGCCGGGGGCAGCTTGGCAGAGGTGTTCGTGGTGCACACAGCAGAAGTGGCGTTGGAGACAGGGGTTTCATGACAATGTTGTGGACTGATTTTTCAAATACCGCTCACACAACTGGTAATACTGCATCGATGGAAAGTGACAGGAGACAGCAGTTGTCGACTATGGTTACAAACTACTTTTCCTCCCATATCGATGTTCTCCCACACAGGTCATTCCCCTTTGACTATTGGGCCGCTAAACTGGATACCTGGCCTGAATTGGACCAATATGCCTTACAGGAGCTCGCTTGCCCAGCTGCAAGTGTGCTATCGGAAAGAGTCTTCAGTGCAGCTGGATCAATCCTGACAGAAAAAAGGACCCGTCTGTCAACCCAAAATGTGGATGATCTCACCTTCATTAAAATGAACCACGCATGGGTTTCCAAGGATTTTGTCCCACCTTCCCCTGATGACACATAGGGTGACAGAAAAATGGCTTGCTTTGGTCCACCTCTTCCTGGTACTTCACCTATTTCGCCTTTTGCATCAGCTGAATGTCCAACATCAACATATGCCACTTTCTAAAACTCCCTAACTGTGCTGCTCCCCCCATGGCCGGGGTCACCACCTACCGCACGACACCGTGCGAGTGCCGTTGCCCTGGACAGGTGGGTAGGCCGACTCTTGGGCGCGGGCACTGGCACAGGGTCCCTCATAGTGCAATCAAGTGTCTCTGACGGAGGTGGTGCACACCCGCCGTCAGACACACCGCTGTACTATGAGGGGCCCAGTGCCAGTACCGACGCCCACGAGTGGGCCCCCCTTGCTTGGGCAGGGCCCCAGCATTTGCAATCTTTACCTCTCCCTGCTCCTCCGCTGTGTAATCTGGGCCGTCAAATCCATACTGTGCCTGACACCGTCTGAGCCTGACTCCTGAGACATATATTTTGAATGTGTACGCTATCCATACATGTTATCCAGGGATACGGTACCCTTTCTAACCTTTGTGCAATCACGTGCAATCCATACTGGGCCTAACACCGTCTGAGCCTGCCTCCTGAGACATATATTTTGAATGTGTACGCTATCCATACATGTTATCCAGGGATACGGTACCCTTTCTAACCTTTGTGCAATCACGTGCAATCCATACTGGGCCTAACACCGTCTGAGCCTGCCTCATGCTGTATAGACATATATTTTGAATGTGTACGCTATCCATACATGTTATCCGGGGATACGGTACCCTTTCTAACCTTTGTGCAATCACGTGCAATCCATACTGGGCCTAACACCGTCTGAGCCTGCCTCATGCTGTATAGACATATATTTTGAATGTGTACGCTATCCATACATGTTATCCAGGGATACGGTACCCTTTCTAACCTTTGTGCAATCACGTGCAATCCATACTGGGCCTAACACCGTCTGAGCCTGCCTCCTGAGACATATATTTTGAATGTGTACGCTATCCATACATGTTATCCGGGCATACGGTACCCTTTCTAACCTTTGTGCAATCACGTGTAATCCATACTGGGCCTAACACCGTCTGAGCCTGCCTCCTGAGACATATATTTTGAATGTGTACGCTATCCATACATGTTATCCGGGGATACGGTACCCTTTCTAACCTTTGTGCAATCACGTGTAATCCATACTGGGCGTGAGAACGGCTGGCGAGCTGTTAAGCAAGCTACAGCACCTGTCCAGACAAGTACAGGGATTCCCTAGCGAGGAGACTTATTTGATTGTTTTCAATGTTGTGACAGCAATTTTTGGGGAGCACTATACTCTGGAGAATGATAGATGGGGCCCACCAAACACTGGAACATTCCAAAGGTGGACATCAGACACTGGAGCAGCATTTACAGTGCCCATTATACACTAGAGCATTAGAAATGGGGCCCATTATGTTTGGAGCATTATTTGGGCCCATAAGACAGTGGAGCTTCATCCATGGGGACCAACATATACTGTAGCATTATGTGGAGCTCATCATATACTGTTTCAAACATTATATGGGACCAATGATTCTGTATGGAGAAATAGATGGGCCTCGTCATGAGATGTAAAAAGTGAGGTATTTTTCATTGGACTATACCGCTATTTCTCTGCCGTATCGGAGCATGATGAGTTGTGGTATGTGTTAAAGGGGCGATCTTTCGCCCAGGGCACATGAAAACCTGGAGCCAGCCCTCCCCCCCACAGTTTGTAGCCAAATAACCCCCATCTTTCAGTGCGTAACTTGTATTATGAAGTTAATTAAGGTTGACAAGCTTAAGAAAGAAGAATTGATGCTTTTGGCATTCAAATGGGCACTGTAGGTGTGTTTCCTGTCCTCCTCTCACTGCCGACTTTTATTCCCCATTGACTTACATTGGGTTTCGTGTTTCGGGACGACCCCGACTTTTCCCTATAATCGGACGATCTTGCTCGACCCGACTTTTCTTGGAAAAGTCGGGTTTCACGAAACGAAACGTGACCCTAAAAAACCAAAAGTCGCTCAACTCTATGCACCATCTGTCTCTATCCTTTCTCATGATAATGCACAATGTGTCTCCATCCTGCCCCATGGTCCTGCACCACGTGTCTCCATCCTATCCCATCTATCTCCATCTTGTCCCATCTGTCTCCATACCTCCCTGTCTGTCTCCTTCCTGCCAATGATCCTGAAGCATGTGTCTGCATCCTGCACCATATCTCCATCCTGCCCCATGTTCCTGTCCCATCTGTCTCCATCCTGTCCCATCTGTCTCCATCCCTCCCTAGCTGTTCCATCATGCCCCATGATCCTGCACCATGTGTCTCCATCTTGCCCCATGATCCTGCAAGATGTGTCTCCATCCTGCCCCATTTGTCTCCATCCTACCTCATGATCCTGCACCATCTGTCTCTATCCTGTCCCATGTCTCCATCCTGCACCATGATCCTGCCCCATGTGTCTCCATCCTGTCCCATTTGTCTCCATCCTGTCTCATCTGTCTCCATCCTGCCCCATGATCCTGCACCATCTGTCTCTCCGGGAAAGGTCAGAGAGGCCCAACACCTAAGGACTGCAGTACTTTGCTCTGCCCTCAACAGGGCAGATGAGTACGCCTGTGCAGGAGCGCAATGCTGAGGAGATTGTGTGAATGATGCAGGGACACATCATCCACATGGAACAAGGAGGAAGGCATCGCAAGAAGATGGGAGGTGCGGGACCAAGCAGAGTGACACCCCTCGGACCAGTCCACCCCGCAGGTGAGTATAATAAAAGTTATTTTTCTTCTCTTTCAGGTAGGGTTGGGGGCAGATGTACAGCATTATAGAATGTCGTATATTAGCCCTGAAAGATGATTGCCATAACGCATATCGGCCAAACCTGGTATATAGACTGTTGTGTATATATTATATAGGTGATAATGTGCCTGGTGTGTATAGTCACAGTGTCACCTATGCTACATATATACAACAGTATCTCCTATATATTGTTGTTATAGCAGTCAGAATATCATCTAGATCATGTACTGTATATAGACTGCTGTATCTATGTACTGTACATGTTATCGGAGATACTGCGACTGCTATAAATACAATATACTGCATATGTGATACTGCTGTATATATGTTACATAGGTGATACTGCGACTATACACACCAGTCACAGTATCACCTATGATATGTATATAGAGCAAAGTTGCACCATCACCTATATAATGTATGTACAGCAGTATATATACAGTATACAGGTGGTACTGCAAGTGCTGTACATACATAAAACAAAGTTTCCATATTGGAACTCACCCAGGTTCCTGAGAGGTGGGAAGTATGAAGAGATGAGGTGGGTCCATCGTCAGGCCTGCAGAGGAGTGAATCCCTGGCTGGGACTGGTGGTAAGTAGCGCAGGAAAAAAAAACAGATGCTCTGACGCTGGTACTGGCCAGTGTCAGACAGAAGAGCCCTGGGTACGCCGCAGCGGCCCTTTCAACCTTGTTACTTGAAGGCCATGTGTGTTCACTCTAATGCTTGCACACACTTACAGGGGCTGCAGCCACACCCGCACACGTGCTGACAAAGGCAGCGGCGGCAAGCATGTACCATCATGTGCCTCCGCGGTCCTTGTCAGCACGTGCAAGTGACACAGCATGCGCACACAGAGTCGCTAGTAAGGCGTTTTAAAGGGCCGTTAGCCCAATTTGTAGTATAGAACTGCCTGCCCGGCAGATTAGCAATCC
The DNA here is from genome assembly GCF_039654945.1 of Dendrobates tinctorius. Classification (NCBI taxonomy): domain Eukaryota; kingdom Metazoa; phylum Chordata; class Amphibia; order Anura; family Dendrobatidae; genus Dendrobates; species Dendrobates tinctorius. Next base: position 1,681,043 of record NW_027361808.1, on the reverse strand, counting down.
GGCCCTGGGCCCGATGCGGGCCCCATACGCCAATCAGGGCAGTAATGCCCTGATGGCGGCCCTGATGTCAACTTCCATTTTTGTTTCAAACCCATGAGAAGTAACACAATAATTCAGTATGATACTCATTGGTCCCATGGACAACTCATTTTTCCTCTAAGAGTCTTTCCTACCTTCCATTTTTGCAATGATTCCCCAGTGTACCCTTTTATAATAATACCTTCCCAATGTGTTTCCTTATGATAATGAAACTCCTCAGTGCCTCTTTATTGCAATAATACTCATGAGCATAGTCGTATATATAATTAACAGTATATTAGCAGAATAAAAACTCTGATGGGAGTGCTTTTTTAAGACATGGTGAGGGGTATATTTTGTGGCACTTGCACAATGATTTTGCCACTTTTGAAGCCCCTAAGTAGTCTCACCCACTAGTATACCCTTTTCATGCCTCGCATAAAGTATGATGACCTCACAATGTATGATTTCCCACAAATTCAATACAGTAAGTTACTCTCTACAGCTATAATGGTCCACCCCACAGCCCCCCATAATGGTCCACCCCACAGTATGATGGTCAACTCCACAACATCTTATATAGTATGATAGTCCACCTCACAACCCCTTATATAGTATGTAGTAGTATAGTATGGTCCACCCCGCAGCTCCCTATATAGTATGTTGGTCCACTCCACAGCCCTATGTATAGTATGATTGTCACCCCAGCAGCACCCTATGTAGTATGGTAGTCCACTCCTCAACGCTATGAAAAAAGTATGAATGTCTTCCCAACAGCCCCCTATAAGCTTTCTCTATAGTATGATGGCCTACCCCAAATCCCCCTATATGGTATGATTGTTCACCTTACAGACCTCTATATAGTTATAGTATGATGGTCCACCCCCTTATATAGTATTATGGTCTACCCCATATCCCCCCAATAATATAACAATTTGTATAATTTGCATTGCACTTTGCAGTACAATTTTAGAGGGGACTTGTACAGACAATAAAGACATTACAAAATAAACAACTCAGATGTCAAAAGGAGTGAGGGCCTTGCTCCTATATAGTATGATGTTCCAAACCACAGCCCCCTATATAGTATGATGGCATCCCTAACAGCCACCTATATGGCATGATGGTATCATCAACAGTCCCCTATATATAGTGTCATGGTCCACTACAGCCCCTATATAGTATGATGGTCCCCCAACAGCCCCCTATATACTATAATGGTCCACCCCATGGCCCCTATATAGTATGATGTTCGACTCCACAGCCCCCTATATAGTATGATAGTATCCCTAACAGCCACCTATATAGAATGATGGTACCATCAACAGTCCGCTATATATAGTATGATGGTCCCCCAACAGCCCCCTATGTAGTATGATGCTCTACCCCATAGCCCCTATATAGTATTATGGTTCCCCACAGCCCCCCTAAAAATAAAAAATCTTATACTTCCTTAATCCAGACACCTCATCCTCTGCAGCTTCTGTCTACTTTTCTATACTGTCTTGCTGTGGACGCTGGTGACACGATGCAGTGACAGCATTGCACCACCAATGTCCCCTGTGTGGAGCCAGCCTCAGGTGCAGTCTAAAGGGTAGCTTTCTGCAGTAAGTGACGAAGTGCCTATATGCGCTCTCACAACTGTTAACAGTATCGGCCTCCTGAGGGCGCTAATTCTGTTAACAGTGTAGCACACAATGCAGCCCACGATCGGACAGTATGTATTCTCACTTACACCATCAGGTGGCAGAATAAGTGACCATATAGAAATCCCTGCTCTACTAAATATTCCACTCTGCTTTTTAAGTTACCTTGGCAGGTTGTAAAAAATGGAAGGTGATCCACTATGATAACATCTGTATCAGAGCGTTTGGAAGGAACTTTTAAATAGGTGGAAGTTCCACATGCAAGATCCAATCACTCTGGCATCAGGGTGCTATGGGTGTACTTTTATAATATGTGGTGGGTCTGGACTATTATACTATCTGCAGGATAAGTCATGGATGATCGCAAGCAGCTGTTTGCAGGGGAGAAACACCTAAGCTGTTTGTATCTCAGTCTGTATGGGGTTTAGAGAAGTTACACCAGTCCTATTTAGCCAAAAGTCCAATATATTAATGAGATTGACTAAGATAACAGCTTTGGAAGTCAAGTTCTGAAAGAAAGCTGCCAGCGCAAGCGCTGACTGTCATGACCCATGACTTTGGAATTATACAGTATTGCATTGTTGCTATTGCATTGCTATGCAATACGGTTTACCTTTTAGTAGTATGTTTTTCTCTCTCTCCCTAGCTCTGATTTCTGTGACAATAATTACCGTGGGAAAGGTTCTGCATTTTTTCCCACGCTCATCAGTTCACCTCAGGTCAGCCAGGGGACTCCCCGCAGCCTCACTGACATCACTGGCTGACCTGAGGTGAACTAATGAGCATGGGAAAAAATGCTGAAACTTTCCCACGGTAATTAGTTCATCTCAGGGCAGCCAGGGAGGCTGCGCAGAGATTAAATTATTCATTCTGGCAGTGGTTTACATGGGGCTGGTCGCATTAGCACTGGTTCCTGTGTAAACCACTTAACCCTTTCTGATGGATTGCAGCAGGGGACCTGACTGAGCAGCGGAGAGGTAAGGATATGGTTGCTTTTTTGTTGTCTTTTTGTTACAGGTTGATGTTTTATTTTTGGATTACCAGAGCAATAAATCTTGTAAAAAACTAGGTGTCTTTATTTCATTAAAATAATTTTTAATTAATGTTTGTGTTTTTTAACCGTTTAATAGTCTAGGGTTAATAAAGAATAAGTGTCTAATTGACACCTCTCCATTATTAATCGGCTTAATGTCACCTTCCAATTGCAAGATGACATTAACCCATTAATATTAACCCATTAGCCACTGCTACAGGGCAATGGGAATAGAGAGGACAAGTGCCAGAAAAGGCTCATCTTATAGATGCGCCTTTCCTGGGGTGTCTGGGGGCAGATTTTTGTAGCCGGGGGGGGGACAAAAACAATGGTCTCTCTCAAGGCTATTAAAATCTGCCCTCACTCACCTGCTTTACCTCTCTGGTTGCGATTTTGCTGCGGGAGCCCACGCATTTTTTCCCAACAAATTAACCCCTTAATTTAACACCTAGACCTAATTTAATTATTAGTCAGGAACATATAAAAAATACATCAAATGAAATGGTTTACTGTATGTAAACCATGTGTCATTTCATGTCGGGTTGGGGAATGATTTTACAGAAGCCTGCAATTGATTTTGCGGCTATTCTACTATGTAGAAATCTATGAAATATAAATATATATATATGTGTCTCAATGTCATGTATATATTGTAAGGTAGCGCTTGTTATTAAGATTGGGGACACTCGCTTGGCAGCCAAATAATCAGATCCGGCATGGGTTTTCCATAGAACATCAACAGTCCATGTGGTTTATTCAGGCATCATAAACCAAAGCAATATGCAACAGTCTTACAGCATAGCGTCCATGACAGAGCTCCACTCTGTTAACCCTGTAGTCACACAGGTTATGCAATGTCCAATACGCAGGCTTTCTAGCCTCACAGTTATCTCACCCCGTGGTTGGGTTACTTCATAGTTGCTTCACCACACTGCAGACATCAATTCCCTCCCCTGGGAGCTCTCAGACACTTGCAGCCATTAAACACAGCGTCCACACGTGCTGTTAGGAAGGCAGCCACACGAGACCTTCCATATGGACCAATCGGGTCCAAGCATTCCCTCATGTGACCTATCCTGGCCACCTTATATGGTCCGTAGCCACGCCCACCGGATCACAGGGCTATGACCTCATCACAGGTCCTACAAGCATTCATACACTTTACTATGGCTTTCTAGACACCGCCCCTAGGTGAGTTTATAGGTAGCTGGTCCCACCCATCTCACAGCTACCTGGAAAGCTCTTCCTGACACAGTGTAACGAAAGCTCAGCAGTACCTCTGCTGATCAACACACATATTCAAGCTTCCATCCCAAGGCCACCTACCTTGGGATACATAACGATCATTCAGCATCCTGCCACTCATCCTCTCTCCTGGGACACCCACACAACGCCCCCTAGCGGACACAGTGGTCACTACACCACATACCTCCCCCCTCTGTTCAAACTTATGGGATTGAACACACAACATTACCCCGAGATCTCGAGACTGGGCACTCATTACACATTGCCCAATAGGTAGAGAGAACCATCTCTGTCTGTCATATGGCCTCATCCCTACGTTAGGCATCCCCCACCCCCAGCAGTCAGAATATCAGCCTTGGTCTTTGATTTTCCAGTCATGGTCTGTCTGCGTCATCAGACATTGTTTAGTCTCACAAGAGCCAAGTGTGGTGATTCCTGTACAATGGACCTGAAGAAGAGGTCACTGAATGGATCTCGAAACGCATTGTCTCTGTATGTACCATAAATAAAGTACTGATATTGGAACCAATTTCTACAATCTACTGGATTTCCTTTATTTGATGGTTGAAATATAGCAACGCGGGAATCTGGTGCTTTTTTCCCTTTTGGGATCTCCTCCTTGAGTAATGGAAGCAGACGCTGTCTGTCTACACCATCCTGCTGCAGCTTTATTGCATGTGACTAAGCGCATACAGTAGTTGTGGCTTTACACAACTATTGAGGATGAGTACCCTGCACAATTTAATTTATATTCATTATATCTGCACTGGTAAGGCCCTATGGGCACGCTTTTGTGGTTTCTTTTATCCCAATCAGTCCTTTGGGTACCGGAATTACATTTTTTCCGCAAACCCAGCCGATCCATAGCCTTCCTTGCTAACTCTAGGTATACTGTCCTCATACACGTTAGCAGGGTGTGCAATGAGACATGTAGCTAACCCCCCTGTGTTCTTTAAGAAAAAGAGGCTGTAAAATTGTAACCTTCTTTTATTGATTGCAGATGTGACAGGAAAGGGTGAAACTATAGGATGCAATAACAGGAGCATTTCAGAATATATATCTGCACAGAGCATAAAAAAACAGATAGTCTGCAATACACAGTAACATGAGGTAATGCATAGGTTCCATGAGTTAATACATAGGTACCATGAGGTAATACATAGGTACCATGAGGTAATACATAGGTACCATGAGGTAATACATAGGTAATGATTACCTATTTAATACAACAAACATTATAAACACAGGATTATAAAACCTAGATAGTGCTTACCAACTATGCTTAGAGCAGGCTGTTTAAGAAGCATGAAGAACACGAATGGTGTAGTTTCTCCTAAGACACATGGAGGAATAAAGGCTGCTGTTCCCCTCACAGTGTCATAAACATGACTATGATGTAACAGGAACAATCCCACAATACATTGCAAATTAAACTAGAATCTATGCATTAAACGGCCAGCAGGTGGTGCTGTTACCTTACAGTATGAAATATATGAAGGATTAATACACACAAAAATGACTTTCTAGACAGCAATTATATGGCAAGACAGAACACTAGACGTCGAGCAGCATTCATATTACTCCGCCTGACCAACTGTTTGGCGTGGAGACATTGCAAATGCATCTCTTTCAGGACAGCTACCCGGTTTGCTGTATCTTCCCTGGCTGATATTATCACCAACTGCCGAGTCTCAGGCGCCCAAGTGCACCTTACACGCTTTGACGGCATCCTTAAAAAAAGGGTGCCTGATGCACCCCTTCCTCAGCACAGGCTTCTTGCATGTCCTCGGGCACGTCAATCACAGACTTGAAGGTCGTGGTCTTGCTCTTTTCCTGGACAAAAGGCTCAGGCTTTACCACGGACACTTCTCTCACTACAGTTGACCCGACTGGGTGACTGTCTTCTTCAGTTCTAAGCTCACAAACTTCATGAGATTTTATCTCTTCATGACCCTTTGCCAAGATGGGTACTGGCAGTTCCGTCTTGTTATCACTCGGGCCCGGCCGCTGTAAATCTTTGTCCAAGCTCTTCTCCCGCAGAAGACCTTTTACTACTCCTCTGAGTTCTTCCATCTCCTCCCTAAGGGTCTTGTTCACACTTTGCCAGGTTGACAGGTGACCTCTGAGCTCCAAGACTTCTTTCTCGAGCAACTCCACCCTGTGCTCGGCCATTTGTCTCAGGACCCTTTCTCGTTCGAGATGTTCTTCCACTGTCTCTTTTATCAACTGTATCTCATGGTCTTGTTCTTTTTTGGCCATCATGTGTCGCTCCACTTACTTCTCTAATTATATCTTCAACGGGTACCACTGGGTCAGCCCCATCAGTCGAGTGAACCCTCCAGTCATCGTCTGACCGTGTGTCTACTCCAGTCGTCTCATCTACCAGCTCACCATCAGTCATGTCATGAGACATCAGGTCTGTAAGTTGGGTCGAAGCACTCCCTCTTCCTGTCCCTTCTACATCTGATCTGTCGACTTTAGCAGGCATCACCGTCTCACTGTCTGCTAGCCCAACAGTAGAAATGTCTCCAACCCCTTGCTGTAGTGGAACTCCCCTCTCCCACAAGCCAGAGAACAGTCTAGAGCCGCGGTCTATAACCACTGGACAGCACAGATTCAGGACTATCGCTACATCCTGTCTCTCGATGTCCCAACCTGTCTCAAAGACTACCCTGGCGACCAGGCAACTCTTAGTGCGCCCGTGGTTGCAAGTAACCCCCACCTTTCAGCCAGGTATCTCAGGAGCAACTCGCACTAGAGTCACCGGGCTCCCAGGGTCGACCAGACCAACTATATCTTCATTATCTATCTGGAGGTCACACCCCCTTGGCATCATGCCGGCTGGGTAGCTCACCAGGCAGATAGGACAGACATAGGACATTTGCTCCTGGCAACAGTTCATCTGTACCAGCCTTTTCACATAGGGATGCTCCGCCCCCATTCCCCGGGACTTCACCTCCTTTTGGGTAACTATCCCCTTTTGGGACTCCACCCCTTTTGGGCTACCACCCCCATTTGGGTCATCACCTCCCTCTGAGACTCCACCCCTTTTTGGATTACCACCCCGATTTGGGTCACAGCTCCATTTCGGGATTTCCCCATGTCCTTTCTACAGGTCTCCTTAGACCACAGTTCACACCAAAACAGTTTATGTCTTTAACAATACCACACAAGTTCTTGCTGGCACAACCACAGCTCCTGCTGTCACCGATCTCCGACACCTCCGGCTGCTGCTCACACACAGCTGCTGGTGTCACCTTCGTAACCCCGCCAAGTTACAGGAAGCCACTTGTCACCTTCGTAACCCCGCCGAATTACAGCAAGCCGCTTGTCACCTTCTTGACGTCACTGAGCCACCGCAAGCTGACTTGAAAGGGAAAAGAAAAAAAACACACAACACAAAACTCACGTGTCCTGTCTGTGTGCTATTCAGAACGTCCGTCTCCTCCTGAGACCGTCCAACACACAGGGCGCATCGAGTGCTATTCAGGGAGCCGACCCTCCTCCCAGGGTTTCCCAACACACCGGCCTCACCAGGTCCAGGGGCTCAGCGGGTGTTATTCAGGACATCCGTCTGAGACTGTCCAACACTCACGCCTCACCAGGTCCAAGGTCACAGCACATGCTCCAGGGATCCGATTCTTCTGCCAGAACCTCCCAACACTGACCCTCCAGGTCCTGGCACACTGAACCCTCCAGGTACACAGTCTTTCTCACTGACCCCGGTCAGTACTGTTAGGAACGACAGAACGCACTAAATAAAAATAAATAATAAAGCGCGTTCGCCGCTTGGGGTCCACCGTGCAGTAGGTGTGAACACTGCTGCTAAGTAGTGACAGACGAGCAATATGGCAGAAATGCACATGCAGGTTGAACGTCACCCAAGTGCGGTAAGCAATCTCTGTTTGCTCACAGAGATGTCAGCAGAGGTAAACACAAAAGGCTGAGCCTGTTAGTGTCACAGGTCTCAGGTAAATGCACACACGGTATCTGGTCACAGGAGCAGGGCCCAAGACAGAGGATCTGTGTCTGTCTAGACCTACCGTGCGTGTGGTGTCGCTACTGCGGACTCCAAAGAGGGCTGCAACTGCAGCGCCGCGTAGAACACTGCCGCTAGTCGACAAAGCAAGGAGGCAGGCATAATGTCACACGCTAGCACTGTGGATGATGCTGTAGTGGCTTGAGGCTTGCCGCGCACTGGCGCTGACTCTAATCTAAGTCCCTGTACACATTCGTAATATCAGAGGAAGGGGATCTTAATGAGTCATTCGCAGGTTCATACATCCATCATCATTCACACAGTAGCAACTAGAGACTATACTAGCACATGGCCGAACAGTCATGCGCGCTTTTTATAGCTGGGACCTTCCGGAAGCTTCCAGATCTCTGAGATATACCAATGAGTTCTGGAGGAGGACCTGGGCACATGACTCCTGATCTCCAATGGGAGATCTTCTCGTGAGCATGCCCATTAGGAGAACAGAGGGACTTAGGGTACCGTTACACTTAGTGATGCACCAGCGATCCCGACAATCATATGGATTGCTGGTGCATCGCTAAGTGGTCACTACTGAGCTGCCACACAGGCAGATCTCACCAGTGACATCGCAGGGGTCGGGGGTCGCTACTTACCTGTCAGACGCGGCGATCCTGACATCCTCCTGCCCGCGTCCACGCGTCGCTCGTCGGTGCCACAGGAAGCCCAGCAGGAAGCGCCCGACGAGAAATGATCCAGGACCTTCTCGCGCGACCAGCGATGAGCAGCGGGGGAGCCGGTTGGAGGTAAGTATCAGACATAGCGATATCACTAGCAATATCGCTGCTATGTCACAAAATCGGTGACGTTACAGCGTGTATTGCTAGCGATATCGCTATGTGTAATGGGGGCTTATGTCTCTGGAGTGATCTGCTGCAAAGCAATCTCCTCTGCGGTAGATAGACAGCAGGAGACCGCAGAATATGAGGCTCTGGATTCCTGCAGAGCAGATGCAGAAACCTGACGCCTAACATTACCCACCCTCCTAGGGCCCCCTCCCCTCTGAGCCTTCCAATCCATCACCTTGTGCCTATCAGAGGCATAGTCCTCAGACTCGTCCGAAGGCAAGTCTGGTGTCCCGGTAGGTGACAGGAAAACCGGGACACGTGGAAGGTATCAGAGGCGGCAAGATCGCCAGGTTTAACAAGGGACACGTGGGAGACAACGGGAGAGGAAAATTCGCCAGGAGCAGAAGTAGAAGTGGAACGCCGCAGTGTCTCAGCGGGCGTCATCACTCTCTGTTTAAGGAAGCTATTCCAAGCACAAGAGGCACATGCCCAAATATATTTTTTAGTGTCCCGAGCCCTGTGCGGCCACCAATAAGACTCTGCCAGGAATTTTGTGATCTGCATGTAGCCACAGTGACCACCCGCCCTGAAAGCGTGTGCCCACGCAAGAACCTTCGACTGAAGGCAAGGGGGGACAAAGGTCTTGCCCGGCAGCACAGAGTTTGGCCATTGCGGGGCCCCGTTATCCTTGGGAACAGAGTGCTGACAGTGGTAACCGCGAATGGGACTTAGTGCCGGACACGCCTCGAGGCTGGCGCGAGACACCTCCATGGGCTCTGGGAGTGAACACTCTGGCTCGGGTAATTCCGGAGGTTCAAAAAGGTTGGGAGCCGAAGTAACCTTCCGTCTGGTTTGAGCATGCTCTAGCCCGCGCTCCGAAAAACGGAGATCAATGCGGGTGGCAATGGCAATCAGCTGCTCCAGACTTACAGGAACCTCTCTGGTAGACAGAGCATCATTAACATGCTCCGCTAAACCTCTGCAAAACACCAGGATGAGGGCTTTATCAGACAACTCCAGCTCGGAAGCCAGTGTCCGAAAACGAACGGCATACTGGCTAACCGAGAGAAATCCCTCAGTTAATGCAAGTAGCTGAAGAGAGGTATCGTGCGTGACCCGTGGTCCCAGGAAGACCTGTTTGATAGATGTTAAGAACTGAGCAGTGGTCCGAACCTCTGGGTCACCATGCTCCCATAGTGGCGTGGCCCACTCCAACGCCCTGCCCGACAGTAGGGAAACAATAAACCCCACCTTAGCCCGTTCTGTAGGGAATCGCGCAGCCAGTAACTCCAGCTGGATAGAGCACTGGCTCACAAAACCCCTACAGGAGGCACAATCACCAGAAAATTTATCGGGCAACGGGAGGAGGGAAACAGTCGGCGCAGAGGAGGACGTGGACATACGTGAAACCGCCTCTGCAATTGCCTGTACAGCAGCCTCAGTAGACTTCACAGCTGAGATAGCACTCTCAAGAGTAGCCAACCGGCCCTCTAGCTGTCGAATGTACTGTAGGAGTTGCTGCTGATCTGCCATTACTAGCCAGTCTCTGGCGCTAGTATAATGTTAGGAACGGCGGAACGCACTAAATAAAAATAAATAATAAAGTGCGTTCGCCGCTCGGGGTCCACCGTGCAGAAGGTGTGAACACTGCTGCTAAGTAGTGACAGACGAGCAATATGGCGGAAATGTGCACGCGGGTTGAACGTCACCCAAGTGCGGTAAGCAATCTCTGTTTGCTCACAGAGATGTCAGCAGAGGTAAGCACAAAAGGCTGAGCCTGTTAGTGTCACAGGTCTCAGGTAAATGCACACACAGTATCTGGTCACAGGAGCAGGGCCTAAGACAGAGGAGCTGTGTCTAGACCTACCGTGCGTGCGGCGTTGCTACTGCGGACGCCAAAGAGGGCTGCAACTGCAGCACGGCGTAGAACACTGCCGCTAGTCGACAAAGCAAGGAAGCAGGCGCAATGTCGGACGCTATCACTGTTATGGATGATGCTGTAGTGGCTTGAGGCTTGGCGCTGACTCTAATCTAAGTCCCTGTACACATTCATAATATCAGAGGAAGGGGATCTTAATGAGTCATTTGCAGGTTAATACATCCATCATCATTCACACAGTAGCAACTAGAGACTATACTAGCGCATGGCCAAACGGTCATGCGCGCTTTTTATAGCCAGGACCTTCCGGAAGCTTCCAGATCTCCGAGATGGACCAATGAGATCTGGAGCAGGACCTGGGCACATGACTCCCGATCTCTAATGGGAGATCGTCTCGTGAGCATGCCCAGTAGGAGAACAGAGGGACTTAGTCTTTGCTGCAAAACAATCTCCTCTGCGGTAGATAGACAGCAGGAGACCGCAGAATATGAGGCTCTGGATTTCTGCAGAGCAGATGCAGAAACCTGATGCCTAAAAAGTACAACACGGACACCTGACCATTACCTGTGTCGGCCACACAGGTTCTCGGGTACCTCTTATCCACAGAGGCACCCTTTAGCAATCACCGGTCTCTTTCTCTGACCCCGGTCAGCACATCACACAGTTTTCACGACCGTCACCTGCTGGCCACGCAGGTTCTCGGACCCCTCTACCACAGAGGTGTCTCTTCCACTGACCCAGGTCAGCATATCACATGGCTTTCAAGACCATCCACCCTCCTGGCTCAGCGTTGCCAGCACTGCAACATGTGCTGTTGGAACCGTTGCCCTTAGCAACCGAATTTTGCAGTCCTCGTCCGTTGCCCCTAGCAACGAGGCTACAACACTGCCCATAGCATTCTCCACCAATTGTAAGGTAGCACTTGTTATTAAGGTTGGGGACACTCGCTTGGCAGCCAAATAATCAGATCCGGCATGGGTTTTCCATAAAACATCAACAGTCCATGTGGTTTATTCAGGCATCATAAACCAAAGCAATATGCAACAGTCTTACAGCATAGCGTCCATGACAGAGCTCCACTCTGTCAACCCTGTAGTCACACAGGTTATGCAATGTCCAATATGCAGGCTTTCTAGCCTCACAGTTATCTCACCCCGTGGCCAGGTTACTTCCTAGCTGCTTCACCACACTGCAGACGTCCATTCCCTACCCTTGGAACTCTCAGACACTTGCAGCCATTAAACACAGCTTCCACATGTGCTATTAGGGAGGCAGTCACATGAGACCTTCCATATGGACCAATCGGGTCCAAGCATTCCCTCATGTGACCTACCCTGGCCACCTTATATGGTCCGTAGCCATGCCCACTGGATCACATGGCTATGACCTCATCACAGGTCCTACAAGCATTCATACACTTTACTATGGCGTTCTAGACACAGCCCCTAGGTGGGTTTGTAGGTAGCTGGTGCAGCCCGTCTCACCAGCTACCTGGAAAGCTCTTCCTGACACTGTGTAACGAAAGCTCAGCAGTACCTCTGCTGATCAACACACATATTCAAGCTTCCATCCCAAGGCCACCTACCTTGAGATACATAACGATCATTCAGCATCCTGCCACTCATCCTCTCTCCTGGGACACCCACACTGCGCCCCCTAGCTGACACAGTGGTCAATACACCACTATATATATATATAAGTATTCTATGTGTATATATCTATTCTTTTGTTTCCTTATTAAACCTGTCAGTGTGATTTTACTGTATCGCGCACTGAATTGCCGTCTTTTCTAAAGGACACTGGGTGCATATTTCTCGCAAGTCACACAGCTGGTCCGTGTGTAATGCGTATTTTTTGCACACCCATAGACTTGCATTGGTGTATTTCGGCCGTAGTGCGCTGACAATCGCAGCATGCTGCAATTGGCATGGACCGTAAAATATGCACGAGAAATATATGAATGATGGGAGCTAACCCATAGAGAATCATTGGTCCATGTGAAATGCGTGTTTTTTACGCCTCTCACTCATCCGTATTTCTCTCTATGTGACGCCAGTCTAAGAGAAAAAAGAATGGATCTACCTGTGGCAAAACATTTTTGTATGCCTGATCACGGTATCATGGGCATGAAATTACTGGTATTGAAAGGCAACTTCACATCTCAGAGAGACAGGAGAGTCTGGGAGTATAAACTTATGATGACCTTTGACACACTCAGAGCAGGAATGAATGTGTCTCATGGATTTATATCTTTTTAAATCAATTAAGGAATTTGCTCCTCTGACCTTGTGGGGCATCACGACACAAAACCAAACCCCCCAGAGGACTATAAAACTTTCACTCCTTATCTATTAACTGTTCCAATATTTATGGCCACAACTGTTTATCACTCTCCCATAATGGTAGTTTTTAATGTCACTTGTCTTATTTATTGCTTTATTTATGTGCTGTGTTGTGTATAAATATTTGTTTCTTCAGATTTTGTATTAGTCAATGCCTGATAAAGAGACCTGAGTAGTCTCGAAAGCTTGCAATTTGCTACCATCTTTTCAGTTAGCCATTAAAAGGTATCAACCTCTGAGGACTCTCAATTCTGACTATTTTTGCACATCTAAGGCTGGTTTCACATTAGCGCTTTTTAAGCGCACGCACGGCCGGGGGTAGCTCCGCCCCCGAGCCGGCTCTCTGCCCGGCGTGCCCGCCCCTTGCTTGTAGCGCCGCCTCCTAGCGCACAGCGGCGCCTGCGATCGGCGCACCCTATCTTTAGCATAGGGTGCGCAGATCGTGCGCAGGCCGTGCGCTAGTTGCGCTTTGACCTGCGCTGCGCACTTTTGACGGTGCGCCGTGCGCGCCAAAATCAAACTTTTCGGATTTTGGCGCGCACGGCGCACCGTCAAAAGTGCGCAGCGCAGGTCAAAGCGCAACTAGCGCACGGCCTGCGCACCCTATGCTAAAGATAGGGTGCGCCGATCGCAGGCGCCGCTGTGCGCTAGGAGGCGGCGCTACAAGCAAGGGGCGGGCACGCCGGGCAGAGCTACCCCCGGCCGTGCATGCGCTTAAAAAGCGCTAATGTGAAACCAGCCTATGTAGCATTAATACTGTAATGATTCATATGCCATTTGGTGGCAGCACAAGGAAAGTACAGGTTGAAATTGCTATATTGCAAGCAATTACTATGTGTTAGGTGTCAAGTTTTCCCCACTGCACAGGGGGAATCTCGAGCCAAGCTTTCTGCAGTCTCCCATTCCTCTGTGGCTGCAGAGATTCCTGCTCAGCAGGGTTGTCGCTCCAGGCATTTTGTCCGGTCTGATGCTAGGCATCTGGTTGCTCCTTCTGGCTCTGCTATAACTCCATGCCTGAGTCAGCAGCAAGTAGACGCTTCGGGGACTCAGTCCTATCTTTTGGGTACTGATCATGCCCGTGGGACGACCTCCCGTTGGAGGTCGGAGGTTAAATGCGCAGGTCCCGCTCCTGCTCAGATTGGTCCACCACTGGGAAGGTCCCAGAAGGACGCCACTATAAAAGAGTCACATGGCCGCTCGGCCATGCGCTAGTATACGCTTATGCTTATCTGTGTGTATGATGATGGATGCATGTATCTGGTGACTGACTCATTAAGATTCCCCTTCCTTTTGATACGCATGTTGGTTAGGGATTCAGAGTGAGAGTCAGCGCCAATGGGTGGCTATGCTCAAGCCACCGTGCACTCAGTACTCTATGCACACTAGCGTCCGACTGTGCTTTCTTGCTAACGGGCACTGTCGTACCACATCAGGTAGCTGTGACCGATGTGCGACACCGTGCGCACCTCTAGCGCTTTCCTCCCCGTCCTGGGTGGTTAGTGGCGTTCGAGGAAGCGGCACTGTGTGCACTTGGTGAGATTATATATACTGTTACCTTTTGCTGGCACCGCAGCCGCGGCACTGAGCACTAATGGTCTAGAGGAGCTCTAGTCCAGTGTCTCTAGGACAGGGCTCTGTGACCCCTAATTAGCTCTCTATCAGCCGAGCTCTGTGAGTTCAACAGGCTCCGGCGTTTGTTTCAGCAGCTCTGTGGAGCAACAGAGTTCGCCTCTATTCACACTGGGTGAAGTTAGCCCACGTGTGAGCAAGCGTTCATCCACCATCTTGTTCCACCATTACTTAGCAGCAGGTTCCATCTCTGAATGGTGGACCCCGAGCTGCAAACGCACCTCATATCTCCTTTCATATTATTTGGTGTGTTCCGCAGGCCCTAACACTATGTAGTGCACTAAATAAAGCCCAAAGGCACCTGCTCATTGCATTATGAAGAGGGCTAACCTGATGCGCTGGTTTATTTAATAAAGGCTACATCTGTACTTCCATCCTGCGGCCTGTTGCTGTTGAAGGCCAGCACCACGCATGGGACACTGTGCAGTGCAATATCATCACTGCATTGCACCACTAATGACTTCAGAAAGGCAAGCCAGAAGAGCAGTCTATGACGACGAATAACAGGGAACAAAATTAGCTGAGTATACTTTTTTCTTATTATGAGATGCGGCTCAGGAGTCGGGGGGCCTGGGATGGCATCATATTGTATATAGAGGCCCATAACACTGTATATAGTGAACTGTGGGAAAAATTATACTGCAAATTGGGGGCTACGTGAGACATCATTCTGTACAAAGAGAGCAATGGAAGACATACTGCACATAAGGACCTTTTAGAAAATTATACTACATACAGCTCTGGCAAAAACTAAGAGACCACTTCTAAATGTTCAGTTTGTCTGATTTTTCTCTTTATAGGTATATTTTTGAGTAAAGTGTAAATTGTTCTTTTAGTCTACATGTTCTGACAACATGTCTCTGATTTTCCAAGCAATATATCTTGTTTTGTTTTTTCTGAAAAGGAGAAATGTTTAAAATTAAAAAAAAAACCCAGTGCTTTCAGACCTCAAATAATGCAAATAAAACAAGTTCATAATCATTTAGAAAGAACAATACTAATGTTTTAACTCAGGAAGAGTTTAGAAATCAATATTTTATGGAATAACCATAATTTTTAAAAACAGCTTTCATACGTCTTGGCATGCTTGCCACCAGTCTTTCACACTGCCTCTTGTGCAAAAATTTAAGCAGTTCTTTGTTTGATGGCTTGTGACTATCCATCATCCTCTTGATTACATGCTAGAGGTTTTCAATGGGGTTCAGGTATGGAGAATGGGCTGCTCACCACAGGGTTTTGATGTGGTGCTCTCTTAATTTTTGCCAGAACTGTATATGCAGCTGTGGGGGCCAATCATACTCCATTTAGAGGACTGTTGGGGCCATTATACTTTTTTTGGGGGCTGTGTTGACATGATACTTGCTATAGGAAGGGTTTTGGGAAGTCATACTGTATATAAGGACTTGTGGGGGACATTAGAGTGGTTTTAGGGGACCAATATGCTAAATATAGGACTATCATACTGTGGCACCCCAGAATCCGGTGGCCACGGTGACACTGCCTCCCTCTAAGGGGTGATGTCATGCCTAGAGGCAGGGGGGTCCCCATGCCAGGAAGCACAGTGTACAAATCAATTCCTGCTCCAGGCCAGAAAGGGGAGCTTCCTTATAAATTGTGGCCAGCAGGTGGGGTTAATGAGTCAGAAAGAAGTCAGCTGAGTGAGTAAACAGGAGAGTTGTCTTGGAAACGGGAGAGTTGGCAGTTGGTCTGTGGAGAGGGAAGGGACAGGAGCAGAGACAAGGGCTCTGGGGAAATAAAATTGCGTATAGCTGACCCCAGAGCTGAGCGCTGATAAAAAGGGACACCAGAGTCCTTGGCTATTTTTTATTATATTTGCACATCTCTAGTGAATATGTATGTGGTTGTGGTACAACCGCATTTTTTTATGTGTGTGACTTATTTTTGGATGATTGCGTTATTTACAATTTGTGGCTGGTGCGCATGCGCCCTCTGTTTCGGGCATGTCTTCGGTGACATGCCAGTCCACCACGGTGGGCGGCGCACGGTCCTGATGTCTCCGCCTACGTGGGTCGTGGCATCGGGTCCGGCCGTGTCGCTCCTCGTTGTGGCACCTTCCCTGTTGACATTTGACCCGGATGTGTGGGTAGTGCATGCGCTGACATGCAGCCATTATAGCGGCGTTGTTTCTATGAGGATGCTCCGGATAATAAACTACAACTACCAGCATCCTCTGGGCCCACTTCCTGTCCCTTATGATTGGATGCTTAGTATGTGCGATCCTTGTGATTGGTTAGATGTGCGCAAACACAATTTTCTCTGAATAATAAACTACAGATACCAGCATTCTTTGAGCCTATTGTTTGGTACATGTGATTGGATGATTTGTTTGAGGTGAAATAGAATTGGCTGAGGGGGATATTTAATGAGCTGCTGAGGTCATGATGCCACTCCCCCTGACGAAGGCACATTGCCAAAACGGGCATTGGCGAAGCAGCACCATCACTGGAAGTTTGGTAGGTCATTACCATGAATGTTTTTTGATTATTTGCATTTAGCAGCTAACCTTAATGATTTCTATGTATAGGATTACTTTTTACTGAGGCTGCTAGTATAACTTATATAACTATTAGGGGATTTTCCCTTTTGGAAGTATTTTGCTATGAAGTACATGAGTATAATGTATGGAATCTATTAGCATAAATATAACAATTTATACCTGCCCAGTGTCAGTGTCGCTTTTGTTGTCCTATTGGGCTCATGATTAGGCACTATTGGCACCTTTTTTATAATATGTACATGTGTGTTTTTATGTCCTTTTATAATTATGAATAAAAATTGGTATTGTGCACGTTCATTATGCACTTTTTTATTTTTTCATTTCTCATATTGGGGAATGTGAAGACATCAAATTACATATAAGGGCTCTGTAGGCCATCATACTGTAAATAGCTGAGTTTTGAGGCCATCATACTGTATATAGCAAGTGGTGAAAGCCATTATACTTTAGGGGGCTGTGGAGGCCATCATATGTCCACCATTAGGCCGCATATGGGGAATTGTGGGAGCCTTCATACTGCATATAGGGAACTGTGGGGGCATCATATTGCATTTAGGAAACTATGTTAATCACCATACTGCATATATGGTGCTTTTAATACAACATACTGCGCATAGGAAACTGTTGAGGCTATCATACTGCATATAGGGGACTGTTGGGGCCATCATAATGCAAATAGGGGACTGTGATGGCCATCATTCTGAGTATGGAGGCGCTGCGGGGGCATCAAACTACATACTGAGGGTTTTGATGACATCACACTACGTACAGTGGGGAAAAAAAGTATGTAGTCAGTCAGCAATAGTGCAAGTTCCACCACTTAAAAAGATGAGAGGCGTCTGTAATTTACATCATAGGTAGACCTCAACTATGGGAGACAAACTGAGAAAAAAAAATCCAGAAAATCACATTGTCTGTTTTTTTTTCATTTTATTTGCATATTATGGTGGAAAATAAGTATTTGGTCAGAAACAAGCAATCAAGATTTCTGGCTCTCACAGACCTGTAACTTCTTCTTTAAGAGTCTCCTCTTTCCTCCACTCATTACCTGTAGTAGTGGCACCTGTTTAAACTTGTTATCAGTATAAAAAGACACCTGTGCACACCCTCAAACAGTCTGACTCCAAACTCCACTATGGTGAAGACCAAAGAGCTGTCAAAGGACACCAGAAACAAAATTGTAGCCCTGCACCAGGCTGGGAAGACTGAATCTGCAATAGCCAACCAGCTTGGAGTGAAGAAATCAACAGTGGGAGCAATAATTAGAAAATGGAAGACATACAAGACCACTGATAATCTCCCTCGATCTGGTGCTCCACGCAAAATCCCACCCCGTGGGGTCAGAATGATCACAAGAACGGTGAGCAAAAATCCCAGAACCACGCGGGGGGACCTAGTGAATGAACTGCAGAGAGCTGGGACCAATGTAACAAGGCCTACCATAAGTAACACACTACGCCACCATGGACTCAGATCCTGCAGTGCCAGACGTGTCCCACTGCTTAAGCCTGTACATGTCCGGGCCCGTCTGAAGTTTGCTAGAGAGCATTTGGATGATCCAGAGGAGTTTTGGGAGAATGTCCTATGGTCTGATGAAACCAAACTGGAACTGTTTGGTAGAAACACAACTTGTCGTGTTTGGAGGAAAAAGAATACTGAGTTGCATCCATCAAACACCATACCTACTGTAAAGCATGGTGGTGGAAACATCATGCTTTGGGGCTGTTTCTCTGCAAAGGGGCCAGGACGACTGATCCGGGTACATGAAAGAATGAATGGGGCCATGTATCGTGAGATTTTGAGTGCAAACCTCCTTCCATCAGCAAGGGCATTGAAGATGAGACGTGGCTGGGTCTTTCAACATGACAATGATCCAAAGCACACCGCCAGGGCAACGAAGGAGTGGCTTCGTAAGAAGCATTTCAAGGTCCTGGAGTGGCCTAGCCAGTCTCCAGATCTCAACCCTATAGAAAACCTTTGGAGGGAGTTGAAAGTCCGTGTTGCCAAGCGAAAAGCCAAAAACATCACTACTCTAGAGGAGATCTGCATGGAGGAATGGGCCAACATACCAACAACAGTGTGTGGCAACCTTGTGAAGACTTACAGAAAACGTTTGACCTCTGTCATTGCCAACAAAGGATATATCACAAAGTATTGAGATGAAATTTTGTTTCTGACCAAATACTTATTTTCCACCATAATATGCAAATAAAATGAAAAAAAAAACAGACAATGTGATTTTCTGGATTTTTTTTTCTCAGTTTGTCTCCCATAGTTGAGGTCTACGTATGATGAAAATTACAGACGCCTCTCATCTTTTTAAGTGGTGGAACTTGCACTATTGCTGACTGACTAAATACTTTTTTTCCCCACTGTATAGGGGCTGTGGAAGCCATCATACTGTTTATATGGAGCTGTGGAGGCATCATAATGCACAAATGGGGCTGCTGGGCCATCATATTGCATATATGGAATTGTGGGAGCCATCATACTGCATATAGGGGGCTGTTGGTCCTATCATACTGCATATAGGTGACTACAACAGGCATCAAACTGCATATAGGAGGCTGTTGGTGCCATCACACTTCATATAGGGGACTGCGGAGGTCATCATAATACATATAAACAGATTTGTACACATAGAGGGCTATGAGCATCATATTTTATATTGGGGGCTTTGGGGTACTTTATATTGCTTATTGGGGCTGTAAATACATAATACTGTATATAGGATAGCTGTGTGGGCCATTATACTGTATCAATCCTGATATGTATGGTTTTCTCAACCCCAATCCTGATATGCATGCTACCCCTCAACCCCCTATCCTGGTATGCATGGTCCCCTGACCCCCCAATCCTGGATTGCATGGTCCTCTCACCCCTCAATCCTGGTATGCATGATCCTCTCACCTCTCTTTCCTGGTATGTATGGTCTTCTTACTCCCCTTTCGGGGTATGCATGATCCCCTCACCCCCCAATCCTGGAAGGCATGGTCCTCTCACCCCCAATTCGGGGTATGCATGGTCCCCTCACCCCCCTTTCTTGGTATGCATGGTCCCCTCACCCCCCAATCCTGGAATGCATGGTCCTCTCACCCCCCAATTCGGGGTATGCATGGTCCCCTCACCCCCCTTTCTTGGTATGCATGGTCCCCTCACCCCCCAATCCTGGTATGCATGGGCCCCTCACCCCACAATCCTGGAATGCATGGGCCCCTCACCCCCCAATCCTGGTATGCATGGGCCCCTCACCCCCCAATCCTGGTATGCATGGGCCCCTCACCCCCCAATCCTGGTAAGCATGGTCCCCTCACCCCCCAATCCTGGTATGCATGGTCCCCTCACCCCCCAATCCTGGTATGCATAGTCCCCTCACCCCCCAATCCTGGAATGCATGGTCCCCTCACCCCCCAATCCTGGTATGCATGGTCCCCTCACCCCCCAATCCTGGAATGCATAGTTCCCTCACCCCCCTTTCCTGGTATGCATGGTCCCCTCACCCCCCCTTCCCGTGTAGCCACGACCAATCAGCGTCGCGGCCCTCTGTCCGCGACCGATTAGCAACGCGGCCCTGTAGCCGCAGCCAATCACTGCCGCGGCCCTGTGCAAAAATAATATTAAAAAATAAAAAAAAGTTATTCTCACCTTCCGACGGCCTCCTGTCTTCTTTCCACGCGCCCGGCCTCGCGTCCCCAGTAATGCTTTGCTGCTTAGACCACTGATTACGTCGGTCTTCTTTCTCGCTCTCATGAGAGTGACGTCGGTCTTCTTTCTTGCTCTCGCGAGAGTGACGTCATCAGCAGTCTAAGCCGCAAAGCATTACTGGGAACGTGAGGCCGGGCACGTGGAAAGAAGACAGGAGGCCGTCGGAATGTGAGAATAACTTTTTTTATTTCAATTCTCTTTTTTTACAGATTAAGGCCTGCACCTGCCGCTGATTGGTCGCAGCCTCGCGGCCACGACCGATCAGTGGCAGGCGCAGCTTACCATTACAAACAGCTGTGCCTGTCGCTGATTGGTTGCGGCCTGCCGGGGGCCTGGCGGCCGCGACCAATCAGCGGCCCGCGATTTCGGTTACAGACAGACACAATAAGGCGTTTATATATATATAGATAGGAATCTGTGGATATCCTCATATTGGATTTAGGGGAATGTGGGTCCACAATACTCCATGCAAAAATTCTGAGGGCCATCACACCCCTTTACGGGACTGTGAGGGCCATTATACTGCATATAGTGGGCTGTGAAGGATATTATACTGCAAATAGGGGAGATGTGGGGGCCTTCATACTGCATAAAGGGAGCTCTGGTTGGTATGATACCGAGGAAAAGGCAACTTGAAAACTCTTTTCTATCTTCTTATAACCTACTCCTGCTTTTTGGGTCTCCAACATTTTCATTTTCAGGAAAACTCTTTTCTATCTTCTTATAACCTACTCCTGCTTTTTGGGTCTCCAACATTTTCATTTTCAGAGTGCTAGACAGCTGCTTAACAAAATCATGACTGCTGTTTTTTGGCACAAGGTTAGAGGAGGCTGGGTTTTATTAAACTGGGAAATTTGCATCACCTGGCCTTTCCTAATGATGATAGTGCACAAGCAATAACCCTAGCAGATTAATTAAGGTCTGTAACCTTGGTTAAAGTTATCTGCGCGCACAAATCTCCAAGGGTGCCAAGCTTTTTTGTAACTTTTAAAATGTAAAAAATGACAATTTTTTTGCTTGCTTAAAATACAAAGGAAATGTGTCATTTTTAACAGTAGGCCTTTTATAGATCATTTCCTATTCAACTTGCTCAACTGTTCATAATAACAGTAATTTTGACTAGGTGTGCCCAAACATTTAAATGCCACTGTACATATTATGGTTATGTAATAGATTTGCATTTTTAAACGTATGTTCATTTTATGGATCCTTTATGTCACAGATACAGGAGGCCCAAATATTTTTTTAACTGGCCCAAATTGTGTTTCTGAAACAAAATGAACCTTACTCCATTTAACTCTCTAGGTCAGGTGAAAAAAAATATTTAGGCCACTCATCAAAGCATCACCATGTTAACATCCTTGCTTACTTTGGACCTGCCACTATGTCCTTTACTAGATTTTATTCACAAGTGGCGCAGCCGGGAGCTAAACTCCTTTTTAATGAACACAACCATGTTAGGGAGGGTTACACAGGCATGCACAGCGTGGGGAGCTGCAGACTAACATTCTTGTACTGTACACTACTACTAATATTTGAAAGTCATTGTTTTGGCTTGTCTTAGCAAAGTGAAAAGAAAACTATGTAATCTTTAATCTTCTAGGTACACTCTCATTCCAACATCTGTGATTTTGGGATTTGGAGGTGCACCATTGTGGGCTGCAAAATGTACATATCTGACAGTGAGTGGAAATCGACATGCTGAGAAAGTTGGAAAGGTTGGAAAAGATATTGTCAATCAATATTTTGGACTTTTTTTTCTAATATTCCAATCGTCTGGAGTATGGGGAAATTTAATCTCATCTTTAATATTTGGACAAACACCAGATGCAGGTAAATACAATAAAATATATCACTCAATATATATTTTTTTTATAAATATGTAGTTGTTTAAAGTAGAATGTGGAGTAGCAGGAGAAATACTCCATAATTACTGTATAAGTACAGTGTGTTCCACATAGCTAATTAAAATGTAAATTCACCTTTGCAAGTCATTTTAAAGTTTTATGTAATTTTATTCTGTATTGCATACAAGTTTATCATATTGTTTTATATTGTACATTTTCTGTACTGTACCAATGATACTGTAATAGAGGACATCATATTCTTTTTTCTTAAAGAAAACTTGACATGTTGAAAATAGTATTTGATCTGCCGGCAGGATATTATAGATCAGATTAACACACAGTTTCATAGAAAAAGGTTCAGTCACGCTATGTGCACACGTGCGGAAATGCAACGGAAATTTCCGCGGCAATTCCGCAACTCCCTGCAGTGGGAAATACGCGAGAAATACGCATGCGTAATTCCCACGAAAAACTAGCATTTTGCAAGCGTAATTAGCTTGCAGAATGCTAGCGTTTTCCAAGCGATCTGTAGCATCACTTGGAAAACTGATTAACAGGTTGGTCACACTCGTCAAACATAGTGTATGACAAGTGTGACCAACTTTTTACTATTGAGGCCGCCTATGCAGCATCAGTAGTAAAAATATATAATGTTATAAGTAATAATAAAAAAAAAATCGTGATATTCTCACCTTCCAACGTCCCCTGCAGCATTACCAGGCCTAAGCGATGCTCCCGCCAAGTCCCGTTCCCAGCAATGCCTTGCAACAATGACCCCAGATGACGTAGCATCTCGCGAGACCGCTACGTCATCACAGGTCATTGTCGCAAGGCATCGCTAGGAACAGGACTTGCCGGGAGCATCACTGAGGCCTTGGAACTCTGCGGTGGACGCCGGAAGGTGAGAATATCACGATTTTTTATTTTAATTCTATTTTTTACAGGGATATGGTACCCAGGGCCTGGAGGAGAGTCTCCTCTCCTCCAGGCTCTGGGTACCATCCACACATTTTCCGCTTACTTTGCGCATGGTGGGCATAGCCACATGCGGAAAGTGAGAGGAACAATGCATTCCTATGTTTGCAGAATTCACATGATTCCGCAAAAAGAATGAGCATGCTGCGTATTTTTCCACGATGCCATTCTGCCGTGGAAAAATTCTCAGTATTAGCATGTGCGGAATGCTATTGAATTTAATGGGTTTCTTATTTTATGCATTTTCGTGGTGAAAAAACGCTGCAAAAGTGCATAAAATCTGTGGGAATTCCGCACGTGGGCACATAGCCTAAAGGGCCTGTCACACTAGGCTATAACGTCACTGGTTTTTGTGACATTATAGCAATATCGCTAGCAATATCGCTATGTCTGATACTTACCTCTGACCGCTGCCCCGCTGGTTATCGCTGATCGTGTGAGAACGTCCTGAGTCATTTCTCATCGTCAGCTTCCTACTGGGGCTTCCTGTTGTGACGACGAGCGACGCGTGGACGTGGGCGGGAGGATGTCAGGATCGCCGCGTCTGACAGGTAAGTAGCAACCCCTGACCCCTGCGATGTCGCTGGTGAGATTTGCCTGTGTGGCAGCTCACTAGCGACCACTTAGCGATGTACCAGAGATCCTGACCGCGTCATATCGCTGGTCGGGATCGCTGGTACATCGCTAAGTGTGACAGTACCTTTAAACTTGCATTTTATTAATTGAAGTTCCTGGTGTTTGTATGCATTTGAGTCCAGTGGGTGGTGATATTAACCCCTTTTCCCCTCCTAGGTGGTTTGCACGTTAAAGACCAGGCCATTTTTTACAACTCTAACCACTCTCACTTTATGAGGTAAAAAGTCTGGAATGCTTCAACAGATCCCATTGATTCTGATACTGTTTTTTTCAAGACATATTGTGCTTCATGAAAGCAGTAAAATTTAACTTGCGTTTCTTTGTGAAAAAAATGGAAATTTGGCGAAAATTTAGCAATTTTCAATCTTTGAGTTCTTATGTCCTTAAATAGGTAATACATAACATTTCCAGCATGTCTACTTTACATCAGCACAATTTTTGAAACAATTTTTTTGTTAGGAAGTTATAAGGTTTAAAAGTTGACCAGCGATTTCTGCTATTTTCAACAAAATTTACAAAACCATTTTTTTAGGTACCACCTCACATTTGAAGTAACTTTGAGGGGTCTATGATAGAAAATACCCAAAAGTAACTCCATTCTAAAGCCTGCACCCCACAAAATGCTCATAATCACATTCAAGAAGTTTATTAATCCTTCAGGTGCTTCACAGGTATTTTTGGATCGTCAAAAAAATGAACATTTACCTTTTTTCACAAAAAAATTACATTAGACCAAAATTTTTTTTATTTTCACAGGGGTAACAGGAAAAAATTTGCCCCAAAATGTGTTGTGCAATTTCTCCTGAGCATTCCAATACCCCATATGTGGGGGAAAACTACTGTTTGGGCACACAGCAGAGCGCAGAAGGGAAAGAGAGACATTTGACTTTTTGAATGCAAAATTTGCTGGGACAATTGGCAAACGCCGTGTCGCATTTGGAGAGCCCCTGATGTGCCTAAACAGTGAAAATTGCCAACAAGTCACACCATTTTGGAAACTAGACCTCTCAGGGAACTGATCTAGATGTGTGTTGAGCACTTTGTACCCTCAGGTGCTTCACAGAAGTTCATAACGTTGAGCCGTGAAAATAAAAAATAAGAATTTTCCCTACAAAAAAATGTTATTTTATCCCCAAATTTTGCATTTTCATAAGGGTAACAGGAGAAATTGCACCATACAATTTGTAGTGCAATCTCTCCTGAGGACACCGATACCAAATATGAAGGAGAAAACTACTGTTTGGGTGCATGGCAGGGCTCGGAAGGAAAGGAGTGTCATTTGACTTTTTGAAAGTAAAATTTCCTGGAATCATTAGCAGATGCCGTGTCCAATTTGGAGAACCCATGATATTCTTAAACAATGGAAACCCCCACAAATGACCCCATTTTGGATACTAGACCCCTCGAGAAATGTATTTAGATGTGTGGTGAGCACCTTGAACCCCCAGGTACTTCAGAGAAGTTTATAACGTTGAGCCGTGAAAATAACACATTTTCCCCACAAAAATGTTATTTTAGCCTTACATTTTGCTTTTTCATAAGGGTAACAAGAGAAATTGCATCATGCAATTTATCGTGCAATTTCTCCTGAGTATGTCGATACCCCATATGTGGGGGAATACTACTTATGAGGCACAGTATCATACCTCCCAATGTTTGAAGAAGGGAAAGAGCGACAAAGGCTGCACATTTTAGGCCATGCCCCCGACCACACCGATTTCACAACTAGTCACATCCATGTCCACACCTAATTGCACTCATTTTGCACTGCTGATCACACTGACTGGTAATGAGGGCACAGTGGATGGCATTATGAGCACAGTGGCTGGTACTGTGGGCACACTGACTGGTACTGAGGAAAAGAAAGAGAGAAAACAGAGAGAGAGAGGAAAAGAAAACAGAGAGAGAGAAAGAAAGGAGAGCGAGAAAGAAAGAAAGAACAGAGAGAAAGAAAGAGGGGAAAGAAAGAACAGAGAGAGAGAAAGAAAGAGGGGAAAGAAAGAAAGAACAGAGAGTGAAAGAAAGGGGGAAATAAAGAAAGCACAGAGAAAAAGAAAGAAAGAGAAAGAAAGAAAGAACACAGAGAGAAGGAAAGAGGGGACAGAAAAAAGAATAGAGAAAGAGAAAGAAAGAAAAGAGAGCAAGAAAGAGGAGAAAAATAAAGAGGGGAAATAAAGAACAGAGAGAACAGATAGAAAGAACAGAGAGAGAAAAAACAGAGAGATAAAGAGAAAGGAAGAACAGAGAGGGAGAAAGAAAGAGGGGAAAGAAAGAACAGAGAGTGAAAGAAAGAACAAAGAGAGAAAAAAGGGAAAAGAAAGAACAGAGAGAAAGAAAGAGAGGGAAAGTTAGAATAGAGAGAGAAAGAAAGAGGAACGAAAGAACAGAGAGAGAAAGAAAGAGGGGACAGAAAAAAGAATATAGAGAGAGAAAGAAAGAACAGAGAGAGAAAGAAAGAGGGGGAAAGAAAGAAAGAGGGGAAAGAAAGAACAGAGAAAGAACACATAGAAAAAAAGAACAGAGAGAGAAAGAGAAAGGAAGAACAGAGAGAGAAAGAAAGAGGGGAAAGAAAGAGCAGAGAGAAAGAAAGAAAGAAAGAAAGAAAGAGGGGAAAGAAAAAAGAGAACAGAGAGAGAAAGAAAGAGGGGACAGAAACAAAGAACAGAGGGAGAGCAAAAGAAAGAAAGAAAGAGGGGAAAGAACAGGGAGAGAAAAAGAGGGGAAAGAAAGAATATAGAGAGAGAGAAAGAAAGAGAAAGAAAGAAAAAGAAAAAAGAAAGAAAGAGAACAGAAAGAGAAAGAAAGAGAAAGAGGGGAAAGAGAGAAAATACAGAGCGATAGAGAAAAGAGAAAGAAGTAAAGAAATAAAGAACAGAGAGAAAGAAAGAGAAGAAAGAGAAAGAAAGAAAGGGGAAAAGAAAGAACAGAGAGAGAAAGAAAGAACAGAGAGAAAGAAAAAAAGAAAAATTAGAGAGAGAAAGAAAGAACAGACAGAGAGAAAGAAAAAGAGAGAAAGAAAGAACACCTCGTACACATGCAGCTCCGTACACCTCGTACACACACTGCTCTGCTCCGTACACCTCATATACACGTGGTTCCGTACACCTTGTACACACGCGGCTCCGCTCCGTACACCTCGTACACACACGGCTCCGCTCCGTACACCTCATACACACATGGCTCTGTACACCTCGTACACATGCGGCTCCGTTCCGTACACCTCACACACGCCCGGCTCTGCTCCGTACACCTCATACATGCACGGCTCCGCTCACCTCGGACACACGCAACTCCGCTCCCTACGCCCCGTACACATACAGCTCCGCTCTGTACACCTCATACACACGTGGCTCCGCTCTGTACACCTTATACACATTTGGCTCCACTCCGTACACCTCGTACACACACGGCTCCGCTTCATACACCTCATACACCTTGTACAAGTGAGGCTCTGCTCTGTACACCTCATACACATGTGGCTCTGCTCTGTACACCTTGTACACATGCGGCTTCACTCCATACACCTCGTATACACAGGGCTCCGCTCCGTACACCTTGTACATACACGGCTCCGCTCCGTACACCTTGTACACACATGGCTCTGCTCCTTACACCTTGTACACACACGGCTGTCCCGCGAGAAACGGGACAGTTGGGAGCTATGCAGTGCAAAGCTCAGAAGGGAAGAGGCGCCATATAGGAGTTCAGAACCCCCCATATGTGAACTCTTTTTACAAACTACACTCCCCAATGAATTCACCTAGGGTTGCAGTGATCATATTGACACCACATGTGCCTCACAGAATTTTTGCATTATTGAACAGTGTAGAAAAAATAAATTACATTTTTAGCACTAAAAGGTTGTTTTAGCCCTAAGTTTTTATTTTTCTAAGGGCTGCCAATACCCTACATGTAATGGGGAAATATTTCTCAGTCACTACAAAGCTCAGCAGGGAAGGAGCGATGTACTATAGTGCAGATTTTAATGTTATGGTTTGCGGGCGCCATGACCCATTGGGAGAGCCGCTGAGTTGGCAGAACAGCAGAACCCCCTCATGAGTGACCCCATTTTACAAACTGCACCTCTTAACTAGAGATGAGCGACTTTGCCTTTTTTAGGGTCAAGTTAGGTTACATGAAACCCGACTTTCGCAAAAGTCGGGTCGAACGAAATCGGCCGACTATAGGGAAAAGTCGGAGGCTGACTGAAACACGAAACCCAATGCAAGTCAATGGAGAAGCAAAGTCGGCTTGGAGTGGAGGACAGTAAACACACCTACAGTGCCCATTTCAATGCCAAAAACATCAATTCTTATTACTGAAGCTTGTCAACCTTAATTTACTTCATAATAATAGTTACGCATTGAAAACTGGGGGTTATTTGGCTAAAGTTGTGGGGGGGTAGGACTGGCTCCAGGTTTTCGTGTGCCCTGGGCCAAAGAGTGTCAGTGCGCCCCTTTAACACATACCACAACTCATGATGCTCCAAAACGGCACAGAAATATAGGTATAGTACAATGACAAATACTTCACTGCTTACATGACATGACTGATCTATTTTACAATAGCTCAAAAAAAGGACAGTATATTACTCCATACAGTATTATGGCCACCACAATGTGCGCCATACAGAATAATGAGCCCCATATATTTCTCCATAAAGAATAATTGGTCACATATAATGTTCCATACAGTATATGATGAGCTCCACATAATGCTACAGTATATGATGGTCCCCATGGACGATGCTCCAGTGTGTTATGGGCCCAAATAATGCTCCATATATAATGGGCCCCATTTCTAATGCTCCAGTGTATAATGTGCCCCATAGATGCTGCTCCAGTGTCTGATCTGCCCCATTAGAATGCTCCAGTATATGATGGGCCTCATGGATGATGCTCCACTGTATGATGGGCCCTAATAATGCTCCATATATAATGGGCTCCATTTCTAATTCTCCAGTGTATAATGGGCCCCGTAAATGCTGCTCCAGTGTCTGATGTCCACCATTTGGAATGCTCCAGTATATGATGGGCCTCATGGATGATGCTCCAGTGTATGATGGGCCCTAATAATCCTCCATATATAATGGGCTCCATTTCTAATGCTCCAGTGTATAATGGGCCCCGTAAATGCTGCTCCAGTGTCTGATGTCTCCCATTTGGATTGCTCCAGTATATGATGGGCCGCATTTTTAATGAACTCAAGCATGGTATGTGAAAAGAGCTTCATGGAGTAATCTGAAGTGTGTGCTGCCGCATCCTTCACTTTTGGTGGGGGTGAAAGACACAAGGAAAGGGGTTGCTCCTGACCAGAAGCCTGCACTTACGACTCAGTACTTGCATTTTGTTAAACTTCAGAAGAGGAGGTGATAGAGCTGGAGGCTGTTTCAGCAATGTAAGCCAAAAACAGTTCCTGATGCTCAGGCTTTAAAAGCAAAAAAATACTAAATACCCTTATTATTACTATTACCTTTTTGCATTATTTGCACTTTATTTTTTACTTTTTATTTCAGGATATTTGTTTTTTGCTTTCTGTTTTCTCCGGTTTAAAAGCAGTCTACCTACTCCCAGAAAACTGAGCCTTACAGGCCTTCCAGAGCTGCACCATGACGCAGGCTCAACACCTCCTGCCTTAGCTGCTATTGTGTTTTTGGCACTACCAGCAGGGCCCACCGTTGTAACTGTTTTCCCTTCCCCTTGTCTTGTTGTTTTAGTTACCGGCCTGCGGGCGGTGTCACACAGGACTGTATCACGTGCCGCGTCTTGTTGTTTACAGTTACCAGCCTGTGGGTCGCATCACACAGGACGGGGCATCGTGACACTATCACCAACCAACAACTTTTTTTTTCTTTTCCTGCTGAGCCATGGACCCAGTTCAGCCCTTTGCCCAAATGTTGCAGACTCTTACTAATGAGATTAGGGGGCTGCGCGGAGGGTTTGTGCGGCAGCTGCGGCTGTTGGTGGGCTCTGGGGGCTTGGTTTAGGAACAGGCTCAGCCAGAACTCAAGATATCCCTCCCTGACAGATTTTCTGGAGGGAGAGATCAATTCTTGGTATTCCAGCAAGCCTGTAAATTGTATTTCAGGCTGCGCCCTCGTTCATCAGGGAGTGAAGAGCAACGGGTGGGAATCATTATGTCCCATCTTAAAGGGGATCCCCAATCCTGGGCCTTCTCCCTACCGGACAATTCTCCATCATTGGTGTCCGTGGACGAGTTTTTTGTGGCTTTGGCGCTTGTGTATGGGGATCCTGATGGCATCGCCCTCGTGGAATCCCGACTCCATAGGTGTAAACAGGGAGCCCGGGTTGCTGAGGAGTACTGTTCAGAGTTTAGGAGATGGGCCACTAATACTCAGTGGAATGACCCTGCACTTAGGAGTCAATTTGTGCAGGGTTTGTCTCCAAAGGTGCAGAATACTCTGGTGCAGTACGCCGCCCCCAGGTCGCTGGAGGCCGTCATGTCCCTTGCCATCCGGGTGGATAGACGCCTTAGGGAAAGACATATACAGAAAGTGCCCCCTGATGTCCTCGCTAGGGAGGAGGACCCACCAGTATGGACGGAGGAACCCAGACAGCCCGGTGTTGTTGAGACAAAAAAGCGGGTGTCTGCGGCTCGTCGTGGTGGGGGGTATGCTTTTCCTGTGGGAAGCCTGGACATTTTATGAGAGCCTGCCCAGTTCATGCCAAGTCTCCAGACGAACCTATTCAAGTAGGAGTAGCTAGGTTGTATTCAGAGCTGCCTACGCTTCGGGGAGTGGTGTCAGCATGTTTGTACTGTGGGCAGACTGGTCAAGTCTTGAAGGCTTGCCCATTGTGCGCCCAATTATCTGTGCCATCTGAGAAGCCGCATTCCCCTGGTCGCTTGGAGGGAGGCGACCAGGGAGTATACATTTCCTCCATTTTGCCCTCCCAAGGTACCATGTAAGCAGAGGTCTTGGCTGGAGGGGTACCTGAGGTGATACCGGTGCTTGTGGACAGCGGAGCAGGAGTCAGTCTGGTGGATGCTCGCTTTGTCCAGACTCATGGTCTGAGGTGTAGGACGCTAACCCAACCTATAAGTGTCCAGGCCGTAAACTCCGTTCCACTGAGCCAGGGGAGCTTGACCCAAGTTGTAGAGAGTATCCATCTGTGTATAGGACATCATGAGGAGTCCTTGTCATGCTACGTCTTGGAGGGAATGCCAGTACCTATTGTTTTAGGCCTCCCTTGGCTGAAAAGACACAACCCTGTAATAGATTGGCGGGCAAGGGAAGTGGTCAGCTGGGGGCAGTCGTGTGAGGGCTGCTGCCTAGGAACTACTGTCTCTGCAGTCTCTCTTCAACGGACCTCGTCCTCTCCGGTGAGAGCAGCAGATGTGCTGCAGGAGAGTAGGGGCAAGTCTCAACCCTCGCCATTGGCCAACCCTGGGAGGTGCAGACCTCTTGGTGGAATGGGTTGGAGTGTGATGTACCCCTTGGTGAAGTGCGGGGGTGTGAGTGTGGTGACACAGGGGGACGCCTCTGTTGTCAATCCCAGAAAGAGTTCTCCAAATGGTGACAAACGTACGAGTGGCAATAAACGTTCGGGTCTGGACCTGTGTGTGAACGAGCGTGTATGGGAAGCCACCAAAAAACATCCAGTGGAAGTGTGTCGTGGAGTGTTACCAGCTCATACCAAACATACACATACACAACTCGTTCCCCAGGTCAGCGCTTCTGAGAAGTGTGGTGCCTCCGTTTCATTGCCAATACCAGCGGGCTCGTTTGTCATCAACCTGACATGCAGGTAGTTGCAGGGGTGAACTCTAGGTCTGGGCCTCCCCGCTGTAGGTGGTTCCCTGATGGGGAGTGGTTTTGAGGGTCCACAGGCCCCTCATTAAGGGGAGGGTACTGTCATGATCCATACTGGATCAGGACAGATAAAAGCACAGGTAACCTTTTTTTTCTCAAGCTGTGCTTAGAGATGTTTTTGCCCCCGGTGGCCATTTGGATTATTGCACTGTGGTGTTGTTTGTTCCAAGTTTGCCCCCGGTGGTGGTGAGCGTCATTGCACTCTGTTTCTTTAGTTAAGTGCACATTTATAATGCAGGTATGATTGCTGGCTCTGCTATAAAAGAGACACAGGTGTGGCAATCAGCGTTGGTGATAGTATTAATTTCAACCTTCCTTGGTGGAGGAAGGAGCTGGAGAACGTTCCTTGCAGCACTGTCTTAGCCCTGGTGTGGAAGGAGTCATAGGGGATTTCCTTGTAGCTCTGACAGAGCAGCGTTTCAGGAGGAGAGCTGCATTCTGGTGGTGGACTCTGTTGCCAGGAGCAAGTGCAACAGAGTAAAGTTAAGTGGTGTTTCCCTGTTTGTGTTTTTCCTTAGAGTGTATTAGTACAGCGGTGGGGCAGGTGCATGCGCCACCCAGCTCCTTAGCAAGGGATAGGTGTAGGGTGTGCTAGGGCGACAGGTATCCTGAGCGGTGCCCAGTGCGGAACCGGCATAGGAAACGTTAGGAGCGTTAGGGACACTGACTCAGGGGAGTGCAGGAGGTCTCCAGGTCCCCTTTCCCTATCGCAGGGCCCACCGTTGTAACTGTTTTCCCTTCCCCTTGTCTTGTTGCTTTAGTTACCGGCCTGCGGGCCGTGTCACACAGGACTGTATCACGTGCCGCGTCTTGTTGTTTACAGTTACCGGCCTGCCAGTCGCGTCACACAGAATGGGTCCAAGTGACAACCACCATCAGTACCACGTGGCCCCCCACGCCCACGTCCACCTCCTCTTCCACCATATTTCCTCATGTTTTGGAAAATGGAAAACAAAATTCCAGAAGATATATGGTACTGTATCAGAAGTGTACAGCTCTATACAGTCTAGGGATAACAGTAAATATCCATATATATTTCATGAGTTATACACAGGGTGCTCACAGGCTCAGTATGGATTACCCAATAAAATAAAAAGTTGAAAAAGGGTACAGTATCACCAGATACAAGGTATATATAGTATTATGTAAACATTCTGAATCTCCATATACATTTCCGGAGTCAGACACAAGCGCTCTCAGGCTCAGTATGGATTACACAAGAGTATGAAAAGCTGTAAATGGGTAATGTAACACAAGAATACAGCTGTATACAGTGTTGGGGTAATCTTAAAGCTCCTAATATATTGCCGGAGTAACATACAGACGTTCACAAGCTCATTATGGATTACACCAGAATCTAAATAGCTAAAAAGGTTACTGTATCAGAAGCGTACAGCTGTACACAGTGTTGGCCAAATTTGAAATCTCTGTATATATTTCCGGAGTCACCCTCAGACGCTCACTCAGTCTGGGTTTGACCATAATAAAAAATGTTGTAAAAAGGTACTGGATAACAAGATAGCAAGTATATATATTATAGGGTACAATTGAAATCTCTGTATACATAGTCCCGCAGTCACTCTCAGACGCTTACTCAGTATGTATTTGACCGTAATACTAAATGTCGAACAAAAGTACTGTATAACAAGATACAAGCTGTATCATGTATAGGGTAAAAATTGGTATCTCCGATTCACCGTATACAGTGGGGAAAAAAAGTATTTAGTCAGTCAGCAATAGTGCAAGTTCCACCACTTAAAAAGATGAGAGGCGTCTGTAATTTACATCATAGGTAGACCTCAACTATGGGAGACAAACTGAGAAAAAAAATCCAGAAAATCACATTGTCTGTTTTTTTTTCATTTTATTTGCATATTATGCTGGAAAATAAGTATTTGGTCAGAAACAAGCAATCAAGATTTCTGGCTCTCACAGACCTGTAACTTCTTCTTTAAGAGTCTCCTCTTTCCGCCACTCATTACCTGTAGTAATGGCACCTGTTTAAACTTGTTATCAGTATAAAAAGACACCTGTGCACACCCTCAAACAGTCTGACTCCAAACTCCACTATGGTGAAGACCAAAGAGCTGTCAAAGGACACCAGAAACAAAATTGTAGCCCTGCACCAGGCTGGGAAGACTGAATCTGCAATAGCCAACCAGCTTGGAGTGAAGAAATCAACTGTGGGAGCAATAATTAGAAAATGGAAGACATGCAAGACCACTGATAATCTCCCTCGATCTGGTGCTCCATGCAAAATCCCACCCCGTGGGGTCAGAATGATCACAAGAACGGTGAGCAAAAATCCCAGAACCACGCGGGGGGACCTAGTGAATGAACTGCAGAGAGCTGGGACCAATGTAACAAGGCCTACCATAAGTAACACACTACGCCACCATGGACTCAGATCCTGCAGTGCCAGACGTGTTCCACTGCTTAAGCCTGTACATGTCCGGGCCCGTCTGATGTTTGCTAGAGAGCATTTGGATGATCCAGAGGAGTTTTGGGAGAATGTCCTATGGTCTGATGAAACCAAACTGGAACTGTTTGGTAGAAACACAACTTGTCGTGTTTGGAGGAAAAAGAATACTGAGTTGCATCCATCAAACACCATACCTACTGTAAAGCATGGTGGTGGAAACATCATGCTTTGGGGCTGTTTCTCTGCAAAGGGGCCAGGACGACTGATCCGGGTACATGAAAGAATGAATGGGGCCATGTATCGTGAGATTTTGAGTGCAAACCTCCTTCCATCAGCAAGGGCATTGAAGATGAAACGTGGCTGGGTCTTTCAACATGACAATGATCCAAAGCACACCGCCAGGGCAACGAAGGAGTGGCTTCGTAAGAAGCATTTCAAGGTCCTGGAGTGGCCTAGCCAGTCTCCAGATCTCAACCCTATAGAAAACCTTTGGAGGGAGTTGAAAGTCCGTGTTGCCAAGCGAAAAGCCAAAAACATCACTGCTCTAGAGGAGATCTGCATGGAGGAATGGGCCAACATACCAACAACAGTGTGTGGCAACCTTGTGAAGACTTACAGAAACGTTTGACCTCTGTCATTGCCAACAAAGGATATATCACAAAGTATTGAGATGAAATTTTGTTTCTGACCAAATACTTATTTTCCACCATAATATGCAAATAAAATGAAAAAAAAAACAGACAATGTGATTTTCTGGATTTTTTTTTCTCAGTTTGTCTCCCATAGTTGAGGTCTACCTATGATGTAAATTACAGACGCCTCTCATCTTTTTAAGTGGTGGAACTTGCACTATTGCTGACTGACTAAATACTTTTTTTCCCCACTGTATATAGAAGGCGTAAACCACACACGCTCACTCACTATGGATGATACCGTAATACCAAATTTGGAACAAAGGTACTGTATCAGCACATAGCAGGTGTATCCAGTCTTGGGGTAATTGTAAATTTACGTCTATACTTGCGGCGTCAGACACAGACACTGACAGGCTCACTATGTATTACACCAGAATTTAAAAAGTAGAAAAAGGGAAAGGTAGTCGAAGCGTACAACAGTATACAGTGTTGTGGTACTTTTAAATCTTTGTATATATTTCAATCTCAGTAAGCCAATCCAGACTCTCCGCTACTGGAAACTACATGGATACAAGTACAGACGGAAAGTCGAGTGTTAGCAGAAATTTGGGAATTACTCATCACAGGAAAACCTCCCAGTAGATGTTGCAGAGGTGATGCAGACCCTCAATTACTATGTCTGTGGAGACAGCGAAAACAGTTCTTTGTAAAGAAAGGATTGCTTTATCGCTGTAGCGTGGATCACATCACCGTTACTCGTCTCCATCAAATTGTGATCACATGGAGAGATGTAGACATGGTCCTCACTGCCTATCTTGATGTGTCTGGTCATTTTGGAGTGCAAAAGACAGAAACCACAGGCCGTAGGTGATTCTATTGGATTGGCATGAGAGGAGACATTGAAAAATGGTGGCAGGAATGTCACACGTCTGTGACTATCACAACTGTGAAAGGTGATCATAAAGCACCACTGCATCCGCTTGTAAGTTGACGTCCATTACAAATGGTAGCCATTGATTATCTGAAGGTAGAGGCCAGCAGGACAGGCCATAGCTACATCTTAACCATCATCGATCAATACACGAAATTTCTAGTGGCTGTCCCTGTGAAGGATTTAACGGTCGAGACTACACAGCGGTGGGGCAGGGAGAGGAAAGTATTGCAACTTGCAAGTGCTGTGGCCATGACCAAACAGGGGGGCACACTCATGGTCAACGGTACTGGCACAGGGCCCCTCATAGTACGTCTAGTGTGTCTGAAAGCGCGTGGGTCCCCCCACCATCAGAGACACTGTATTGTACAATGAGTGGCCCTGTGCCAGTGCCGTCGGCCATCAGTGGGCCCATCCACCTGTTCAGAGCAATGGCACTTGCCCGGGTGTGCCAGGTGTTGACCTCAGCCCTTGGGGGGGTGGGCAACCCAGTTAGGGAGGTTTAAAAAATGGCATATGTTGATGTGTTGGCTGGACATTCAGCTGCTGCAAAGGGCGGAATTGGGCAAGTCCGAGGAAGGGGAGGACAAAAGCGAGGCAGTTTTCTGGCAACCTAGGTGTCAGCAGGGCAAGGTGGGACAAAATCCTTAGAAACCCATGTATGGTTCATTTTAATGAAGGTTAGATCATCAACATTTTGGGTCGACAGACAGGTCCTTTTTTCTGTCAGGATTAATCCAGCAGCACTGAAGACTCTTTCAGATAACACAATAGCAGCAGGGCAAGCGAGCTCCTGTAATGGATATTGTGCCAATTCAGGCCAGATGTCCAGTTTATAGGCTCAATAGTCAAAGGGGAATGACCTGTGAGGGAGAACATCGATATGGGAGGAGAAGTAGTTTGTAACCATAGTTGACAACTGCTGTCTCCTGTCACTTTTAATTGATGCAGTATTAGCAGTCGTGTGAGCGGTACTTGAGAAATCATTCCACAACATGGTCATTAAACCCCTGTCTCCAACGCCACTTCGGCTGTGTGCACCATGAACACCTCTTCCATTGTGCCCACTACGGCTCGTGGGAGAACCAGCACCACTGCTGTGTGCTGGGAAAGCCTCAAACAAACGGTTTACCAGAGTTGCTTGTTTGTTAGCCAATATTATCTTTAGGTTCTGCTGTGGCATGATGTGTAATTTGCCCTTGTAGCGTGGATCGAGGATGCTGGCCAGCCAGTAGTCGTCATCCCTCATCATTTTGGCAATGCTGGGGTCCCTTTTTAGGATCCGCAAGGCATAATCGCACATCTGGGCCAATGTTCCAGGTGTCAATGCTGCACTGCCACTGCTGGGTGGAGGAGCACTTTCTGGCAAATCTACTCCCTACAGTCACTCGCAAACACTGTACCTGACCTTGGCACACTCACATGTTCTCTTGCCCCCTGAGAAGCATCCTCCAGCCCAAAATAATCATCCCCCTCATCCTCCTCTTCCTCTTCTTCCTCCACCTCGTCCAGGACAGTTCCATGACCAGACAATGGCTGACTGTCATCAAGGCTTCCCTCCTCCTCCTCCGCTGCCGACGCCTGATCCTTAATGTGCATCAAACTTTGCATGAGCAGACACATAAGTGGGATGCTCATGCTTATGATGGCGTCGTCTGCACTTACCAGCCGTGTGCATTCCTCAAAACACTGAAGGATTTTACAGAGGTCTTTCAGCTTTGACCACTGCACACCCGACAATTCCATGTCTTCCCTCAAACTGCCTGCCCGTGTATCCTCCCGCAAATGCATTACAGGCTGCCTCTGTTCACACAACCTCTCAACCATGTGCAGAGTGGAGTTCCACCTTGTTGCAAAGTCTATGATTAGGCGGTGCTTGGGGAGGTGGAGCAATCGCTGCAGCTTCTGCATACGAGTGGAGTGGACGTTTGAGCGACGGTTGTGCGAGCACAGTCTTCAAACCTTATGTAGCAGGGATGTTAACTCCAGATAATTATTAAGGAAGCACTGCACTACCAGGTTCAATGTGTGAGCCAGGCAAGGTATGTGTGTGAGTTTTGCACGGGCTATGGCTGCCACAAAATTACGCCCGTTATCACTGACTACCTGCCTCAAGATGTAGACTACCCAGCAATGACTCAGTTTGTCGCTGCAAGTAGTCAGCCAGTACCTCCGCGGTGTGTCTGTTGTCGCCCAAAGACATCATCTTTAACACAGCCTGCTGACGCTTACCACTAGTTGTTCGATAGTGGGACACCTCATGTGCAACACTGCCAGCTGCGGATGGAGTGCTCGTGCGACTGCACTCTGTGGACGAGCTTTCGCTGATGGAGGAGGAGGGTCGAAAGCCTACAGCCAACTGTTTCCTATACCGTGGGCTAGGCAGCACTATTCAATCGCCGCTGTCCCCAGTGGAGCCTGCATCTACCACATTAACCCAGTGTGCAGTGATGGACACGTAACGGCCCTGGCCATGCCTACTGGTCCATGCATCTGTTGTGAGGTGCACCTTTCCACTCACTGACTGTTTTAGTGCATGGACAATGCGGTCTTTCACATGCCGGTGGAGTGCAGGGATGGCTTTTCGAGAAAAGAAGTGCCGACTGAGTAGGTCATAGCATGGGACAGCGTAGGCCATGAGCTCACGGAAAGCTTCGCTTTCAAACAAACGGTAGGGCATCATCTCTAATGAGATTAGTTTGGCAATGTAGGCATTCAAACACAGTGTACGCGGATGAGAGGATGAGTACTTTCTTGTCCTACTCAGAGTGTCTGGTAGGGTGAGCTGGACTGGAGAGCTGCATGTAGGGGAAGTAGTGGTGGACCGGATGGAGTGAGAGGGGGTTGGTGATGGTATTGATGTTGATGGCCTCGATTCAGTGTTGTGTTGCAAAACCATTGTGATTTCCTGAGTGCTTTTGCCTTGAAATGACACCTCCACATTTAGTGCTGGTGGTGTGCTTAATGGTGGCGGTGGTCTTACAGTGGGGGAAGTGATGGAGCGTTGCAGGCTACCTTCAGTTGTAGCAGGTGCACATGTGCTACCTGAGGTTTTGTAGTCCGTCCACGCTTGCAAGTGCATGTTGATTAAATGTCTAAGTATGCAACTGGTATTCAAATTTCTGAGTTGTTTACCTCGGCTAAAGGTCCTTCCGCACTTCTTACAGGTAACCTTTGCCTCATCAGTAGGATTTTGGACAAAGAAGTGCCACAATGTACTCTTCCTACTATGGTAAACATTTTCTGGCCTTGCACGCTGTGCTAAGTTGACCATCTGGTCAAGCTGTCCTGCAACTCCTTTAGTTTTTGGTCCACATTTTTGGACAGCTACGGGTCTGCCAGATAACCGCTGCTGCGGTGTGAATGTCTGCTGCGGATCCTTTTCCTTATCTTAACTATTGCCAGCGCCACCCTCCTCCCCCAATGGATGCCAATCCAGGTCAAGAACTGGGTCATCCATCACCTCCTCTTCAAAGTCATCTGCACCTTCCTCTTTACCTTCCTCTGTGTCACCGTGTAAGGTGGTATAGTATGCGGGAAGGGGCACCTGGGTTTCCTCAGGGTCAGATTCTGGCTCAGTAGACTGCGAGGGCAATGTAGTGCTCTGGGTCACTGTACCAGCAGAATCACCTAGCAGTGGCTGTGCATTAGTGCACTCCATGTCAGATTCATCTTGGACTGGGGAATTCAGGATTTGACTGGAGAACCCAGGCATGGTATATGAAAAGAGCTCCATAGAGTAATCTGAAGTGTGGGCTGCCGCATCCTTAACTTTTGGTGGGGGTGAAGGACACAAGGAAAGGTGTTTTTCCTGACCAGAACCCTGCACTGACGACTCCATGCTTGCAGGTTTCGAAGAGGAGGCAATAGAGCTGGTGGCTGTTTCGGCAATGTACGCCAAAACCTGTTCCTGATGCTCCGGCTTTAAAAGCGGTTTTCCTACTCCAACAACAGGCAGCCTTACAGGCCTTCTTGGGCCAGGCGATGATGCAGGCTCAACACCTCCTGCCTTAGCTGCTATTGTGCTTTTGCCAAAGCCAGCCGATACACCACTACCATCATTACCAGCTGCGACCCCCTGCCCATGTCCACGGACTCTTCCACCATACTTCCTCATGTTTGGGAAAATGTACCAAAAATACCAGCAGAGAGATGGTACTGTATGAGGAGCGTCCAGCTGTGTAAGGTGTATTAAAAAAATTAAATCTACGTATATATTTTGTTAGTCACAGACGCTCTCACAGTATGTATTTGACCGTAATCCAACAAGCAGATATACGGAACTATATCAGAAGTGTACAGCTGTATATATTTTTTGTGTAACTAACAATCTCCGTATATGTATTTACGGAGTGTTACAAACACACTCTGACTCTGTATAGATGTGACTGTAACGCGAACGGCAGATATACAATACCATTTGAGAATCGGACAGCTTTATACTGTGTGTGTATGGAAAATTGTCAATCTCCGTCTATTTGTATACGGACTGACACACGCTGTCTCTGTCTAGTTTTGACCGTCATCAAACAGCAAATATACGAAACTGTTTGAAAAGCGGACAGCTCTATAAGGTGTAGGTCTGGAAAAATGGAAAACTCCTCGGCTTGTTTTTCCAGAGTCACACCCAGATAGCTTCTATTTGTCCGTGATACCAGCCGGTAGATGGTAGTGTGTGAGGAGCGTACTCCGCTATACGGTGTGTGAAAAAATGAACGCTCAGTAACTCACCAGAACAAAATAATAAAAGTTGGAGTGCTTTGAAAAAAGCAGTTTGAACAGCAGTGTGCACATAGCAATGCAGCTATCAGGTAGCCTTAAAAGGCAGCCTAATCACCACCAGTGCTGCTGCACAGAACAAAAATCCTCCTCTTTCACTGCACACTAACTGTACAGTGAAAAGTGCTAGCAGCAGAAGCAATTTTTTTTCCTTCTTCCCTGCCTAATGCTCTCCCTATTCAGAATCAGCAGCAGCATCAGCAGCACCTCTCCCTATTGTAAGATCGGCAGAAGTAAGATGGCGGTCAGCTGTCACGGCCTTTTTTAACCACTGTGACGTCACACAAAGCCAGCCAATCACTTCAATGCCCTTCTGTAAGATGGTGGTGGCCGCTGCGCACGTCATCGCGTTGCCCACAGTGTGCGTCCTCCATCATTGGCCGAGAAAAGGCCCTGGAAGCATTATTTGAAAAGCGACTTTGGTGCTCTGATCGGTGACCTCATGGCCGACTTCACGATATGGTCGGGTTTCGATCGGCAAAACCCGACTTTAGCGAAAGTCGGCTATTTTTGAATTTGACCAACCCTTTTCGCTCAACTCTACTCTTAACAAATCGGTCTAGAGGTGCTGTGATCATATTGACACCACAGGTGCATCACAGAATTTTATACCACTGGGCAGTGAAGAAAAAATAATTAAATTTTTACCACCAAAATTTTGTTTTAGCTCCAGATTTTGCATTGTAACACAAGATGTGGGTAATAATGGCACTATAATTTGTCCCATAATTTCTACTGAACGTGGCAATACCCCATATTTGGCTGTAAGTACTACTTAGCCATATGGAGAGACTTGGGGGGAATGGAGTGCTGTTTGCCTCCTGGAGTGCAGATTTTCCTATTACAGTTTATGGACTCCATATACAGAGCACCTAATTGCTAAAAGAACAGAATGTCCCCTCAAGTGATCCCAATTTGGAGACTATACCCCTTTTGGAATTTATCTACAGGAGTGGTGACAATTTTGACTCCATGGGTGTTTTCCAGTAACAAGCAGCAATGAATGTTGCCCAGTGAAAACTGCAAACTGCCATTGTAGTGACCAGTACGTTGTGTGACCAGCTTGTACTTCTGGAGACATGCACCCGTAAGTTAGGCCAGCTCTCGTTGCTTCAGAGAAGCCAAACATGTGGACACCATATATGGTTTAGGTACACTTTGGAGCTCAGAAGGGAGGGGGGCATTTGGATTGGGGAGCACAGAATTTGCAGAATTTCTTTTTAGAAGGTGAGGAGCCATAGCACTTTTCCAGAGCCTTCATATTACCAAAATCATGAAAGCCCCCTAATTTACAGATGACAGACCTGAGTGGGGGCTAGATTTTTATGGATTGAATTGAAGCTTTTATTGGGAAC
Source organism: Dendrobates tinctorius (assembly GCF_039654945.1). Lineage (NCBI taxonomy): Eukaryota > Metazoa > Chordata > Amphibia > Anura > Dendrobatidae > Dendrobates > Dendrobates tinctorius. The sequence goes on along the minus strand of NW_027361808.1, from coordinate 1,638,793 downwards.
ATTTTACATAACGTTTGGGATCACATTTATCTGGTGCTCTACGCTGAACAATTACTTTGAGGTTTCCATCTAAATCTCTGAGAGACGTTATTCAGATGAAACCCCCGAGGAATCCATTCACTATAGTGAGGCAGCAGAGTTACTCTGGACTTCGTCTGGCCTCTGTTTAGCATTGTCCTTCTTTTCAGAAGTACACAAAACTGTGGCTGATGGCACTTACACACGTGGTCAAAATTGTTGGTACCCCTGGTTTAATGACAGAAAAACTCACAATGGTTACAGAAATAACTTGAATCTGACAAAAGTAATAATAAAAATCTATGAAAATGAACAAATGATGGTCGGACATTGGTTTTCAACCACGCTTCCACAGAATTAACTCCTTAAGCCCCAAGGGTGGTTTGCATGTTAATGACCAGGCCAATTTTTACAATTCTGACTACTGTCCCTTTATGAGGTAATAACTCTGGAACGCTTCCATGGATCCCAGCAATACTGACAATGTTTTCTCGTGACATATTGTACTTCATGTTAGTGGTAAAATTTCATTCAAATAACTTGTGTTTATTTGTGAAAAAAATGGAAATTTGGCAAAAATTTTGAAAATTTCGCAATTTTCCAAATTTGAATTTTTATGCCCTTAAATCACAGAGATACGGCACACAAAAAACTTGATAAGTAACATTTCCCACATGTTTACTTTACATCAGCACAATTTTGGAACCAAAATTTTTTTCAGCTAGGAAGTTAGAAGGGTTAAAAATTGACCAGCGATTTCTCACTTTTAAAACACCTTTTTATTTTTACGGACCACATCACATTTGAAGCCACTTTGAGGGGTCTATATGATAGAAAATACCCAAAAGTGACACCATTCTAAAAACTGCACCCCTTAAGGTGCTCAAAACCACATTCAAGAAGTTTATTAACCCTTTAGGTGCATCACAGGAATTTTTTGAATATTTAAAAAAAAATGAACATTTAACTTTTTTTCACTAAAAAAATACTTCAGGTTCAATTTTTTTTATTTTACCAAGGGTAATAGGAGAAATTGGACTGCAAAAGTTATTGTGCAATTTGTCCTGAGTATGCTGATACCTGATATGTGGGGGGAACCACTGTTTCGGCGCATGGCAGACCTCAGCAGGAAAGGAGCGCCGTTTGTCTTTTTCTATGCAAAATTGGCTGGAATTCAGATCGGACGCCATGTCGCGTTTGGAGAGCCCCTGATGTACCTAAACAGTGGAACCCCCCCAAGTGACCCCATTTTGGAAACTAGACCCACCAAGGAACTTATCTAGATATGTGGATATGTGGTGAGAACTTTGAACCCACAAGGGCTTCACAGAATTTTGTAACGTACAGCGGTACAATTAAAAAATCATATTTTTTCTACAAAAATGATCTTTTCACCCCCAATTTTTATTCTTCCAAGGGTAACAGGACCCTAAAAGTTATTGTGCAATTTGTCCTGAGTACGCTGATACCCCATATGTGGGTGTAAATGACTATTTGGGCGCATGGCAGAGCTTGGAAGGATAGGAGTGCCATTTGACTTTTTCAATGCAGAATTGGCTGGAATTGAGATCGGACACCATGTCGCATTTGGAGATGTGCCTAAATAGTGGAAACCCCACACAAGTGACACTATAGCAGCTGTGTGATATGTCACTAGCGGGGGCCCCCCGGGGAGTAGGGGCCCTAGGCAGCTGCCAGGTCTGCCTGCCACCAACACTGGCCTTGGTCAGGGTTCGAAAGGGAAGAAGTGACATTTTGGAATGCAGACTTTGGTGGAATGGTCTGCGGGCATCAGGTTGCGTTTGCAGAGCTCTTGATGAGCCTAAACAGTAGAAACCCCCACATGTGACCCCACTTTGGAAACTAGACACCCAAAGGTGCTTATCTAGCTGTGTGGTGAGCACTTTGAACCTCTAAGTGCTTCACAGAAGTTTGTAAAGCAGAGCCGTGAAAATAATAAATAATTTTCTTCTTCAACAAAAATGATTTTTTAGCCCCCAATTTTTTATTTTTCCAGGGGTAACAGAAGAAAATAGACCCCCAAAGTTGTAGTGAAATTGGTCCTGAGTATGCTGATTCCCCATATGTTGGGGTAAACCACTGTTTCAGCACACGTCAGGGTTTGGAAGGGAGGGAGCTCTGTTTGACTTTTTGAAAGCAAAATTGTTTGGAATCAATGGTGGCGCCATGTGGCGTTTGGAGACACCCTGATGTGCTTAAACAGTGGAAACCCCCCAATTCTAACTCTAACCCTAACCCCAAAGCACCCCTAACTCAAATCCCAACCCTAACCATAACCCTAAGCACAAACCTAACCCCAACACACCCCTAACCCTAATCCCAACCCTAACCATAACCCTAACCACAACCCTAACCCCTACACACACTTAACCCTAATCTTAACCATAACCCTAACTCTAATCCCAACCCTAACCATAACCCTAACCCTAACCATAACCCTAACCCTAATCCCAACCCTAATCATAACCCTAACCAAAAACCTATCCCCAACACATCCCTATCCCTAATCCCAACCCTAACCCTAATCCCAACCCTACCCCTAATCCCTAACCGTAACCCTAATCCCAACCTTACCCCTAATCCCTAACCCTAATCCTAACCCTAACCCTAATCCCAACCCTAACCCTAATCCCAACTCTAATTCAAACCCTAACCTTAACACTAATTCCAACCCTAACCCTAATTCCAACCCTTACCCTAAACCTAACCCTAACTTTAGCCCAACTCACTTTAGCCTAACTCTAACCCTATTGGGAAAATGAAACTAAATATATTATCTTTATTTCATTATTTTTCCCTAAATAAGGGGTGATAAAGGGGGGTTTTCACTGTGATAGGGGCTATGACCAAAATGAACCAATAGGAAAACTCTTCCTATTGTTGCCGATAATAATGATAATTGCAACACCAAGGTTGGAAAAAACAACCCGAATCATGTTCTCTGGGGTCTCGGCTACCCCTGGTAGCTGAGACCCCAGAGAAAGTCCGACTCTGGGGGGCGCTATACAATTTTTCCACAGCGCCGTGAGTTCATGGCACTGTGGTTTATGTACACTTAACTACGGTCGTTAAAAGGAGAATCAGCGGTGGTTAAAGGGTTAATGATCTTGAACCTGTGATCATCAAATTGCTTGTGCTATACACAGGAGTGCATCAGTACTACTATGTATAACAGAAATCACATTTTCAGAGATAGGTTTTGTGATTGTTTGCTTGGGTGGGTTCCCTACAAAAGGGTATATGTAAAATATGCAATATAGATTTATTTCTTGATAGCCATTTTTGACAGTGCTTTCCTTCTTTGACTGCTAAGTTATGCAGCATTTTCTATGGGCTGTACCTAGGGAGACTTATGTCATTTTATATCTTTATATACTGACACTAGTTACCTGTTTATCTACATGGATTACTATTGATAACTTTGTTATTATAGTCTCTTTAATAATATGTGCTACAGAACTCATATCCTTTCCCTCATTGTGGTAAAATGAACTAGGTACATCAGGGAACTGCAAATACCCATGATGATAATATTTCTTTGCTTCACACAGTCTATGTAACACCTATGTATTCTTAATGCCATAATCACTTCCCAACCATTTTCTATTTTTCATGCTACCCATGCTGGATATGCCTGTGGTCTCCTTTTTATTGTTGTGATTCCCTTTTATCTATAACTAGCTGAAGAGCCTGGCGCTGCCCAGGCATAGTAACTAACTGTGGTTAGTTATAGCAAATTATAATTATCCTCCATCCCATAGTCCCGTGCCCATATACCCATCACACATCCTCCATCCCATAGTCGAGTGCCCATATACCCACCACACATCCTCCATCCCATAGTCCCGTGCCCATATACAGTACATATCCGCCATCCCATAGTTCCGTGCCCATATACCCATCATAGATATCATCCATCCCATAGTCCAGCGGCGGGGCTTGCAACCTATGACATAAGCGTCGCCATGGCAACGATTATGACATCATAATGAGGGGCGGGGCTTGACACGCACACACTTTTTCCTCAGTATGTAGATATGGGCATTGTGACATCATGAGGGGCGGGGCTTGGACGCACACACACTTTTTCCCCAGTATGTAGACAGGGGCAAAATTGTTTGGTGAATTGGAACGCGCGGGGTTAAAATTTCGCCTCACAACATAGCCTAGGACGCTCTCGGGGTCCAGACGTGTGACTGTGCCAAATTTTGTGGCTGTAGCTGCGATGGTGCGGATGCCTATCCCAGACATACACACACACACACATACATACACACACACATACATACATACATACATATACACACTTGAGCTTTATATATTAGATTTAATAAAGGTTAGATATGCTTGTATCTTGCCTGGCATTTGTTGCTTTTTTTTTTTTCATTTTTCTCATTGATTGTTCCCTGATGCGTGGCCTGGCTTGGTCTGCAAGCCATTTACTGTAAAGCGACTCTGTCATCACAGAATGACTGTTCAAACCAAACACTTAAGTGCACCATCCCACCTACTTGTTTTTGCCCTGTCTCAGTCTCCATCAACTTTGATTGCCTTGGTTCTGTCACAGGTAAGTCTAAATACAATTTTTCAGGAATTCGGAGCTAAACCACTGTTACATTTTACATTTCAGTCATCAGATTTTGGGCAGATGATGTCTACTTATAAGCCTCTCTGATACATCTTCCATCTTCCATCCACTGATTGTACAGCTACATATTTGAAGTTTCTCACCATAATGGGACATGCTCTTCTAGTTCCCTTATCTTCTACTGCTCAGGAAAAAACAACGTTAAAAACAACACATATTCGATATCAATTATATCATTGCATCTGTTATGTATCATACTGATAAAATATTTATATTTCATTATTTATCATGTAAAAATTGTAAAACACATTTAAGAACAATTGGGCTTTGTTCTAAAATTTTATGTTAAATTTTTTGTGGAGCATTGGTATTAAAGCATAAAAACTTCCGGTATATAAATTTGGTGCTTTTATAATCAAGTTATTTCACTGAATAAAAATGAAGAAGCACTTCCATCAAAAATGTTTATTCTTTAATATATTGCCATTATCATATTATATAGCACTGTGCACTTACAATTGCTTGTCTCGCCCTTTTACCCAGCTAATCCTTCTCTTTTCCATTAGATCTATTAAATCACTTGATTTAAAAAAGACTAGCTGAGTCCTTCTAAGCTCTATGTAGAAATAGGAGGTCGCGTTCCACTGCGTGACTCATGAGTCAATGCAAAAGTCTCTGGCAGGGGGAGGAGAGAGCAGCTGGCTCAGTAGTTGAAGAGGGGAATAATAAATGCAGGGACAAGAGACTTTATGCTTCTATTTAAAGTAGATAAAAAAGAACTAACTGGGTAGAAATACAAAATGAGCATATGTAAGTACACAGTGCTTTATAATATGAAGATCGCAGCATGTGAAGAGGATAAAACTTTGATGAGAGTGCTTCTTTAACAAGGCTTAGGTTGTAAAAAAATTAAAATTTAACACAATTCTGAACTTATTCCTTTTTTATTCTTCCATCCTTCAAAAAACGAGAATTAAAAGGGACCAAAAAGTAATATGTACCACAAAATGATGCCTATGAAAACTGCAGTTTGTCTAACTAACTAAACTCTCACACAGTTGACAAATTATGTCAATTTGTTTTTCAAAAAGTTAATTCATTGTATAAAAGTGGTAAAAAAAAGCTTTGGAAGTTTGGTATCATACTTAACCATGTATTCAAGTTAACACATTATTTTTGTTGTGCTGTGAATAGAGTAAAATTTAAAATGTAAAAGCTTGGTTTCTTTCATTCCTATGATAAATATAACTTGTCAAAACTAAAAGAGAAAGAGCGCAATAGGGTCTTACCCAAGTATAAATAGATATAAATCAAGATATTATACTCACCTTATGTAGGAGAGTTTCAGACACAAAGGAACAAAGGTCAGCCTGCTGCACATCCAAATGGCCACTCTGTGACCATAAATCATCAGATTTAGGGAAAAGAATTTTTGGATTAAACGTGCGCTGCTAGACAAATGACTCCTTCCAGATTGCGTACTTTATACTTTTAATTCCCAACGCGTTTCGAAGTTAACACTTCTTCCTCAGGGGATGATATGTACAGACAGGCAAGGCTGTTACCGGTTTTATACATACAAAGTTCAAAAATTGGCGCCAAAGATCACATGTTACAAGAAAAAAAAAAAAAAAAAAAAGGAATGTCAAAGGTCATCAGTATTAAAAAATGTATGAAAACGTTGTTTAAAACTATATTATTTCCACCATAATTAATTCTCTTAATTTATTTATTAACAGACAGCTTGAAGATAAGAATAGCAAACGAAAAAATGATGAAAAAAGAAAAACCTATATAGAACCAGAAAAAAAGGGGTCAAAAAAGAGCAGTAAACCAGAACTCAGACCGCCAGCCTACGTGAGCAGGCTAAATGGAAAAAAAAAAAAAAAAAAGGAGGGGAGAAGAGGAGAAGAAAGAAGGAGGAAAATTCCTAGTAGAAAACATATATATATATCTATATATATGTGAAAACATGTTAAACGAAAAATTTATTAAATATGATAAAAAATAGATTAAAAATATATATAAAAAAAGAGTTGTATAAAATGAATTGTGATCGCGTCACAATTAGTATTCCCTAGTATACATTTTTTCCCTATTACATAAATATTTCTAATATAATTTCATGTGCTTACAGTGGGGAAAAAAAGTATTTAGTCAGTCAGCAATAGTGCAAGTTCCACCACTTAAAAAGATGAGAGGCGTCTGTAATTTACATCATAGGTAGACCTCAACTATGGGAGACAAACTGAGAAAAAAAAATCCAGAAAATCACATTGTCTGTTTTTTTTTTCATTTTATTTGCATATTATGGTGGAAAATAAGTATTTGGTCAGAAACAAAATTTCATCTCAATACTTTGTGATATATCCTTTGTTGGCAATGACAGAGGTCAAACGTTTTCTGTAAGTCTTCACAAGGTTGCCACACACTGTTGTTGGTATGTTGGCCCATTCCTCCATGCAGATCTCCTCTAGAGCAGTGATGTTTTTGGCTTTTCGCTTGGCAACACGAACTTTCAACTCCCTCCAAAGGTTTTCTATAGGGTTGAGATCTGGAGACTGGCTAGGCCACTCCAGGACCTTGAAATGCTTCTTACGAAGCCACTCCTTCGTTGCCCTGGCGGTGTGCTTTGGATCATTGTCATGTTGAAAGACCCAGCCACGTTTCATCTTCAATGCCCTTGCTGATGGAAGGAGGTTTGCACTCAAAATCTCACGATACATGGCCCCATTCATTCTTTCATGTACCCGGATCAGTCGTCCTGGCCCCTTTGCAGAGAAACAGCCCCAAAGCATGATGTTTCCACCACCATGCTTTACAGTAGGTATGGTGTTTGATGGATGCAACTCAGTATTCTTTTTCCTCCAAACACGACAAGTTGTGTTTCTACCAAACAGTTCCAGATTGGTTTCATCAGACCATAGGACATTCTCCCAAAACTCCTCTGGATCATCCAAATGCTCTCTAGCAAACTTCAGACGGGCCCGGACATGTACAGGCTTAAGCAGTGGGACACGTCTGGCACTGCAGGATCTGAGTCCATGGTGGCGTAGTGTGTTACTTATGGTAGGCCTTGTTACATTGGTCCCAGCTCTCTGCAGTTCATTCACTAGGTCCCCCCGCGTGGTTGTGGGATTTTTGCTCACCGTTCTTGTGATCATTCTGACCCCACGGGGTGGGATTTTGCGTGGAGCACCAGATCGAGGGAGATTATCAGTGGTCTTGTATGTCTTCCATTTTCTAATTATTGCTCCCACAGTTGATTTCTTCACTCCAAGCTGGTTGGCTATTGCAGATTCAGTTTTCCCAGCCTGGTGCAGGGCTACAATTTTGTTTCTGGTGTCCTTTGACAGCTCTTTGGTCTTCACCATAGTGGAGTTTGGAGTCAGACTGTTTGAGGGTGTGCACAGGTGTCTTTTTATACTGATAACAAGTTTAAACAGGTGCCATTACTACAGGTAATGAGTGGAGGAAAGAGGAGACTCTTAAAGAAGAAGTTACAGGTCTGTGAGAGCCAGAAATCTTGATTGCTTGTTTCTGACCAAATACTTATTTTCCACCATAATATGCAAATAAAATGAAAAAAAAACAGACAATGTGATTTTCTGGATTTTTTTTTCTCAGTTTGTCTCCCATAGTTGAGGTCTACCTATGATGTAAATTACAGACGCCTCTCATCTTTTTAAGTGGTGGAACTTGCACTATTGCTGACTGACTAAATACTTTTTTGCCCCACTGTATATGCTTTTAATTTTTCATGTGCATATGATGATTTATTATTTTATTACTATTGTTAATAGTATATGCCTATATATATATATTTCTATTACATAAATATTCATATTATATATACATTTTTTCCCTAGTATTCATGACGCGATCACAATTCATTTTATACAACTCTTTTTTTAGATATATTTTTAATCCATTTTTTATCATATTTAATAAATTTTTAGTTTAACATGTTTTCACATATATATAGATATATATATATATGTTTTCTACTAGGAATTTTCCTCCTTCTTTCTTCTCCTCTTCTCTCCTCCTTTTTTTTTTTTTTTTTCCATTTAGCCTGCTCACGTAGGCTGGCGGTCTGAGTTCTGGTTTACTGCTCTTTCTTGACCCCTTTTTTTCTGGTTCTATATAGGTTTTTCTTTTTTCATCATTTTTTCGTTTGTTATTCTTATCTTCAAGCTGTCTGTAAATAAATAAATTAAGAGAATTAATTATGGTGGAAATAATATAGTTTTAAACTACGTTTTCATACATTTTTAAATACTGATGACATTCCTTTTTTTTTTTTTTTTTCTTGTAACATGTGATCTTTGGCGCCAATTTTTGAACTTTGTATGTATAAAACCGGTAACAGCCTTGCCTGTCTGTACATATCATCCCCTGAGGAAGAAGTGTTAACTTCGAAACGCGTTGGGAATTAAAAGTATAAAGTACGCAATCTGGAAGGAGTCATTTGTCTAGCAGCGCACGTTTAATCCAAAAATTATTTTCCCTAAATCTGAAAATATAACTTGTTGTGAAAGACATTCGCTCCCATAAGACAGTATATTGTAGATCTCCACTGTACCATTCTTTCAGTTTGCTTACTTTTTTTTTTTATATGTTTACTTTTATTGGTTTATGACATATGTATTCATTTTTTTGGATAGCTATTATTGTGACATTTAACATTTAGTCAACCAGGAAATTTGTAAGTAATATAAGACTGGATTTAATTGTTATCTAATCAGTTATATACTTTTAATTCTGATTATATTTATATATTTGTATTTATTATTAATATTTTGTAGGCAATAATATAAGATTACCAAATTATACACACTGTGGAGCAAATGACTGCCCATATATTGAAGTCAATAGTATGAACACTACCAGTTCCAAGAAGCCAACAGAATCTTTAATATATACACTTTTAGGTATTTATACAGGTAAGACTTTAGCTGTCTTTTTTTCTATTTTAAATTAAAAGATCAATAAACTAAATAATGAGATATGTTCACATATTTAGAAAGAAAATTTTAAGTAGTGCTGCAACAGGGCCCCACCAACAAGCCTTTTAACTTCCCATGGAAAGTCCTAAAAAAAAGTCTTACGACAGGGCATAAACTTTGAATTAACAATCGTGAATAGATTGCTTATGTTTACATAAGTGTAGGGAGTAATGAATTCAGACATATACAGTGCTCTGAAAAAGTATTCTTACCACGTAAAGTTTTTCATATTTTTTAATGTTATATTTATAAACTTAAATGTATTTTATTGGGATATAAGGTGATATACCAACACAAAATAGCAAGTATTTGTGAAGCATAAAGGAAAAGATACATGTTTTTCTAATTATTTTAACCCTTTAGTGAGAGAGCCATTTTGCAGGTTAATGACCAGGCCAATTTTTACAATTCTGACCACTGTCACTTTATGAGGTTATAACTCTGGAACGCTTCAACGGATCCCGCTGATTCTGAGTCTGTTCTTTCGTGACATATTTTACTTCATGTTAGTGGTAACATTTCTTCTATATGACTTGTGTTTAGTTATGAAAAAAATGGAAATATAGCAAAAATTTTGAAAATTTTGCAATTTTCAAACTTTACATTTTTATACCCTTAAATCAGAGAGATATGTCACAACAACTTCTTAATAAACAACATTTCCCACATGTCTACTTTGCATCAGCACAATTTTGGAACAGCGATTTCTCATTTTTACAACAAAATTTACAAAACCATTTTTTTAAGGGACCACGTCATATTTAAAGTCATTTTGAGGGATGTACATGACAGAAAATACCCAAAAGTGACACCATTCTAAAAACTGGACCCCTCAAGGTGCTCAAAACCACATTCAAGAAGTTTATTAACCCTTTATGTGCTTCACAGGAACTGAAGCAATTTGGAAGGAAAAAATTAACATTTAACTTTTTTTTGCAAAAAAATTTACTTCAGAACCAATTTTTTTTTTACAAGTGTTAAAAGAGAAAATGAACCACAAAATGTGTTGTGCAATTTCCCCTGAATATGCCAATACTCCATATGTGGGGGTAAACCACTTTTTGGGCGCACAGCAGAGCTCGCAAAGGAAGGAGCGCCGTTTGACTTTTTCAACGCAGAATTGGCTGGAATTGAGATTGGATGCCCTGCTTTTTCCAGCAAAAGTGATTTTTTTAGCCCCCAATTTTTTTATTTTCCCAAGCGTAACAGGAGAAATTATACTCCCAAAGTTGGTAAATAGTGGAAACCCCTCAATTCTAGCTCCAACCCTAACCCCAACACACCTCTAACCCTAATCCCAACCCTAACTCTAATGCTAATCCCTAACCCTAATCCCAACCCTAACTCTAATCACTAACCCTAATGCTAACCCTAATCCCAACTGTGCATGCACCCGCCATTTTCTTCCCAGACCAAGATGGTGTTGCAATCATATCAGAGGAGAGAAAAATTAAATGCAAAATTGCGACTTTTTTCGTGGTTGCCATTATACAGTTAATAACAGCAATCACAAAAAACGGGGTTGGTAAAAACCGACCCGAATCATGTTCTCTTGGGTCTCAGCTACCCCCGGCAGCTGAGACCCCAGAGAAAATCTGACTCTGGGGGGTGCTATTTACTTTCTCCACAGTGCTGTGAATTAACCGCGCTGTGGTTTAAGTACCCTTAACTACTGCCGTCCAAAGGCATATCAGTGATCATTAAGGGGTTAATAATATAAATCTAAACATTGTGACATGCATTTGTATTCAGCCGCCCATAGACTGATACCCCAAATAAAATTATGAGTGACCAATTGCCTCCAAAGGTCACATAACTAATAAATTGAGTCTATGTTTGTTTAATTTATTCTAAGTATAACTGCAACTGTTCTGTAAAGGACTCAAAGCATTGTATAAGAACATTAGGGATCAAAGAGCATCATGAAACCCAAGAAATACCCCAGACAGGGCAGAGATAAGAGTCCAGAGTACCCTCACAGTGTGAAGATTCCCAGGCACTGTGCTTAGGGATCATGCATGCTATATGTAAGCTAGGGACAGTGCAGTTAGGGAAAAGGGCCACTAGATAGGGGCACTGAGTACACTGCATAGGAGGGTTTAGTTTAGGACACTTAGAGGTTAATTGTTGGAGTGGTAGCTGGGGAATAAGCTAGACAGATTTCCTGGATATAATCAGTTGTGGAGTAGGCCCCCTGTGTGTGCTCAGGTGCCCACAGGCCTGAGCTGCTTAGCTATCACACAACATTTCCAAGTAGAAACCCAGCCATCCATAGCAAGGAGTGAAATTATAAAGGAAGAAGAGAAGAGTTAAGTGCATGGTATCCACAACAACGTAGTAAAGAAGTTACAGAAGAAGTTTGGGTGCTGAAGTAGTAGAGTGGGCCACCAGCGAGTGTACAGACAAGATAACCAAAAGGGGATGGATGACCTAGTGTCATGATTCAGATTGGATTATGACAGATTTTGCACTAGTAACCTTTTTTTCCTTCAAGCCTTTGGCTTTAAGGTAGTTTTGCCCCCGGTGGCCATAAGAGTCATTGCACTCTGGTTTCTTTAGCTTAGTGCACGTGATTATCACTAACAGGTGTGATTGCTCTGGTTTAACTATATAGGTGTGTCTTGTTCTCTCACTCATTGTTGGTGATATTGCTCATTTCCAACCAAGTCTGATGGAGGAAGGAACTACAGAGAAGAGTTCCTTGCAGCTCAGGCAAAGTTCGGGTGTAGTAGCTTCAGGTGGAGGCTGAATTCTGGTGGTGGACTCTGTTGCTGGGAGCAAGAGCAAACCTAAGTGGTGTTACCCCTTGTTACGGTTGCTGTAGCCGAAAGGCACATAGAGGCAACCCGGAAGTGGACACTCTGGGTCACGGCTCCAGAGCCCCTGAGGGCGAGCGCCCAGGTGAGGACCACCCCCTATACAGGGAGTGTTAGGGGCAGACCCCCAAGGGATGGAACCGCAACAGCCGGAACCAAAGGGACGACTGGGGCTAGGCAGGAGTGGAGGCACAGGCATATCCGTACAGTGAGCACAGGGGAGCACAGAGAGCGTGGAGATCGGGCAGAGCGCAGGACCGGAGCATAGCAAGTGGCAATGGCTAGGGGCTGCAAAAGAAGAAGCACAGATAACACAAAGCGGAAGGATGTAAGAAGCAGGACAGGGAAGGAGTAGGAGCAACTGAGGGCACCGTATAGCAGGAGAGCAGAGGGAGAACTGACGGAGGCAGCGCAGGTGGAGGCAAGGGGAGAGGGAGCCGAAGATACAGCACAAAGCAAAGGCAGAGGCAAGAATAGGGGTGCAAGGACTAGGAACACAGCGCAAACAGAGGCAGGGTAGAAGGGCCTGGAACACGGAGAGTGCTGCAATGAGACAGCATCACCGCATTAGAAGAACAGGCGTCTTACCTGTCCAGACGCCAGCCATAAGTAGCACTGGGCGACGCCATGTTGGAGGCGGGGCCAGCGCGTCATATTACCCAGGGGGCTGTGCGCCAGGAGGGAGGCAGTGTGCAGGCGCCTGACACCGGGGGAGCCGGAGGCCGGGCGCGGGGACGCGCCGGAGACTAGGAGCGCGCCGGGAATTGCGCGCCGCAGGGTAAGTGGAGCCCGGGGGCGTAACAGTACCCCCCTTTACGTCCCCCTCTCCTCACACTGGAGAGAAATCGTCTCATAATGCGAGGAGCATCAATATTCTCTTAGGGTTCTCATGATCTCTCCTCAGGACCGAAACCCTTCCAATCCACCAGAAACAGGGTCTTTCCCTTAACTGTTTTCATAGCCAATATATCCCGAACCTCAAAGGTGTTATCCGAGCTACAAGGTTGGGAGATTTGGGAAGGCGCAGAGTGGTATTGGTTAAATACTGCAGGTTTGAGGAGAGATACATGAAAGGTATTGGGAATCCTTAGTAAGGCGGGCAATTTCAATTTGTAGGCCACGTCGTTGATGCGACTTAAGACCTCAAAGGGGCCAATGTAACGAGGACCTAATTTATAGGAGGGAATCTTTAACCTGACATGCCGAGAAGATAACCAAACTCTATCCCCTGGGCGATACGGAGGTGCGTCTAGCCGACTTTTGTCAGCATACCTCTTCATCCTGAGGCTGGCACCCTCGAGGGCTACTTTTGTCTCCCTCCAAATCTGAAAGAAGACAACAGACAAGGAGTCCGCTGCCGGTACACCCGAGGTAGGGGACACAGGAAGGGGAATGCTGGGGTGCTGACCAAAAACCACAAAAAAAGGGGGATTTAGAGGAGGCTTCACTTGGATGGTTGTTATACGCAAACTCAGCCCAAGGAAGAAGTGAAACCCAATCATCTTGGTGTGCATTGGAAAAATGCCAGAGATAGGATGTTAGTGCCTGGTTAACTCGCTTGACTTGACCATTAGACTGGGGGTGGTAGGCAGAGGAAAAATCCAAAGTGATCTTCAGCAACCCGCAGAGGGCTCGCCAAAAACGGGAGGTAAACTGGACTCCTTGATCCGAGACAATATGCTGAGGAAAACCATGGAGGCGAAAGACATGGAGCAGGAAAATCCTTGCCAACTCAGAAACGGTAGGAAGACTAGGAAAAGCGATAAAGTGAGCCATTTTGGAAAATCGGTCCACGACTACCAAAATAACCATACATTTAGAAGAAGGAGGCAAATCGGTGATGAAATCCATCGCAATATGAGTCCATGGATTGGTAGGTACAGGTAACGGATGTAGGAGTCCCGAAGGACGATGTCGAGGTACCTTGTTCTGGGCACAAGAAGGGCAGGAGGCAATGAAATCCTGGACATGCCTGCGAAGCGAAGGCCACCAATAATGGTGGGAGGCAAGCAAGAGAGTCTTTTTAACTCCAGAATGTCCTGAAAATTTTGACGAGTGGCTCCAACGAAGAACCTTGAGTCTATCTCCAGTCCGAACAAAGGTTTTACCAGTTGGTGGGGGGACTAGGCTTAGTGGGGCAACGGTAAGGATTTTGGCGGGGTCGATGAGATGTGCTGGACCCTCCTCCTTATCCACTGACTGGAACGACCGTGACAGGGCATCTGCCTTGATATTCTTATTCCCGGGTCGGAAGTGGAGTTCAAAGTCGAAGCGTTCGAAGAACTAGGACCATCTGGCCTGCCGTGGGTTGAGCCTTTGGGCGGACTGAAGATAGGCCAAATTTTTGTGATCCATAAAAATGATGAACGGATGGAGAGCACCCTCGAGAAGATGGCGCCACTCTTCAAGAGCCATTTTTATGGCCAAAAGTTCTCTGTCTCCAACAGGATAGTTACCCTCGGGAGCGGAGAAAGCCTTTGAAAAGAATCCGCAGGCGAGAGTACGCCCGGAGGAGGTCTTCTGCAGAAGAACTGCTCCTGCTCCCACCGAAGAGGCATCAACCTCTAAAATGAATGGTCTGCTGGTATCTGGACGATGGAGTACCGGAGTCTTCGCAAACTCTTGCTTCAAGGTTTCAAAGGCAGCATCAGCATCAGAGGGCCAATGATTGGGATCGGCCCCTTTGCGGACAAGAGCCGAGATGGGTTTAGTCAACGAAGAAAAGTGGGGCATCTTACCTGTCCAGACGCCGGCCATAAGTAGCGCTGGGCGCCGCCATGTTGGAGGCGGGGCCAGCGGGTCATATTACCCAGGGAGGCAGTGCGCAGGTGCCTGACACCGGCGGAGCCAGAGGCCGGGCGCGGGGACACGCCGGAGAGCAAGAGCGCGCCGGGAAGTGCGCACCGCAGGGTGAGTGGAGCCCGGGGGCGTGACACCCCTGTTTTGTAACTTTCCTTTTGTGTGTTTCAGCGCAGTGGTGCGATTAGTTTCTGCACCGTCCGTTTCACTAGAAAGGGCTAGGTGCAGGGCGAGCTAGGGTTTTTAGGTTACTGATCGGCGCCCGGTGGCCTAGGGATCGTTAGGAGTGTGGAGATACTGACTCAGGGGAGAGGGGAGTGCAGGAGCTCTCCACATCCCCGTTCCCTATCGCAGGGCCCTCCATTTTATCAGTTTCCCTGGTGTTTCCCTTTATTATTTATATTCGCCCTGCTGGAGTCGGTTTATCCAGGGTCACGTGTACCATAGAAATTGGCCCTGCTGGAGGTGGTGTGTCCAGTCACACATTGACCATCACATTATCACCAACCATAACATTTCTCTCTGGTGGGCTATGGTCCAAGTTCAGACCAGTGAGCAGTTGCTGCTGGCCCTCACTGAGATTATTGAGGAGCTGCATGATGTGTTTCAGCAGCACCTGCAGCAGAATTATGGGTCTGAGACCTATCCTCTGCCTCATCTAGAGGGTCCATATACGGCTTTGGCGAGGATGTGCCGTGGAGTCCCTGTTGGGGAGCAGGATTTGCTTATACAGGCAGATGTACCCAGGTAGGTGGGTGGAGTCGGTGTTCCCATGGTGCTGCCTGGTGTTCCCCAAGGTGAAGGGGTACGTCCCTGTAGTGAGCAGACTAATGATTTAGTCCTTGGCACTGATGCCAAAATTTCTGTACTATCAGAGAAGCCGTGCCCCCCTGGTCGTGTGGAGGAAGACGACCTGGGAGTGTATATTTCCTCCTCGCCCTCAGAAGGTACTATGTCAGCAGAGGTGATGGTTGGCGAGGTATCTTGTCACGGTCACGTGTGTCTGGACACAGCGAGTACCGCAAGGCGAACCCATAAGACACCCGTGACCCTGCATACAGCGCCTCCAGTGGGGCAAATTTAAATAATAAAACATGCAGCTGGATACGCTGCCTCCAACTGGTGAATTTAGGTATTACACGTTATACATACAGTAGTCTGGAAACCCCACCTCCAGTAAGGCGAATTTAAATAATAAAGGGGGAACCTGGGTAACATTAACAATGGTGGGCCCTGCAATAGGGAATAGGGAAATGGAGACCTCCTGTACTCCTCTGAGCCAGTGTCCCTGCACTCCTAACGTTCCCTATGCCGTTTCTGCACCGGGCGACGCACAGAAATCTAAAAACCCTAGCTCGCCCTGAACCTAAACCCTCACTAGGGAATTGGTCGGTGCGGAAACTAATCTCACCACTGCACTAAACACACATGAGGGAAAATGACAATACAGGGGAAACACCACTTAGCTTTGCTCTGTTTCGTACGCTCCTAGCAACAAAGCCCACCACCTGTGTGCATCTTCTCCTCCACCCGGATCCATCACCATAACTGGATCCTTCACCATAGTGCAGCCTTGGAGCAGAGTCCACCACCAATTGCTGAAGTCCAGTAACAGAGTCCCAAAGATGAGTTCAGCTGCTGCCCAAAAAGTCAAGCATGCTTGAGTCCAGCTCTCAGCAACCAAGTCCCGCATGCTGAGTGCAACTCTCTCCATAGTCATCCTTCCACCAAGCCATGCAAGCACTTCCTGCTGACACCATAAACTGTGACTCCACCACGCCATGCCAGCCCTTCTTGCAGACCACATAGCTGCCACCTGTCCCCTCTGGCTGGGCTGCGCAGGCCCCACGTTCAGCTCCTTCCTCACCCAGGCTTGCTTCCCAAATGACGAACACACAATATCAGCAACAGTGATGGAACACACCTGGCTCCCTTTTATAGAGCCTCACACCTGATTTATAATTACGTGCACTAAACCAAAGAAACTAAAGTGCACTACCACTCACCACCACCGGGGCAACTTAGAATGAACGACAACACATGTAATAATTCTAATGGCCACCGAGGGCAACCACATCACCTTGGCACCTAGCCAAAGGAAAGAAAGTTCACTTATCCATTTAATCTGTCAGATCCACGCTGGATCATGACATATCTGAGGGCATACTGGTGCTTGTTAACAGTGGAGCAGAAGTCAGTCTGGTGGATGCTCAGTTTGTCCAGACTCTGACTGGTCTGGACCGGTCTGAGTGGTGAGACGCCGGACAAACCCATAAGCGTCCAGGCCATTAACTCTGTCCCACTGAGCCAGGGGGGTTAAACCAAGTCATAGAAGACATTGTGCTGTATAGTGAACATCATGATGAGTCCCAGTCATACTACGTCTTGGAGGGAAATGCAGCACCTATCGTTGTGGGCCCCCCTTGGTCTAAAAAAACACAACCCAGTTTTAGATTGGCGGACTAGGGAAGTAGTCAGCTGGGAGCAGTCGTGTGAGGGCTGCTGCCTAGGGGCTACTGTCTCTGCCGTCTCTCTACAATCGTCCCCATCCTCTCCAGTGAGAGCAGTGGAGGTGCTGCAGGAGAGTAGGGGCAAGGCTCAACCCTCGCCATTAGCCAACCCTGAGAGGCGCAGACCTCATAGTAGGAGGGGTTGGAGAGTGGTGTTTCCCTTGGTGAATTGTGGGGGTGTGAGTGTGGTGACACAGGGGGACGCCTCTGTTGTCAGTTCCAGAATGAGTTCACCGAATTTTGACAAACGAATGTGTGGCAATAAACGTTCAGGTCCGGACCTGTGTGTGAACGAGCATGTATGGGTGGCCACCAAAAAACATCCAGTGGAAGTGTGTTGCGGAGTCTTACCAGCTCGAGTTACCCCCAAACATACACATACACAACTCGTTCCGCAGGTTGGCGCTTCGGAGATGTGTGGTGCCTCCAGAACATATATTGCCGATACCAGCGGTGCTCGTTTGCCATAAACCTGAAGTTCAGGTAGTTGCTGGGGTGAACTCTGGACTTGGGCGTCCCCGCTGTAGGTGGTTCCCTGATGAGGAGCGGTCTTGAAGGTCCAGAGGCCCCTCATTGAGGGAGGGTACTGTCATGACCCAGGTTGGATTATGACAGATTTTGCACTAGTAGCCTTTTTGTTCCTTCAAGCCTTTGGCTTTAAGGTAGTTTTGCCCCCGGTGGCCATTAGGGTCATTGCACTGTTGTGATTTCAGTTCTAGTTTTGCCCTCGGTGGCCGATAGGGTCATTGCACTCTGGTTTCTTTAGTTTAGTGCACGTGATTATCACTAACAGGTGTGATTGCTCTGGTTTAACTCGATAGGTGTGTCTTGTTCTCTCACTCATTGTTGGTGATATTGCTCATTTCCAACCAAGTCTGGTGGAGGAAGGAACTACAGAGAAGAGTTCCTTGCAGCTCAAGCAGAGCTCAGGTGTAGTAGCTTCAGGTGGAAGCTGAATTCTGGTGGTGGACTCTGTTGCTGGGAGCAAGAGCAACAGAGCAAAGCTAAGTGGTGTTACCCCTGTTTTGTAACTTTCCTTTTGTGTGTTTCAGTGTAGTGGTGGGATTAGTTTCTGCACCATCCATTTCACTAGAAAGGGCTAGGTGCAGGGCGAGCTAGGGTTTTTAGGTTCCTGATCGGCGCCCGGTGCGGAACCGGCCTAGGGATCGTTAGGAGTGTAGAGACACTGACTCAAGGGAGTGCAGGAGGTCTCCATGTCCCCACTCCCTATCGCAGGGCCCTCCATTGTATCAGTTTCCCTGGTGTTTCCCTTTATTATTTAAATTCGCCCTGCTGGAGGTGGTGTATCCATTTATACTTGTATGTTGTGAGTTCATTCTCCCCTTCACCTTTGATGTCTGATGAACTCCCTCTGCTGGTGAAGAGAGGTAGTGAAATTGATTGGGATGGGAAGAACCTGTCATCTGAACAGGCGGAGTGTGATTGGACATCTGGAATTTCTGAGTGGATATAAGGCAGCTGACGCCCTGCAGGGCTGCTGGTGATCCTTTCTGCTCTGAGCTCTTGCATCCAGCTTGGTTCCTGTCTACGAAAAGCTAAGTTTTTGCCCTGCTGTTGTTCCATGAGATTTTGTCTGGTTTGCTTAGTGTTTGTGTTCAGCCAGTCCTGGTTGGGACTGGCTGAATTCCATTTTTGTATCTGATCAGTTCATCTCTTTGCTCTGTTTTCAGAATATACCTGAGTGCTGATATAGTGATTTTGAAGTCTAGCGACTTCAGGGCCTTTTTCCCTATCAGACGGTTGGGACATTTTTGGTAGGGTTTTTTGCGGATTGCAGCCAGCATCTTTTCTGTCCTGTCCTATCTAGTTAGTTGGGCCCCATCGTTTGCTCAGCCTGTCTTTCTGTCTGTGTTTGTGTTTTCATCTGTTTTTCACCGACAATACATGTTGGGGGCTGTCTATTGCTTAGGGGTCTGCTCTGGGGCAGTTTAGATTTCCCCTTTCCTTCCTTAGGCTTATGCAGTTCTCCGGCTGTGACGAGGGGTCTAGGGCACCGTAGGAACCCCCCACGGCTACTGTTAGTTGTGGTGTATAGGATCAGGGGTCTGCAATCCGATAGCTACCAACCTCTCCGGTTTTCTGGACTTAGCTTGTATTTTTGTTTTCTCCTCCTCCGGTGACTCATTCATAACAGAATCATCAGCCATACCGCAGATTCTAGGGTGCTCAATAGCAGGGGAGAATTGTAGAAAAAAAAAAGAAAGAAAAAAGTGTTAGAATTTTTTTTTGGGGGGTATATTTTTTCCACTATTTCTCTGAGGCCATAGGGGGAATTTTTTCTCAATGGAGATTAAGCAATTGTCTGATCGTGTGGAGCAGCTTACTGCTGAAGTGCGGGGAATTTCCGCCTATCTTGCTCATTCACATGCTGCTGAACCAAAGATCCCTACTCCTGATTTGTTTTTTGGGGATCGGTCTAAATTTCTGAATTTTAAGAATAATTGTAAATTATTTTTTGCCTTGAAGCCTAACTTATCGGGGAGCTCCGTGCAGCAGGTTAAAATTGTCATCTCTTTGCTGCGCGGCGATCCCCAGGATTGGGCATTTTCTTTGAAACCTGATGATCCTATTCTGACTGATGTGAACGCATTTTTTCAGGCCTTGGGGTTGCTGTATGATGAACCTAATGCTATTGATCAGGCTGAAAAGGCCCTGTTGGCATTGAGCTAGGGTCAGGATTCTGCAGAGTTGTACATCAAAAATTCCAAAAGTGGGCGGTCCTTACTACCTGGAATGATGGTGTCTTGGCAGCCCTCTTTCGGAAGGGTTTGTCAGAAACCGTAAAAGATACTATGGTGGGATTTCCTGTTCCCTCTGGTCTTGACGATTCTATGTCAATAGCCATTCAGATTGATCGGTGTTTGCGTGAACGCAAAACTGCACGAGAGGTGTTGCCACCTGTTGAACAAATGACTGAACCTATGCAATGTGATAGAGTTTTGTCTAGGGCGCAACATCAGGAGTTCAGAAGGTGTAATGTTGTGAGTTCATTTTTCCCTTCACTATTGAGGTCTGATGAACTCCCTCCTCTGTTGAAGGAAGGTAGTGAGGCTGATTATCAGACACTTGGGCAGCTAAATGATGACTGGGTGGCTGGAATTGAGGACTGGATATAAGGCTGCCGACGCCCATCTTCCTGGCTGGTGATTTTCCTGCTGGATTCTTGGAGACCAGTCTGATTCCTGCATCTCAAAGCTAAGTTTTTCTGCTCTGCTTTGTACTCTTCAGTTTGTTTTTGTTTTGCCTTGTTTTTTGGGAGTTCTGCCATCCCCGGCCGGGGGTGAGCTGAATTCCATTTTTGTCTCTGATCTTTTGATCTTTTGCTCTGTCTTCAGAATATACCTGAGTGCTGATATAGTCTTTTGAAGCCTAGCGACTTCAGGGCCTGTTTTTCCTATCAGTCGGTTGGCTCATTTTTATAGGGTTTTTATGGATGGCAGACAGCAGCTTTCCTATCCTGTCCTATTTTAGTTAGCTTGGGCCCCATCATTTGCTCAACCTATCTTTCTATCTGTGTTAGTGTATTCGTTTTGCTTCACCGTCATTATATGTTGGGGGCTGCCTATTGCTTTGGGGTCTGCTCTGGGGCAGTTTAGTTTTTCCCCTTTCTGTCTTTAGGCTATATAGTTCTCCGGCTGTGATCGAGGGGTCTAGGGCACCGTAGGAACCCCCCACGGCTACTGCTAGTTGTTGTGGATAGGTTCAGGGGTCTGCAATCCGATAGCTGCCAACCTCTCTGGTTTTTCTGGACTTAGCTGGTATTTTGTTTTTTCCTCCTTCGGTGACTCATCATAACAGAATCACCAGCCTTACCGCAGATCCTAGGGTACTCAATAGCAGGAGAGAATTGTAAAAAAAAAAAAAAAAAAGTGTCAGAATTTTTTTTTCTTTGTGTGCATATTTTTTCCTCTATATCTCTGAGGCCGTAGGGGGAATTTTTCTCTCAATGGAGATGAAGCAATTGTCTGATCGTGTGGAGCAGCTCGCTGCTGAAGTGCGGGGAATTTCCGCCTATCTTGCTCATTCACATGCTGCTGAACCAAAGATTCCCTCTCCAGATGTGTTTTTTGGGGATCCGTCTAAATTCTTGAATTTCAAAAATAATTAAAAATTATTTTTTGCCTTGAAGCCTAACTCGTCGGGGAACTCCGCGCAGCAGGTTAAAATTGTCATCTCTTTGCTGCGCAGCGATCCCCAGGATTGGGCGTTTTGTTTGAAACCTGATGATCCTATTCTGAATAATGTGAACACATTTTTTCAGGCCTTGGGGTTGTTGTATGATGAACCTAATGCTATTGATCAGGCTGAAAAGACCCTGTTGGCATTAAGCCAGGGTAGGGATTCGGCAGAGTCGTACTGTCAAAAATTCTGAAAGTGGGCAGTCCTTACTACCTGGAATGATAATGCCTTGGCAGCTCTCTTTCGGAAGGGTTTGTCAGAAACTGTAAAAGATACTATGGTGGAATTTCCTGGTCCCTCTGGTCTTGACGATTCTATGTCATTAGCCATTCAGGTGGATCGGCGTTTACGAGAACGCAAATCTACACGAGAGATGTTGCCACCTGTTGAACAAATGTCTGAACCTATGCAAGGTGATAGAGTTTTGTCTAGGGCGCAACGTCAGGAGTTCAGAAGGCGTAATAAGCTGTGTTTTTTTTTGTGGCGATGCCTCGCATATTATTTCTGTCTGCCCTAAACGAGAGAAACGTTGTGCACACACGTCTTCTGTGGGTGGTGTTCAACCTAAGTTTCTTCTGGCAATTACTCCTCCCTGTCCACATTTTCCGCCAAGGCTTTTGTGGATTCAGGAGCAGCTCTTAACCTGATGGACTTGGATTTTGCTAAACGTTGTGGATTTCCTATGACACCTCTGCGGACGCCTATCCCTTTGAGGGGTATTGATGCTACTCCTTTGGCAAAGAATAAACCTCAGTTTTGGACCCAGGTGGTAATGCGGGTCGCCCCAGACCATCAAGAAAATTGCAGATTTTTGGTGTTGCATAATTTGCATGATACCATTGTTCTGGGGTTTCCCTGGTTGCAAATCCATAATCCAGTTCTGGATTGGAAATCTTTGTCTGTGGTGAGTTGGGGTTGTCGGTGTGCCCTTAGTGATGCTCCTGTTTTCTCCACCTCTCCCCAGTCACATGATGTTCCTGACTATTTGGCTGACTTTTATGATGTATTTAGTGAGAATGAGTCTGCGTCTTTGCCTCCTCATAGGAGTTATGACTGTGCAATTGAGCTGAACCCGGGTTGTAAAATCCCCAAGGGTCGGCTTTTCAATTTACAATCTGTACCCGAGCACGAGGCTATGCGATCCTATATTAAGGAGGCATTGGAGAAAGGTCATATTAGACCATCCTCTTCACCCTTAGGTGCTGGGTTTTTTTTCGTGGCTAAAAAGGATGGTTCATTAAGGCCTTGTATTGACTATCGTGCCCTCAACAAAATTACTGTTAAATATCAGTATCCGTTACCCCTGATTTCTGATCTATTCTCCAGAGTTAAAGGTGCTTGCTGGTTTACCAAGCTTGACCTCAGGGGGGCGTATAATCTTATTCGCATTAAGCAGGGGGATGAATGGAAGACGGCGTTTAATACTCCGGAGGGACATTTTGAGTACCTGGTGATGCCTTTTGGGCTCACTAATGCCCCTTCTGTCTTCCAGTGCTTCATGAATGATATTTTCCGAGACTTTGTGGATAAATTTTTGATCATCTATCTGGATGATATTTTGATCTTTTCCAAGGATTGGGACTCTCATGTGGAACATGTTCGGACTGTGTTACGGCTTTTGAGGGAGAATTCCCTGTATGTCAAGGGATCGAAATGCCTTTTTGGTGTACAGAGGATTTCATTTTTGGGATTTATTTTGTCTCCGTCAACTATTGAAATGGACCCGGCCAAGGTACAGGCCATTTATGATTGGGTTCAGCCCACTTCTTTGAAGGCCCTCCAGAAGTTTTTGGGTTTTGCTAATTTTTATCGTAAATTTATAGCTAATTTTTCTGGTATTGCCAAACCATTGACTGATTTGACTAAGAAGGGGGCTGATGTGCTGAATTGGTCTCCGGAGGCTGTTTCTTCTTTTCAGGAGCTGAAGCGAAGGTTCACTTCTGCTCCGGTTTTGCGGCAACCTGATGTCTCACTCCCGTTTCTGGTAGAGGTGGACGCTTCTGAGATTGGTGCAGGAGCTGTTTTGTCCCAAAAAGATCCTGTAACATCTAAAATGAATCCCTGTGCTTTCTTTTCCCGAAAGTTCTCCCCATCCGAACGTAACTATGATGTGGGGAATCGGGAACTGTTAGCCATGAAATGGGCATTTGAGGAGTGGAGACATTGGTTGGAGGGAGCTAAACATCAAGTCGTGGTCCTTACTGACCACAAGAATTTGATTTACCTGGAGTCGGCCAAACGCTTGAATCCTAGACAGGCTAGGTGGGCCTTGTTTTTCACACGTTTTGATTTTGTGGTCTCTTTTCTTCCGGGCACTAAGAATGTCAAGGCAGACGCCCTCTCTAGGAGTTTCTTTGCTGTTTCTCCTATTGTGACCAAGCCTGCTACCATCTTAGGTGAGGGGGTAGTTCTTTCTGCCATCTCGCCCGATTTGAGACGTGTTCTGGAAGAGTTTCAGGAGGACAAACCTGAGCGTTGTCCCATTGGAAAATTGTATGTTCCTGACCAGTGGAGGAAGAGAGTGATGTCTGAGGTTCATTGCTCTGCATTGGCTGGTCATCCAGGTATTTTTGGTACTAGAGATTTGGTGAGTCGTTTTTTTTGGTGGCCCGCCTTGTCTCGTGATGTCAGTAATTTTGTGCAGTCCTGTGGGACTTGCTCCCGGTCTAAACGTTGTTCTCGCTCTAGTGGGTTGTTGATGCCTTTGCCGGTGCCCAGGAGGCCATGGACCCATATTTCAATGGATTTTATCTCTGATATGCCTGTCTCTCAGAGAATGACCGTTATTTGGGTGATTTGTGATAGATTCTCTAAGATGGTCCATCTTGTACCACTCCCTAAGTTGCCATCTTCCTCAGAGTTGGTGCCCTTGTTTTTGCAACAGGTGGTTCGCTGGCACGGGATTCCTGAGAACATTGTATCTGACAGAGGAGTTCAGTTTGTTTCTAGATTTTGGAGGACTTTCTGTTCCAAGCTGGGAATTCAGTTGTCCTTCTCCTCTGCGTTTCACCCTCAGACCAATGGGCAGACGGAGAGAACAAACCAGACTTTGGAGTCGTATTTGAGATGTTTTATTTCTGCTGATCAGGCTGATTGGGTTTCATTTTTGCCCTTGGCCGAATTTGCTTTAAATAATAGAGCTAGTTCTGCCACTTTGTTATCACCTTTTTCTTGTAACTTTGGGTTTCATCCTCGATTCTCTTCAGGGCACGTGGAGTCTTCTGCCTGCCCAGGTGTTGACACTGTGGTGGAGAGAATGCACCAGATTTGGGACCAAGTGGTGGATAAGTTGTCTCTCTCCCAGGAAAAGGCCCAGCGGTTTTCCAACCGGCATAGGACCATTGGTCCCCGGTTTAAGGTGGGTGATATGGTTTGGTTGTCATCAAAGAATATCTCTATGAAGGTGGCTTCTCCAAAGTTTAAACCTAGATTTATTGGACCTTACAAGATTTTGGAGATTCTTAATCCGGTCTCTTTTCGATTGGCTCTTCCTGTTACATTCAAGATCCATAACGTGTTTCATAAGTCTCTGTTAAAGAGGTTTGTTGAGCCAGTAGTTCCTGTGGTGGCACCTCTGACCCTGTATTGGTTGAAGGTAATGTGGAATATGAGGTTGAGAAGATACTGGATTCCCGTCTGGCTAGACGGAGACTCCAGTATTTGGTTAAATGGAAGGGTTATGGCCAGGAGGATAATTCTTGGGTCCCTGCATCCGATATTCATGCCGAAAGATTGGTTCGTGCTTTTCATCGGGCCCATCCTGATCGCCCTGGTGGCGTAGATGAGGGTTCGGTGACCCCTCCTCAAGGGGGAGGTACTGTTGTGAGTTCATTCTCCCCTTCACCTTTGATGTCTGATGAACTCCCTCTGCTGGTGAAGAGAGGTAGTGAAATTGATTGGGATGGGAAGAACCTGTCATCTGAACAGGCGGAGTGTGATTGGACATCTGGAATTTCTGAGTGGATATAAGGCAGCCAACGCCCTGCAGGGCTGCTGGTGATCCTTTCTGCTCTGAGCTCTTGCATCCAGCTTGGTTCCTGTCTACTAAAAGCTAAGTTTTTGCCCTGCTGTTGTTCCATGAGATTTTGTCTGGTTTGCTTAGTGTTTGTGTTCAGCCAGTCCTGGTTGGGACTGGCTGAATTCCATTTTTGTCTCTGATTAGTTCATCTCTTTGCTCTGTTTTCAGAATATACCTGAGTGCTGATATAGTGATTTTGAAGTCTAGCGACTTCAGGGCCTTTTTCCCTATCAGACGGTTGGGACATTTTTGGTAGGGTTTTTTGCGGATTGCAGCCAGCATCTTTTCTGTCCTGTCCTATCTAGTTAGTTGGGCCCCATCGTTTGCTCAGCCTGTCTTTCTGTCTGTGTTTGTGTTTTCATCTGTTTTTCACCGACAATACATGTTGGGGACTGTCTATTGCTTTGGGGTTTGCTCTGGGGCAGTTTAGATTTCCCCTTTCCTTCTTTAGGCTTATGTAGTTCTCCGGCTGTGATGAGGGGTCTAGGGCACCGTAGGAACCCCCCACGGCTACTGTTAGTTGTGGTGTATAGGATCAGGGGTCTGCAATCCGATAGCTACCAACCTCTCTGGTTTTCTGGACTTAGCTTGTATTTTTGTTTTCTCCTCCTCCGATGACTCATTCATAACACGTGTAATTCTGAAATTTGCCTGCTGGAGGCGGTGTATCCGGCTGCACGTTATATTATTTAAATTCGCCCTGCTGGAGGCGGTGTATCCAGGGTCACGTGTGCCATAGAAATTCACCCTGCTGGAGGTGGTGTGTCCAGGCACACGTTGACCATCACACCTAGTAGATGATATTTCTGAGTCTGGTCTGAAGTCTGTTCCAGGGAGATATATTGAAGTGCCGTTTTCACCGGGCTCCTTGTCGTTATATCTTTGTGGCCTATTCCTGTGACGTAGAAGAAGTTAGGGAAAGACAAAGAATAATGCATCGCTGGTTCTGTGACAAGTGTGCTAGAAGTGTTGTGGATTTGGTGTGTCCAGAAGAGAATAAATCCATTATGTTTAAAGTTGCTTTGGACTCTTCCTCCTGTCCTTTAAGTGAACGGAAGAACAGGGTACACAGCAGGGAAGAAGCAGCTGGCGGCACAGTGAGTATGAATTGTGGTGAGATGATTGCAATTCAACCGTAATATTGCACTATAGTTCCCTGGGTCCACCTTCTTCCCCTTTTTAAAGATAGGAGCAACATTTGCTTTTTTCCAGTCTTCTGGGACTTCTCCTGTTCTCCAAGAATTTTCAAAGATTACGGAGAGTGGTTAAAATTTTTTTTCTGCTATCTCCAATATAATGCTGTCTGCAGAACCTGCAGGGCACGACTCAGAATATCTAAAGCTGACAATGAATTAAGGCTTTTAAACTTTTAAATTCCTATATTGCATCTATTTTCTCTCAGAATGAAAATGTAACATCAACTGATCTTTACTGTCCTATTAAAGGAATAGAAAAATCCAGGATATCTATAAACAGAAGGATAGTGAAGAAACGCTTAGCTAACAAATGTATTCAAGTCTACATGTCCGGATGAATTACACCTCAGAGTACCTCAGGTGTAATTCATCCGGACATGGAGACTTGAATTCATTTGTTAGCTAAGAGTTTCTTCACTATCCTTCTGTTTATAGATATCCTGGATTTTTCTATTCCTTTAATAGGACAGTAAAGATCAGTTGATGTTACATTTTCATTCTGAGAGAAAATAGATGCAATATAGGAATTAAAAAGTTCGGCCTTCTCAATATCCTTTCTTACGATTTCATCTTTTTCATCCTGTAAAAATCCTATAGCATCTTTGACTTTTCTTTTACTTTTGACATGTCCCCAAAATCGTTTTCTATTGCTTTTGACATCTCTTGCCAGCCTTAATTCATTGTCAGCTTTAGATATTCTGAGTCGTGCCCTGCAGGTTCTGCAGACAGCATTATATTCTTATTTATATATGCCTCCCTCTTTCCATTTGATAAACATTTCTTTCTTCCTTTTCAGCATGTGTTTAAGTTCTGTGTTCATCCATCCTGGTTTCATTAAATGCTTCATATTCTTCCCTTTTTTGGAATTGTTAAAGCTTGTGCTTTGAGAATCTCATTTTTCAAGATTTCCCATCCTTCCTGGACATTTTTATCCTTAAGAATATCCAGCTATTGGATCTTTCCGATTCTCTTTCTCAGTCCCTTAAAACCTGCCTTTCTGAACTCCAACCTTGAAGTCTGTGTCTTCACATTTCTTCTTACTCTAGTTATCCAAAATTCTAAAATAGCATGGTGGCTACCTAGGTCCCACCCACTCTTACCTCCTCAACCATTTCCTCTCTGTTTATAGGGATTAGATCCAAGGTAGCCGATCCCCTTGTTTTCTCCCCTACCTTTTGGAAGATAAAGTTGTCAGCAAGAGAGGATAAGAATTTGCTTGACCTGTTAGTTTTGCATGAGAGAGATTCCCAACAAATATCTGGATAGTGGAAATCTCCCATGACCACTGTGTCATATTTTTTTGGAGAATTTGGCCATTTGATGCATAAAGAGTTCATCCATATCTTCAGCTTGCACAGACGGTCTGTAGTAAATGCCTACAATGATGTCCGTTGTTCTCGCCTTGTATTCTTACCCTAACAGTTTCCACAGAGCTCCTAGTCTCTGAAGCTTCAATCTCTGTGCAGATATATGCTTTTCTATCATACAATGCGACACCTCCTCCTTGTTTATCAAGTCAGTTTCTTGCAAATAAGTTGTATCTAGCCTTGTATTTAGGGATGAGCGAGTGCTGAAGTATTCGGACTCGCTATAGTCGTACCGAGTATACCCTAATACTCGGGTATTCGGTAAGAATAGCGAGTCCAATGATAGTCAATGGAAAATGCAAGTAATTGTCTGCTGGACCCTTGAAAGCGGTCTGGAGGCTGAGGAAAACACTAAAAAATGTGTAAATGTTAAAAAATGTATGCTGTAAACAAATGTATATAACATGGGGGCACCTGGTCAGGGGCTTCACGATTGCTTTTACACCACTGCTTCACTAGAATGTACAAACACTAAGAGCGGGATTCATACACCACTTACGCAGTGCCAGTCAGTGATATATCAGAAGTACCAGAAGAGCGAGTGATGCTGGAGGCAATCTACTGACAGCTACAGTGGGGAAAAAAAGTATTTAGTCAGTCAGCAATAGTGCAAGTTCCACCACTTAAAAAGATGAGAGGCGTCTGTAATTTACATCATAGGTAGACCTCAACTATGGGAGACAAACTGAGAAAAAAAAATCCAGAAAATCACATTGTCTGTTTTTTTTTTCATTTTATTTGCATATTATGGTGGAAAATAAGTATTTGGTCAGAAACAAGCAATCAAGATTTCTGGCTCTCACAGACCTGTAACTTCTTCTTTAAGAGTCTCCTCTTTCCTCCACTCATTACCTGTAGTAATGGCACCTGTTTAAACTTGTTATCAGTATAAAAAGACACCTGTGCACACCCTCAAACAGTCTGACTCCAAACTCCACTATGGTGAAGACCAAAGAGCTGTCAAAGGACACCAGAAACAAAATTGTAGCCCTGCACCAGGCTGGGAAGACTGAATCTGCAATAGCCAACCAGCTTGGAGTGAAGAAATCAACTGTGGGAGCAATAATTAGAAAATGGAAGACATACAAGACCACTGATAATCTCCCTCGATCTGGTGCTCCACGCAAAATCCCACCCCGTGGGGTCAGAATTATCACAAGAACGGTGAGTAAAAATCCCAGAACCACGCGGGGGGACCTAGTGAATGAACTGCAGAGAGCTGGGACCAATGTAACAAGGCCTACCATAAGTAACACACTACGCCACCATGGACTCAGATCCTGCAGTGCCAGACGTGTCCCTCTGCTTAAGCCTGTACATGTCCGGGCCCGTCTGAAGTTTGCTAGAGAGCATTTGGATGATCCAGAGGAGTTTTGGGAGAATGTCCTATGGTCTGATGAAACCAAACTGGAACTGTTTGGTAGAAACACAACTTGTCGTGTGTGGAGGAAAAAGAATACTGAGTTGCATCCATCAAACACCATACCTACTGTAAAGCATGGTGGTGGAAACATCATGCTTTGGGGCTGTTTCTCTGCAAAGGTGCCAGGACGACTGATCCGGGTACATGAAAGAATGAATGGGGCCATGTATCGTGAGATTTTGAGTGCAAACCTCCTTCCATCAGCAAGGGCATTGAAGATGAAACGTGGCTGGGTCTTTCAACATGACAATGATCCAAAGCACACCGCCAGGGCAACGAAGGAGTGGCTTCGTAAGAAGCATTTCAAGGTCCTGGAGTGGCCTAGCCAGTCTCCAGATCTCAACCCTATAGAAAACCTTTGGAGGGAGTTGAAAGTCCGTGTTGCCAAGCGAAAAGCCAAAAACATCACGGCTCTAGAGGAAATCTGCATGGAGGAATGGGCCAACATACCAACAACAGTGTGTGGCAACCTTGTGAAGACTTACAGAAAACGTTTGACCTC
The DNA here is from genome assembly GCF_039654945.1 of Dendrobates tinctorius. NCBI lineage: Eukaryota > Metazoa > Chordata > Amphibia > Anura > Dendrobatidae > Dendrobates > Dendrobates tinctorius. The sequence goes on along the minus strand of NW_027361808.1, from coordinate 1,608,326 downwards.
TGTCATTGCCAACAAAGGATATATCACAAAGTATTGAGATGAAATTTTGTTTCTGACCAAATACTTATTTTCCACCATAATATGCAAATAAAATGAAAAAAAAACAGACAATGTGATTTTCTGGATTTTTTTTTCTCAGTTTGTATCTCATAGTTGAGGTCTACCTATGATGTAAATTACAGACGCCTCTCATCTTTTTAAGTGGTGGAACTTGCACTATTGCTGACTGACTAAATACTTTTTTTCCCCACTGTAAGTGTGTAAGTGGTGTAAGGAGAGCAATCTGCCCTAGGGGTAGGGGCTGTGTTATGGTTAACGCAGGAAGAAGCCACCCATCATCATCATCACAAGGGATTCACAATTATAAAGCTTGGACTACAGTCCTTGTTGTGCCATTGCCCAATGTGTAGGCATAGATTTAGTGTCTTCAAAACATTGGTTGATGAAGGAAGAAAGGCAGGTCTGAAGGGCCAAACCATTATGATAAAGCCAGGACTACTAGCATAGAGGTGGCCATGCCCAGTGTCCAGGCATAGTAATAGTGTCTCCAAAAATTAGCCCAAGGGGCATGATAGCATGGTTGATAAAGGAAGAAGGGTCTCACTCTCATGACAAGTGCCTCCAATGGGAAATATTAATTAACGTAACATTCTTTTTAGCTTATTTACCATGAGGTACATGTGTCAGAGGCAGGTTTTGAAAACATGTGTAAGAAGAAGAAAAGGGGTTTGTATGGGAAGGGATGGATGTGATCACCAATTTAAAAAAAAAATGTTTTGGGTGACTTTAGTTTGGGATACTGTCATCTGGAGGGCTTAAATACTGTTGCGAAATCCAGTCCTTGTTAAATTTTATCAGAGTCAGCCTGTCTGCATTCTCTGTAGTCAACCGTGTGCGTGTATCTGTGATGATTGCCCCAGTGGCACTGAAAACACGCTTTGACATCACACTAGCAGCAGGGCAGGCCAGCACCTCCAAGGCATAAAAGGAGAGGTCGGGCCAACTATGCAGCTTGGATAGCCAGTAATTAAATGGTACAGAAGCGTTAGGAAGGACGCAGGTATGGTCACTTAGATAGTCGTTGACCATCTTGTTCAACTTCTCCCTCCTTGACATTGCTACTGTTCCAGCTAGTCCTTAGTGATGAGCCGGTTTAATGAAGGTGGCCCAGTTTGTGGACATTTTACCACCACCTCTTTTGGACCTGCTTGGCGTATCTCTCCCCATTAAAGCATGCTGTTGCACGTAGCTGGTATCTCTGCTAGCAGTGGTGTCTGAGGGTGCTGTTGCCATTAAATTATCGACAACAGCCTTCTTGAAGGATTCCATTGTGAAATCCCTTGGTGACTGTAACAGTAGCGAAGGAAATTTGTCCTTGTACCATGGGTCTAGAAAGGTGGCCAACCGGTATGGGTTGTTATTGAAAATGTGGATTAAGCGAGGGTCTTGGCACAGACAGTCAGATATAAAGTGTGCCATGTGTGCCAAGCTGCATAGAGGCAAATGACCCCTGAAGGAGGAACAATACCAATCCTCTCCTCACACTGACTTTCCTTCTCCACCTCCTCCTCATCAGTCCACCCATGCTGGACAGACATGAAGCTTGGGTTGGGATTCCCCTCTGTAGTATGAGGTGTCCACTCGGTACCACTGAAAAAGAAGTCCTCTCCCTCCTCATTTTCATCATCCTCTTCATCCCCCAATGTTACCTGATGATATTGGCTGGGCTGGGTAGGATCACCCATTGTGAAATCTTGCTCCTTACCCAGCTGCTGGGCACGCAAAGATTACATTTTTTGATTCTGCAGCGATTTTTTTCAGCAGACGTAGCATAGGGATGGTAACGCTGATAATAGCCTGATCACCGCTCACAAGCTTAATGCAGTACTCAGTTATCAAGCACCTCACAAATATCAGCGATCCACACCCACTCGACAGTTGTTATGTGTCTTGGCTGAGTCTCAGAGTGACGGGCATGTTTAAGCTGGTATTCAGAAAGTGCCATCTCCTGCTCATTTACCCTTGCCAACATATGATATGTTGAGTTCCACCGTGTTGGCAGGTCGCAAATGAGTTTGTGGTTTGGCAAATTAAATTGCTTTGAAAGCACTGCAAGACCGGCAACAGTGGTTGAGGAATGGCGGAAATGGGCAAAAATACGGCGCACCTTCTCAAGTAGGTACGGCAATTGAGGGTATGTTTTCATAAATTTCTGCACCACCAGGTTCAACACGTGAGCCATGCATGCCACGTGTACCAGCTTGCCGAACTTTAAAGCCGTCACCAGGTTACGCCCATTGTCGCAGACAACCAGACCTGGTTGGAGTTGCAGTGTGGAGAGCCACTGATCGGTCTGTTGTTTTATTCCTTGCCAATGCTCTGCTGCAGTGTGTGGGGTGTCACCTAAGCAGATCAGCTTCAGCAGAGCGTTTTGCTGCTTTGCCGATGCGCTGCTGCACAGCCCCCAACTTGGGAGTGATGTGGAGGGTAATTCAGCATAGGATGACAAGGCGGAGGAGGAGAAAGAGGGGAGACTGGACGTATATGATGAGGCGGAAACCCTGATTGAGGTTGGGCCCGCTATTCGTAGCGTGGGTAGGATATGTGTTGATGGTCCAGTTTGAGACTTTGTTTCATCTTCCACCAGGTTCAGCCAGTGTGCCGTGACAGAGATGTATCGTCCCTGGCCACAAGTACTTGTCCACGTGTCTGTTGTAAGATGGACCTTCCCGGTTACGGCATTAGTGAGAGCACGCTTTAGATTGGTTAAGACGTGGTGGTGTAACGCGGGGACGGCACACTGGGAAAAATAGTGCCGGCTGGGAACCGAGTATCGTGGGGCAGCCACAGCCAAAAGATCATGGAAAGACTGTGTCCCCACAAGCCTAAATGGCAACATCTCCACGGTGAGCAAATTGGCAATGTGCGTGCCCAGTATTTGTGCTTGTGGGTGCGTGGCTTGGTATTTACGCCTCCTTTCATACATCTGGGGCATGGACAATTGGTCACTTTCCTGGGACAAACAAGTGGATGAGCTTGTTGTGGCCTGTGTCTGTGCAACCGCAGCTTGTGAGCAAGAGGTATGATGATCACCTGCTTCCTGCCCAGCAGATTGGTGAGGCCATATCACATGCGACATGGCAGTGGTTTGACCCGCAGTCACAGACACTGATTTGGTACCCTGTTGTTCAGCCCATCGACTAGGGTGCTTAGCTGCCATGTGTTTCCGCATGCTGATGGTGTTTTGGTTGCCTTTGCCCGGGCCTCTGCTCAGCTTCCTATGACAGATGCTACAGATGACAACATTTGGTTCAGAAGGACTATCGGAAAAAAATTTCCAGACAGCTGCTGAACGCACCCTTGCCTTGACTTGGGGCACAGAGGGATTGCTCTTGGCAACAGTTGACACACTTCGCACTCTGCCTTTGTTGGTGCTACGTATCCACCTTCATCCTCTGTGCTGCTGTGCTGGCTATACGTGCCAATGGCCTAGGTAGAATCGGTGGTCTCATTATCGACCACCTCGTCGTCCATGTCATCCTCCTTCCGTGTTGATATTGGCGACTGGACAGATGGCAACTGTGTGTCATCACCATCAGCCTCCACCTCTTCACCCAGTATATCACGTGAATGAAAGTGGCTTTCTTCTGGACGTGGGGTTTCAAATATTTGGCCATCTTCAACAGACGATACCCCCTCACGTTCCTCTTCAATGTTGCTCGGTGAGAGGCCAGAGGCAATGAAAGAAAATGGACCAAACAGATCCTCGGAGTGACCAAGGTTGGGATCAAATGTTTCCTGTGACTCCTGACCGGGTGATGAACTAGCAGCAAGTTGAGAATAGGATGACCCAGGGTTCTTTGTATGGAAAGTAGACTGTTTTGTCATGGACGATTGGGTGCTGCTAGAACATTTTCTGGAGGCTTTATCAGCCATCCAAGACAGTATCTGCTCTTGTTCTTCTGGCTTCCAGGCCCGTTTATGTTCCAGACCGGGAAATTTCACCAGGAAACTAGATGCATCAACCTTCTTCAATCTCCCAGACTCTGTGCCTTGTTGGGCACCAACGACCCCACGTCCACGTCCCTGTCCCTTCACAAAAGTCTTTTTAGGAATTTTGGATTTTTCTGCCATAGTTGCAGATGTTCAGATGCAGATATTGGGGAACAAGGAGCAGTTAGTGCTTTGTGGAAGGTAGCACTACAGCCTAGTACTACTTTGTGTTTTACAAACAGTACCGCAGCAGAAAAAAAAATTGCCCTGAGGTTTAAGGTGAGATTACACACGCCAGTCACCACACAAGACAGCGGTGCTGCCACTAAAAAATTGCCCTGAGGTTTAAGGTGAGATTACGCACTCCAGTCACCACACAAGACAGCGATGCTGGCTGTGTGTCAGTTGTGCAGTACCGTGCGTGTATACTATTTGCTGTGATTATGTGAATGCAGCACGGCAGCAGCACAAAAAAACTGCCCTGAAGTTTAAGGCATGAACACGCACCCCAGACACCAGACACCACACAAGACACAAGACAGTGGTGCTGCCTGCATGTCAGTTGTGCAGTACCGTGCGTGCTATTCGCTGTGAACACAGCACGGCAGCAGCAAAAAAAAACTGCCCTGAGGTTTAAGGCAAGAATACGTACCCCAGACACCACACAAGACAGTGGTGCTGCCTGCGTGTCAGTTGTGCAGTACCCTGCGTGCTATTCGCTGTGAATGCAGCACGGCAGCAGCACAAAAAACCTGCCCTGCAGGGGTAAATGTGACCAAAAAAAAGCTGGGAAAACGGTCACTACTCGTTCCCTGATCTTATGCTTTCAGCTCTGAAAAGAGCTTTTGGGTTTCACAGATGATTTCTGGCTGATTTGAACCAAAAAACACAACTCTCCCTAGCAGCTGCTCACACTCTCCCTACACTAGCTGTGTTCTGCATGCAATGTGCAGAAAATGACGGCGGCAGGCAGGGCTTAGTGCCAGGCTATGATTGATGACTCATAGGAAGCTGGGCGGCCAACCAATCATAGTAATGCCGCCCACAACCAAGAATGGTGTGGCATTACTGTGATTGGCAACTGCTGGGCGGGAGAACCGAATAGCGAGGCGAGTAGTGAAATACTCACTATGTTTCGAGTACCGCGAGTACCGCATTACTCGCCGAGTACCGAATACCCACGAATATGCTCGCTCATCCCTACTTGTATTCCAATCATGTGTATTGTTCCACAAAGTTTCAGTGATTCCAATGACATCATATTTCTTCTCATGTGTTAGTAGTTCCAATTCTCCTTGTTTGTTGCCCATGCTTTGTGTATTTGTATAGAAACATTTTTGTTTGTGATTGGTTTCTCTTCCTTCAATATTTTTATTATTTAGATTTTTTTGTCTTTGTTTTCTAATAGCAGAGTTCTCAATAGTATTTGTCAGGTGTATGGCTTTTTCTGGCCTTTTGCTTCCCTTCCCACATTGTTCTAGTTTAAAGTTCTCCTGATGAGTGTAGCAAGGCGACTTCCAATTACATGTTTTCCAGTCTTCGTAAGGTTCACCACATCAGTCCATCATATACTATAGGTAATTCACTCCGAGATCCAGAAATCCAAATCCTTGCTCATGGCACCATCATTGTAGCCAGTTGTTCACCTGCAGAATCTTATTCCTCCTCCTCGTTCCATGACCATACACTGGGAGGATGGAAGAGAAGACCAGCCTGGCATATGCTCCCCCAGCCTGGTCCCCCATCCTATTATATGCTCCAGTAGCCTGGTCCCCCATCCTATCATATGCTCTCCGGCCTTATCCCACATCCTATTATATGCTGCTGCATTCTGGTATATGATCCCCAGCTTGGTCCCCCATCCTATTATATGGTTTCCCAGTCTAGTATATGCTCCCCCAGTCTGGTCTATCATTCTAGTATCTGCTCCCCATAACCTGGTTCCCCATCCTTTCATATGCTCCCACTGCCTGGTTCCCCATCCTATTATATACTCCCAGTTCCTGGTATATGCTCCCCTATCCTGGTATATGCTATGCTCCCCATCCTGATCCCCCATTCTATTATATGCTCCCCCATCCTGGTATATTCTCCCCTATCCTGGTATATGTTCCCCCATCCTATTATATGCTCTCCTGGCCTGGTCCCCCATCTTATTATATGCTCCCCCATTTTGGTATATGCTGCCCAGCTTCGTCCTCCATCCTATTATATGCTTCCCCAGCCTGGTATATGCTCCTCCAGCCTGCTCACCCATTCTGGTATATGCTCCCCTGATCTGGTTGCCCCGGTGGTGGCGTGGCGTGGCGTGTGTCCTTCAGAAAGAGGGATATGGATAAGCACCGATAGGGTATTTTTCGGGGGACATAGACCCAGGGTCTTTATACGCACTACACCGATGATATAATGAAGATATTGAGATCTACCCTATCCACCCCAGTCTGAGCACTTTGCACTTTATCATACATACATACCAGCCCGTTTTATTAGAACACTTGTGCGATCATTATACCAGATCCTGATGCTTTATGCGTCTCTAGTACTACTCTCCATATGTTGTTGAATTTTGTTATTATTATTTTTGGTAATACATGTTTAATAAATTTATACCTTTTTATGAATTTTCGGACTTACTACTCCATCTTTTCTAGTTAGCTATATGCTCCCCTAAACTGGTTCCCTATCCTTTTAAAGAAAAAAGAAAAAATGCCAGCTTACCCGGTTGGTTCAAAAGATAAGCTGCTATACTGTATAGGCTCTCAGCAACGGATAAATGACAGGAGCTCTTGCCAACAATACATGCGAAAAGGAGATGAATCCAGCGAGCCAAGTTTGAAGTACATAAAAAATCTTTTTCTTTATTTCAAACGTAGATTAAAAATATTTATCCATAGCAGCATATTATAAATATAGGCAGAGATAGGAAAAATTACTGCTGTAAAGCGCACGGCAAGACGCGTTTCGGCTAAACCTTTATCATTGCCATAATACACATTGCTATTTTTCTGGGATATAAGAAGGAAAAGATCCTAAGATAGGTGGTGCTATAGTTGATTAAGCATTAATAGATCACACTTGTGGGCATCCACCTATAAGATTAACTATTTAAAAACAAGTGTTAACCCTAACTGAAGCTAATACGCTAGCAGTAATTTTTCCATATATTTTACAAATATTTTACAATACATGATATAACAGAATATATATATGGAGATTTTATTCTCATGTTATCCTCCACAATACTTCCATAATATAATTTTTACTCAAAAAAATATATATTTATGAACTTAAGACAGAGCAGGTTATAATTATTAACATAAGAATCATAATTTAGAATTTTTAATAAATTCTAATTAAATCTTGTCTATTGTTTAAGCCAATTGGTATCCTAGTTTCCAAAGTAAAAATCCAAGCAGATTCTCTGTTAAGTAGTTTACGTTTTCTATCGCCCCCTCTGGTAGACCATGTTACTAACTCTATTGCTTTAAACCTGAAGCTATCAAAATTGCCAGAATGGTATTGTGAAAAATGTCTGGAGACCGCTGATGGATTGAAGCTGGAGGGGTTAATAGCATCAGAGATATGTCTTCTAATTCTTTTCCTCAGTTTTCCCGTTGTACAACCTATATACTGTTTACAACATGATGTACAGTCAATCAAATATACTACATAGGTGGAATTACAGTTCAGAAAACTGTTAATAGAATATTATTTGTTACTATGGAATGAGGAAAATTTGTTGATTTTATGTGCATATTGACAACAAGTACATCTCTTATTTCCACATTTAAAAAACCCCTTTAAATTCAGCCAGGTGTCACTGGTTTCCCGCAAGGAATTCAAATACAGACTAGGCAATAGTTTATCCTGCAAAGTAGCTGCTTTTTTTGCTACATAAGTAATTTGGTTTTCTGCAATAATTTGTTTTAGTTTTGGATCCTGGCTTAACACGAATATATTTCTTTATAATAGAAACTATGTTGTTATACTGGAGACTATATGGAGTAGAGAAAACAATTTTTTTATTATTTGGAAATTGTGATTTTTTTGTTGTTTTTTTATTTATTTATTATTAAATCCTTTCTATCAATATCCTTGACTATTTTGGTTGCTCTCTGTAACATCCAATTTGGATATCCTCTATTTTTTAGTCTCATATTAACTAATTCCTGTGCATTTTTATATGTTTTTGGATCAGTCGAATTTCGTTTATACCTTATAAGCTCTCCTATGGGGATATTTTTTATCACATGTTGAGGATGGCAAGAATCAGCTGCCAGTAATGTATTTTTGGCAGTGCTTTTGTGGTAGGGGCTAATAAAGATTTTTTTCTTGTCATTTTCATCTAGACCTGCTGTTAATGTAACATCTAGAAAATTCACTGAATTTTTATTCCAAAAATGTGTAAAGGCTAAATTGAAATCATTCACATTAATGCTGTTTATAAAACTGGAGGCTTCCTCCTGTGTTCCTTTCCATATAATGACTAAGTCATCTATATAACGCCCTGTCCACACCAGGCTTTTAGAAAAAAGGTTGGAGTCAGCATATAGGACCAATTCCTCCCATCTGGCCATAACTAAATTTGCCAGAGACGGGGAGAACTTGGCCCCCATGCTGACTCCAGTCTTCTGCAGAAAAAATCTGCTATTAAAAGAAAAATAATTGTGACTGAGTAAAAACCTTACTGCCATTACCAAAAAATCCTTGATTTCTATAGCATAATTACTAAATGTTTCTAAGTGATAAATTAAGGAATCTATGGCCACCCCATGAGGGATCGATGGATATAATGAAACCACATCACTTGTAATCCAGGAGTATTGATCATCCCATACAAAATTTTCCATCATGGTAACTAAAGCTTTGGTATCTCTGATGTAACTAGGGATTTCTTTCACCAGAGGCTGTAAGTAGTGATCCACCCATTCTCCTAATCTCTCTCCCAAAGATCCAATACCTGCCACTATAGGGTGTAGTGGAGGTGGAAATACATCCTTATGGACCTTAGGGAGGGAATGGTAAATAGGAACAATTGGACAGGTGACATGTAAATAGTCAAATAACCTCTGTGTTAGAGTCCCATTGAATAGGCCCTCCTCTAGCAATGCTTTAAGCTCCCCATTAAATTCAATAGTAGGATCATAGAATATTTCTTGATAGGCATGAGAATTCTCAAGGTCTAATAAATTCAACCTTTCATACAATCCTGCATTAAGAATAACTACTCCTCCCCCTTTGTCAGCCTCACGTACTAACAGATCTTTATTACTTATTAGATCCTTTAAAGCCATTCTTTCTTTTGTAGATAAATTATTTCTATTTATAGGAATATTTCTAATTTCTTTATCCAGTTCTATAAGTTCACTTTCCACCAGCTCCTGGAAATCAAGGATTTTTTGGTAATGGCAGTAAGGTTTTTACTCAGTCACAATTATTTTTCCTTTAATAGCAGATTTTTTCTGCAGAAGACTGGAGTCAGCATGGGGGCCAAGTTCTCCCCGTCTCTGGCAAATTTAGTTATGGCCAGATGGGAGGAATTGGTCCTATATGCTGACTCCAACCTTTTTTCTAAAAGCCTGGTGTGGACAGGGCGTTATATAGATGACTTGGTCATTATATGGAAAGGAACACAGGAGGAAGCCTCCAGTTTTATAAACAGCATTAATGTGAATGATTTCAATTTAGCCTTTACACATTTTTGGAATAAAAATTCAGTGAATTTTCTAGATGTCACATTAACAGCAGGTCTAGATGAAAATGACAAGAAAAAAATCTTTATTAGCCCCTACCGCAAAAGCACTGCCAAAAATACATTACTGGCAGCTGATTCTTGCCATCCTCAACATGTGATAAAAAATATCCCCATAGGAGAGCTTATAAGGTATAAACGAAATTCGACTGATCCAAAAACATATAAAAATGCACAGGAATTAGTTAATATGAGACTAAAAAATAGAGGATATCCAATTTGGATGTTACAGAGAGCAACCATAATAGTAAAGGATATTGATAGAAAGGATTTAATAATAAATAAAAAAACAACAAAAAAAATCACAATTTTCAAATAATAAAAGAAATGTTTTCTCTACTCCATATAGTCTTCAGTATAACAACATAGTTTCCATTATAAAGAGATACATTCCAGTGTTAAGCCAGGATCCAAAACTAAAACAACTTATTGCAGAAAACCAAATTACTTATGTAGCAAAAAAAGCAGCTACTTTGCAGGATAAACTATCGCCCAGTCTGTATTTGAATTCCTCGCTGGAAACCAGTGACACCTGGCTGAATTTAAAGGGGTTTTTTAAATGTGGAAATAAGAGATGTACTTGTTGTCAATACGCACATAAAATCAACAAATTTTCCTCATTCCATAGCAACAAAGAATATCCTATTAACAGTTTTCTGAACTGTAATTCCACCTACATAGTATATTTGATTGACTGCACATCATGTTGTAAACAGTATATAGGTTGTACAACGGGAAAACTGAGGAAAAGAATCAGAAGACACATTTCTGATGCTATTAACCCCTCCAGCTTCAATCCATCAGCGGTCTCCAGGCATTTTTCACAATATCATTCTGGTAACTTTGATAGCTTCAGGTTTAAAGCAATAGAATTAGTAACACGGTCTACCAGAGGGGGCGATAGAAAACGTAAACTACTTAACAGAGAATCTGCTTGGATTTTTACTTTGGAAACTAGGATGCCAATTGGCTTAAACAATAGACAAGATTTAATTAGAATTTATTAAAAATCCTAAAATTATGATTCTTATGTTAATAATTATAACCTGCTCTGTCTTAAGTTCATAAATATATTTTTTTTTGAGTAAAAATTTTATTATGGAAGTATTGTGGAGGATAACATGAGAATAAAATCTCTGTACATATATTCTGTTATATCATGTATTGTAAAATATTGTAAAATATATGGAAAAATTACTGCTAGCGTATTAGCTTTTGTTAGGGTTAACACTTGTTTTTAAATAGTTAATTTTATAGGTGGATGCCCACAAGTGTGATCTATTAACACTTAATCAACTATAGCACCACCTATCTTAGGATCTTTTCCTTCCTATATCCCAGAAAAATAGCAATGTGTATTATGGCAATGATAAAGGTTTAGCCGAAACGCGTCTTGCCGTGCGCTTTACAGCAGTAATTTTTCCTATCTCTGCCTATATTTATAATATGCTGCTATGGATAAATATTTTTAATCTACGTTTGAAATAAAGAAAAAGATTTTTATGTACTTCAAACTTGGCTCGCTGGATTCATCTCCTTTTCGCTATCCTTTTAAATGCTTCCCCTGCCTGGTGCCCCATCCTATCATATGCTCCCTATCCTATTATATGCCTTGCCAACCTGGTCCCCCCGTTATTATATGCTCCCCTAGCCTGGTATATGCTCCACCAGTCTGGACCACCATTCTATGATATGCTCCCCTAGCTCGCCAATGGCCTGCGCTGCTGTTGCTCAATTCATACTTACATACATACATAAAAAAAAAAAGTACTCCTCCCCTTTCCCCCCGCTCTCCTGCAGCATGTCATCTGCATTAAATATTTTAATAAAACGGCATCACAGTCAGTGTGTGTACATACCGGGCTATCTGGTGCCAATTTGTTGAAGGCAAGGTGTGCAAAATTGTATTCAATAAAATGTCGCCAGATGCCAGACACGGCGATATGCACAGGCGTGACACTCCTCCTCCTGATCCAATCTCGTCCACTGGAGAGTGCTGACTCCAGCACCAAACTCCTCCTCCAGCCTCATCTTTCTCCAACCTCGTCACACTGGGCCGCCGGTGTGGTAACACTGGATGAGTCCTTCTGACCTTCTGACTCCACCCACACTGTGCAGTCGCAGTCTATACTGGTTTTAGACAGAAGGACCCATCCACTGTTCTGTTATAGATAATGCATGGGGATGTTATTGATTATCTTTAATGGCTTTGATAAATGAAGTTGGTTTTAGAGTTTTTTTCTTATTATTCAATTTTTCATTAAGAGCAATTCTATAGAAGTTGACTATTTGAGGTGACAAGGACCACTGGATGTGCTATGGAGAGCAAAACAGTGACTGGTGACACCTCATGATATTCTTAAGTGAGGCAAGTACTGTATTTTTCGGACCATAAAACGCACTTTTTTCTTCAAATTTGGGAGGAAAATGTGGGGTGTGTCTTATAGTCTAAATGTGACATGTGGGGAGGGGGCAGCGGTGGAGTGGGATCGCACTCGCAGTAACCAAGAAAATGTTGCCGCTGCAGGAATTCGGTGCTGGGTAAACCACGTGGTCCCAATGCTTAAAGTGAAGGAATATTCATTAGCCGCTTCCCCGCCCACCTGTCAGTGCCGAGCATTGGGCGGGGAGCAGCAAATGAATATTCCTTCACTTAATTAGTGGACCCACATGGTTTCCCCAGTGCCATATTCCTGCAGCATCTGGGGAGATCGTGTTCCGAGTGGAGAAGGAAGCGGCAGGAGCAGGGTGCCACAGGAGAGATCGCTGCAGTCGCATACTTGACAGCACAGTGCTCCCATCATTATACGACCTGTGGTGATGTAATGAAGAGGGCAGGCTGGAGTATCACCTGACAGCACCGAGTCCTCCCTCTTCATTATGTCACCACAGGACCTGCAGACACCGCACTAGAAACAAATCAGCTTCCTGTTAAGCCCCCTTCACACATAGCGAGATCGCTAGCGATCTCGCTAAAGAGTCACCGATTCTGTGATGCAACAGCGATATAGGTAGTGATCTCGCTACATGTGACACTTACCTCCGACCGGCCCCCCTGCTGGATATCGTTGATCGGGCAAGATCGTCCTGGTCCATTTCTCTTCGCCGGCTCCCTGCTGGCGCCGACGAGCGACTCCATGGACGCAGGTGGAAGACGTCACCCTTGCTGCGTGTGACAGGTGAGTACGACCGCTGCTGCATCGCTGGTGAGATCTGCCTGTTTGGCAGCTCACTAGCGACCATTTAGCGATGCACCAGCGATCCTGACTGGGTCGTATCGTTGTTGGCATCGCTGATGCATTGCTAAATGTAACGGGGCCTTTACATGACCTGTGGTGAGGTAATAAGAGGCGGCTCTGTGTGGTAATGTGATGCTCCAGCCCTTCATTACCTCACCACAGGTCCTGTAAGCTGTAGAGAGAGATACTTTTGATTTTCTAGAGTGTCTGGCTGCAGGACCTGCACTGATGTGAGTACAGCCTGTACAAATAAGAATTAATTAAAAGTTTAGTAATTACAACACATAAAAAAGAACTCTGCCACTCCTGTGGTGAATTATAACTCGCAGCATGTCCTGCAGATCCTATGGCATGCTGGGAGTTATAGTTCTCCCATGGGATCTTAAAGCAGAAATCCAGTGTTATATTTCAGTGCTGGAGTGGTGCTTTAAATATAAGCCCTGTGCCCCCATTCTTATACTTGTAGGGAGGAGGGCCCCCACAGAGTATCCGGATTGGAACCAAGAGGACCGCCATCTAGGTTCCTAAGGGAACTGTACCCGGGGAACGGAGGAGGAAGGTAAATGGCTAAGAGTGACAGGACAGCAAGGGGAGGGGCGAGTATAACGGGCAGGGAGCGTGCAAGGGAGTCAGTTAGCAGAACGCAGACACGGAGCAAGAGACTGTGGGGGCGTGAGAGAGCCAGAGTGACAAACAGTGACCAGAGAGGAGACCAGCAGCAGAGGGGAGATTTACAGTGGCCTTCGGGGAGGAGGCACCGGGCTTACTGGCAAGAGACTGTCGCTTCACTCCAATCCGGGGTCATGACCTGCCCACGGTCGTCCGCGGCTGTTGCCGCTGTGCTCCAGCCCCTTGCGGCCTGTCCGCTACCTCTCGCGCCCACTGCCGCTTCACTCCAGCCCGCGGTTGCGGCCTGCCCTCTGCTGCCCGTGGACACTGCCGCCCCGCTTCAGCCCGAGGCTGCGGCCTGTCCATCACCGCCCGCAGCTGCCATCATCCCGCTGCAGTCGGCAGTTGGGGCCTGCTCCTCGCCAACAGAGAGACTCTTTGCCCAGCCCCAGGGCGTGCACGTGACCTACCAACCACCACTCCTGGTAACTGCGACACACCCCTGCTTGGTGATTGGAGTCTCCCTGGACCCGCTAACGAGCGGAACCCCGCTGTCTTTACAGGGGGTTACCTCATCAAAGGACTCACCTAGGGCCTGTTGTGCCCCAACCTCTCCTGGGCGCTGGGGCACCCGAAGACTACGCCAGATCTTCAGCAGCTGGGCCCAGCGGCTGCGACGAAAAAATCAGCTTCATCAGAAACGCCGAGGGACGTCAGGACAAATAAGTGACACTATAGGAAATTAGGACCCTTAGTCAGCCATACTGCGGCCCTATAGTAACTGGCCTTTGCCGGGTTATTCGTGTTCTCTTTAATAGTGTTTGGTTGTACTGAGTCCCTGCGAGGACAATTGTTATTTTGTTTTGGTTGCTTGGTATAGCCCTAGCGGCTTCAATATATAAAAGTTACTTCACAAAGTACAACTCAGTCTCGCGTCTCATCACTGCATCCTGTGTACCTGCTATTACCTACATACTCACCCTCCAGCGTCTTCATAAAGTACTTTACAGATACCACACTGGTCCCGCAGCACCATCTTCTACCCGTAGCTTCCAACATAATAACATATAACATACTTTTATATATAATAACACCACATATAATAGTATGTTATTTATGTTATTAAATATTTCACCACATTTTTGCTTCAAATATTTTTTCCCTATTTTCCACCTCAAAATCCTGGGTGCATCTTATACGCTATAAGATGCACCCAGGATTTTGAGGTGGAGAATAGGGAAAAAATATTTGGTGCTAACCTCCATGGGTATTGATCGATGGGTAAAAACCTAAGCAAGCCAAACCAACACATGGTCTCCAGCCATATTAAATAAATGTACAGAGACATGCAAAATTTAAGTGGTTGACTTATCTTTTTAACTGGGTAAAATTGCAAAACACTTAGAAAAGCAAACAATAAAGTGTCCAGTGTCAAGTATACACTTCTGAGCAAGTGATGTGGGGTGTGCCTGTGTAAGGAGATATCCAGTGAAGAGAAAACAGCTGCACTCTGGGAAATTTTGATTTTCAATGCAAACATTTTTTTTTATTATTAAAGACACCACAGGGGAATAGTGTGTTGAGGTAACGTTTCGACCCTATGTCGGGTCTTTTTCAAACCTCACTTAAAGCACAAGAGAAATAGAAGCAATCACGGCAGTATGAATGTGCAGGAGGGGCTAAAGTGCCATATGTAGAAGTCCGGTCTGGCAGGGACCAGGCAGAGGTCCTAAGATGAGCTGGAAGCATGTTTACAAAAAAAGATATAAAAAGGTAAAAATAAAACGACACACAAATATGCAAAACAGTTATGAAATAAAAAGGGAGAAATAATAGAAAATGCCTAATTGTTCTTTTGTTTCCTGAATCATGGATCACAATTAGCATAGGCAGATCCCCAAATGTGAACAACTTTCTTTTGCATATCCAAGCTTTTATATACTTGACCCTGGGTTTGGGTTTCCAGGATGGCCTGAATTCGACAATTTAAATATTGCTGTTTGTGACTGGACAGTGGGGCTAATTTAGGTTCCATGGCCTTGCATTTCAAATATCCTGTGTTTCTAGCTACCCCCGCCATACAGTACATTGGAAATATTCAACTTGGTTATAATGGCTATTTGCTAACCCTTTGAATTTCAGAGTGACCAGGGTGGGATGTCGGGATTGACACTTTTGTACTCATAGCAAAAAAACCTTTGTTCTGAGTTCTTGCAATAATAATGGTAAATCCAGTTGGTCCATTTTGTGTAGTAGCAGTTTGCTGATGGTAAACTCAACTCCATGAAAATACTGTATTTTGTGGATTATAAGACGCACCCCAAATTTTGAGGAGAAAATTCGGAAAAAAACCTTTTTTAATAAAATGGTGGGGCCTCTTATAATCAATGCGTCTTTTTGCATATCGGAGGTGGTGGCTGCAATGAAGCGGGGTCCCAGGGTCACTTCTGAAGGAGGCAAGAGTGGCACGTTGCTGCAGGCCGCAGACTGAGATGAGGGGATGTTCCGATGTGTGCCGCTGCAGGTGAAAATGGATGCGGTGCTTTGTGATGTGGGGGGCTCCGCTGGCATTTTGTGAAAGCCGGAGCACCCCGGCACATTCATTACTGTGATGCGGTGGCCTCAGGGAAAATGGCCACTGGGGGCGGTGCATGCTCAGATTGAGATCTCGGCAACGAGAACTCATCTTGTCACGGCCGCCGCTGATACTCACCTGCCGTGTCCTGTGCGCACCTCCCGGCACGCACCCGCTCCCCGGCGTGTCCCCGCTGCTGACCTCCGGCCTCCCCGATGTCGCTCCCACGCTCCTCTGGCCGGAGCTCTGACGGCGTCATGTGACGCGGTGGCTCCGCCCCCAACATGGCGGCACCCATCGCCTATTTCTGGCAGGCGTCTCCCCAGGTAAGACGCCTGTGTATCGTTCCCGGGCTGCTGTCCTTTTGGCCAGCGCCTTGTACGCTCTCAGGCCCTGCTACGCTTCACCTCCTAGTCCCGGTCAGTTAGGTTTCTTTTGCTGTGCTCTCTGGGTTCGCCCCTCTGGCTGTTTCATTTCCCTGCCTCCTTCCCGGTGTGCTTGCGCCCCTGTGAACTCCTTGTCCGTGCCCTCTCTTACCCGCTCTCTCTCTTGCAGCCTCCAGCCACTACCTGCTTCGAACCCTCCAAGTGTCTGCGTCCTTCTGTCTCCTACCACTGACCTCCCGTGCCGCTGCTCCGCTGACTCTCCACCCTAGTTCCTCTGGTGCTCACCCAGTCGTCCCTTTGGCTCCGGCTGTCACGGTTCCATCCCTTGTGGGCCTGCCCCTAACACTCCCTGTATAGGGGGTGGCCCACCTGGTCCAGCTCGTCCGCAGGGGCTCTGGGGCCGTGACCCAGAGGGTCCACTCCGTGTTGCTCTCCTTGTTTTTTGCCATACGAAACACACTCCGTAACACATCTCCTGAGATCTCAGGACGTGTTCTCGTTGCCCAATCTGAGCATGTGCCGCCCCCAGCGGCTATTTTCCCGCAGGCCACCGCATTGCAGTAATGAATGTGTGGGGAGCTCTGGGAAAATGGAAGCCAGGGGGCGGGGCATGCTCAGATTGAGATCTCGGGACGAGATTTCAATCTGGGCATGTGCCGCCCCAGCCGGCCATTTTCCCTGTGGCCACCGCATCACAATAATAGATATGCGGGGGCTCTGAGCTTTCAGAAAATGCTGGCGGAGCCCCCCACACCACAGAGCACTGCAGCCATTTTCACCCGCAGTGGCGCACATCAGAATACCCCCTCATCCCAGCCTGCGGCATGCAGCAACGCGCCACTCTTGCCTCCTCCAGCAGCAGAGCGGCCGGTAAGGTATATCTGCATTATAAGATGCACCCCCATTTTCCCCCAAAATTTTGGGGAAAAAAGTGCATCTTATAATCCGAAAAATTCTGTATTTCCCTTACAACCAGTAGTCAACAAAATAATCTGTCCCACTTGAAGCAAATTAAAACCTTCAAGCCTACCATTGTCATATTTTTCTTCAAATGGTAACCATTGAACATTTCTTGTATTTTACTAAGACAGTAACGTGTTAATTAAACATCCCTACCCTTTTTATTATCATTTATATTTTCAGGTAGTGGAGTGCTTGCTGTTTTGCTGGTTTCTGTATTTCTAGATAATATGGATGTTAAAAAAAAAGATGATGAAGTGGACATTAAAGATGAACCGTTTTGGATGAAAATATTAGAGACACTCAGGCATCTCAAAGATAAGCGACAGGTTCTGCTTATTCCACTCACAATGTGGAGTGGTTTTGAACAAGGATTCTTGGCTGGAGACTATACAAAGGTATTTTTCTCTATCTAGTTAAATGTAAATGTATTTAGGGAACCACTTATAGTTTCATCGTTTTTAAGGGTAAAGGCAGACAAGTCCATCGAATTCAACCTATAGCCTAACAAAAACCTCATGAAGTAAAATCTAATTGCCCCATATTAGGGGAAATATTCCTTCCCGATTCCACATATAGCAATCAGACTAGCTCTTTGTATTAAAGAGGTTGGCCACTACATTTTATAATGCCCCCATTGATTTAAACCTTGTAAATAAGGATTTTTGTACATGCATACTGCTGCCTCATGTGCCTCTGAGCAGCGCTATCGCTGACTGCTCGGTCCACATCACATGACCCCAACTGCAGCCGCCACTGACATCTGCTGATAGCACGTCAAGTTCCTGAATCCCTTGCAACACTCAGGCGTGACCCAGTCGCTGTCATACCTCTGATTGTCTGGGCTGTCGGCATAGTTTCACTGTGTCAAAGCCCAGTATCTAGCATGCGCTTTCTCTCTCTCCTCTGCTTTCACTGGCCGCAAGCATGTGATGGATACTGGGCTGTGACATGCGGTGAAACATGTAATGTGAAAAAAAAACAAAAGACGAAACAAGGATAACAGAAACCCTCAATTATGCAAAAGCACCAACCAACATTACGAATGAGGATAAGAACAGGAAGGAATAAACTAAACAGGAACAAGGAGATAAACACACATGTACAACAGAACACCTCTACAACAACTTCTCCTCAAAACACCTAGCTCAAGTACACCTCACAGGAAGATGAATGGTCAATAGCAACAACGAACTCCTATTCTGCACAGCGTCTCCTAAGAGCAAGAAAGCAGAGCTTTCACTGGCAAGACAGCGAGGGTCTGGCCAGGTTTTTTAGGAAGAGTTAACAACCAGATCAGAAGCAGCTGAAATGGAGCTGCATGTTTCTGACCATCATAGAAAGGGTCATTAACCCCTTCAGCATCAGAAGAAACTAAATTCATTTAATATAGGATTCAAACACCCAGGCTAAATGGAAGATCTGTGATTTCACAATACGCAGTGATCTTCTTCCATCAGATCTCCCTGGTTGGCATGACATAGTCGTGACAGCATCGTAGCCAATCACCAAGCTTTATGACTGTGGACACTTCCTGCTGCATCACAGCCATGCCAAGTATTGGCATCGCTGTGACAGAGTAGTGTAGCATGTGAGACAGCTTGTATAAAGGCAGTGTAAGGAGGTGAGACAGGATGGAGTCAGCGGTGTGCGGTGCCCTTTAAGGCCGGAACTATTGGGGCTGTCACCACTGCTAGCGGGGGAGACTTCCTCTGAGAGGGAGAGACCATCTGGTCAGACAGCAGGGGGGTGTGGGGTATTTAAGAGGGCCTGAGCATGGGAATGGGTCAGACTTGGCGGGAAGGCAACAGGAGACAGTTTACTCCCTCTCCACAGTTTCTACTGATGACTCCTCTGTTCCCAGACCTCCACGTGCTGACTCTGAGAATACTCTTGACGCTATTGAATTACTGTCTGCTACTGTACTGCTGACTGCCCCTGTTTTACCCAAGATACCAAAACAACAGCTCAAGGACTATTCTGAACTACCGCAGATTGTTGTGGCTAGTGCACGTGCTTGCGATCTGTGCCCGGCGCCATTTCTGGGACATTCAAGCAAAGGACTGTTTCCACGTTCCAGCATACCACAGACAAAGAGGACTGAATCCTTCGGCACTGTCTGGCGGCAGTGTTATTTGTTTCTTCGTAATGGAGCCAGAGACTTTGTGCATCGTTTGAGACATCGCCGAGACATAATCCAGCCTTCCCCCTGTCAAAGCTCCAACCGATAAGTGTTACGTTTATCTTGTATAACCTTTTGCCATTGCCTTTACCTCCCTGCGAGGAGTATTACTGTTATTGATTGTTTAGTAAATACTTGTTAACCCTTTCTCTGTCTCCGGGTACTCACTGCATCAAAAGAACTGCTGTCTCCTTTACAGCAGGATCACAGGTTGCACTGCCATAATCATTGTTGTCAGTCAGGAGAAAAGGGTGCCATACAGCCTAGCATACAGTGAATATCCAACCTTGTGTATAGTGACTGTACAGCCTGAGGCACAGTGCACTTTCAGTATGGTGTCTGTCCAGCCTGGTGCACAATGTACTTCCAGCATGTTGTATACTGACCGTCCAGCCTGGTACATGGCCCACTTCGAGAGTGGTGTATAGTGCCTATCCAGCCTGTTGCACAGTGCACATCCAGCATTGTGTATAGTGTCCATAAATATGAAAAGAGCATGAAATGAGGGATATGGTCTTGGTGCTGCTCATGGTGATGATAGAGCTGGTGAAGGGAGAGGACATAGTCATTCTGTACTTACTACATGCCCAAATCCAACTACTTCCTCTGGTGCATGCAGGCGCCAAGACATTTGCCATCTTTTCATAAGCACGAGTAATGCTGGCAGAATGGTGAGGCCACAAGATGTTGAAAAAGTGGTCGATTGAGTGGTTGACAATGACTTCAGTTCCATGTCATTGTCTTCCACCAGTTCCCCTGCAGAAAGGGCAGATTTGGCACCCTAGGACCATGGTCTTCATTTTTCCACCTCAACTCCTTGCAAAACAGCCAATCTGTGTGAGCCTCAAGTTATGCAGCAGTTTTTCTGCTGTTTGATGACTCTGCTGACTGGGGTTCCATGACCCACCCGCCTGGCCAAGTGGATGAGACAGAGTGCACTGATGTCCAACCACTCATTATGTCGGAGGATGAGTACATAGGAGGGCCAATGCACACAGCGGCGGAAAACTGCAGCATATATGTGAGGATGAGGAAGATCAGGTGCCAACTGCTGTGTTGTTCTGTAGTGTGGTAACCAGCAAGAAGAGCAGAGGTCTGAAATGGGTGGAAGATCGTGCAGGGGATGATGAGATCCTAGACCCCACATGGAGTAAAAGCCATCATAATGTCATGCTCAGTTTGGAAAAAAAGGAGGTATTTACGCTGCTCCAGAAGCGCAGCAAAAGAGAGAGCAGGGTGGAAAAACACAGAGGACAGCCCCTAGCCAGTATATCGGTTGCTACTGCCCACTGTGCAAAGGAAATGAGCATGTGGCGCCCCAGAGGGTTCAGTCGCCACAGAGTTACTGCACCTCCTCCTGAGGTGTGGAGCCCCACCATCCAGGTAAGGTGGAGACTCCTGACCACGCTCCAACACCTGCACCCCACACCACAAAGTAGTGTAGCAAAGCACCTTCGGCGGCTCCCTGCTTGGAGTGTAGCATAGTACCCCTTGGTGGCTCCCTCCTTGGAACACGAAACGTGCTGGGAGGTGGGTGGAGATTAGTTCACCTAAAAGAGCGGGAAGAGTTAAGTTCAGTCAGTCATTCACTCAGTCAGAGAGTCAGGATGTAGACGGACGGAGTGTGAGAAAGAGAAGATCCCCGGGAGAGGGATGGAGGAAGGAAGTGCTGCAGCAGGCCACAGTGATCTTGGTCTGCTGGCACAGGAAAGAGACAGAGAAAGGATGCTTGATTCTCCATTGGGAAGAAGGATTAGCACGGAACGTGAGGAGAATAAGAGAACAAGGACCAGGGTTAGAGGAGAACCCTTTTTAAGTTCTAAGCGCAAGGCCGGGGTCCGGTCCCCGAGGTTGTACGGATACTAGTGGTCCTGCAGCAGACACCGGAGGAATAGAAGTAGTGACCACGTTATTTCCACACAAGACTTGGGGGCACAACAGCAACATATTGGTAAACCGGGACTTAGTAGCAAGGAGTCCCCGAAGCAGGCTACAGCTGTCTGCCGTACAAGTAGAGTTCATAGGAACATCTGACAGGAGGCAATCCAATGTAACTCAGTACTGAGAGTACTTCATTCTTAGGCGCTATAAGAGGAGACGTTCAGAAAAGGCACATATGTTGGCGGAGTGCTGGAAAGGAGTACTTCATCTTGTCTGGAAGTTGGCTGAGCTCCTGACCCGGAGGACACGGCACGGATGCGGGCACCTGTACCTGCAACAGACTGTGAGTAAAGCTTTGGAACTACATGCCCTGGTGTCCTCCGCTTATTCCGGCGCCAACCTGCCCAGCACGGCTACATCCCTTGGGCCTGACACTACACCATCTACGTGTCACTTCACCTACACTGCCTTGGGACTACAGCCCTGCCTCTGGAGGGCTATAACATCACTGCTGCACCACACCATCTGTCCCAGAGGATCTGTCTGCAGTGTCGGCTTGCATCTCTATTGCCAAACACCACAGGTGGTGTGGCGACCCTGAGGCTCAGTCGCCACAGAGGTACTGCACCTCCTCCTGAGGTGTGGTATCCCACCATCCAGGTAAGGTGGAGACTCCTGACCACGCTCCAACACCTGCACCCCACACCACAAAGTAGTGTAGCAAAGCACCTTTGGCGGCTCCCTGCTTGGAGTATAGCAAAGCACCCCTTGGTGGCTCCATGCTTGGAACACGAAACTTGCTGGGAGGTGGGTGGAGTTAGATTACATTACAAGGAGCGGGAAGAGTTTAGGATGAGAGGACAGTTGGTTAGGGAGTTGGAGAGAAGAAGATACCTCGAGAGAGGGATAGATGGATGGAAGTGCTGCAGCAGATCCCAGTGACCTGGGTCTGCTGGCACGGGAAAGGAAGAGAGAGAGCAACATACTGTAGACTGAAAGCCTGATTCTCCATAGAAAGAAAGATTAGTATGGAACGTGAGGAATAAAAGGGAACAGAGGACGTGGGTTAGAAGAGAACCCTTCCTAGAAGTTCCAAGCGCAAGGCCAGGGCCCGGTCCCCGAGGTTGTATGGATACTAATGGTCCTGCAACAGACACCGGAGGAATAGAAGTAGTAACCACTTTATTCCCACAGAAGACTTGGGGGCACAACAGCAACTGGATAGTGAGCCGGGACTTAGTAGCAAGAAGTCCCCGAAGCAGGCTACAGCTGTCTGCCGTACAAGTAGAGCTCATAAGAACATCAGACAGGAGGAACTCCAGTGTAACTCAGTACTTCATTTAAAGGCGCTATAAGAGGAGATGTTCAGAAAAGGCACATATGTTGGCGGAGTGTTGGAAAGGAGTATTCCATCAGACCTGGAGGTTGACTGAGTCCCTGACCCGGAGGACACGGCACGGAGGCTGGCGCCTGTTTGCACAACAGACTGTGAGTAAAGCTTTGGAACTACATGCCCTGGTGTCCTCCACTTATTCCTGCACCAACCTGCCCAGCACTGCTACATCCCCTGCGCCTGACACTACACCATCTACGTGTCACTTCACCTAATCTGCCCTGGGACTACAGCCCTGCCTATGGAGGGCTATAACATCACTGCTGCACCACACCATCTGTCCCAGAGGATCTGTCTGCAGCGTCGGCTTACACCTTCATTGCCGAACACCACAGGTGGCGTCACAAATCACTTATAAACTTTCATCACCATAAGCACGCTCAAGCAACCCCTTTTACAATGGGCGCCCAGGGCCACGGCCGGGTTACAGCTGCCGTGACATCTCCCATTGAAGCTCATCAGGCCCGGTACTGAGTACCCCACAGCCCTGGGTGTGAGGGTGACCCATTTTTGGCGTCACGAACAGGATGACGAAACCAGATGCCATCGGGTTCTGTGTGCCTACGATTTATTGAACTAAAAAGCTTCTGGAAATGTGCAGAAGACCCCATTTAAAGTAATAGACTGTGAAATGAATGCTAAAAATGGCCACCGGTGCGGTGAAGAAGGGCGTGACAATATGGGTGGTTCTAAGAAAAGGGTGAGGACTGTCTTGGGCCTCCCCTGTCTGAATTTCTACGCGACAGCAACATGGCCCACCCCCCGAGGGGTTCGTATACTGGCTTGGTAATGGAGGAGCAGGAAGAAGACACCACCCTCAGAAGGAGGGGTGAAAGCCAGTGGCGGGAAAAGAGCCCAAGAAGGAGGAAGAACGCCAGAACGCCATATTGAAAGGAGAAGGGAGGATGCCTGCGGAGCGTGAGGAGGTTGAGCTGAATCTCCCCGGCGCAATGGCTGAAGGCTCGGACCCGGCTTTCAGGATGGACTGTCAACAGCTGGAGCAGGAGATTGCCCTGTTGACTCACGAACTGCGGCTGAAGCAGGAGGTGCTCTGGAGGAAGAAGTGGCATCCCGCCCTGGAGGGGCCTACACCCGCTGTACTCCAGTCACCGGTACCCGCCATCGCTGCATCGGATCTTCCCCAGACAAACCCGGTAGAGCCTGTGAACACTGCAATACCACCGGCAGCATCCCCTGCAATCTCTCCGTTACCACAGCCGCTGTGTGAGGCATTGGGAGCTGAAGCAGAGGAAGAGGAGCTCCCGCCTGGACATGACGCGGCCGCACAGGTCCCACCGGAGACCCCCGGAGACCGGACAACTACAACTACCACCGCTGCCCCTGTGGACACCCCTGCAGCTGCCCACCGTCTCAGGCCTCCACCGGAACCGCAACACCACCAAGAGGCACCAGGTATGGCCGTCGGCCCTGAAGTTAGGGAAGCCACTGGGTTCCTGCCAGCCACTGCAGCCGGACAGGTGGTGTTGGACTTGGTTTGGGACTGGGATATCAGTCCCCGGGGGGAACACCTGAACCCCTGAAAGTGGTGCCACGGTCCACAGTGGGCAGGGGCCGGTCCCGGGAAGAGGAGGAGGAAACGAGCGCCCGATGCCGGGAGATCATCCGCCAGCTGGCAGCCGAGCAGCGGGAGAGAGAACAGCGGAGGTTGGCTGTGCTGGGCCCTGATCTGGACCACAAGGAGAAACCCTGTGCTGGTCACTATGGGTCCCGGGACTCAGCAGGATGGGGCCAGGTCCTCAACGTGAACCACGAGCGAGGGTTCATCACCGACCCTACATGGATCTCCGACCTGTTCTTTAGCCAGAGAGACGTAAAATCCCATCTCCGGAAAGGACACCCTGCTCGAGACCTGCAACCGGGGGAATATGTGACTTTTACACGGCATGAAGGGCTCCGTGGTTGGTATGCTTTAAACGTACGCCGGATACCAGAGGATTTCCTCGCCACCTTCAGGAAGGAAAAGGCCTGCACTTCTCCGGTAACTCCCACCGTGATCTCCAAAACTGTGTTGGTACCCACGCTCATAAGCCAATCTGTACCAATCCAGCGTCCCCTGCTGTACCTCAGGCAGCATCTTCAACCACTGCATTCACATCTGGTGGGCACCCAGAGCATCTCCCCTGGAAGCAGCCAAAGCAACCAGCTTCCGGAAACCCAGGAGGGGATAACTAGCTATAATGTTGATTTGAACTAACTTTTGTTGCCCAGGAGGGTATTAGCAAGTTTCAAGCTTTTACATTTTTTCTAATTTTGATTATGATGTTTATTTGTTGATCCTGTTGTAGCCCAGTTTTATTGGCAGCTTTCTTCTATTACCTTTGAACTGTGGAGATTATGGACGCTGAGTGATCCGGAACTGCTAATGTAAATAGTTTGCACCTCTTTAGGTGCCTTCTCTTGGTTTTACATAGGAACCTCACCTTGGAAAAAGGACTACTTCGTTATAGGGACATTGTCAGACATGATGGCTGATCCAATGTCTACTCTTTGAATTATTAATAATGCTTAGTATTTTTGAACAAGAAACTAGAAAGTGATAATGTGTAGTAACAGTATTATTGACAAATTTTATAGGGTTCGATTGAGAAAGAAATATAGAGAATGTTTTACAATACGTGAATAAAGATGTGAGAATTGAATAAAAGTATGCAGGTGATGAACCAGGTGCTGACGGTTGTCACTCATTAAGGAAGTAGAAAGTGTAACAGATAACAGAAAAGAAATGTGTTGCTAGAAAATGTGTTCTGATAGTTAATTTGCTTCCATAGCACTTTAAATTAGGTAGCATAACTTTCAATATAGATAGACAGTTAAATTGTTTGTAACGTTCAAGAAACAGTGCCTCCCACATTGGGAAGTTTAGTATAAGATATGTTTATTATGCAATATAAAAATTTGTATGTTCCTGTATTGTCAACTGTGCTTGCCTTGCAGCATGCGGACGTGCTGTGTTTAACGGGGGGGTATGTGGCGCCCTTGAGGCTCAGTCGCCACAGAGGTACTGCACCTCCTCCTGAGGTGTGGTATCCCACTATCCAGGTAAGGTGGAGACTCCTGACCACGCTCCAACACCTGCACCCCACACCACAAAGTAGTGTAGCAAAGCACCTTTGGCGGCTCCCTGCTTGGAGTATAGCAAAGCACCCCTTGGTGGCTCCCTGCTTGGAACACGAAATGTGCTGGGAGGTGGGTGGAGTTAGATTACATTACAAGGAGTGGGAAGAGTTTAGGATGAGAGGTCAGTTGGTTAGGGAGTTGGAGAGAAGAAGATCCCTGGAGAGAGGGATAGATGGATGGAAGTGCTGCAGCAGATCCCAGTGACCTGGGTCTGCTGGCACGGGAAAGGAAGAGAGAGAGCAAAATAGACTGAAAGCCTGATTCTCCATAGAAAGAAAGATTAATACAGAACGTGAGGAGTAAAAGGGAACAGAGGACGTGGGTTAGAAGAGAACCCTTCCTAGAAGTTCCAAGCGCAAGGCCAGGGCCCGGTCCCCAAGGTTGTATGGATACTAATGGTCCTGCAGCAGACACCGGAGGAATAGAAGTAGTGACCACTTTATTCCCACAGAAGACTTGGGGGCACAACAGCAACTGGATAGTGAGCCGGGACTTAGTAGCAAGAAGTCCCCGAAGCAGGCTACAGCTGTCTGCCATACAAGTAGAGCTCATAAGAACATCAGACAGGAGGAACTCCAGTGTAACTCAGTACTAGGAGTACTTCATTTAATGGCGCTATAAGAGGAGACGCTCAGAAAAGGCACATATGTTGGCGGAGTGTTGGAAAGGAGTATTCCATCTGGCCTGGAGGTTGACTGAGTCCCTGTCCCGGAGGACACAGCACGGAGGCTGGCGCCTGTTTGCACAACAGACTGTGAGTAAAGCTTTGGAACTACATGCCCTGGTGTCCTCCACTTATTCCTGCGCCAACCTGCCCAGCACTGCTACATCCCTTGCGCCTGACACTACACCATCTATGTGTCACTTCACCTACTCTACCCTGGGACTACAGCCCTGCCTGTGGAGGGCTATAACATCACTGCTGCACCACACCATCTGTCCCAGAGGATCTGTCTGCAGCGTCGGCTTAAATCTTCATTGCCGAACACCACAGGTGGCATCACGAATCACTTATAAACATTCATCACCATAAGCACACTGAAACAACCCCTTTTACAATGGGCGCCCAGGGCCACGGGCTGGGTTACAGCTGCCGTGACATCTCCCATTGAAGCTCATCGGGCCCGGTACCGAGTACCCCACAGCTCTGGGTGTGAGGGCGACTCAGTGGCGTCACGAATCACTTATAAACTTTCACCACAGTAAGCACACTGAAACAACCCCCCTTTGAAATGGAGCCCCAGGGCCAAGGACCGGGTCACCGCTGCCGTGACGACCCCCGTTGAGAAGATCAACCGGCCCGGTACCGAGTACCCCACAGCCCTGGTGAGTGAGGGCGCTCAAACTACACCAAAGCCAGCACAAAGGAACTCCCCGGCATTCGATTTCTTCAGCCAATGTGCTGATGACAAGACATGGGTAGTTTGCACTCTGTGCTGTCAGAGCCTGAAGCAAGGCATACATCATCTGAACCTGAGACCCATCTGCATGATGAAGCATCTAAAATTTAAGCATGAGCTACAGTAGCGTACACAAGTTAAAAAGCATGATAGATTAGAGCCTCCACCTGCTCCTTGTTCTGCTGCAGTTTCGGACTCTTTCTCCAGCTTTCTCTCATGATCAAAAGGGCCACCTGTCTCCCTGCAAAGAGGATGTGACAGCATCACCATTACCACCACCAGTGTCACCAAGCATTTACACACCATCTCATGGAAGTGTTCAGCTTTCCATTCCCCAAATCCTTGAGAGAAAGTGGAAATACCTCCCTAGCCTACGAACCATGTTCCTGTCTGACAGCATTTCAAAATTATTCGACTTGAAAATGCTTCCATTCCGGCTGGTGGAGACGGACAATTTAAAAAAACTGATGGCACTGGCAGTCCCACAGTATATTGTTCTAAGCAGCTATTACTTTTTCAGGCAGGCCATCTCTGCCCTGTAAACACATGTGGCTTGTTACCACGGCTGGTCAGGAGACAAATCTCAAGGAGTGGACCCTCTGGACCGTGGCACCGAGGGGCCCCGGGCAAGCTGCCAGGTGGAGCCGACCCCTATACAGGGATCGTTAGGAGCAGGCCCAGGGGTTCGGGTACCACGATAGCCGGTACCGAGAGGGGCGGCTCAGGATGGACTGGAGTAGGAGTGCAGGACTGAAGCGTAGACAACAGAGCGGGATCACTGGAGACTGGACCGGAGTAGAACTGCTGGACTGGAGCATAGACAACGGGATGGAGCAGGAACACAGGAGGCAGGACTGGAGTAGGACTGGAGTAGGACTGTAGGACTGGAGTGTGGATAGCAGGATGGAGCAGGAACACCGGAGGCAGGACTGGAGTAGGACTGAAGGACTGGAGTGTGGATAGCAGGGTGGAGCAGGAACACCAGAGGCAGGACTCGAGTAGGACTGAAGGACTGGAATGTGGATAGCAGGATGGAGCAGGAACACCGGAGGCAGGACTGGAGTAGAACTGCAGGACTGGAGCATAGACAACAGGATGGAGCAGGAACACAGGAGGCAGGACTGGAGTAGGACTGTAGGACTGGAGTGTGGATAGCAGGATGGAGCAGGAACACTGGAGGCAGGACTGGAGTAGGACTGAAGGACTGGCGTGTGGATAGTAGGGTGGAGCAGTAACACCGGAGGCAGGACTGGAGTAGGACTGAAGGACTGGAGTGTGGATAACAGGATGGAGCAGGAATACCGGACTGCGGGGCTACTGCAGGGACCACGGAAGGCAGGACTGGTCTGCGAGGCTACTGAAGGAATCACTGAAGACAGGACTGCGAGACTGCAGAGAGCACACGAGGAAGCAGGGCCCAGTGTGCTAGCAAACACAATGATCAGGCGCCTCCCTCAGGGGGGAACGGCTTGATATGGCCCTGTCAGGTCTGCCATTGGTCTGTAGGTGCTTCCGGGTCAGGACATTGCCGGAGCACAAGTAACAGGAGGGAGGCGCGGCCGCGGCCTTTGGTGCATGCACATTGCATGCAGAGACCCCGTCGGCCGCGAGCCTGTCAGAAGGGACCGCCGTGGCTGTTGGGCGGCAGGGGGCTGTGGTGTGGGAGCGGAGGCTGGGTGAGTATGCGGAGGCGGCGTGACATGGCTGACCAAATATGGTGTGCACTGCGCAATGCTATCAGTGGCAAGGTACATATAATCACAAATACATTGACCAGTAAACACGGCAAGGGATGCTACATCTCCCTAACTGCCCTCTTGGTAAATCTAGTGCCTGCTGGCCCAGAGGTGAAAGGCATTGTAGTGCATGTCCTACCACCACTGAGGTTTGCTGGACGTTCCTCTGTACAGGTTGCCTCTTCCTCCTACTCTGCTTCCTCCACCACCTCATCCACTGACAGCAAGACCTGCACCACCAACTTGAGCACAGCCAGGGGAAAACAACTGCAGGCAGTTTGGAAACTGATCTGTGTAGTGGACAGATCCCATACCAATAAGAGCTGACAGAAGAGTGGCTGGTGCCACTAAACCTCAAGCCCGGCCTGGTGGTGTGTGATAACTGGCAAAATCTGGTAGCAGCTCTGGGCCTAGCCAGTTTGATGCATATCTGTTGCCTGGTGCATGTGCTTAATTTGGTCATGCAGAGCTTCCTCAAAAATTACCCAGATACGTACAATCTGTTGGTGAAAGTGCGTGCAGTGCGTGCGCACTTTCAGCATTCTCACCCTGATGCTGCTCACCTGTCTTTGTTGTAGTGTCTTACTGTCTTCCCACTCATCATCTCACATACAACAAACCAACAAGGTGGAACCCCACCCTGCATATGCTGGAGAGGCTGTGCGAGCAGCTGCAGCAATAGTAGAGTTTCAGCTGCAGCACGCACGGTTGAGTTGCTCTGCGGAACAACCCCACTTTACCACCAATGAGTCGGCCTCCATGCGGGATGTGTGTGCTGTGCTGCACTACTTTGAATATTTCAGCATTGACCATGTTGCTGATGACATCATCATCAGCATTACGATACCACTTGCAGGCAATGATGCATGAGGTAGTGACACAGGAGGAAGAGGAGCAGGAGAAACAGGGATCTTTTTCAATGTTATCAGGTCTGTTGTCCACACAAGGCTCAGAGGATGGGTTGTTGTACCAACAGTGGCAGGGTTCACAAGAGTCCAGCCAGAGGGCAGTTTTGGAGGATGAAGAGAAGGATGACCAGCTGTGTTCAAAGCAGGGTGATTCTTCGAGCAGCTTACAGGCATTACTGAAGCAGAGCTGGGGGGATAGTAAGAATCAAGACAATATACTTGGCACCGAGGACAGCTTGTCGTTGCCTCTGAGCAACCTGGCACACATGAGCGAATACATGCTGCAGTGCCTGCACAACAACAGCCCAGTTGCCCATATTGTCACCAGTGCAAATTAATGGGTGGCCACCCTGCTGGATCACCGCTAAAATGACAACATACCTTAATTGATTCCGTCACTGAGTTGGATCAAAAAATGTGTCAATACAAGCACTCGCTGGTAGAGAAACTACTGATGACTTTCCCAACTGACAGCAGCCACTCAACAGAAGAACAAGACAGAGTCAGAGGAGGAAGTAGCCAACACAGCTGGGATACTGCCTCCAACTCTAAAGGCAGGGTTATCATGGCCGCAATTTGGCAAAACTTCATGAGCACGTCACATCTGGCACCACCATATGATACTACCCATATCAGCAAGACGCAGTATTTCCACATGGTGGAAGAGTACGTGTGCACACATATCCACTTACTGACTGATGGGTCTGCCTCATTAAATTATTAGAAGTTCAAATTGGACAAATGGCCCGAGCTTGCCCTGTATGCCTTGGAGGTGATTGCCTGTCCTGCAGCAAGTGTCATGGCAGAACTTGTCTTTAGCACCGCAGGTGGTGTCCTCACAAACAGGCTCATCTGCCTGTTCACAATGTGGGGAAGCTAACATTCATAAAAATGAATCAGGCATAGATCAAATGGGACTTCTCAGTACCTTTGTCTGACTAGACAATTAGTCCAGCCGCACCCAGCCATGGTTGCACTCTATTTTGCATTTGTTTCATTTTTATGCATCCCTAAATTTAAACAGAAAAAAAACAAGACAATAACACAGTGTTGGCCCTCTCACTCTCTTCCACGCACACCACCACATCCACCTCCACCCCCTCATCCAGATGGACCTCTGCCTCATGGTTCAATTTTGTTTATTTTTGTTTTATTTTTTGTCTCTATTATTTTGAGTCATTTGCCTAAAAAAAAAGATAAGTGTGAGCCCCATCCTTCCCTTCCACTTACACCATCACGTCCACCTCCACCTCCTCCTGTCATGGTTCAATTTTTTAAAATTTTGTTTTGTTTATTTTTTATCTCTGTTATTTTAAGTCAGTTGCCTAAAATAAAATAGAAGTGTTGGCTCCCTCTCCCCCTTCTACCTACACCACCACGTCTACCTATACCCCTTCCTCCACTTGAACCTTTGCCTCGCCTCATGATTCTATTTTTTTATTTATTTATTTTTAAATCTCTGTTATTTTAAGTCATTCCCCTATCCTTTTTTGCTTGCAGGCCAATTGATTTATACTCTTGCCCCCATTTTTCTTCCTTTTGCAGCCCCCGAAATCTTGCTACTACCTTTTTACAGCCATTTTATAGCATGAAAATTCGGGTCTACACTAGTGATAGGCAAACTTGTGGATATTTGGGTCCACAGGTTTGGCCGAACATTTAAAAAAGTTTGGTTTGGGTACCAGAATGGTACCCGAACCCGGATATCATTCAGATGTTCATCCTTTGCTTGCCATTCTGCTACAACTCTCAGCTGTCAGAATTATCAGGGCTAGTTATCAAGAATAGAGGGGTCCCACCCCGTTTTTTAAAATTATTTAAATAAATAATTTAAAAACAACATGGGGTCACCCCCATTTTTGACAACCAGCCAAGCTAAAGCAAACAACTGGCAGCTGGTATTCTCCTACTGGTAAGACGCCATGGATGTTGGTCCCCTCAGCCTAAAAATAGTAGCCCCTAGCCACCCCAGAAAAGGTGCATCTATTAGGTGCGTAAATTTTGGTGCTTTGCCCGGGTCTTCCCACTTTCCCGTGTGCTTGCAAATGAGGAAATGGTTGTGGGATTGATGTCAGCTGTTTTATGGCTGCTGACATCAAGCCCATAGATTAGTAATGGAAAGACTTCTATAACATGCCCCCATTACTAACCCCATGGTTAGATTGTAAAAAAGACACAGCCGGAATAAAATCCTTTAATTGAAATAATGACACAGATTCCTTTATTTGAAATAAAAATAAAAACACAGTTATACTCACTTACACTTATTCCATTGAAGCCATTGTTGCCTGTAAAAAATAGAAAATAATAAACACCCATATACTCAACTTACGCCTAATCCACCAATGCCCATGTCCCCTGGAAAAGAAGAAAAATAATAAACAACTATATCCCTCACCTGCCCGACATGAAGATAATCCATACTGTACCAAAAAATCCAGATGATTTGGATAGTGGTCACATCAGTGATGCCACTGCTATCCCCACCAGCTGAAAATTTATCCTGCAGTGAGAAGTGCCATAAGTGAGGTTCATCAGGTTTGAACTCCTGTGAACTTTCTCATGGCAGCTCAGCGCTAGACACTGCAGGAGCAAATATGCTCCTGTCAGTGTGAGCCAGGTGATGGGAAAAGCAGTCACCAATATGACTGCTCTTCAAATCATCTGACTCATGGAACAGTATGCATTATCTTCACATTGTACAGGTGAGGGAGATGGGTATCTGTGGATTAGGGGTAAGGTGAGTATATGGTTGTTTATTTTTTTTGTTTTTTTACATGTGACAATGGATTCAGTGGAATAGGTATAAAGTGAGCATAACTGTTCTTTTTATTTTAAATAAAGGAGTCTTTATCATTATTTCAATTAAAGGATTTTATTCTGGCTCTATCTTTTTTACAATCTAACTATGGGGTATCTTATTATTAGCAGGCAGTTGAATATAACCTTTATTTTTTA
This sequence comes from Dendrobates tinctorius, assembly GCF_039654945.1. Classification (NCBI taxonomy): domain Eukaryota; kingdom Metazoa; phylum Chordata; class Amphibia; order Anura; family Dendrobatidae; genus Dendrobates; species Dendrobates tinctorius. Next base: position 1,575,216 of record NW_027361808.1, on the reverse strand, counting down.
TTTTTACATTAATAAATGGGTAAAAGAGGGTCTGGGAGTGTTTATTTCAATTAAAGAACTTTTCTGTATGTGTGTCTTTATTAAATTACACAACGGGATTTGTAATGGGGGTGTCTGATAGACACCTCTCCATTACTTACCTCTGTGCTTAGTGTCAGCAGACATAAAACAGATGACATCAACCACAAAACTATTACTCCACTTGCCAATGCACCAGGGCATGTGAGAAGAGCTGGGCAAAGAGCCAGAATTGCAGCATCCAATGGATGCACATTTTTCTGTGGTGGCTGTGGGCTACTATTTTTAGGCTGGGGAGGGCTAATTTCCATGAACCCCTCCCAACCTGAGAATACCAGCTCCTAGCTGTCTGCTTGGCTAGTTATCAAAAATAGAGGGATTCCGTGCTTTTTTAATTATTTATTTAAATAATATTAAAAAACGTTGTGGAGACCCCTCTATTTTTGATAACCAGCCAAGATAAAGCTGACAGCTGAGGGTTTCATTGGTTATCAAGAATAGAGGGTACCCAACACAATTTTAAAATTTTATTTATTTATTTGCTAAATGGACAGGTATCGGCTGGTGAATACTCTCATCATCGTTGACTGCTCCCATTGCTATCAGCAAGTCCAGGAGTATGCTGATGAGAGTTGTACTCATCAGCCAACGACTGACTGGTGGTAACCCTTTCACCCTGATACCTCATGCAACAGCCCCAATTGGATTTTTGCTGAACCACACTCAGGTGCCGCAAATATCAGCTTGGTAGATGCTTAATGTTGGAAAACTGTAAGGATAGTAACACAGATCGTTGACTGAAAATAAGTGCAGGCCTGCCGGTCTGGGAACCCTACTGCTACAGGCAACACACATGAAGTATACCTAACTTGGAGTGCAAACATTTAAAAAAAATTACAGCTACACACCGCTAAAATGGCATAATTTTCCCCAGAGTAGAAAATAGTATATTGGGCCTCTGACACCCCTTCCTCTAAGGGCAACCCACCAGATGGAGACCCAACTTGGAATTTCCACATTTCCAAAAATTATTGTCACACACCACTAAAGCGGCATCAATTTCACCAGAGTACAAATTGTATAATGAGTCGTTGACACCCCTTACACTACAGGCAACCACCAGATGGAGTCCCAACTTGGAGTCTCCACATTTCCAAAAATTAGTGCCACACAGCACTAAAGTTACATCAATTTCACCAGAGTAGAAATAGTATAATGGGCTTCTGACACCCCTTCCACTACAGGCAACCCACCAAATGAAGACCCAATATTGTGCTTCCACATTTAAAAAAAATAGTTTGTAACATTATCAGCAGTAGCAACAGCAAGCTCAAAAGCCACAACAAAGGTATCATTGACTGCAGTAACGCAAGATCAATGCATCACACTAAAAACAACAACATAGCCTACTTTGCCCAGTCTGCAACTGGGATTCAAAAGTCATTTGAGATCCATGACTTGATGAAAGCTAGGCAGTCTACACTTTCAGGGGACAGCCAGATGTGCTCATACATCAGGATACCACCATCAGTGCTGAATACATGATCTGAGAGAATGCTGGCTGCTGGGCATGACAAAACCTCCAAGGCATGACAGGCAAGCTCGGGCCACTCTTCCAAGTTCCCCCTGAAGGCAATGATATTGAGCTCGAGATACTCCTGCAACATCCTCTCCAGTCATTTATAATGTGTCAGACTTGTACTCTCTTCTGCTGGTGCACTTACTTGTCTAACAAATGTGTGAAATGACTCACAGAAATTGTGTCTGCCACTTACACTGTTGCTGCTAATATTTTTGTGTTAATGACTTGACATTCCCAGGGTTGACTTAATGTTCCCAGTGGTTTTTCCCCAAGACTCACTGCTGTCTTGGGGAAAACCACTCTTAAGATTGTCTCCAAACATGTTTCAATACTCTAGCATGCACGCATCCCTTTCTGGGGAGGAGGCATCTGTCAAAATTTACTCTTGTACCACGGATCTAACAGAGTGGCAACCCAGTAGTCAGAATTATTTCTAATCCTTTCAATACAGGCATCATGTTGCAGATAGTGTAGCAGGAAGGTGTTCATGTATCAGGTGCTTTCATAAGGTTCAAGTCTATAGTGTGTTGGTGGTGGGGTAGCACTCAAGCTTGCTTCCTCCATCCCCTCCCACCAACCATAAACAACAGAGAGGGTATCATTATCCTCTTTATCTCCTGACTGTTGCAGACCCATCACCTCTTCCTCCTGGTCCTCCTCTATTTGTTCCTTGGCTACTGCACCTTCACTAACAGTTTTTCTGGTACCATGAGCCCCGTTCGATAGCTGTAATCCACCCTCCCCTGGCATTCGCCTGTGCGGCGATAGTCCGTAACTTAGAGATACTATTATTACTAACACATCCTCCTCTGCTCCCACCTGTTACTCTGAAATCACCACATCATCCTGCAGACTATTCAAAGTGTGCTCCAGCATGTTGGTGACTGGAAAAGTGATGCTCATGATGGCATTGTCAGAGCTAATCATCTTAGTAGCCATATCAAAACTGTGCAGAAGGTTGCAGAGCTCCTTCATTTTTGCCCCCTCCGCAAGCGTGATTTGCACCACATCCCTACTGCGTTGTCCCAGGTCTTGGCAAAATGACATACTGCACCAGGGCTTGTCGCTGCTGCCATAGTCGTTGCAACATGTGCAGAGTGGAATTACACCATGTTGGCACATCGCATATCAAGTGGTTAACCGGTAAGCCTAAAGGCCTCTGTAGTGATGCAAGTCGATGAACTGCAGAGTGCAAATGGCGGAAGTTAGCCCATAGTGGCTGTGCTTTCTGCAGCATCGCATTGAAGCCGGGATAGTGGCAAAGAAATTGCTATACCACCAGGTTGAGAACATGGGCCATGCAAGGCCCATATGTGAGATTTTACCTGTTGTAGGGTCCCCACCAGGTTTGCACCGTTATCACACACAGTCTTCCCTGGCTCCAGGTTCAGTGGAGACAGACATTGCTCAAGCTCGGCCTGGATAGCTGTGCACATCTTTTGACCTGTGTAACTTTGATCTCCAAGGCATATTAATTTAAACACTGCCTGATTGAGATGAGCCCTGGCTGCGCAGTATGGAGGTGGGGGATTCTCTCTGCACTGTTGGAATGTGTTTCTCATTAAGGGAGAGGTTGAGAGCACAGGTGGAGGCCCAGAGGAAGTGGAGGAGGCAGAAGTAGTGGAGGATATGTTAGATACAGAGGTTTGTCCTGCAAGACTTTGGGATTCCAAGACTTGTGGAGCAGCCCCTTGCCCGCCTGCTCTTATAGCTATCATAGTCTCTAAATGCCCAGTCAGCAAGATGTAATGCCCCTCACCATGTTTGCTTGTCTAGGTATCGGTAGTGAAATGCAACCTAGCAGAAATAGATTTTTTTCATGGAACAGTTGTTGTTGTATGCGACATGCTGCTGTAGCACATGTACAACTTTCTTAGAGAAGCAATGGTGACTGGGCAGCTGATACTGGGGGACTGCGACAGCCAACAGCTTTCAGAAACTGTCTGTATTCACCAGGTGGAAAGGCAGCATTTGCGTCGAAAACAGATTGGAGATGGTGGAGTTCAAGTTCTTAGTTTTCAAATGTGTAGGAGGAAACATTCCTTTACATGTTCACAACTGTAGGACCGAGGGCAGGCTGCAGTACTGAGAGTGGAGTAGGTTGAACACGACAAACTGCTGGACTGTGAGGGAGGTGCAAGCGGAGATGTTATGGTGGATTGAGAAAGATGTGATGTGCTCATTGAAGCAAAACCAGCAGGCATCTCCTCTTCCGCAACAGCTGACAGGCTCTCATTCACCCCGACTGTAGGTGGTAAACAAGTGGAGGCTCTGTGGCCAGAGATCTGTGTGAGAACACTTTCCATGGTGACGGAGGAGGAAGAATCAGATGTGGTTGATAGGATGGCCGAAAATTGGCAAAGCCCGCTAGTCCGCATTTTAGCGTAGTGAAATTCGCAGACTAATGCATGTTGGTCGCACATGTGCAGGATCATGCATGTAGTCAAATTATTGCCATTTTTCCCTCTACTGAGTTGTTTTTTGCAATTTGTCAGATAACGTGAGTTGGGTCATTCTTTGTGATCTCAAAAAAGGTCGAGGCAAGGCAATCCTTACTACCCCAGCAAACTGCCGACTCATGACCACTGCTGGCCACAGCCAGAGTTGTGGCTGAGGATACAGTCCTTGTTGTGGTCGCATCACTCCGTGTCTGTATGGGAACCTGCAACAGAACCTGCTTGTCTTCCTCCTCCTCCACCTCCTCTGCTGAGCAACTCAGCTGCGTGCCTCTGGGTTCACATCAAGTGTGATTTACAACCTCATAGTCATCCTCTCCTTTCTCCCACTCCTCACCTTAAAAGTCACCCTAATCCTCTTTCTGCCCTGACAATACAGTACAATTCATGTGCACCTCAGGTATCTGAGTCTCATCAGGATCACCTCCACCCCCGGGGGTTACCAACTGGTGATGAGGGTCTGGATTCTGCACGGCCCCTACTTTGTCCAGCCCCGGATCCAATTGGAAAAAATTTTAGGCATCTATGCAGATGCTTTCCTCCTCTGGATTCTGTGAATCTTTGGAACAGACCTCTGATGCCTATGTAATAGAATGTGTGAACAGTTCTGCAGGCTCACCCACCTGTGGTTCCCCACAGTCAGTTGGGCAGTTGTAAAGTTGTGACGCGGGGAAAACAAGGGTTATTGGGGTGCCACCTCTGAGAATTGTACTATATGTGATGTTAAGGTAGAGGAAGAGAAGGAGAAACCACTTGCTCTTTCTGGCCCTCATCTACAAGGCATACCTCTTTGCAGCTGCCAAAGAAAGGGAGTTGAGTAGCCCATCCAGTAACAGATGTTATCAGTTGTCTTTGGATAGGACGAGTAGAGCTTTCATTAACACTACCACTTAACCCACGTACACGTTGAGCACCAAGCTTATTCCCCCTTCCACCACGACTTCACTTTTTCCCACCATGTTGGATGTATCCTTCCCCTCTTTTAATCAGCTTTTTTAAAACCCTAGGCCCTGACCTGTCAGTCATCTGTCACTAAATTAACAATCAGTATTGATTTTCTCAGATAGTGTGCCTGCACAACAATATTGGACCAAACGATTTTGATTAGGAAATAGGGCCTTCTGCTGGGACCCGAATATTAGCCCAAACAATTTTGATTTGGAAATGCGGCCCGGTGCCTGCACCCCAATATTAGCTCTAAAGATTTTTTGCTAGTAAATGGGTCTTCTTGCCTGCATCCAAATATTAGCACAAATTATTTTTATTAGGAAACTAGCTGAAGAGCCCGGCGCTGCCCGGGCATAGTAAATAACTGTGGTTAGTTATAGCAAATTATAATTATCCTCCATCCCATAGTCCCATGCCCATATACCCATCATACATATCCACGATCCCATAGTCGAGTGCCCATATACCCATCACACATCCTCCATCCCATAGTCCCATGCCCATATACCCATCATACATATCCGCCATCCCATAGTCCCGTGCCCATATACCCATCATACATATCCTCCATCCCATAGTCCAGTGCCCATATACCCATCACACATCCTCCATCCCATAGTCCCATGCCGATATACCCATCATACATATTCTCCATCCCATAGTCTCGTGCCCATATACCCATCATACATATCCGCCATCCCATAGTGCCGTGCCCATATACCCATCATACATATTCGCCATCCCATAGTCGAGTGCCCATATACCCATCACACATCCTTCGTCTCATAGTCCCATGCCCATATACCCATCATACATATCCATCCCATAGTCCCGTGCCCATATGCCCATCACACATCCCATAGTCCTGTGCCCATATACATATCCGCCATCCCATAGTCCCGTGCCCATATACCCATCACACATCCTCCATCCCATAGTCCAGTGATCATATACCCATCACACATCCTCCATCCCATAGTCCCGTTCCCATATACCCGTTATACATATCCTCCATCCCATAGTCCGGTGCCCATATACCCATCACACATCCTCTATCCCATAGTCAACCATTATGAGATTATAATGAGCGGCGGCGGGGCTTGCGACCTATGATGACATCAGCGTCGCCATGGCAACCATTGTGACATCATGATGAGGGGCGGGGCTTGATACGCACACACTGCTTCCCCAGTATGCAAATAGGGGCGTTATGACATCACAATGAGGGGCGGGGCTTGACGCGCACACACTTTTTCCCCCAATCTGTAGATAGGGGCAAAATTGTTTGGTGAATTGGAACGCGCGGGGTTAAAATTTTGCCTCACAACATAGCTTAGGACGCTCTCTGGGTCCTGACATGTGACTGTGCCAAATTTTGTGGCTGTAGCTGCGATGGTGCGGATGCCTATCCCGGACTTACACACATATACACACACACACACACATACACACATACATACACACTTTGAGCATTATATATTAGACTAGCTGAAGAGCCCGGCACTGCCTGGGCATAGTAACTAACTGTGGTTAGTTATAGCAAATTATAATTATCCTCCATCCCATAGTCCCATACCCATCATACATATCCACGATTCCATAGGCCCATGCCCATATACCCATCATACATATCTTCCATCCCATAGTCGAGTGCCCATATACCCATCACACATCCTCCTCCCATAGTCCCATGCCCATATACCCATCACATATCCTCCATCCCATAGTCCCATGCCCATATACCCATCATACATATCCTCCATCCCATAGTCGAGTGCCCATATACCCATCACACATCCTTCATCTCATAGTCCCATGCCCATATACCCATCACACATCCTCCATCCCATAGTCCCGTGCCCATATACCCATCACACATCCTCCATCTCATAGAATGCCCATATACCCATCATACATATCCGCCATCCCATAGTCCCGTGCCCATATACCCATCACACATCCTCCATCCCATAGTAGAGTGCTCATATACCCATCACACATCCTCCATCCCATAGTCCCATGCCCATATACCCATCATACATATCCTCCATCCCATAGTCCCATGCCCATATACCCATCATACATAGCCTCTATCCCATAGTCCCGTGCCCATATACCCATCATACATATCCGCAATCCCATAGTCCCGTGCCCATATACCCATCACACATCCTCCATCCCATAGTCCCGTGCCCATTTACCCATCACACATCCTCCATCCCATAGTCCCAAGCCCATATATCCATCATACATATCCTCCATCCCATAGTCCCGTGCCCATATACCCATCATACATATCCTCCATCCCATAGTTCAATGCCCATATACCCATCACACATCCTCCATCCCATAGTCCCGTGCCCATATACCCATCATACATATCCACGATCCCATAGGCCCGTGCCCATATACCCATCATACATATCCTCCATCCCATAGTCCCATGCCCATATACCCATCATACATATTCTCCATCCCATAGTCCCATGCCCATATACCCATCATACATATTCAGCATCCCATAGTCGAGTGCCCATATACCCATTACGCATCCTTCATCTCATAGTCCCATGCCCATATACCCATTATACATATCCTCTATCCCATAGTCCCGTGCCCATATACCCATCATACATATCCGCCATCCCATAGTCCCCTGCCCATATACCCGTCATACATATCCTCCATCCCATAGTCCAGTGCCCATATACCCATCACACATTCTCCATCCCATAGTCCTGTGCCCATATACATATCCGCCATCCCATAGTCCCGTGCCCATATACCCATCATACATATCCTCCATCCCATAGTCCAGTGCCCATATACCCATCACACATCCTCCATCCCATAGTCCCTTGCCCATATACCATCATACATATCCTCCATCCCATAGTCCAGTGCCCATATACCCATCACACATCCTCCATCCCATAGGCAACCATTATGACATCATAATGAGCGGCGGGGCTTGCAACCTATGATGACATCAGCGTCGCCATGGCAACCATTGTGACATCATAATGAGGGGCGGGGCTTGACACACTCACACTGCTTCCCCAGTATGCAAATAGGGGTATTATGACATCACAATGAGGAGCGGGGCTTGACGCACACACACTTTTTCCCCAGTATGTAGACAGGGGCAAAATTGTTTGGTGAATTGGAATGATTTTAATTGGGAAATGGGGCCTCCTTCATGAATATAAACTCAAACTATTTTTTATAGAAAATAGGGCCTCCTGTCTGCACCCCAATATTATTCCAAATGATTTTGATTAAGAAATGGGGCCTGGGGCCTGCACCCCAATATTAGTCCTAATGATTTTGATTAGAAAATGGGTCCTCCTGCCTGCACCCCAATATGAGCCCAAACAATTTTGATTAGGAAATTGGGCCTAGTGCCTGCACAATTACAATAGTCCTAACAATTTTAATTAGAATACGGGGCCTGGCGCCTGCACACCAATATGAGCCCAAACTATTTTGATAAGGAAATGGGACATGTGCCTGCACCCCAATATTAGCCCAATATTAGCCCAAACTATTTTTATTAAGAAAATAGGGCCTGGCGCCTGCACCCTGATGTTAGCCCAAATGATTTGGATTAAGAAATAAGACCTCCTGATTTCTGACTCCAACACATTATTAGCCCAAATAATTTATAGTAGGAAATGTGCCTGGTGCCTGCACCTCAATATTAGCCCAAATGATTTTGATTAGTAAATGGGACCTCGTGAGTCCTAAGTGTAACACAGTATAAGCCCAAACTATTTGAATTAAGAATGGAGCCTGGTGCCTGTGGGCCGCCCCCAGGGTCTTGCCAGGTCGGCGGGGTACTCAGTACCGGGCCCATGGAGTTCAATGGGCGTTGTCACGGTAGCTGTGACCCAGTCCGTGGCCCTGGGCATCCATTGTAAAAGGGGAACAATGTTGATTGTGCAAATGCTGATTAAAGTTTATGAGTGAATGATTCGTGACGCCACGTGTGGTGTTCGGCCATGAAGATGCTAAGCCGACGCTGCAAACAGATCCTCTGGGACAGATGGTGTTGTGCAGCAATGATGTTGTGGCCCTCCACAGGTAGGGCAGTAGTCCCAGGGCAGTGTAGGCGAAGAAATTGGGAGGAGACGTAGATGGTGCAGTGCCAGGCACAGCGATGTAGCAGTGCTGAGTGTGTTGGTGCAAGAATAAGTGGAGGACACCAGGGCATGTAGTTCCAAAGCTTTACTCAAGTCTGTTGTGCATACAGGTGCCCGCCTCAGTGCCGTGTCCTCCAGGTCAGGGGCTCAGCCAACCTCCAGGCAAGATGAAGTACACCGTTCCAACACTCCGCCAACATAAGTGCCTTTTCTGAACGTCTCCCTTTCGCGCCTATAGTGAAGTACTCTCTCTACTGAGTTACACTGGAGTTCCTCCTGTCAGATGTTCCTATGAACTCTACTTGTACGGCAGACAGCTGTAGCTTGCTTCGGGGACTCCTTGCTACTAAGTCCCGGCTTACTCTCATTGCTGTTGTGCCTCCAAGTCTTGTGTGGGAATAAAGTGGTGACAACTTCTATTCCTCCGGTGTCTGTCGCCGGACCATTAGTATCCATACAACCTCGGGGACCGGACCCAGGCCATGCGCTGTGAACTTGAGAAGGTTTTGCTCTAACCCTAATCCCTAGTCCTCCTCTCCTTATGTTCCGTATTAATCCTTCTTTCTTATGGAGAGAGTCAGGCTTTCCTTCAATATCCCTTTCTTGTGCCAGCGGACCCAGGTCACTGAGGTCGGCTGCAGCACTTCCTTCATCCATCCCACTCAGGGGATCTTCACTCACGGACTCACTGAGTAAGACTGACTAAATCCTAAACTCTTCCCGCTCTTTTGTTGCCAACTAACTCCACCCACCTCCCAGCAATCTTCGTGTTCCAAGCGGGGAGTCACCAAAGGGTGCTTTGCTACACTACTATGTTGTGTGGAATGCAGGTGTTGGAGCGTGGTCAGGAGTCTCCATCTTACCTGAATGGTGGGGTACCACACCTCAGGAGGAGGTGCAGTACCTCTGTGGCGACTGAACCCTCAGGGGTGGCACACCTGCACCCCTATATTAGCCCAAAAAATTTGGAGTAGGAAATATGAACTCCTGCTTGCACAATTCTAATAGCACAAACTAGTTAGATGCTGGAAGGTCGATTTCACACAGAAAAGGATCTTATTTAACTATAAGACAACTTTCAACAGCAAGAGCAGCCTCTCTGTGCTGTTACACTGCCAAAATAGTGCCAGCAAAACAACATGTCCGATTTTTAAATGGAGAGAGACATGGAAGTTCAGCTGCCAATGACAGAAGCCCTTTTATCTGGACAATGGTTTCTGTGCCCTGATTGGCTGCCGGAATGTACACACACTAAGTTAATTAAAAAAAAAAAACACACTTTGCAGCTCCTCTAACCTCTACTCACTCCCTCACCTCGTAAAACATGCTCATTATACAGCACCACTATCCTACCCAATATCCTAACAAAAATATTAGCAAAAATGCCATCATTTACCTATCTGTGCCCGAATTTTGCCAACTTTGAGTAAAAATGCTCGGAAATCCAAACACGAATTTGAATTAGCTACGCACATGCCGAATTTGAGATCAGCAAATGCTTATCGAACAAGTTCGCTCATCTCTACTCCTCAGTGCATTGTGCATTAGTGCATTGACATTTATAACACCCGCCATTTTATCTTCACCTCCTGTATGGTTTTTGCCTTTCCTCTATACCGCAGTTTCAACACTACTCCAAACTTCTAGCATTTTTTCCCCCAGCACAGCTGCACCCTTCCCATTCAGGTGGAGCCCACTCCATAGCATAGAGTCTTTAGCCAACAGAGAATTCAGCACAGTTTTTGAGGAATCCAAAACCCTCCTTCCTACACGAATACCTGAGCCACTTATTTACCTCCCCAATCTCCCTCTGCCTCTTTGGCAAGACACTTATCAAAGGCAATATTTCACAAAATACTACCTTTGAGGCCTTACACTTTTCCAAGACCTTCTGCCTATCTGCAACTTTATTATTGTTGCAAATGCCTACCATGTTCCTCCATGTAATCTGTCAACCTGAAACGATCCAGTATTTATCATTACCTCCAGAGTAGCTGAGCTGTTGATTGCTTTATAGTTGTGATCCCACAGGATTGTCTAGATGAAATAACTTGTAAATTTTTATCTGTATAAAGAATTGAGTTTGTAGAGCCTATTTTTAAATTTAAGAAAAGAATAATTATATTCATTGTTTTCACAAAGGCAGCTATTCTGCTCTTGTTGATGACAACAGCTTGCAAGCTTATTAGAAGCTTATTCACTTGACAAGCTAATTGAGTGATACTCTCAACAGCTAGGATGAAAACGTTCTGCATATTGAAAAAATAAATGTTTCTCAGTTGTTCTATACATTGCTTGCTGTGAAAATGGGACATTGCGTGGTTTTCTATTAATTCTTACATCTCTTGATTTTAGTCTTATGTTACCTGCTCTCTTGGGATACATTTTGTTGGATATGTGATGATTTGCTTTGCCTCAACTAATGCCATATGTTCCTTGCTATTTGGAAAACTTTCTCAATATACTGGAAGAATATTTCTTTTTACTTTTGGTAAGAAAATGTGCAACTATTTTAAGTAGCTTGGAAAATATGTTTGTTCTTTTATATCTTACTGTTATACTATTCCTAAATTCTTGCTGCATATCTAAAATTGCAAACAATCTTTCTGCCATGATAGCTTAGTAATAAATATGTAATAAAGGCAATCTTTTGCTTGTGACTCTTGACAATGACTAGCAGTGGCTCTTGCTCTCAGGACTGAAAGGGAACTTGTCCCAAGTTTATCCTATATGAGGTAAGGTTTGATATACAGCATTCTACTAAGCTGTATATATGCCCCTAATCAGGCCTGCAAGACAATAGAAAGACCTTTTATAATACCCACCTACGAGGCAGTCTAGTCCAATATGGGTCACTTTCTTGGTCTGGTGCCTCCTGTCTTCTTGCAATGTCTTCCTCCTTCATGCTTCTTGTCGATGAAAGTATCCCCGAAATAGAGCTACTGTGCAGGTGTACTTCTTCCCAGCCCTGTCAAGGGCAGAGCAAAGTACCTCAATCTGCATGCACATGTGGGGAATGTGACTTAACTGACAGACGTGACTGGTAGTAGGAGGGGACGGTTTGTGCACCAGAGACGGAGATTGACAGGATAGAAGAGTGATAGCTGGGAAAGGTAGATAGGAGAGTGCAGTACCTAGAAATGACCACAAGATGGCAGGGGGGAGTAGCTTAGGACTTAACATCAGCTTACGGCTTGAGAAACGCTTAGTCATAGGGGGCGGGGAGATAGGAACCCAGGAGGGGAATTCCCAGTGAGACAGGGGATAAATAGAACAGGGCAGGGTTCCAGGCAGGCTAGTCCCGGGAGGAGCTCGGTAGAAGACGGTGAACAGAGAAGAGCTCAACCAGGGGACTGACAGCAAAGAGACAGTCAGGGGGGTGGCCCTGACCCGACGGACCGCAGGACAGACGAGGCCCCTGGGGTACCGACTGGACAACAACATCGGGCAGGTGAAGCGCTGGCGGTAGATTGGTCTAGGACAGCCCCAGCGAAAGATTCACGATGGACGTTACTTCGATTGAAAGGAAGGTGTAGGTACCCGGGCCTGGAGACAGAGAATTGTAAAGAGACTGCGGTGCGTGGTTGTGGTTGTCAGGAGGATGACGAATAAAATCCGGAACTGTTACAACTGAACTCTGACTCCGCCTCATCCTTGCATCGCCTGGTATCTGTGTCATCCGGATGTGGTAAGCAGTGGACCACCCCCCAGTCCGGCTCCCTACCACACACAGGAAAAGGCCAAAGAGCCTCCGGCGAATACTCACTGCAGTACTTTACTCTGCCCTAGTTAGAGGACTGATTCTAGTCAGAATGCTGTATATCAGGGCTTAAAGGTACTGGCTTTACCTCATGTGGGACAAAAATGGTGACATGTTCGCTTTAAAAGGTAAGCTCTGCTCTCCTCCCATAGGGTAGAAATGCAAATTTTTAATACTGATGTTTCTAGTTTAGTTTGTTTGATCAACACTATCATTCAATGTAAACATGACTCATGAATTTTGTCTTTACTTCTTTATTAGCTGCAGTCACAAATCTTGCCGTTATAATCGCTTTACTACTTTGGAAGCCTCATCCAAATCAGCTTGCTATGTTCTTCATCTTTCCTGCTTTATGGGGAATGGCGGATGCTATCTGGCAGACTCAAACTAATGGTGAGTATTAAAGCATCAGCTTTTGGTCACATTTATTTCTTGCTAAAATCATATTCATCCTGTCTGAATATACAATTTTTTCTCTATGATCTTCTTCCATTTATCTGTATATTCTGACAAAGTCACTGGGAAAGTACTGGAGTGGAGATATGTATCCCTGAGGTTATTAGGTTCAGTGATATGAACCTAGGAAAGAACTGCAGCACACTATGTGCTGAGAGGGGTTAATTGGCCTTTTTTAGTGCTAGGTTTAGGGAACATCTGAAAAGTGGGTTGGAAGCTGTTCACCATATCTCCAATCCAGGGTGAAGTCCAGAGGATAAATATACAGCCTTCAATGTGAAACTGAACCTTGTTGTTTACCATGAGTGGGTGGATCCCCACAGGCTCATGGACTGTGCTATATGTTACCTTTTGTAGTGATGAGCAAATTTATTCGGAAAACGATTGCCAAACATAAATTCGGCACGAATATGGCACATTCGAAACACAAGCAAAATGTTATCAAATCGGTAAAAATCGGTAACATTCGGTAATAATGCGGGAATAATATTTGCGTTGCCACAAAAGTATTTTCAGCACTTTAACAATGAAGCAATGATAATGGTAGTGTAGCATAAGCGTTTTGCATGTGTTTGATGAGGGGAGGGGGTTTGCAGAGCTCAGAGTATTGGCTTTCTTGTAAACTTTTTTTTCCCTAATATTATGAGTGCACATTGCGGCTAGCCAATTACGGCACAGGAAGCATCCACAATGTCCTGACAACACGACTTGTGTCATTGGCTGTTGAAATCATATGTCCCTCTCAATATAAAGAGTGGACATCTTGTTTTAGTGCCATTTTGACACTGTAACAGCGCAGAGAGGCTGCTCCTGATGCTGGCACTGTTAGGCTACTTTCACACATCAGTTTTTTGCCGTCAGGCAGGATCCGGCTATTTTTAGAAAAAACGGATCCGGCATAAATTTTGGAGAACTGTAGAAATGGATCTGTTTTTCTGCTGGATCCGTCTAGCAGGTTATATCTGTTTCCTGGGGGCTGGCCAATTGGATCTGAGCATGCGCAGACTTAAAAAAATGGATCCGGTGGCTGGATCCGTCTTTTTCTGGATCCGGCGCATTCCGGCGCCCATAGACTTTCATTGTGGCAAAAAGCCGGAAGCATCGGATCCGGCGCTTCCGGCTTTTTCGCCGGAGACAAAAAACGTTACAGTAGCCGTTTTTTCCAGACACCGGAATGAGACAAGAAGCCGGATCCGGCAAAAAACGGATGGAACCCAATGCCATCCGGCGTGATCCGGCGCTAATGCAAGTCAATGGGGAAAAACTGGATCCGGCATTGCATTTTGCCGGATCCGGTTTTGTAAAAAAAAGCCGGATCGCGCCTGACGGCAAAAAACTGATGTGTGAAAGAGGCCTTAGCAGCAAGATTTTAGCTAGTTAGCTAAGTGGTTGTGGCTCAATCAGATAGTGTAGCTAGCTAGCGTCCAGTGTGGCTGTTAAATTTACTTTCCAACATTTTTTTGGCTATTACTGAGGTCCACAGACAAAACCAGCAGGGCACATGTCTTACAAGTGTATTGTGCACTGCTACTATTGTGCTCCATGCACAAGTATAGTATTCTAAATAATATTTTTTCACTAGCTAAATGTGAAACAGCCTGCTGTATCCCACCTTTTCATTAAGTGCAGTGGTGATATGAAATTGTCTGCAGACTTAAGGCACATTAAAAAAATTATAATTTTTCAGTTGCAAAAAGTTAGACAGCCCGCCTCATCACACTTTGTCACACTTTTGCTGGGTTCAAATTAAGCTGTCTGCAGATTTCACGCACATAACCAAAAATATTCTTCAGTTCCTGGAGTCAAACAGTACTGGACCTGACTTTAAAATAGTTTGTAGCATCTAGTGTGTTATAGAGGCCTGATCCAGAGGCCACCAAACAATTGTTCTGTTCCTAACGTCATACAGTAAGGGACATCTGACTTTCAAATTGTTTGTAGCATATATTCTTTGTCAAATAGGCCTCATCCACACTCAAACAATTCTTTCTTCTGTGACTAACACGATACAGCACGCCATATTTCACCTTGTAATTTACTGCCGCTGAACTTCAGCTGTTTGCAGAGCTGGTGCAGAGTTTAAAATCTAATTTTTTGTTGCAAATACTATGCTCCTACCACATTATCTGAGCAACATGCCTGGGAAAAAGCAAGGCCATGGTGGAAGGGGAATTAGGCTTGGTGTTCAATATGTACATGGGCTAAGTGGTAAGGTTAGTGAAAGCACTATGAACCAACAACGTCACATCCTATGCAAAGTCATCTGACAACTTCTGCTACTGGATGGGATACTCCACTACCTTTCTTTGGCAGATACACAGCGGTACGCCTTGTTGATGAGGCCCAGAAAGAGCATATGCTCGAGTGGATGGCAAGCGAAGCTTCAAGTGGTCTCTCCTCCTCTTCTTCCACTTCAACATCACACTCAGTACAGTCCACAGAGGTGTCACCCAAATTCCCCTTGCTTCCCCTCGCATCCCAAGTCTCCAACCATACAACTGACTGTATGGGACCACAGATGGGTGAGTTGGAAGAGCTGTTCACACATTCTATGCCATGGTCATCAGAAGAGTATTCAAAAGCTTCACAGAGTCAAGAGGAGGAAATCTGCACTGATGCCCAACATTTTTTTTTAGCTTGGATCCGGGGCAGGACGAAGTAGGGTCCGAATAGCATCCTGACCCTCATCATCAGACGTTAAGCCCAGGGGGGAGCTGATCCTGATAAGATTCAGATATCTGAGGGCAGGAAGAGGAGAAGGGTGACTCCAAGGGCGAGGAATGTGATAACACAGAGGATGATGATGAGGTGTTAGATCGCAGTTGGTGTGAACATAGAGGCACACAGCTGAGTGGGTCATCTGAGGAGGAAGATGAGGAGGTTACATTGTGCCGTACGTTGCAGACATGTAGTGATGCAGCCACAATGAACAATGCATCCTCAGCCAAAACTGTGGCTGTGACCAGCAGCGTCCGCGGGTCTGCAGCTCGCAGGGGTGGCAAAGAGTGCCTAGCCTGGGCCTTTTTTGACACTGCAAAGGATGAGCTAACTCATGTAATCTGCGAAATTTGCAAAGAAAAAAATGAGTAGATGCACAATTAACATGCGTTACTGTGGGAATCATGCAATAATGTGGACGGGCAGACCTCAACAACCATCACCCACCCCATCAATTGCATCTGCTGATTCTTCCTCCTCCTCCTCTGTTAGGCTATGTGCACATGTATGCAGAAAATTTCTGCATAAAAAAAGGATTCCTTCCCAGAAACCGCGCGTTTTTTTCTGCACGTTTTTTGCGCAAAAAATGCACGGTTTTTATGAGTTTTTTTCCAGTGCGGTTCCAGACACATAGAAATAGCCAGAAATGTGGAAAAATCTGCGAAAATAATAAGCATGCTGCGCTTTTTTTTACCGCAAAGCGTTTTTTTCGCTGTAAAAAACGCATCGATATGCACAAAAAGTGCAAAATGCATAGAAATGAATGGGAAGCTTATTTTAAGCATTTTTTATAGTGGATTTATTGGCAAATCTGCGAAAAAAAATGTGAAAAAAGCGCTACGTGTGAACACAGCCTTACCGTGCCAACTATTGAGACACAGGTCTTCAACTGCAGAACCTCAGGTTGTTCCGCCTTGAGCTGTAACGGAAGTTGACATGCCTGCTGTTTTTAACTGATCTCAGAGAACAAGCACACCACAATGTTTCTCAATCCACCATAACATCTCCGCCTGCACCTCTCTCACGGTCTAGCAGTTTGTCCGGCTCACAGTACTCCGCCCACTGTCAGCACTGCAGCCAGCCCACAGTTCTGCAGTTATGGTTATGTCAACGACTGTTTCCTCCTACGCATGACAAAACTAAGAGGTTGAACTCCACCATCTCTAATGCTGCCTTTCCACCTAGTAGATACAGATGGATTCCGAAAGCTGATGGCCGTCGCAGTTCCCCAGTACCAATTGCCCAGTCGCCATTACTTTTCTAAGAAAGCTATGCCTGCACTACACCCGCATGTTGCAGACAACATCACCTGTTCCTTGACAAAATCTCTGTCTGCCATGGTGCATTTTACCACAGACACTTGGACGAGTAAGCATGGCCAAGGGCATTACATCTTGATGACTGGGCATTGGGTGACTCTGATTGCTGTGGGGGAAGGTGCTGCTCCACAAGTCTTGGAATCTCCAAGGCTTGAAGGACAAACTTCCATATTTAGCACTTCATTCACTGCTTCTGCAGCCTCCTCTATCTCATTTAGGGCCTCCACTTGTGACCTCAACCCCTGCCTTAATGAGACACGCGTTCCAACAATGCAGAGCGAATCCCATCCACCTCCGTACTGCACAGCCAGGGCTCACCTCAATAAGGCAGTATTAAAATTAATATGCCTTGGAGATCGCAGTCATACAGCTGAAGAGTTGTGGACAGCTCTACAGGCTGAGTTTGATCAATGGCTGTTTCCACTGTACCTGCACCCAGGGAAGGCAATGTCCAATAATGGTGGAAAACTAGAGGCGACCCTACGGCGAGGCAAGCTCATACGCGTTCCTTGCATGGCTCATGTCCTCAATCTGGTGGTACAGCATTTTCTCTGCCACTAGCCAGGCGTTAGTGAGCTGCTTCAGAAAGCACGTAATCTATGTGCTCAATTCCACCGTTCGTACTCCTCAGGTCATCGACTTGCATCGATACAGAGGTCTTTGTCGATGTCAGTTAACAGGTTGATATATGATGTGGTGTTGACATCGTGAAATTCCAACCTAAAAAGACTACTTAACAAAAAAAACACTAGAGATTATTGGTTATCAATTTTTTAATTTTATTTAGTCATAGAGACATCAACAAGGATTTTTGATTAAAACAACAATAAAAAATTAGTATTAAGGCAGCAGCTCAGCATACACTACAAAAAGTATAGAGGGTTTATCATCCCCAGAAAAATATATAGAGATGTTTGGAAGGCAGAAAATTATAATCATCTAATATTCCATATAAAGTGCAGTGCATATGTGAATATCAATAATCATAAATTAGCTTTCACCATGATGCCAGGTCCACATTATCAATCATATTGACATGGCCCAACCATTTTAATTAATACAAAAATTATTATAAAGTGCATAGTGCCGATTCAATAATCATTAATAACTAAGCCGTCAAAATACAGGGTTAAGCAATGATACCCACCTGGATTCATATTGTGTATGCAAACGCTGCCACCTCGCACTCCAACACGCGTTTCACACGTTGCTTCATCAGGGTGTGATGAGGTGGGTGGGCTGAATGCTTCATTTTATAGTGATCATAATGAAACTAAAAGCTAATCACAAGCGCTCTGCAGCGCATCGCCAGCTGCCGCATTGATGGCGATCCCACTGCAAGTCTTGCGGCAAGATCATCAGAAAGTGCGATCGTGCCATCTGTGATTTCACAAGCGAGACTCCCGACTGGGCATGCGCCAACAGCGGAAACCAGCGATGCGCACAACACCAGTGCAGCCATTACAACAATGGGCAAATTTGTGGGCAACCAACGTCCATATATAAAATGCAAAATGTCAAATACAATGAGTGAAGTGACACAAAATATAATTACCAATGAATAAAGTGAAACTTATTTAAACAGAGCCATCCTATTAACCAGGTCTGGCTCAATGAAGTGTAATATACGATATGCAAATATCGATACAATCAGTGCAGTGATAATTGATAATAAATATGATTAAGTGAACATTTTTAAGAACAGAGCCATCCGAATAACCAGATCTGGCTCAATTAACAATAATGTGTGATATCATGAAATATTAGCATTATAAAAAATGCAAAAATAATCACTAAATATTATAATAAATAAAGTGCTATTATCTCATTTATCAATCTAATAAGATAATTTTTCAGGTGATGAAAAAAATTTTTGTGAAAAAATAATAAAAATGTTCAAAAATAAAAGTGAAAGGTATAAATGTGAAGAATATATATAAAATGACATTGCTTCATATTTATCTTCCTCAGAAATAATTTTTCATCCAGGTTTGAATGATGAGTATCCTCATAATGGCAGGGAGTTGCACCAGGGAAGAAAAAAACTTATTTCATCACACTAAGGGTTCCTCTTCTCATACCACAGGAGACCAAGACGGAAAAACAAAATACTATATAATAAGAAAATATATATTATAACTTCACATTAAACACATATTATTCGACAAGAGGAACCCATGTCCAAATTCTCAATAAATTTATAGGCCCACCACTGAAGAAATGTAATTTAATAAAATTTAAAAAGACATAAAAAATAAATAAAAACATTATTATAACTAAAGGGACATTATTATATATTAATTAGATAAGCAGCAACCCCAAGATCCCCCCATTCAAAACATCTACTCTATTTAGATTTATAAGAAACTAGAAAACCCCCATTGATCATTAAGACCATGTGGTTTCATTGTTCTAAGGGTGGTAATCCAGCGACATTCTCTCTGGGCCAAGCTATTCATAAGGTGCCCCCTCACGAATGCCCAAATGAACTAAATCAATACCTCTGAACTGAAGATCAATATTTCCAAAAGGATGGAATTTTCGATAATGAGCAGGCAAACTTTCCAACTTAGCCACCTCTTCTCTCCGTGATTCATCCGAACCAATAAGTCTTGCAGATTTTATATCCCTGATATGTGCCAATATCCGTACACGAAGTTGTCTCGATGTGAGGCCTATATAAATAAGTCCACATGGGCATGTGAGGTAATAGATATCTGACATGGTCTTGCAATTAATTGCATGAGTAATTTTATAATCTCGTGTTTTTGAAGAGTTGCAGAAAGTCTCAGTTTTTATCATGTATTTACATGCAATGCAATCCCCACATGATCGTGAACCCCATTTCGGACCTTTTGAATTAAATATAAAATTCGACTTGGGTGCTACATAGTGACTATGTGTAATAGTTTCCCCTATAGTTCTACTTCTTCTTGCAACAACCAAAGGTTTATCTTCAATGTACTTACTCAGTCCCGAATCTTGTTTCAATATAGGCCAAAATCGTTTGAAAACATCCATCATATCCTTCCATCTGCCATGGTAGTTCGTAATAATACTTAAACGAGAATCTTCCTTTTTCAATTGTTTACCCTGAAGGAGTGTGTTACTATCCATGTTCTTTGCCTGTTGATATCCTCGATCAATATCAGAAGAATTATATCCTCTTTTTAAAAATCTTGATGTAATATCCCTGGCTTGAACTTCAAATTCATTATCACTATCACAAATCCTCTTGGCCCTGATGAATTGACCTTTAGGGATTGCCCTAATTGTATGCCTTGGATGAGCAGATCTCGCATATAATACTGAATTAGTACTTGTCTCCTTACGAAAAATGGTACTATGGATATTTCTCAATTGATCCACTGTAAGTTGAAGATCCAAAAAATCAATCTTCTCTCTAGAGATTTTAAAGGATAACTTGACATTCCATTCATTAGAATTTAGGAACACTAGAAATTTGTCCAAATCAGATCTGTTGCCCTGCCAAATAAATAGAAGGTCATCATTGAAGCGCATCCAACTAACCACAGATGGACTTTGTACATTGCATAGATATGCCAACATATGCTCCCATTCCCATTGACCCATAAAGAGGTTGGCATATGATTGGCGCAAAAGACGCCCCCATAGCCACTCTTCTTTGTTGTACGTAGAACCTGTCTTTGAATGTATAATAGTTATGCGTTAAGGCATATTTTAGTAGCTCAAGAAGGAGTTGCATCAATTCTTTATCCATACCCTTATTTGTTAGGAAAAATTTGGCTGCTGAAATGCCGAGTCCATGATCTATACAAGTGTATATGGACTCGACATCACTAGTAATGAAAAACATATCCGGTTCCAGATTAATTCCATGTAATCATTGCAGAACTTCCCCAGAATCCTTCACATAAGATGGCAATTCCTCCACACAAGGTTTTAGATAATAATCCAAAAACCTACAAACTGGTTCATTTAGATCACCGCATCCGGATACAATGGGCCTACCGGGTGGGTTGGCCAAATCCTTATGGATTTTAGGTAGAAAATGTATCGTTGGTACAACCGGAAAATTCACCCGTAATCCTTCCCATATTGTCTTGTTAATGTGGCCTTTTTCAAGTGCTTTATCCAAAATATGAAACAGTTGCTCCTGAAAGGTGGCTGTGGGGTCTGAAGTGAGTCTATGATAACAATCAGTATTGTTCAATTGAGAGAAAGCCTCTTTCTCATACTGTTGTACTGGCCAGACCACCACATTACCACCTTTGTCCGCTTGTTTTATCACCACCTGTTTGACATTTTTGAGTTCATTCAATGCTTGAGGTTGTATTTGTGTCAGATTATCATATGTCCTACGTACTTGTAGTTGATACAGCTCATTGCAAACCATTTTCACAATGAGTGGAAACAGGTGGTGATAAAACAAGCGGACAAAGGTAGTAAAGTGCAGCCATTACATGTGCCCATTGTTGTAATGGCTGCACTGGTGTTGTGCACATCGCTGGCTTCCGCTGTTGGCGCATGCCCAGTTGCGAGTCTCGCTTGTGAAATCACAGATGGCACGATAGCGCTTTCTGACAATGTTGCCGCGAGACTTGCGGCGGGATTGCCATCAATGCGGCAGCTGGCGATGCGCCGCAGAGCACTTGTGATTAGCTTTTAGTTTAATTATGATCACTATAAAATGAAGCATTCAGCCCACCCACCTCATCACACCCTGATAAAGCAACGTGTGAAACGCGCGTTGGAGTGCGAGGTGGCAGCGTTTGCATACACAATATGAATCCCGATGGGTAGCATTGTTTAACCCTGTATTTTGATGGCTTAGTTATTTCTGATTATTGAATCGGCACTATGCACTTTATAATAATTTTTGTATTAACTAAAATGGTTTGGCCATGTCGATATGATTGATAATGTGGACCTGGCACCATGGTGAAAGCTAATTTATGATTAATGATATCTGCACTGCACTTTATATGGAATATTAGCTGATTATATGTTTCTGCCTTCCAAACATCTCTATATATTTTTCTGGGGATGATGTAGTGTATGCTGAGCTGCTTCCTTCATAGGAATTTTTTATTGTTATTTTAATCAATAATCCTTGTTGGTGTCTCTATGACTAAATAAAATTATATAATTGATAACCAAAAAATAATCTCTAGTGTTTTTTTGTTAAGTAGTCTTTTTAGGTTTTATATTCTAGGTGTCTACTTAAACTAATGTATTATAATTTAGAGTAAATATCTGGTATTCTCCTTTGTTTGGAATAATCGTGGAATTCCACTCTGCACATGTTGCAGCGACTGTGGCAGCAGTAGCAAGCCCTGACGCAATATGTAATATCCTATAGCCAGGGGCAACCCAGTATGGACCTGGCGCAAATCACATTTACAGAGTGGGCACAGATTAAGGACCTCTGCATCCTTTTGCACAGTTTCAAAACGGCTACTAAGATGGTTAGTGCTGACGCCGCCGTTATCAGCATCACTATTCCGATCATCTATATACTGGAGCAGACATTGAATAGCCTGCAGGAGGAGACGGTGGTTCCAGAAGAAGAGCAGGGGAGGATGTGGAAGGGATAACATTCTCTCTAAGTTCAAGACTGTCATCACACAGATGGGTGCCAATGGAGGGTAGGGTTACTGTGATCAAGGTAGGCTGGTGATAACAGATAAACTGTTATTAAAGGTGTAAGATCCAAGGAACAAATGGATGAGTAAGAGCTGATGGGTGAGCAACTGTCAGATGAAGAGGATAATCATCTCCTCTCTGTTGTTCGTGGTTGGTGGGAGGGGACAGAGGAAGCAAGCCTCAATGTTTCCCATCCACTAACACAGCATGGGCTTGGACCTCGTGGTAGAGCCCGACAAATGAGTGCCTGCCTTCTTGCTGCACTATCTGCAACATGTTCCCCGTATGTTTATGATTGGAAATGCTGCTGACTACAGGGTTGCTACTCTCTTAAGGCCCCCTTACATTTAACGATGCACCAGCGATCCCGACCACGATTCGACCTGGTCAGGATCGCTGGTGCATCGCTAAATGGTCGCTAGTGAGCTGCCAAACAGGCAGATCTCACTAGCGACGCTGTGATGCTCGGCGGTTGTACTTACCTTTCAGACGCAGCGATGATGTCTTCTTCCGCCAGCGTCCATGTCTCGCTCGTCGGCGCCAGCAGGAAACCGATGACGAGAAATGGTCCAGGCCAATCTCACGCGATCAGCGATAGCCAGCGGGGGAGCCGGTCGGAGGTGAGTATCACATGTATTGATATCTCTAGCGATATCGCTGCTGCGTCACAAAATCGGTGACGCTTTAGCGATATCGCTAGCGATATCGCTATGTGTAAAGGGCCCTTTAGATCCACGTTATAAAACCAAATTTTGCCAGATGCTTCCCCGCTCTGGAAAGGGACTCGCAAATGCTGGAGTATCGAAACACGCTTTTACACAACCTTAAGAGAGCTTTTCCCCAAGATAGCAGTGAAGCACACAATTTGCATTGCAGCTCTAAACTCCAACCTCCAGCATGTCAATTCGTCAATACCAAAACATTGGCAGCAGCAGCAGTGGTGTAAGTGGAAGAAGCAATTTCTGTGAGTCTTTTGACACTTTTTTTAGACCAACTCCTGAACCAGCACAACAGAGTCCGTGGTGAATGAATGGAGAGGATGGTCGAGGAGTATCTAGATCTGAATATGAATACCATCAGGGAGGGTTTTGTACCCTTTCACATTTTGGTCTTCCAAAATGGATGAGTGGCATGAGCTCGTCTCACATGCCTTGGAGGTTTTATCATGCCCGGCAGCCAGTGTTCTCCCAGAATGTGTCTTCAGCATTGCTGGTGGTGTCCTGATGGATAAGCACATCCGGCAGTCCCCTGAAAGTGTAGACTGCCTAACTTTCATCAAGATGAACATGTCATTGATCTTCAAGGACTTTTGCACCTCAATTGCAGACTGTACAGACTAGGTGATATTGCAATTTTTAGTGTGATGCATTAATGTCACGTAACTGCACTCTGTGATATCTTTAGTGTGGCTTATATGCCTGCTGTGGCTGCTGCTGTTAACACAAATTTGTGAAAATGTGAACAGTTATGGTTGGTCTACATCTGCTGGGTTAGCTGTAGTGGAAGACGTGTCTGTCTCAATTATACTATTTCTATTATCATGACAGTTATTCCACTTTGGTGGTGTCAGGCCCTCATTTTTTAAAATGTGAAAACTTCAAGTTGGGTGTCCATCTGCTGAATTGGGCATAGTGGAAGACCCATCGGTCCCTATTGTACTATTTCTACTGTGGTGAAATTGATGCCACTTGGGTGTCCATCTGCTGGATTTGGGTGTAGTGGAAGACCTGTCATTCCCTATTATGCTATTTCTACTGTCTTGAAATTGATGCCAATTCTGTGGCAAAAGGCCCTCATTTGTTTAAATGTGAACACTCCTGGTTGGGTGTTCAACTGCCGGATTGGGTGTAGTGGAAGACCTGTCGTTCCCTTTTATACTATTTCTACTGTTGTGAAATTGATGCCACTTTGGTGTTGTCTCCCAATAATTTCTGGAAATGCGAACACTCCTGGTTGGGTCTCCTTCAAGTGTGTTGCTTGTAGCAGTAGGCTTTCGAGACAATCAGGCCTCCACCTCCTTGGACTCAAATACTCGTGTTACTATTCTTAAATTTTTCTGACAATGGTAGTCTACGAAGCTGATATTTGCGCCACCTCACTGTGGCTCTGCATGAAAGCAGGTAGGGGTGTTGCATGTGGTATCAGGGCTCCCTGCAAAGGAGGCCTGCACCGATCTCTCACCCACCTCATCTTACTTTGACGTTTACATGAAAGCTGTAAATGCTGTCCAGACCCTGATACCTCATGTCTGGCTGATTGCTACAGTGACATGCTACAATTTATACTGTGGGTGAATTGAGGCCACTTTCCTGAAGTCTGTCTCTCATGGACAATGGCAGCATTTGGGGCAGTTATAAGGTGCTGTGCATGCATTTGCTTTTGCCTCCTATTGAAATGAATGGCGTTCAGTTATATTCGGCGGATATTCAATGAATTAATTGGCGAATATTACAAATTCGGCAATCGTAATCTGAACCAAACATTGAAATATTCGCCCACCTCTAATCTTTTGTCTTCCCGTTATAACAGAAAGGCCATATTTACTTTGCTGATCTTTGCACTAGTTTATTCCATGCCTTTTAGAGTAAACCAGTAAAAGATGAGAACCGGGAAATGTTCTTATGTCTATCTGTGTGAGCAGCTGAGTAAGCCAGTCGACCACAATATATAGAGCCTCAAGGGAGACTTATTGCATGCAATTATGGAGTAATTAAGCTTTTGATACAATTTTTATATTGGCTTGTCCTTTTGAATTGCAAGTGGATTAAAGGGGGTCAGAGTCCTGAGACCCTCAGCAACCACTCAAAAAACCCATGTGAAGTATGCAGCTCAGGAAATGGTCAGCACCCAACTCCTGCTTGAATATCTTCATCTTCACAGAGTCTATACTTCCTATAAAATCTGCTAGAAGGAAAAAAAAGGGACTTCCAGCAGCTCAATAAAACAAGGATTTTACTTAGCAAGCCATTAAAAAAGACAAACAGGGTTAAAAAAAACTGACAAGTTTCTGGCGTCCAGGGAACCCTTAATCATAGTATAGCAAGAATAACAGTAGTCTCTTTTTATACTAGCCAGTACTGTGATTGAGGAAAGATGCATAACAGGTGTGTAAGGAGAACAGATATCTGAACCAATTGACAGAGGTAACAATCCAAATAACAAAATTTCAATAAATATAAAAAGGTCACTTTAGTGATTCAAATCTTTAGAGTATTTGCTATTTAAAATTAATATCTAGTATGCCTCCCGTAACATAAGGTGCTTTTGCCAACTGCTCTGTTGAGGGCAGAGCAAAGCACCGCAGTGCGCAGGCACCAGGAAAGGTCAAAGAGGCCCGGTACTTGCCCACTGCAGTACTTTACTCTGCCCTCAACAGGGCAAATCAGTACGCCTGCGCAGGAGCCACTCCAGGAAGCAAGAAAGATGACGACATTGCATGAAGATGGGAGGCGCTGGACCCGGACCTGCAACACCCATCTAACTTGTTTTATCTTTCAAGTTACATCGGGGACTTATCTACAGAATTACAGAATGCTGTCGATAAGCCCCAATGGCGGTGGCCACAGCTTATTTGCAAAAAATGAGGTGACAGGTTCCCTTTAAAGTGTGACAGATCACTATCATTTTCAGCAACAAAATGCTTGGCTGCATTACAATAGGACTTATTTTCTTGACAATATTGTTTATATGATCCAAAATTCTTTGTTTTAAATTCTTACAGTACATCCTATTTTCTGCACCTTGCAGTAATTGAAAAAGATAAGTACACTAAGTGATAAGTATCAGAGTAAATAAAATCATCAATATGATGTACAGTGGGTACGGAAAGTCTTCAGACCCCTTTAAATTTTTCACTTTGTTTCGTTGTGGTAAATTAAAAAAAGTTCTTTTTTTCTCATTAATGTACACTCTGCACCCCATCTTGACTGAAAAAAAAAAGAAATTTTTTGCAAATTTATTAAGAAAGGAAAACTGAACTATCACATGGTCATAAGTATTCAGACCCTTTGCTCAGTATTGAGTAGAAGCACCCTTTTGAGCTATTACAGCCATGAGTCATCTTGGGAATGATGCAACAAGTTTTTCACACCTGGATTTGGGGATCATCTGCTATTCTTCCTTGCAGATCCTCTCCAGTTCCTGTCAGGTTGGATGGTGAACATTGGCGGACAGCCATTTTCAGATATCTTCAGAGATGCTCATTTGGGTATAAGTCAGGGCTCTGGCTAGGCCAGTCTTGTTCTGAAGCCACTCTTTTGTTATTTTAACTGAGTGCTTAGTGTCATTGTCTTGTTGGAAGGTGAACCTTCGGCCAAGTCTGAGGTCCAGAGCACTCTGAAAGAGGTTTTCATCCAGGATAACTCTGTACTTGGCCGCATTCATGTTTCCTTCAATGGCAACCAGTTGTCCTGACCCTGCAGCTGAAAAACACCCTCATAGCATGATGCTGTGACCACCATGTTTCACTGTTGGGATTGTATTGGGCAGGTGATGAGCAGTGCCGGGTTTTTGCCGGACATACCGCTTAGAATATCACCAAAAACATCTATCTTCATCTCATCAGACAAGAGAATATTATTTCTCGTAGTCTGGGAGTCCTTTGTGTGTTTTTTAGCAAACTTTATGCGGGCTTTCATATGTCTTGCACTGAGGAGAGGCTTTCGTTGGGCCACTCTGCCATAAAGGCCCAACTGGAGGGTTGCATTGATAGTTGACTTTGTAGAATTTTCTCCCATCTCCCTACTGCATCTCTGGAGCTCAGCCACAGTGATCTTGGAGTTCTTCTTTACCTCTCTCACCAAGGCTCTTCTCCCACGATTGCTCAGTTTGGCTGGACAGCAAGGTATGGGAAGACTTCTGGTGGTCCCAAACTTCTTCCATTTAAGGCCTCTTTCAGACATCCGGTGTCAGAGGTCCGGCGGCCTGCGGCGAATAGCCGGGCCGCCGGATCCGGCCTGCAGCGGTGACACCGGATGTACATGCGGCCCCTGATGCGGCTTGGAGGACATTTAAAGGAGCCGCAGCACCGGGGGTCGAGAGAGCCAGCCGGAGAGAGATCGGGAGGCGAGAGAGCAGCCAGAGAGACAGCGGGGGACAAGAGAGCAGCCGAAGAGACAGCGGGGGACGAGAGAGCAGCCGAAGAGAGAGCGGGGGACCAGAGAACAGCCGAAGAGAGAGCGGGGGACGAGAGAGCAGCCAGAGAGACAGCGGGGGACAAGAGAGCAGCCAGAGAGACAGAGGGGGACGAGAGAGCCAGCCAAAGAAAGGTATGGAGCGTATGGAGAGAGAGAGAGAGAGAGAGAGAGAAGGGGAGGGGGAGAGAGAGAGAGAGATGCGCGCCGGGCACTTGTGGGGTTAAAACTCATAGTGCCCGGGCATGCGCAGTTGAAAAAGCCGGTCCGGCGCTGCAAAAAAACGTTGCAGCCAACGTTTTTTGCAGACGCCGGACGGTGCATGTTTGCCGTATCCGGCAAAACCCGGAGGCGCCGCATGTCCATCCGGCATGATGCGGCGATCATTATATTCTATGTGAAAAAACCGGATCCAATTCCGGATCCGGTTTACACAAATTTCGCCGCATCATGCCGGATTTAAAAAAACGGATGTGTGAAAGTAGCCTAAGGATTATGGAGGCCACTGTGCTCTTAGGTACCTTGAGTACTGTATACACTGTATACACACACAGGGCATATACAGTTAGGTCCATATATATTTGGACAGAGACAACATTTTTCTAATTTTGGTTCTAGACATTACCACAATGAATTTTAAACAAAACAATTCAGATGCAGTTGAAGTTCAAACTTTCAACTTTCATTTGAGGGTATCCACATTAAAATTGGATAAAGGGTTTAGGAGTTTCAGCTCCTTAACATGTGCCACCCTGTTTTTAAAGAGACCAAAAGTAATTGGACAGATTAAATAATTGTAAATAAAATGTTCATTTCTAGTACTTTGTTGAAAACCCTTTGTTGGCAATGACTACCTGAAGCTTTGAACTCATGGACATCACCAGATGCTGTGTTTCCTCCTTTTTGATGCTCTGCCAGGCCTTCACTGCGGTGGTTTTCAGTTGCTGTTTGTTTGTGGGCCTTTCTGCCTGAAGTTTAGTCTTTAACAAGTGAAATCCATGCTCAATTGGGTTGAGATCAGGTGGCTGACTTGGCCATTCAAGAATATTCCACTTCTTTGCTTTATTAAACTCCTGGGTTGCTTTGGCTTTATGTTTTGGGTCATTGTCCATCTGTAGTATGAATCGACGACCAATCAGTTTGGCTGCATTTGGCTGGATCTGAGCACACAGTATGGCTCTGAATACCTCAGAATTCATTTGGCTGCTTCTGTCCTGTGTCAAATCATCAATAAACACTAGTGACCCAGTGCCACTGGCAGCCAAGCATGCCCAAGTCATCACACTGCCTCCGCCGTGTTTTACAGATGATGTGGTATGCTTTGAATCATGAGCTGTACCACGCCTTCGCCATACTTTTCTCTTTCCATCATTCTGGTAGAGGTTGATCTTGGTTTCAACTGTCCAAAGAATGTTCTTCCAGAACTGTGCTGGCTTTTTTAGATGTTTTTTAGCAAAGTCCAGTCTAGCCTTTTGATTCTTGATGCTTATGAGTGGCTTGCACTGTGCAGTGAACCCTCTGTATTTACTTTGATGCAGTCTTCCCTTTATGGTAGATTTGGATATTGATACGCCTACCTCCTGGAGAGTGTTGTTCACTTGGTTGGCTGTTGTGAAGGGGTTTCTCTTCACCATGGAGATTATTCTGCGATCATCCACCACTGTTGTCTTCCGTGGGCGCCCAGGTCTTTTTGCATTGATGAGTTCACCAGTGCTTTCTTTCTTTCTCAGGGTGTACCAAACTGTAGATTTTGCCACTCCTAATGTTGTAGCAATTTCTCAGATGGGTTTTTTCTGTTTTTGCAGCTTAAGGATGGCTTGTTTCACCTGCATGGAGAGCTCCTTTGACCGCATGTTTCCTTCACAGCAAAACTTTCCAAATGCAAGCACCGCACCTCAAATCAACTCCAGGCCTCTTATCTTCTTAATTGAGATGACATAATGAAGGGATTGCCCACACCTGTCCATGAAATAGCCTTGGAGTCAATTGTCCAATTACTTTTAGTCCCTTTAAAAACAGGGTGGCACATGTTAAGGAGCTGAAACTCCTAAACCCTTCATCGAATTTTAATGTGGATACCCTCAAATGAAAGCTGAAAGTCTGAACTTCAACTGCATCTGAATTGTTTTGTTTAAAATTCATTGTGGTAATGTCTAGAACCAAAATTAGAAAAATGTTGTCTCTGTCCAAATATATATGGACCTACCTGTATAGTCTGTAGCTTGCACAAGGGATCCAAACTGTCAGTGTCGGTCCCTTTTCCAGATAGTAATGTCCAAATAGCCTTAATTTAAGACTATATTTGTGTTAAAGAGCTCAAAAGGGGTTCAATACACTCCTAGGAGGCCTCAGAATGTGCTACATTTGTAAGAGTGTTCTGGAAAAATAAATATTCCCTGGAGGTGTGAAATTGCTTATATATTCAAAATTAGTGCATTCTTTACATGTTGAAAATATTGTATGGAAAAATGCATACTAATGCAAATGTGTTGGAAAGTGAAAGAAACGTTGCAGACAGAGGATAAAGAAAGAGTTACCGTTATAGAGACCTGCTGGTGGGAGAATTTTTTTGGGAAATAAGAAGAGAGTAACTTCCTGGTTAGAGGAGTCAACAGTTACGCCAAATTCACACATACAGTATTTTGGCAGTATTTCACATCAGTATTTGTACTCCAAAAGCAGAACAGGGTGAAAAATACTGAAGTGGTGACTGGTTTCAATTATACTTTTCCTCCCATTGTTCCACTCCTGGTTTTGGCTTATAAATACTGATGTCAAATACTGAACAAATACTGAATGTGTGAATGTCGCCTTAATAGTAAATTGAAGGTAGTGAATCTAGTTGAAAATATGGTGACTAAATAAGCAGCATGCTGGGTGTGTACAAGGAGGTGATTTTCTGAGGTAGCAAGAGCTTTAACTGTACTGGCTAAAGTGGTATTATCACGATTCCTCTGCTCAGAGTGTCTGGGACTCAGTGATGGACAGCTCTTTCATCCTATTATGTGCTGGGGCGTGCTGAGCTGTCAGTGCTTTGATTGACAGGTTGGTTGACCTATCTGAGACAGGGAGGTGCAGAGATTTCCACAGGTGGGTTTGTAGGCATTCTGGACAGCTAGAGAAGTTGGACTGATGAGACATAAAAGCCGGTCCTGGAAGTGTTAGTGAAAGAACATGGCATGGGTACTGCACAGAAGTAGGCTGTGGTTACTGAAGAACAGAAATCAGAATGGAGAATTGAAATCATATGTGGCGCCCCTGAGGCTCGGTCGCCACAGAGGTACTGCACCTTCTCCTAAGGTGTAGTGCCCCACCGTTCAGGTAAGGTGGGAACTCCTTTCCACACTCCAACACTCGCACCCCACACAACAGGGTAATTCTGCACAACCACATTCCGGCTCAGTGCTTAGAGAGTAGCAGAGCACCTTTGGTGGTTCCCTGCTTGGAACACTGGATGTGCTGGGAGGTGAGTGGAGTTGGATACATAAAAGAGTGGGAAAGTGTAGGATGACAGGTCAGTCTGACAGAAGGACAGTCGGTTAGGAAGTCACTCAGACAGGAGTGAGGTTCCCTGGAAGAAGGGATGGAGGAAGGAGTGCTGCAGCTGCCTCAGTGATCTGAGCCAGCTGGCACGGGAAAGGAAAAGAAGGAGAAATACGTGGGTTAGAAGAGGAACCCTGCCTAAAGGTTCTCAGCGCAAGGCCGGGGCCCGGTCCCTGAGGTTGTATGGACACTTACGGTTCTGCAGCAGACACCGGTGGAGTAGTTGGCTGTAAATGCACTACTCCCATCTAGGACTTGGGGCACAACAGCAACACGGATAGAGAGCCGGGACTCAGGAGAAGGGAGTCCCCGAAGCAGGCTACAGCTGTCTGCCGTACAAGTGAGGTTCTTGGGAACATCTGTCAGGAGGAACTCCAGCGTACCACAGTGCTGGAGATCTTCACAATTTAAGGCGCTATAGAGGAGACATTCAGGAAAGGCCCATAAGTTGGCGGAGTGTTGGAATGGAGCTTTCCATCTTTCCTGGAGGTTGGCTGAGTCCCTGGCCCGGAGGACACGGCACAGAAGCGGGCACTACTGACTGTGAGTAAAGCTTTGGATCTACATGCCCTGGTGTCCTCCATTCCTTCCTGCGGCCGTCAGCCTGACACTGCTACATCCCCTGCGCTGGACACTACACCACCTAAATGTCCCCACATCTACACTGCCCTGGGACTTCAGCCCTGCCTGTGGAGGGCTATACCATCACTGCTGCACCACACCATCTGTCCCAGAGGATCTGCCTGCAGCGTCGGCTTAACACCTCCCTTGCCGAACACCACAGGTGGCGTCACGAACTACTATTCACCATTCACTTATCGCCATTACTTGGGCACCCAGAGTCACGGTCCGGGTCACCGCTGCTGTGACACATCCCACCGACACCGGCCCGGTACCGAGTACCCCACGGCCCTGGGAGGGCGACCCAACTTGGCGTCACGAACAGGATGACGAGACCCGATGCCATCGGGTTCTGTGTGCCTGAGATTTGTTGAACTTTGAACTTTTGAAAATGTGCAGAAAACCTAATTTAATAGACTGTGACATGAATATTAAAAATGGCCGCTGGCGCGGAGAAGAAGAGCGTGAAGAGATAGGAGGTCCTAGGAAAAGGCCGCGAAGAGTCTTGGGCCTTCTCTGCCTGAATTACTATGTGACAGCAACATGGCCCACCCCCCGAGGGGTTCGTATACTGGCTTGGTATGGAATCGCTGGAAGAAGACGTGGCCCCCGGAAGGAGGGGCAGAAGAAGCCAGTGGTGGGAAAGGGGCCGAGGCGGGGAGAAGAACGCCAGAACGCCATGATTAAAAGAGAGGAGAAGTCAGAACAGGGGGAGGAGAGGCCACTCGCTCCCAGGCCGCCCCTGCCGAGGCTGCGATCACTGATACACCCTCTGCAGCGGCCGCCACCACCTCACACCCGATACTGTCATTGGGTGATCCCAGTTCGGAGAAGATATATGAGGAAGCTAGAGCAGAATGGAGGCCCGGGACAGCGTCCCTGCCTGGACCGGGCACGGCTGTACCAACTTCCGCCGACGACCCCGGCCGAGACCGGCCTGGCCCCGGCCCAGATCCAACCGCGGTCCATCCCATCAGTCACCCCGGGAGTTGCGGCTGCAGCCATCTGCCACCAGGTACCAGAGCCGGAACCGCGGCTGGAAACGCCAGGTATGATTACTGCCCCGGGGTTGACCCTAGCTTTGGGAGCGGAACCCATGGATAGGAATGGCCCAGTTGATCTCTGCCGACGATCCCAGACTGCGGTACCACTGACTTAAGTCCCGATGGACACGGAAGAGTCGGACGCCGAGGAACCAGTGAAGGCGCCGGCTGAGTCACCAACGGCAGAAGGAGAGCCATCGGAAGTAGCGGATGTGCCATCTCTGCATGCAGTGGACGTTTCTATGGCCCTTTCCATTACCCCGACCAGTCCCTGTCTCACCCTTTGGGAGGCAGAGTGCATGCGTATGGCAAGTAGACAGAATCAAGACGAAGATACCACATCTGGTAGCAGTTCCCAATCAGTTTCCAGAACCCCAGGAGGGGAACAGCATTAAAATTTACAGTCTCATGACCCAGGAGGGTTTGTTTTTCCCAGAGTTGCCCTGTTTGGATTGGCAGCGTTCTTCAAATTGAACTAGCGATCATGAACTTGGAGTGATCCAAAAACTCTTACTTGTAAATAGTTGAATCTCTTTAGGTGCCCTCTCTTGGCTTTACATATGGACACTTTGCAAAGATGATGTCAAGATTCTACATAAGGACACTTTGCGAAGGTGATGTCTACCTCAAAGGACACTGCAAGAGATCCCGGCTGGGAGCAGTGTCCAGCACTTATAAGAATAATTGTTGAAAGTTTTAATGCGAAGTATTTTTGATAATGATGTATCTTATGAGAATATTAGCAACTAGGAAATGGCTTAAAGCTTTGAAACTTTATATAGAATTAGGAATGTTTTGAAACGGAGATGAGAAATTTGAATAAAGAGTTGAAAATGTAAATGGTGAACCAGGTATCACAGGTGTCACTTGAAGGAAAATAGAAAATGTGCACTAAGAAGAGATGTGTACTAGAGAAGGAAAGATGAAGAATAGTGAGTCATAGATAATAGCACTTAGAATTACGTAAAGTATGAAAAATTGCACTTTTGACTCGAAATTTAGATAGTTAATTAAGAATTGTTTGCAACGTTCAAGAAACAATGCCTCCTATATTAGGAAGTTTAGTATAAGAAATGTTTATGCAGCATTACAAAATGATGTATGTTCCTGTACTGTCAACTTTGTTTATCTTGCAGCCCGCGGATGTGCTGTGTTTAACGGGGGGTATGTGGCGCCCCTGAGGCTTGGTGGCCACAGAGGTACTGCACATTCTCCTAAGGTGTAGTGCCCCACCGTCCAGGTAAAGTGGGAACTCCTTTCCACACTCCAACACTCGCACCCCACACAACAGGGTAGTTCTGCACAACCACATTGCGGCTCAGTGCTCAGAGAGTAGCAGAGCACCTTTGGTCGTTCCCTGCTTGGAACACTGGATGTGCTGGGAGGTGGGTGGAGTTGAGATACATAAAAGAGTGGGAAAGTGTAGGATGACAGGTCAGTCTGACAGAAGGACAGTCGGTTAGGAAGTCACTCAGACAGGAGTGAGGATCCCTGGAAGAAGGGATGGAGGAAGGAGTGCTGCAGCTGCCTCAGTGATCTGAGCCAGCTGGCACGGGAAAGGAAAAGAAGGAGAAAGATGTAGAACTGAAACCTAAGCTTCCATAAGAGAGAGAGAAAGACAAGTACGGAACGAATGAGTAGAGAGAACAGAGAGGACGTTGATTAGAAGAGGAACCCTGCCTATAGGTTCTCAGCGCAAGGCTGGGGCCCGGTCCCCGAGATTGTATGGACACTTATGGTTCTGCAGCAGACACCGGTGGAGTAGTTGGCTGTAAATGCACTACTCCCATCTAGGACTTGGGGCACAACAGCAACACGGATAGAGAGCCGGGACTCAGGAGAAGGAAGTCCCCGAAGCAGGCTACAGCTGTCTGCCATACAAGTGAGGTTCTTGGGAACATCTGTCAGGAGGAACTCCAGCGTACCACGGTGCTGGAGATCTTCACAATTTAAGGCACCATAGAGGAGACGTTCAGGAAAGGCACATAAGTTGGCGGAGTGTTGGAAGAGAGTTTTCCATCTTTCCTGGAGGTTGGCTGAGTCCCTGGCCTGGAGGACACGGCACAGAAGCGGGCACTACTGACTGTGAGTAAAACTTTGGAACTACATGCCCTGGTGTCCTCCATTCCTTCCTGCGACCGTCAGACTGACACTGCTACATCCCCTGGTCCGGACACTACACCACCTATGTGTCGCCACATCTACACTGCCCTGGGACTTCAGCCCTGCCTGTGGAGGGCTATACCATTACTGCTGCACCACACCATCTGTCCCAGAGGATCTGCCTGCAGCGTCAGCTTAACACCTCCCTTGCCAAACACCCCAGGTGGCGTCATGAACTACTATTCACCATTCACATATCGTCATTGCTTGGGAGCCCAGGGCCACGGTCCGGGTCACCGCAGCTGTGACACATCCCGAGTACCCCACGGCCCTGGGAGGGCGACCCACATACATGTTGCATTGATGAAACTTTACAAGTAATCTACAGCCACATGTAACCAGTGTACCTGTACCTCTGTGTAAAACAGAAGATGTAAATACCAAGCTTTACACCTGCTACTGTATAAATTTCATGAAATAATACATTTTGTTTCAATATGATCTGTCTAATAAACTTACCTGGTCAATCTGAAGGTGAGATCCAATTCTGCTGAACATACTACCAGCCCTGTGCCCAACTGTGCTCTACTGGGAACTGCTAGTCTCTGATGACCCAGTGGAGTACTGATTACCACTGTACAAGGTTTGAAAACCCACTTGCTAAGCTGCAATGTGATATAGTTGATACATTTTTTGGTTAAGCCCATTTAGATACCCCAAATTACATTAACTCGTTATCTGATGCTTCAGGATGAACAATTTTGCTGCGGAGATTTTTTTTAAATTGAATCATAAAGTGTTTAAATACATGTAGAACTGCAAATTCCAGGAAATTTGACCAAACTCAAACCTGTGTAAGTCAATCCACTCATCACTAATTTCTACAATTCAAGAAATAAAGTTCACTTTATTTTTGTAAAATGGACTGAATCCTTTGGTGCTATTGGTTTACATGTGAGGGAACATAGTAACATAGTAACATATTTAGCAATGCCGAAATAAAGCATTTGTCCAACCAGTTTAGCCTATATTCCGTCAGAATAAATCCCCAGATCTACATCCTTCTAAAGAACCTAATAACTGTAAGATACAATATTGTTACACTCCAGGAAGACCTCCAGGCCTCTCTTGAACCCCTTCGACTAAGTTCGCCATCACCACATCCTCAGGCATGGAATTCCAGATTCTCACTGCCCTAACAGTAAAGAATCCTCTTCAATGTTGGTGGAAAAACCTTCTCTCCTCCAGTCGCAGAGAATGCCCCCTTGCGACCGTCACCTTCCTTGGTATAAACAGATCCTCGGAGAGATATTTGTTTTGCCCCCTTATATACTTAAGCCCCCGTTACACACTGCGATATCGCTAGCAATATCGCTTTAAAGTCACTGATTTTGTGACGTTGCAGCGATATTGCTAGCGATATCGCTGCATATGATACTTACCTCCGACCGGCTCCCCCGCTGGTTATCGCTGATTGCGCGAGAAGCTGCTGGACCATTCCTCGTCGCCAGCTTCCTGTGGCGCTTCCTGCTGTGACGACGAGCGATGCGTGGAGCCGGGCGGGAGGACGCAGGATCGCCGCGTCTGACAGGTAAGTAGCGACCCCCGTCCCCAGCGATGTCGCTAGTGAGATCTGCCTGAGTGGCAGCTCACTAGCGACCACCTAGCGATTCACCAGCGATCCTGACCACGTCATATCGCTGGTCGGGATCGCTGGTGAGTCGCTAGGTGTAACGGTACCCTTATACATGGTTATTAGATCGCCCCTCAGTTATCTTTTTTCTAGACTAAATAATCCTAATTTTTCTAGTCTCTCTTGGTATTGTAGATCCCCCAGCCACTTTATTAATTTTGCTGCCC
Organism: Dendrobates tinctorius; assembly: GCF_039654945.1. NCBI lineage: Eukaryota > Metazoa > Chordata > Amphibia > Anura > Dendrobatidae > Dendrobates > Dendrobates tinctorius. Next base: position 1,537,887 of record NW_027361808.1, on the reverse strand, counting down.
TCCTTTGTACTCGCTCTAGTTCCATTATATCCTTCCTGAGCACCGGTGCCCAAAACTGTACACAGTACTCCATGTGCGGTCTAACCAGGGATTTGTACAGAGGCAGTATAATCCTCTCATCATTTGTATCCAGACCTCTTTTAATGCACCCCATGATCCTGTTTGCCTTTGCAGCCGCTGCCTGGCACTGGCTGCTCCAGGTAAGTTTACCATTAACTAGGATCCCCAAGTCCTTATCCATATCAGATTTACCCAGTGGTTTCCAATTCAGTGTATAAGTCTATAGCTTACGTCTTCATAAAAACCGATTAGATTGTTTTGACAGGAGCGATTCCTCATAAACCCATGCTGATGGTGGATTTAAACAATTATTCTCATTGAGATAATCCAGAATAACATCCCTCAGAAACCCTTCAAATATTTTACCAGCAATAGAGGTTACACTTACTGGCCTATAATTTCCAGGTTCACTTTTAGAGTCCTTTTTGAATATTGGTACCACATTTGCTATACGCCAGTCCTGTGGAACAGACCCCGTCCCTATAGAGTCCCTAAATATAAGAAATAATGGCTTGTCTATTACAATACTTAGTTCACTTAGTACTTGTGGGTGTATGCCATCTGGTTCTGGAGATTTATCTATTTTAATCTTATTTTGCTGGGTTCTCACCTCTTCTTGGGTTAGATTGGTGACCCTTTATATAGGGTTTTCTTTGTCTCTCGGCATTTCACCTAGCATTTTATTTTCTACCGTGAATGCCGTGGAGAAGAAGGTGTTTAATAAATTAGCTTTTTCCTCGTCATCTATAACCATTCTTTCCTCACAATTTTTTAACATATGAGGGAATACGGCCGGAGTGAGAAACATCTACAGAAAACACCACACACACCTTTAGGAATTTGTTTCACTGCTATCTAGGGTCACAACAGCGTACCTTGGTCTTGTACGTGTATTTTCTAGGCAATTATAGGTTTTGCAGAATTTAGTTGAGAATGTATAAATCATTTTTTTCAAACTCAGTAATACTGGTGAATTTGAATTTCAAAATAGCAGCTCATCTCTAAATGACACCAATTTATTATATGCCACCATCTGTATTAAGCAATAACATTAGAGGAGGGAATGTTCCAGCCTGTTGGATTTCCAATGGCCGATCCTATTATTATCCTCCAAGATGACCTGAAACCAGAGGGGTCCGAGTCTGGCTGCATTTCTCCCACAGATAAGTCAAGAGTGCTCAGCCAACTTAATTGTGTGTTTGTATGAGGGAATGTGGAGAAATAGCTGTCAAACCAACCTATATAATGTGAATGGGGACTTAATAGAGAACATGTACGGTAATTTTGGTTTATCTATACTGTTATCTTTACTATCTATATTCATATTAATACTAAACCTATCTATAATTATATATTTATACTATTCAATGATTATGAACATTGAGCTAATTTTATATTTGTGAACATTTTTGCATGACGTTGTATATTTTAATGTACCTACCCTAAACTGGTGTTAAAATCATTAAAACATTTTTTATTTTACAGCACTTTATGGACTATTATTTGATGAACACAAAGAAGCTGGCTTTGCCAATTATCGTCTATGGGAGTCTTTAGGATTTGTGATAGCATACGGATACAGCACTTTTTTATGTGTGTCAGTAAAATTATACATTTTGATTGCTGTGCTGGTACTTGGAATGGTACTTTATGGATGTGTAGAATATAATGAATGCAAAAAATCGTCTGGCAAAATGGTTAAGCAAGAATCAGATGAATCCATGAATAAACAGACTGCAATGTAGCATTTGGTGTAATTCTACTAGAATATTGAAGGTTCCACATAACTGATTGGATATGTTCAGTAAAGCTGCATGGATATATACTTGGATTCATTAGAGTGAGTATTTGAGCAAGAACATTTCAGGCATTATTGATATAATTATGCAAGTTCAGGAATTTGATAGCATTTACTCCCTTGAGCAAACAAGTGAATATGCATTAGAAATAATCATAATCATAAGAATCCCCCCAACCAACAATCTCCCGTCACATTATATTAAACTCTTCCTGTAAATTGAGTTTGGATTGACAAAGGTATTGTATATATCATTATAAAATACACAGATTTATGTTTATATGATTACTACACATTTATCTTAATTCCAGCCATTCAGTGTTAATAAAGAATAACGTTTTTAACAATGTAAATAAAGGCATTTTGTTATATTTAGTGTTACACCTTATATTAGAGTAAAAGCAGGATATCTATCACATCCTGACTTTAGTTAACTTATTCGTGAAAGTTTGTTAATTTGAATGATCTTTACTGTTGTTAATAGTTGAGCAAAAAAAATAAAAAGAGGGATACAGCTCACCCGTCAAGCAGCTTATTTACTAGGAGATCTGGAGTTATGGTCCCTGTGTCCAATGGATAGAAGCTGCTGGACAAAGGAGCAACAGTAGTAAATTAAAATAAAAAAAGATAAAATTCCAGAACCCTGTGTAAAAAATTGAAATCCTTAATTTAGTGATGAATAGAAACACAAAAAAGCTATATGCAGCAGTCATCTGGAGAGCCTGCCCAACCTTTGAGCCTGTGTTTTGTGATTGGCTTCTCTATCCATGGAGCCCCAGCAGTCACACCTTTTCTCTGGGTGTTTAAGTTCTATTATTCTGGTTGCAGTCTATTTAGCATTTCACAGTTGTTTTCATTCATCTGCCCTATCACCTTTCTGTCCCCCTTCTGGCATTTCCTGCTGGTGATAGTTTCTTTTGAGTGTTCAGCCATTCTGCTATAGCTTAAAGCCAGTTAGTGAAATTCTAGCTAGGGTTTATGTTCTTTTCTTTACTTTGCACCTTCCTTCTCTTTCTTTTTTGGAAGGCGGCAGCATATAATCTATAACATTTCGTACTTTATACTTTATTTAGAATTTTGTGGTTTTCTTTACTCACTTTGGAATCTTTCTTTTATTCCTCACACTTTCCCTTTTGTAGGTAATTCACACTCTGCTCTTTTCTCCAGTTCTTTAAGAAGAACTTGGAGCACTGTAAGGCCTTTCAGGGAGCATAGTTCCAACCCGTCATCTTCTAGTCTGTGGTTCATGCTATCTCTGCTCACACAGGTACCTTTGGGAATGCTAGTCAGGAAGGATCTCTAGTCTGTGCAGGAATCGGTAGGGTCAGTTGCAGTTTTTAGTTTGTTACTTATTTTCCAGAGTGAGTTGCTACTCAATTGTAAGCATGGCGCCCGACAAACCTGGATCAGTTACACCAGTTTTGTCTGGAGGAACAGGCCCAAATTCCTACCAACTATTGTGAGAAGCTTGTGGAAGGATATCCCAAATGTTTGACCCAAGTCATTCAGTTTAAGGGCAATGGTACCAAATACTTATGAAATGTATGTAGACTTTTGACTTTGCCTTAAAACTTAGTCTCTCTGTCTGATTATTCTGGCATTTGGCAAATATTAATAATAATGGTAATCCTAATTGACCAAAAATGGGAAAGGATTATTCTGATTTCATGATAGATATTGAGAAAAACATGTAAGTCTTTTTATATAGTGTATGTAAACTGGTTTCAACTGTATATTTTTATTATTTGTGATTTTTAAAAACATATTTTTGCAACTTTTTTCACTTTTTTCTACTTTTTTAGCTAGTCTCACTATGGGACTTTCACTATCTGCAGTCTCATCACAGATATAAGTTACTAGATTAAGGCCCGATGCTATCGCATCGAGAGGATAGTGACACACCTCTTGCCATGATAACCCTCAATACACACACACCTCCTCAACATACACTCCTCTCACCTTTCACCATCTCCACTCACATCCACTCACTCTTTCACTCCACATACGACCCTTTCTCTCACTCCGTCTCTCATACTCACACTGTCATCATCGCTGCTCCATGATCCCCGACATCTTCTTCCGCCAGCGCCATCCTGGATCCCGACGTTGTCCACGCCGGCGACATGTTCTTGCGGCCATGCCATCTTGAGTATTCTGAAATCCTGCGAGTGGACATTAGTGGAGATAGTGAAAGGTGAGAGGAGTGTGTGTTGAGGAGTGGTGTGTTGAGGGTTAACATGGCAAGAGGTGTGCTGTGACGTCACCAGTTACAACTGGACGGAAGTTGTTACAACCCGGAAGCTGCTTAGCGCATTTATTATAGTAGATTAATGCCCGATGCTATCGCATCGAGAGGATAGTGACACACCTCTTGCCATGTTAACCCTCAATACACACACACCTCCTCAACACACCACACCGCCTCAACACTCTCACCTTTCACCATCTCCACTCACGTCCACTCACTCTTTCACTCCACATATGACCCTTTCTCTCACTCTGTCTCTCATACTCACACCGTCATCGTCGCTGCTCCACGATCCCCGACATCTTCTTCCGCCGGCGCCATCCTGGATCCCGACATTGTCCACGCCGGCGACATGTTCTTGCGGCCATGCCATCTTGAGTATTCTGAAATCCTGCGAGTGGACATTAATGGAGATAGTGAAAGGTGAGAGGAGTGTGTGTTGAGGAGTGGTGTGTTGAGGGTTAACATGGCAAGAGGTGTGCTGTGACGTCACCGGTTACAACTGGACGGAAGTTGTTACAACCCTGAAGCTGCTTAGCGCATTTATTATGGTAGATTAAGGCCCGATGCTATCGCATCAGGAGGATAGTGACACACCTCTTGCCATGTGAACCCTCAACACACAGTCCTCCTCAACACACCACACCGCCTCAACACACACTCCTCTCACCTTTCACCATCTCCACTCACGTCCACTCACTCTTTCACTCCACATACGACCCTTTCTCTCACTCCGTCTCTCATACTCACACCGTCATCGTCGCTGCTCCACGATCCCCGACATCTTCTTCCGCCGGCGCCATCCTGGATCCCGACATTGTCCACGCCGGCGACATGTTCTTGCGGCCATGCCATCTTGAGTATTCTGAAATCCTGTGAGTGGACATTAGTGGAGATAGTGAAAGGTGAGAGGTGTGTGTGTTGAAGAGTGGTGTGTTGAGGGTTAACATGGCAAGAGGTGTGCTGTGACGTCACCAGTTACAACTGGACGGAAGTTGTTACAACCCGGAAGCTGCTTAGCGCATTTATTATAGTAGATTAATGCCCGATGCTATCGCATCGAGAGGATAGTGACACACCTCTTGCCATGTTAACCCTCAATACACACACACCTCCTCAACACACCACACCGCCTCAACATACACTCCTCTCACCTTTCACCATCTCCACTCACGTCCACTCACTCTTTCACTCCACATACGACCCTTTCTCTCATTCCGTCTCTCATACTCACACCATCATCGTCGCTGCTCCACGATCCCCGACATCTTCTTCCGCCGGCGCCATCCTGGATCCCGACATTGTCCACGCCGGCGACATGTTCTTGCGGCCATGCCATCTTGAGTATTCTGAAATCCTGCGAGTGGACATTAGTGGAGATAGTGAAAGGTGAGAGGAGTGTGTGTTGAGGAGTGGTGTGTTGAGGGTTAACATGGCAAGAGGTGTGCTGTGACATCACCAGTTACAACTGGACGGAAGTTGTTACAACCCGGAAGCTGCTTAGCGCATTTATTATAGTAGATAGATGTATCACACCTATGTTTTTATGTGGATAAGATATTTACATAGTGAGCCTCAAGAAGGACAGTATTACTGATGTATGTAAAGTGCTATTGAAATAATAGTACTCTATTAATAAATAAAAAATTAATTATTATTACCTAAGTTATGTAGGTATGTGTTAGCTATGTAGTTGAAATCTACGTATGTTTGCCTAAATTTTTTTTGTTTTTGCCTTTTTTTTTTTTAATCTATATATACCTATACCTATGTATATTTTTATGGATTTAAATATGTCTATGACATATATGTGAAAGAGATAATTAGTGTAAGATATATCTATCTGCTTAAAATATTTATATATATAACATATATCAAGCTATGTATAGAAGTCTTAGAAGTCTATTATCTATATCTATTTAGAATGTAACTATTATTTATATATCTATATATCTATCAATTCCAGGACCAACTTAAATAGTTTAAAGTAAGACATTTTTGTAAACGACATTTCTAATGAAGATTTTTGGGCTATTAGGTAGCAATTGTCCTTGAAGTGGCGTATCCACCACTTTGACCCTAACGTTGCTGCGTTGCTTTACTCGGGAGAATGCAACATACAATTGTCCATGGGCAAATACAGGTTCGGGCAAAAAAATGCCAACTCGATTGAGGGTCTGTCCTTGGGATTTGTTAATGGTCATAGCAAAAGCAGGTTTTAGAGGAAACTGTCGACGTTTTAATTTAAAAGGTAACCCAGTTTCTGAAGGACACAAATCGATGCGTGGAATAAACACAATGTCTCCTTCAGCTGAGCCAGTAATCACTTTAGCCTGTATGATGTTGCGGAGTAAGGCAATGACAATGAGGCGAGTGCCATTGCAGAGACCTTTTTTGGTGTTTAGGTTTCTTAATAGCATCACAATGGTGCCAATTTTAAGTTTTAAGAGATGTGATGGCATTCCTGATGGTGTCAGAGAGTTTAAAAATTCAACTGGGTAGTTTTCACATTCCTCTGCCTCATCAGCATCGACAGAATCATCACTTGTATATACAGTATAATCACCACTAATGCGATCCATTACTTTACAGTTCAGAAAATCGACGTCATCATTTTTCGGACATAGTATAGCATGTGATGCAGCAGTGTCGAGGCTTTGTTGGTCATTAACATCAATGCAAATATGGTCTCCAAAGATCTCGGTTACTATAGAGCCAGTGCAAAGCATGTCTGGAGGAATTTCAATGACATCCTCTCCAAGGTTATGTTCATTAGACAGCTCACCATTTCCAAGTTTAAGCAACCAAGTGCTGTATTCAGGATCAGTGGAGCGCATGTTGTTAATTAGCGGTAGTCTGGTAAAATGTTGCCAATGTTCTGAATATTTAATGCAGGAATCTACAATGTCTATTCTTGTTCCATGAGCGATGACGGGAAGACATTGTCTGAAGTCTCCTCCAAGAACAATAACGTTACCTCCAAATGGTGTTTTATTTTTTTCAGTAACATTTGTTGTCATGATGTCACGTAGAAGTCTATCTATCGCATTCAATGCATGTTTTTGGACCATAGTGCACTCATCAATAATAAAAAGTTTTGTACTCTGTAAATGTTTTCCTGCATTTTATCGTTTTTAATCCTGGAAACAGATGTTTCGTTGATCGGAATAGGTATGCCATATAGAGAGTGGATTGTTCGGCCTCCTTGTATCAAGTTAGATGCTATTCCTGTAGTTGCTGCAGGTGACACAATTTCTCCTTGTCCTCTTAAATGATGTGTAAGTAGATGGTATAGGTAGGTCTTTCCACTGCCACCAGGTCCATCGAGAAAAAAGCACTTTGGTATTAAACTGCTATTTTGTAAAGCTTCAGTAATGACATCATAGGCAAAAAGTTGCTCCTGATTAAGAGTTTCTTTCATCTCTGCAGCTTTTTTTAACTCATAATCCTTATCATATTGTTTAAGGAGTTGTTTAATATTTTTTGCTGGGCGTGGTAAATTATAATCAGCAAAAGTTTTTCCATGGACTATGAGGACATCTTGGACATCTTTCATAGCATATCCTTCACAATCGATACACTCTTCAGTGTTGCTGTGGTATGTATGACAATAGTCTTGTAAAAAATGGTCCTTAAATTCATTCCACAATTCAAGTGGATTACTGGGGGGGCCAAAAATACAGATATAAGCAAACATGTCTCTAAGTTGGGAAGGCATGTTAAGAATGCAAGCATCTGTTAAAGTATGTCTCCAGATGCTATCATCGAATAATAATCCAAGTGCTAACGCAGCATCCTTAAAGGTTTCATGCATAACTCCATTGACGGTTTTAATGCTGTCAAAACTGGTAGCAGCTTTTACATGCAGTAACAACAAACGTAAATAATAGCGTTCTTGGTCTTTCACACTAACAGTATACATTCTTCCAATAACTGTGAGACCCCCTCGTTTTCTTTGTTCCCATGTGCCTTGTTTCCAAACGTAGTGTTCTGGAATTTCGCGGTAGAAATAGTTATGTGCATTGTGGTCGATCTTATTAAGGTTGAAATACGCCATAAGTGTAGAATTGGAATTGAGCTTTTGATGGATGTTGTCTGCAGAGTCATTCTCATGAAAATAGAGTGGTTGAGAATTAGGCAGATGTACGGCTAGGCGAATGATGGCATGAGATTGTTTATGCATAGGAAAAGCAAATATCCGCCATGCAGCCTCAGGTGCACTAACATATCTGGTATCCGTAAATTGGTGTGTTTCATCATGTTGGATGTTATTTTGGGAAATTTCAAGGTTGGCTTTGTCATGTCCTTTGTAAACGTATTTAAATAAATATTTTACACTTTGAATGGAAGCACATATTTCTACATTAATATGGCACTTGTATTTGGTGAGTAAAAATGGGTTATATGGAACTACCCATGAATTGTCAATCGTCTTAGAATGGTGTTCATATGTTTTGCCAATGGGTCTGCGGTAAGTGGGATAGCCATCCTTTTCTTTGATGGTATATGGTTGGTTTTGTTTTGGGAAACCTTTGCTACACTTTCCAAGATCCATACAGGGAGAATTAGGATTGTGTTCTCCACAGGGACCATGAATCATGTGTTGAAGAACAATGTTATGGAGCTGAGGGTAGATTGTTTCATCAGGTATTTCAGCCCAGACTATATTGTCTATGTCCGCCTCAGTCCGTAATTTAGACAGGCTGTCAAGAATAATTAAAATATGAGCGTTTGGGAGACCACGCTTCTGAAATTCAATGACATGGACCATTGCAGTGACATTTCCAAATAATCCACTGCTAATGTCTTTTAAGAGGGATTCCAGTTTAATTTTAAAGACACGTGCAACCAAGTCTGGTCTGTGTTCAACACGCTGCCACGGTTCTAAATGTGTAGTAATCTCATTCCACTTAGGATTACATGTCATGGTGATAAATAGATCTGGTCGACCATACTTTGTAACAATAGCCATAGCATCCTGGTAGCGCTGCTGCATGTTTCTTTGACTGCCTTCAAAAGAAGATGGTAAAATGACGGTTTTCCCAATAGGGATGCCCTTTTGAACCGATTTTTTGAGTAGATGTTCTTGAAGGAGGCAGTAATCCTCCACTTTTAAATCTTTTTGGTGTTTGCGGATGTAATGTAGGCGATTAGCTTCGATTTTGACATAAGCATCTACTAAATATTGCTGTGTTAGCTTACCACCATTGAGGAGTGGATTAAAGTAATTTCTGACAGATAACATATAGCAATAGTATTGGAGTTGAGTGATCCTCCTCGAACTTTTGCCTTGTTGTTTGAGTCCATCATGCCATCCTTGGTCTCCATAAGGGAAAAATATTGGATAGAGGAGGGCATCCAAATTGCTATGGAGAATACTAATTTGTTGTGTTTTTGGAGCTAAAGGGTTATGGGGATCAGGTTTTAAATGAATTAATATGTCTCTATTGAAAGGTGGCTCACCATTGTCATTTTGAAACACGACTGCTACTTCACTGACAGTGGGATTATTGTAGCGTCGAGGGTCTTGAGTACGATCTTGTTTAATAGCCATAGTGATGTTTGGCATGACATTTCCGTTTTGTAGAGATTTAATTTTTTCTTGTTCTTCCACATCACGTAACATTTGATAAGCTTCCACAAAAGGATTAATAGTTTGGATTTGAAGGGCAATAATGTTCATCAATGTAGGATGACATTTTTGATTTTCTTTACATCGTAAGCGTTGTTCGTTTGCGGTAGTGGTATCGAGAATGTAAAGTTGGGCAAATGCGCGTTGCTGGTCTTCTGAGGGATGAAGTGTTCCAGTTCTATGATAGATCTGGCCATGTATGCGGAAACAGTATGGGCCATATCCAGGAGGTGGTGAAATATTTGCACCCATGGAGGCAAAAGCAAAGGAACTGTTAATACTTCGAATATTATCCATGAAATTTTTGCTAAATTCACTTTTCCCTTTCAGCAAACGTGTAAAGACATCAGGATATTGTAGTATGGGTACATGGACTTTACCCTTCTGACAGCAGAGCATAAAGTTGTTATCAGAAGGTATCTCTGCTACAAAATGCAAAGCTTCGCAATGCTCACATACATGGGTCATGTCACCACAGCTGTGTTCGGTAATACTATTTTCATCATTAGTGAAAATGTGAGGTTGTAGTAGAAGTGCATGTCCAACCGATGGGGTGCGCCTAGTTTTCAGACCAACGTAAATTTGTCTTGGTTGCACTTTCTGCGGGCTAACTGCAGCTTGTATGTGAAGAAACTGTGCGTTGGTATTGAATGGTGGTATTGATAGGGCAGAAACAGATTGCTGATTAGTTATGTCAGTGAACGGCATATAGGATGAAGTGTGGTAGTAACTTGTTCCACATGCTGATGTGGAAGCATCCTGTTGTGAGTCTACTAATAATGATGAGGAAGAAGCCGTCTGTTGTTGGTGGTGATGGCGTGTAGAGGCTTCTTCAGCCAATGTAATAGATTTAGAGTTAGGGGATTCGTGTGTGAGACGACGGCGTTTATAAGCCTTAATCTTGTCAAGTCGATGCTGTTTTTCCTCAGGAGTCTCATTAGCACGGCGTTGTTTTTGTCATAGTGCTAAAGCTGCTTTCCTTTCACTGGCATTGGCATACTGTGCATCGGTATTGAATGGTGGTATTGATAGGGCAGAAACAGATTGCTGATTAGTTATGTCAGTGAACGGCATATGGGATGAAGTGTAGCAGTAAATTGTTCCACATGCTGATGTGGAAGCATCCTGTTGTGAGTCTAATAATAATGATGAGGAAGAGGCCGTCTGTTGTCGGCGGTGACGGCGTGCAGAGGCTTCTTCAGCCAATCTTATGGATTTAGAGTTAGGGGATTCGTGTGTGAGGCGATGGCGTTTATAAGCCTTAATCTTCTCAAGGCGATGGTGTTTTTCCTCAGGAGTCTCATTAGCACGGCGTTGTTTTTGTCGTAGTGCTAAAGCTGCTTTCCTTTCACTGGCATTGGCATACTTTTTGTTATGACTCATGTTGGCACAGGTAAAGGAGTCTATTTGGCAGTTATCTGGCAGTGAAGAAGGCGTCCTGGAGTATTGTAGAGTAAACAGATACTAATTGACCCTGTAATTGCCCAGCAGTAGTTATGAAGTGGTAGTGGCAAATTGGCCCTGTAGTTAGACACCGGCAGAGGAGCAAGGCAGTAGTAGTTATGGCGGTAGAGGCAAATTGGCCCTGTAATTAGACACCGGCAGAGGAGCAAGGCAGCAGTAGTTATGGCAGTAGAGGCAAATTGGCCCTGTAATTAGACACCGGCAGAGGAGCAAGGCAGCAGTAGTTATGGCGGTAGAGGCAAATTGGCCCTGTAATTAGACACCGGCAGAGGAGCAAGGCAGCAGTAGTTATGGCGGTAGAGGCAAATTGGCCCTGTAATTAGACACCGGCAGAGTAGCAAGGCAGCAGTAGTTATGGCGGTAGAGGCAAATTGGCCCTGTAATTAGACACCGGCAGAGGAGCAAGGCAGCAGTAGTTATGGCGGTAGAGGCAAATTGGCCCTGTAATTAGACACCGGCAGAGGAGCAAGGCAGCAGTAGTTATGGTGGTAGAGGCAAATTGGCCCTGTAATTAGACACAGGCAGTGAACAGTCAGAGGAGCAAGGCAGCAGTACTTATGGCGGTAGAGGCAAAGTGGCCCTGTAATTAGACACCGGCAGAGGAGCAAGGCAGCAGTAGTTATGGCGGTATTGGCAAATTGGCCCTGTAATTAGACACCAGCAGAGGAGCAATGCAGCAGTAGTTATGGCGGTAGAGGCAAATTGGCCCTGTAATTAGACACCGGCAGAGGAGCAAGGCAGCAGTAGTTATGGCGGTAGAGGCAAATTGGCCCTGTAATTAGACACCGGCACAGGAGCAAGGTAGCAGTAGTTATGGCGGTAGAGGCAAATTAGCCCTGTAATTAGACACCGGCAGTGGAGCAAGGCAGCAGTAGTTATGGCGGTAGAGGCAAATTAGCCCTGTAATTAGACACCGGCAGAGGAGCAAGGCAGCAGTAGTTATGGCGGTAGAGGCAAATTGGCCTTGTAATTAGACACCGGCAGTATACAGGCAGATGACCAAAGCAGCAGTAGTTATGGCGATAGAGGCAAATTGGCCCTGTAATTAGACACTGGCAGAGGACAAAGGCAGCAGTAGTTATGGCAGTATAGGCAAATTGGCCCTGTAATTAGACACCGGCAGAGGACAAAGGCAGTAGTTATGGCGGTATAGGCAAATTGGTCCTGAGTGGAGGTGAAAGGTGAGAGGAGTGTGTGTTGAGGCGGTGTGGTGTGTTGAGGGTTAACATGTGCGTGTGTGTGTGGTGACGTCACCGGTTACAACTGGACGGAAGTTGTTACAACCGGAAGCTGGTTAGGGCATTTATTATTATAGATATAAGCTGTATATAAGCCTTATAGCTTGTCAGCCCTGCAGAGACAAGTTGGTTACATCATGCACTGTGCATGATCTAACTAACATCCTAGTGCTTGGTGACCCGGATGTCATCATGATGACATCGGGTCACCATAGCAATGATCGGGACCCGCCGATTGCGTCATGGGATATCCGATCCATGTGCAGAGGGGCTTTTTTCACTCTGCTCACCTCTGCCCGCTCGCTAAATGCTGTGATCGAGTTCGATTGCAGTATTTAGTAGATTAAAGTGCCGGTAGCGGTGCAGGACTGCTCGTGGCACTGAAAGCCGGTAGTCAGCTGTCAGTATCTGCTGTCACCCAGCGGCAATGGCCACCGCACAGCCCCCTGTGTACGGGTAAACACCATGACGTACATGTACTGCATCGGTTGGGAAGTCCTTCCCGATCATGTAATACAAATATCAAAAAGGGGTTAAGCAATAGCATTGATCACCAATATAAGAAAGCAAGGAGGGAACACTGCTTTCCTGCATTTATTGGGTACAAGAGCAAAGTGCTGACAGAAACTTCTCCCAATGATGTCAACAAGTTTAGTTTTTACATAGTACAAATGTTAATGACTTCACCATTAATGCATACTGGTATTGTCTGCCCTTTGATACAGCAGAAGAAATCTATTAGTTTGATGGTGCACAACTGTGAGGCACAGAACTTGGCAGTATATTACTAATAGGCATAAGAGGCACACACCTTGGAAGTTGCAGAATAGCAGGGAAAGTCTATATTTTTCTAATGGCAGACACTTGTCACTGATAATAAACTCAGTCAAGCGAACTATAGCAGCACATCTTTCACTGTCTGCCTGATTCAGGACACACATGGTTTAGGAGAACCATTTTCATGTAATTCATGTCTCCCAATATGGATATTCCTTAAACAGGTAGCCATGTGGAAGATTGGTATCCACTCACAATTTCAGAGCAGCCTTGCAATCAGTAAGACCCCCCCTTTATAAATTCAATTAGACAGCAGTACTGAGCTTGCCCAGAAAATAGGTGTGTAACCAGGGGCACACCTATAATGAGGCCATTTGAGCCTGTCGCCTCAGGTGGCAGGCAGCTGCAGTGCACAGGGGGCAGCATTATCGCTCTGCTACCCGCAGCACCTACAATTTAGCCTCTGCACGCCGGTGCTTCTGGTAGCATGCAGAGGCTTGTAATTGATGAGGTCACAGGTCCTGTGCGCATCAGCCCTATGGAAGACTCTGCTGTGCTGGTTGTCATCGTGCTCAATGAGGGACGTTTATGTGTGGGGTCAGGGGGGTTTACAGGCTGGATGTAGCAGAGCCGCACATGTGCGAGGTGTACGGAGCAGAGCCATGTGTGTGCGAGGAGTACGGAGCGGAGCCATGTGTGTGCGAGTTATATGGAGCAGAGCCATGTGTGTGTGAGGTGTACGGAGTGGAGCCGCACGTGTGCAAGGTGTACGGAGCGGAGCCGCATGTGTGCGAGGTGTACGGAGCAGAGCCATGTGTGAGCGAGGTGTACAGAGCGGAGCCGCATGTGTACGGAGCGTAGCCGTGTGTGTACGCGGTGTACGGAGCAGAGCCGTGTGTACAAGGTGCATGGAGCGGAGCCGCATGTGTGCGAGGTGTACGGAGCAGTGCCATGTGTGTGCGTGATGTACGGAGTGGAGCAGAGTGTGTACGGGGTGTACAGAGCAGAGCCGTGTGTGTACGGAGTGGAGCCGTGTGTGTATGGAGTGGAGCCGCGTGTGTATGGAGCGGAGTCGCATATGTGCGAGTTGTACAGAGCGGAATGACATGTGTACGAGGTGTATGGAGCAAAGCCACATGTGTACAAGGTTTACGGAGTGGAACTGTGTGTGTACAAGGAGTACAGAGCAGGAGAGGGAGGACTGGGAGCTTGCATTGCATTCAAATGAAAACCACTTTGGGCTGAGTTCATTAATCCACAGGTGGGTGCACGAATTCGCTGGTGAGCACAGCAGATATCCACAAGAAGAAAAAGTTCGTTCGGCACACCGGCATAAAAAAAAAACAAAACTATGACTAAGGGTGCCTTTGTGCACCAGAAACGCGTCAGGTGTTTTTTGCATTTTAATATGGCATATTAGCCTAATAAAGTTTTTTTTCATTTATGCTGGTGTGCCAAACAAACTTTCTTCTTCTTAAGGAGTACAGAGAGTAGCCACTTGTGTAAAAGGTGTACAGAGCAGAGCCGCATATGTACGAGGTTTACGGAGTGGAGCCATGTGTGTACTGAGTGGAGCCATGTGTGTGTGAGGTGTGCAGAGTGGAGCCGCGTGTGTACGAGGTGTACGGAGCGGAGCAGTGTGTGTACGGGGTGTACGGAGCGGAGCCGCGTGTATAAGGGTTGTACAGAATGGAGCTGTGTGTGTATGGGTCGTACAAAATGGAGCCCTGTGTGTACGAAGTGTACGGAGCTGAGCCGTTTGTGTACAGAGGAGAGCCATGTGTGTACGGAGTGGAGCCACGTGTGTATGGAGTGGAACCACATGTGTATGAGGTGCATGGAGCAAAGCCTCATGTGTACAAGGTTTGCAGAGTGGAGCCATGTGTGTACTGAGTGGAGCCATGTGTGTGTGAGGTGTACAGAGCAGAGCCGTGTGTGTACGAGGCATAAAAAGTGGAACAGTGTGTGTATGAAGTGTGCGGAGCCATACGTGTACAAGGTGTATGGTGGGGAGCATCCATACCTCCCAGCAGGACAGTCCCGATTTTGAGAGGGAGTCTGCCCCTCTGCCCCGGCCGGGAGCTTACTTTTCCCGTGGACACAGGAGTACATGGTGGAGCCCCGAGGAGCACTTTAATATTCGCATATGACGTTCCCTCGGAAGTGACGTGCTAGAAGCTGACTGGAAATAAGGTAATTTCGTGAGGAGATTGTGACGGAACCATGGAGGCACTTCAGGGAATGCTTCAGATCCATCACCGTGTCCTCCTCCGACAGTGCGGACAGCAGGATCGCCTTGGACTCGGGGATGCCGGCCATATGAGCAGATCATGATATGTCCTGTATCGGGAGGCTCAGGTGGGCACTACAATGGAAGCCGGGCTGCTATAGTATCTTTATAGAATCTTTCTTTCTTTCTCTCTGTTCTTTATTTCTCTGTCTAATCTTTCTTTTTTTTCTTTCACTCTTTCTCTGTTCTTTTTTTCCTCTCTTTCTCTCTCTTCTTTCTTTCTCTCTGTTCTTTCTTTCCCCTCTTCCTTTCTCTCTCTCTGTTCTTTCTTTCGCTCTGTTCTTTCTTTCCCCTCTTTCTTTCTATCTCTAATCTTTCTTTCTTTTTCTCTCTGTTTTTTCTTTCTCTCTCTGTTCTTTCTTTCTTCCTTTCTCTCTCTCTATGCTCTTCCTTTCTCTCTCTCTGTTCTCTTTCTTTCCCCTCATTCTTTCTTTCTCTCTGTTCTTTCTTTTTCTCTCTCTGTTCTTTCTTTCCTCTCTTTCTCTCTCCCTGTTCTTTCTCTCTCTGTTCTTTCTTTCTTTCTCTTTCTTTCCCCTCTTTCTTTCTCTCTCTCTGTTCTTTCTTGCCCCTCTTTCTTTATTTCTCTCTCTGTTTTTTATTTCTTTCCCCTCTTTCTTTCTCTCTCCCTCTCTGTTCTTTCTTTCTCCTCTTTCTTTTTTTCTCTCTCCTCTTTCTTTTTTCTCTCTCTTTGTTCTTTTTTTCCGCCCACTCTTTCTTTTCTCTCTGTTCTTTTTCTTTCTTTTTTCTTTCTCTCTGTTCTTTCTTTCCCCTCTTTCTTTCTCTCTCTCTGTTCTTTCTTTCTCTTTCTCTCTGTTCTTTCTTTCACTCTGTTCTTTCTTTCACTTTATTTCCCCTCTTTCTTTCTCTCTCTAATCTTTCTTTCTCTCTCTGTTCTTTCTTTCTCTCTGTTCTTCCTTTCTTTCTGTTCTTTCTTTCTCTCTGTTCTCTTTCTTTCCCCTATTTCTTTCTCTCTCTCTTTCTTTTTCTCTCTGTTCTTTCTCTCTCTCCTCTTTCTTTCTCTTTCTTTCTTTCTTTCTTTCTCTGTTCTTTCTTCCCCTCTTTCTTTCTCTCTCCCTCTCTGTTCTTTCTTTCCCCTCTTTCTTTCTTTCCTCTCTCTGCTCTTTTTTCTGTCCCCTCTTTCTTTCACTCTCTGTTCTTTCTTTCTTTCTTTCTTTCCCCTTTCTTTCTTTCTCTCTCTGTTG
Organism: Dendrobates tinctorius; assembly: GCF_039654945.1. NCBI lineage: Eukaryota > Metazoa > Chordata > Amphibia > Anura > Dendrobatidae > Dendrobates > Dendrobates tinctorius. The sequence continues at coordinate 1,521,178 of NW_027361808.1, read as the reverse complement.
TTTCTTTCTTTCCCCTCTTTCTTTCTGTCCTTATTTCTTTCTTTCTCTTTCTTTCTCTCTCTGTTCTTTCTTTCCCCTTTCTTTCTGTTATTCTTTCCCCTCTTTTTATTTCTTTCTCTCTCTGTTCTTTCTTTCCCCTCTTTCTTTCTTTTTCTTTCACTCTCTGTTCTTTCTTTCCCCTCTTTCTTTTGCTCTCCCTCTCTGTTCTTTCCTCTCTTTCTTTTTTCTCTCTCTCTGTTCTTTTTTTCTGTCCCCTCTTTCTTTCTCTCTCTGTTCTTTTTTTCTGTCCCCTCTTTCTTTCTCTCTCTGTTCTTTCTTTCTTTCTTCTTTCTTTATCTCTCTTTTCTTTCTTTCATTCCCCTCTTTCTTTCGTTCTTTCTTTCTCCTCTTTCTTTCTCTCTCTGTTCTTTCATTCTTTCTCTCTCTGTTTTCTTTTTTCTCCCTCTCTCTGTTCTTTCTTTCATTTCCTCATTACCAGTCAGTGTGCCCACAGCGTCGGTAGAATAAGAGGGGTAGGAAACTAGGTGGCACTGGTCACATTGAGCCTCTCATTCTTTTTACTGGTGTATAACCATATGCCCTGAGCACCCCCATAAAGTGGGCCAGCCCCAGACAACAGGGTACAAAGAAATCACTATTACTATCAGTCCAAGTGGACAATTATATACATAAAGTTAATGATGTCCCTATGCCAAGCAGTGCAGAGGATCAGAATACACTGAGGAGACCAGAGCAGCGGGGTATGGGGAGAAGAATTATGTGGGGCTTATTATGCTGTATGAAGTAATATATGGTGCACATTATACTGTATGAAGTAATATATGGAGCCCATTATGCTGTATGAAGTAATATATGGGGCCCATTATGCTGTATGAAGTAATATTTGGGGCCTAATATACTGTATGGAGCATTATATGGGGCCCATAATACTGTATGCAGTAATATATGGGGCCCATAATACTGTATGGAGCATTATGTGGGGATAGGGGATGACTTTCTGTTTGTTGTGGATCTGACCGCTGGGACCCCCATGATCCTGGGAAACTTTGCTTTGAAGACCACCATGTAAATGGAGCTGTGGTCAATCATACGCACTGTGGTGCCATTCACATGTGGCTCTTCAAATAACTCTTCACTGATTGGGGCTGATGAGTGTTATAGTTTGTGGGCTGGTGGGATTTGTGTGGCAAGGCTGCATTTTTGTTCCAGCCTGGCCCTGTGCCAGGCCTACCATTGCCATTAATGACCCTTGTTCTGGATACTTCTGTGTTGTTCTTGTATGTGCATGTGATGGCGCTGATATCCTTGTGTTTGGACACCTTTTTTTCTATTTATCTAAATCAAAATGTCCACTATTGTACTCAGTTTTACAATATAAATATAAAAATTTACTTTGCGTGCGGGGGGGTGGCATCATTTTGCTGTTCGCCTCAGACAGCATAGAGGCTAGGTTCACCCCTGTGCATAACACTCTGAGTTCTCCTTAGGAGTGGATTGAACCCATGTTAAGCTCCTTAATACAACCATAGTCTTTTTATTGTCCAAGTGACATTAACACCTTCACGCCAAAGCCTTTTTCCACCTTACTGACCAAGCCAATTTTTTCAATTCTGACCACTGTCAATTTATGAGGTCATAACTATGTAATGCTTCAATGGATCCCACTGATTCTGAAATTGTTTTTTTATTACATATTGTACTTCATGATAGTGGTAACATTTCTTTGATATGACTTACATCTATTTGTGAAAAAAATAAAAATTTGCGAACATTTTGCAATTATCAAACTTTTAATTTGTATGCCCTTAAGTCAGAGTCATGTCACACAAAATAGTTAATAAATAACATTTTCCACATGTCTAGTTTACATCAGCACAATTTTTGAGACATAATTTGGTTTTGTTGACCAGCGATTTCTCATTTTTACAACAAAATTTGCAAAAACACTTTTTTTAGGGACCACATCACATTTGAAGTGACTTTGGGGGCCTATATCACAGAAATCGCCAAATAAAATTTGGCACTCAACTCAAGAAGGTAAGTTGCAAAAACTTTAATGCAGCCCAAAAAAAGTTTAGGTCTTCACTGGACCTTCATCAGTATACTGCGGTGTACAATATTCAGAATGCAAACAAAAACAATCACAATTTTATAACACGTACACAGAGAAACTGTATGTAGTACATTAGATCTCTTAATCAACTTAGCGCACTGTGAGTGTAAGGAAGGAAGGTAGACAAGGAAATGGAAGGGAAAAACCTACCTGACTGCTTTTGTTGAATCTGTATGGGTTGCCGGTGCCTATGGTGATAGGAGTAGTAGGAATACATTTTTGTTTAATGGGTCATAATATCTGTATGATATAATGTACCTGGGTCAGTGGGATAACAGGTGTGGTCATAAAAAGATGTATAAAACAGATGAATATAAAAATAAGTAAAAATGTTTGTCCCATATGAGTATATGCACAGAGAAAATATAATAAAGTAATATAATTTATTAATAGTAAGCAATCATGTGCAAGCTGAAGGATAGGATATCCAGCAGCAGCTGAAAATATAATCCTATATAATATAAGAACATAATAGTAGAATGAGGGTCGATGAAATATATGATAAGTTCAGAGACGGGGATACCCCCCCCCCAATTTGCTATCTGATGCCATCAAACCTTCTGGACAACCCAGACGTTCAATTGACAGACGCGTTCCATTCGTACATACATATCATCCTGTTGACATATGCAACAGATCAGGACTTATTATAACTGAAGGGAGGACTTTACACTTGCCTGACAGCAGATGGCTATAGTGTGAAGTTATATGTTTGCTGTATTGTGGGGAGGGAAGCTCTCTGTTGTTGTTGTTCTTTTTACTTTTGCTTTGAGTGTGTTATGGCAGCAGCATGGACTGTGTGCCTCTGAATTCTTATCTCATGTTTACCCATATGAAGTAAATACTGTTTACTCAAGATAACTTGCTCAGTGAAGTTCTCTTATGTATCTGTGGTGATTCTCAGAAGATGCACTCTGCTACAGGTTATGGGCCCAGGCAATAGCCCCAGGTAATAAACTCAGACAGCTCTGTAAACAGAAGGATATAAAATCCAGTGAATGGAGGCTGAAAAAAATCCAAATACAGAGGGACAAAGGAATTCATGATCCCAGGAACTGGAGGGCCACACACTAGAGATAATTACAGAGAATGACCACACACACACAGGATACACAGGAATGCTCAAGACTAGTGTTGAGCATTCCGATACCGCAAGTATCGGGTATCGGCCGATACTTGCTGTATCGGAATTCCGATACCGACTTCCGATATTTTTTCAATATCGGAATTCGGCATCGGAATCGAAAGTTCAAAGTTGATTGACAGCCTGACGTCATCATGATGCGCGGTGTGTGCGCATCATGATGCGCCGTCATTTCGGGCCTTCCGGGGGTCTCTGCCGGCCTGCCGGGGGGCTGTGTGGACTGCCCGGGGTCTGTACCGGCCTGCCGGGGGGCTGTGCCGGCCTGCCGGTGGTCTGTGCACCCTGTGGGGGTCTGTACCGGCCTGCCGGGGGGCTGTGCCGGCCTGCCGGTGGTCTGTGCACCCTGTGGGGGTCTGTACCGGCCTGCCGGGGGGCTGTGCCGGCCTGCCGGGGGGCTGTGCTGATGTCCGGGGGTCTGTGCAAGCATCGTCCGATGGGACTACAAGTCCCATCTGGCGATGCCTGCTACCATGACAGTGATTGACACATTAGCCAATGATGGGACAGTAGTAGTCCCATCATCCGGCTAATGTGTTAAATGTTAAAAAATACTACATACATACTACATACATACTACATGCATGCTACATACATACTACATGCATGCTACATACATACTACATGCTACATACATACTACATGCTACATACATACTACATATATACTACATGCATGCTACATACATACTACATGCTACATACATACTACATATATACTACATGCATGCTACATACATACTACATGCTACATACATACTACATGCTACATACATACTACATACATACTACATACATGCTACATACATGCTACATACATACTGCATGCTACATACATACTACATACATACATACTACATGCATGCTACATACATACTACATGCATGCTACATGCATGCTACCTACTGTACATACTACATGCTACATACATACCACATACATACTACATACATACTACATACATACTACATGCTACATACATACTACATATATACTACATGCATGCTACATACATACTACATGCTACATACATACTACATGCTACATACATACTACATATATACTACATACATACTACATACATGCTACATACATGCTACATACATACTGCAAAAAAGTCCCTAGTCTCACTTTATGCCATTGCTGCGTGGGAAATTCCCACACAGCAATGGCATAAAGTGAGACTAGGGACTTTTTTTTTTTTAAGTGGCAGAGGAATACAGTGCGGAAGGATACCTACCTTCCGTCATTGGATTCCTGCAGCCCGTAGAGAACGGCAGCATCAGCTGATGCTGCAGTTCTCTACCCAAGATCGTCGTGGGACACACTCGTGGACTGCTTCGGATCGTGGGTGAGTATTTTTGTGGTTTGTTATGTTAATATTTATTCCGGAAAAGACAATGGCTTCGGGGAACAATGTGACAAGTATTGGTAAGTATGTTACTCTATGTTATATGTACTGTATGTCTATGTATGTATTGTATGAATGTATTGTATGTATGTAGTATATATGTGGTATGTATGTAGCATGTAGTATGTATGTAGCATGCATGTAGCATGCATGTAGTATGTATGTAGCATGCATGTAGTATGTATGTATGTAGTATGTATGTAGCATGCATGTAGTATGTATGTAGTATGTATGTAGCATGCATGTAGCATGCAGTATGTATGTAGCATGCATGTAGTATATATGTAGTATGTATGTAGCATGCATGTAGTATATATGTAGTATGTATGTAGCATGTATGTAGTATGTATGTGGTATGTATGTAGCATGCATGTAGCATGCATGTAGTATGTATGTAGCATGCATGTAGTATGTATGCATGTAGTATGTATGTAGCATGCATGTAGTATGTATGTAGTATGTATGTAGCATGCATGTAGCATGCAGTATGTATGTAGCATGCATGTAGTATATATGTAGTATGTATGTAGCATGCATGTAGTATATATGTAGTATGTATGTAGCATGTAGTATGTATGTAGCATGTATGTAGTATGTATGTGGTATGTATGTAGCATGTAGTATGTATGTAGCATGCATGTAGCATGCATGTAGTATGTATGTAGCATGCATGTAGTATGTATGTAGCATGCATGTAGTATGTATGTAGCATGTAGTATGTAGTATGTATGTAGCATGCATGTAGTATGTATGTAGTATGCATGTAGTATTTTTTTTTATTTATTTTTTTTAACATTTAACACATTAGCCGGATGATGGGACTACTACTGTCCCATCATTGGCTAATGTGTCAATCACTGTCATGGTAGCAGGCATCGCCCGATGGGACTTGTAGTCCCATCGGACGATGCCTGCACAGACCCCCGAAGCCTGCACAGACCACCGGTAGGCCGGCACAGCCCCCCGGCAGGCCAGCACAGCCCCCCGGAGCCTGCACAGACCACCGGCAGGCCGGCACAGCCCCCCGGCAGGCCGGCACAGACCACCGGAGCCTGCACAGACCCCCTGGCAGGCCGGCACAGCCCCCCGAAAGGCCCGTACAGACCCCAGAGAGGCTGTACAAGGCAAAAACAGGGTTTTTCTTATTCCGATACCGGAAGTCCCATAGACTTGAATGGGACTTCCGGTATCGGAATCGGCGATACCGATACTTTTTTTAAAGATCGGCCGATCCATTCCGATCCGATACTTTGAAGTATCGGACGGTATCGCTCAACTCTACTCAAGACGAAAGAAGAATATCTCCACTACAACTCTCTAAAACAAGTAAGACTATATAAAAATGATGTGCAGCACTGAGCTGAAACTCACAGTAGCTAAGCTGAACAGTGAAAATGATCAATTATGGAAATTCAAAGTAGAAATGTTGTTATATAAGGACGATATATGTGAAGTAATAACTACAGATAGACCTGATGAAGATAATCAGACATGGGATAGAAAAAATAGACAAGCGAGAGCCACCATTAGCTTATAAGTGGATGATGCTCAATTAATACACACAAGAAATGAAGAAACAGTGAAAGGAATGTGGGAAGCATTAAGAAAATTACATGAAAGACCCAGTTTAAATCACAAGTTATTTCTATTAAGAAAGCTTTACAGTATGAGATTGAGTGCAAATGACGACATGCAGAAGCACATATTCTCAATGATGGAAGTAATATCACAGCTAAAGTCTATTGGTGAAGACACTAAAGAAAGTCATGTAGCAGCAATATTATTGAGCAGTTTACCAGATTTGTATACAGCCTTGATAAATGCCCTTGAGATAGGACCAGAAATGGACATTACATTAGATTTTGTGAAAACAAGACTAATAGATGAATATCAGAGAAGAAAAGAACAAACAAATGATTCTTCTACTGAAAAGGACAGTGGAAATGCTCTTAAAGCTACAGAATTTAAAAAACCCTATAATAAAGAGACAAGAGAATGTTTCAGATGTAAGAAAAAAGGTCATTTAAAGAAAGACTGTACCATATGGAAAGTAGAACAACAAAAATTACAACATAAAGAGCATACACAGAAAGTGAAAGACACAATTTCCGATTCATGTGAGAATAATTGGAATGGCACATTTAAAGTAACAGACAAGAAATTATAACTTGGTTGGTTTATTGATTCAGGAGCAACGAGTCATATAATAATAATAAATATTTATATAGTGCCAACATATTCTGCAGCGCTTTACAGTTTAACTGTTTCAAAACACAAGTCATAAGTAACAACGTTAACAATACAATAATTAAAGCAAAATATGACGACCCTGCTCTTGAGAGCTTACAATCTACAATGAGGTGGGGGAGATGCAGAGTACAGGTGCGTATTTACAATGATATATTTACATTGATGGTCCAGCCATCTTGAGGGAATGAGGGATAGATTGAGATAGTGAATGGGCTACACACGCACACTTACACATAAAATGACTGATTAGTGAACGTGATTGGCCGCTCTGAGCAAATATATTTTGAGGGATCGCCTACAGCTGTGCAAATTGTTGATGTCTTGTCATATGACAAGTGACAAGAATTTCTTCACTGATCTTGATTTAGATAAGAAAGAAGCCATTTATGTTTCAGATGGAAGCAAAATAACCGCAGAAGGTATCGGACAAGGTATGCTAAACTGTTCAAACAAGTTTGGACAAGATTCAAAGATACTTGCACAGCATGTGTTGTATGTTCCAAAATTGGAAGGCGGATTGTTATCTGTGAAGCGTTTAACAGCTAATGGACTTACTGTAAAATTCAAAGACAATAAATGTGCAATTCTACCAGGAAACAAGGTGATAACCAATGTCAAGGCAGATGAACAATTATATCATCTTGACACAACAAAGAAAAAGAAGAAGGTATGTACACATGATCACAAGAACTATATTCACATGTGGCATAGATGTCTAGGACACAGACTTCCTGACAGTATAAGGGAACTACAAAGAAAAGAATTGACAAAAGATCTAAAGATATCAGATTGATCAATTACCATAAGATGTGAATGTTGTATAAAATCTAAAGCCACAAGAATATCTATTCCAAAAGAAAGTGAGAAGAAAAGCAAAAGACCACTTGATTTGGTGCATACTGACATATGTGGACCCATGAAAGTGACTACATCAGGAGGAAATAGATACATGGTGACTTTCATAGATGACTACTCAAATTACACAGTCACTTACTTACTTAAGAACAAAAGTGAAGTTTTTGATAAACTTGTAGACTACGTAACAAGGTCGAGTAACAAATTTCAAAGGAATCCAATTGTCATCAGAAGTGATAATGGAGGTGAATTTATAGGTCACAAAATAGAAAACTACTTAAGACAAAATGGAATAGAACACCAGAAAACTGTTCCGTACAGAACTGAACAAAATGGAGTAACAGAAAGGAAAAACAGAACTCTGACTGAAATGATGAGATGTATGCTGACTAGTGTTGAGCGATACCATCCGATATTGAGAAATATCGGATCGGATTGGATCGGCCCGATACCCAAAAAAGTATCGGGTATCGCCGATTTCGATCCCGGAAGTCCCATTCAAGTCAATGGGACAGAAATATCGGAATTAAAAAACCCCCTTTTTTTACTTGCACATCCAGTTCGGGAGGGGGGAAGATTGTGGGCAGTGCGTGGGCGGACACCGTGTGTGTCTGTGTGTGCGGGCAGGGTCTGTGTGGGCCTGCTGGGGGTCAGTACAGGCCTGCCGGGGGTCTGTACGGGCCTGCCGGGGGCTTGTGCCGGCTGCCGGGGGTCTGCACGGGCCTGCCAGGGGCTTGTGCTGGCTGCAGTGGGTCTGTACGGGCCTGCCGGGGGCTTGTGCCGGCTGCCAGGGGTTTGTACGGGCCTGCCGGGGGCTTGTGCCAGCTGCCGGGGGTCTGTGCGGGCCTGCTGGGGGTCTTGTGTGTGTGCAGACATCGTCCGATGGGACTACAAGTCTCATCGGGCGATGCCTGCTACAATGACAGTGATTGACACATTAGCCAAGGATGGGACAGTAGTAGTCCCATCATCCGGCTAATGTGTTGAATGTAAAAAAAAACCCAAAACATACATACTACATACTACATACATACATACTACATATATACAACATTCATACATACTACATACATACTACATATATACAACATTCATACAACATACATACATACTACATACTTCATATATGCCACATTCATACAACATACATACATACTACATACATACTACATACATACTACATATATACTACATTCATACAACATACATACATACATACTACATATATACTACATTCATACAGCATACATACATACATACTACATACACCTGGACACATGGAAGTCTGTCCACACTCTGACAGACTCTCTCTCACACTCTCACAGTCTCACATGTGCTAAAACACCTCAATTACATAGCCCTGTAACCACACCCACAGGTGATCACATGGCTATGACCTCCCTAAAGGTTCTATTGCACACAGACACACACAGGATTCCCTGACACATTGTAACAGAAATATCAACAGTACCTCTGCTGATCAATACTCGAGCCTGCATCCCAAGGCCACCCACCTTGAGACACATAATGGTCATTTAGGACCCTGCTCCTGTTACCACACTAAATGTGCCTGTACACCCGTCCTGGGACAGCCACACAGGGCCCCCTAGTGGACATAGTGGTCACTACACCACATACCCCCCCTCTGTTCAAACTTGTGGGGTTGAACACATGACATCACCCAGGGATCTTGAGACCGGGCACCCATGTCACCTTGCCCTACCAATCGAGAGGACCGTCTCCATCTCTTTCGGCAGTCATACTGCATCATATTTATGTTAGGCCTCCCCCGCCCCCAGCGGTCAGTATCTCGGCCTTGGGCTTTGGCCTTCCTGTCAAAGTCCGTTAGGGTGACCAGACACTCTTTAGTCTCCACCTGTCTGCAGTGCGCTCTGTCACCCGACTTTTCTCTCACTGGCCGGCTCTTCCAGTTCGTACGGTCATGAGTCCCACGTCCAGTTGGGCTAACTGGCTGGTCTGAGTCTGACCCTCTGTCGCTACGTCCACCACCGGGTCTCGTGCCTATGCTACTAAGATTAGAACTGCCACTTGCGGACTCTCGACGTTCTTGTCTTCGACTACCTGTCCTTTCATTCTTTGGAGGATCCCTTCGGGTCCTTACACCTTGGGTTGGAGGTGGATGCCACCTGACGTTCTGTATCTGCTTATTCATCTGCAGTCGATCCTGTCTTAGCAGCTCTATCTCCTTCAGGTACGCTACCCGATATTCCAGGAGCATGCGGAGGTTCCCAATGCTTTCCACCGAACCAACCACAATGACAGGAAACATGTCATCTTCAACAGCGATTTGGTTTTCACCAGCAGGTGGGATCCTCACTCTCTTCACCTTGGATCGATTCACCATCTCCTGCATCACCTTTCCAAGTCTGCCAACGACTTTCCCCACCAGATTTCTGGGTACCGGAATTATGTCTTCCACAAAGCCCAGCCGACTTTGAGCTTCCCTTGCAAGCTCCAGATGTCGAGCGGCTTTCCTATTACGCTCCACGAGCCTCTGTTTCGTGTGGAGACATTGTAGGTGCATCTCCTTCAGGACAGCCACCCTTCTCTCTGTGTCTTCCATTTCTGCCAGTATCACCAACTGGTCTGTTTTTGGTGCCCAGCTCGCACTATAGGCCTTTACTGCCCTTTTAAATGTCTCAAGCACACTTTCGCTGGCACACACTTCTCGCACGTCTTCGGGTACCTCCATCACGCACTTGAAGGTCATGGACTTGCTCTCACCCTGGACAGATGGCTTTGGGTTCCCCACGGACACTTCCCTCAAGGTATCTGCCAAGACCGGGTGACTGTCTTGTGCAGCTCTTGGCTCACCATCTTCCTGAGATTTACAGTCTTCAGGACCCTTTTCCAAGATGGGCTTTGGCAGTTCTGCCTTGCTATCAGTCGGGCACGGCCGCTGTATGTCTTCGCCCATCCACTTCTTCTCCCGCAGAAGACCTTTTACTACTCCACTGAGTTCTTGCAGAACTTTATCTCGCTCCTCTGCCAGGCAGCAACACTCATCCTCTCTCCGGAGAATCTCCTGTTGATGCTTCTCTTGGGCCTCTCTGAGCACCTCCATATCCTTCACTATAGCTTTGGTCATAGTTTGACACGCTGACAGGTGATCTCTGAGCTCAGAGACTTCCTTCTCCATCTCATCCACTCTGTGCTCAGCTGCTTGCCTTAGGACACTTTCCCGTTCGACATGTTCTGTTACAGTCTCCTTTATCAGTTGTATCTCAAGATCTTGTTCTCTTTTGGCCAGCACGTGTCTCACCACTACCTCTTTAATTATATCGTCAAAGGGTACCACTGGGTCAGTCACACCAGTCGAGTGAACCCTCCAGTTACCGTCCAGCACCAATGTGTCTAGTCCAGTCGTCTCACCTCCCAGCCCACCATCTGTCTTATCACGAGATGTCAGGTCCGTCAGTTGGGCATATGTACTTCTTCCTCTGGTCAGTTCTACCTCTGACCTGTCCATGTCAGGAGCCATCACTGTCTCAGTGTCTGCTTGCCCCACAGTCGAAGCATCTCCACCGTCCGACCAAACGTCATCAAGCAAAAGAAAGTCCCAGCCCCTCTCCCAGGCATAGACTAAGTCCCGTGGTATCCCGCCCCCTTGGCACTCACCACCTTTGGTCCCCTCAAACATTAGTCGGTTCACCGTGATCCTGTGTTTACAGCGAACCCTGACGCTTTTCTCGGTCAGAGAGAAAACGAGAGGAATTCCTGTCAGAGTCACCTGACTCTCCGAGTCGAGCCGACCAAAGGCTCCTTCCCGATGCAGCATCACGGTACACACCTGTGGCCCGTCATTACTACCTGGAAAAGATATCCCACATTCTGAAAAAGACCTACACATACACTGCAGTACTCCAGACATACCCACTGAGTCAACCAGTGCTGTCATTTCTTCAAACTTGGCCCCTTTCTGGACCACCACCCCGCTTTGGGTTGCCGCCCCCTCCCGGGACTCCACCCCGGGACTCCACCCCTCCACCCCAATTTGGGTCACCGCCCCCTTTTGGGACTCCACCCCCTTTCGGGTTACCACCCCCATTTGGGACCCCACCCCTTTTTGGGCTACCACCCCGATTTGGGTCACTGCCCCCTTTTGGGACTCCACCCCCTCTCGGGATTTCCCCATAACCGTTCTGCAGAACTTCTTATGCCACAGTTCACACAGTACAGTTTTTTCCTTCAGGCTGGTACTGGACCTTTAAGCACAACACCACACCAGTTCCTTCTGGCACTGCCACAGCTCCTGCTTCCACAAACCACCGGCACCTCCGGCTGCTGTTCACACACAGCGGCTGGTGTCACTGCAGCTCCTGCTGCGCCATCTTCGTGGACTCGCCGATCCACCGGAAGCCGCTTGTCCCCTTCGTAACCCCGCCGGGTTACCGGAAGCCGCTTGTCACCCTCAAAGATAAAAAAAACCACAAAAGCGTGCCCATAGGGCCTTACCAGTGCAGGTATAATGGGTTATGAAGCAATAATACAGGGTACTCACCCCTAATAGTTGTGTAAAGCCACAACTACTGTATCCGCTTAGTCACATGCAATAAAGCTGCAGCAGGATGGTGTAGACAGACAGTGTTTGCTACCAATGCTCAAGGAGGAGATCCCAACAAAGAAACACCAGGTCCCTGTGCTGCGAGACCTTCGTGACCCCACTGAGCCACAGCAAGCACCTTCAGGTTTTGTAGAGGAAAAGGAAAAAAAAAAAACCACATGCATGAGAAACTCCAAAAAAAAACCTCACGTGTCCTGTCTGTGTGCCACTCAGGACGTACCATCTCCACCTGAGAATGTCCAACACACAGGGCACACCGGGTGCTATTCAGGGAGCCGACCCTCCTCCCAGGGTCTCCCAACACACCGGCCTCACCAGGTCCAGGGGCTCAGCGGGTGCTCTTCAGGACATCCGTCTCCGCCTGAGACTGCCCAACACACGCCTCACCAGGTCCAAGGTCATATCACGTGTTCCAGGGATCCGATTCCTCTCCCAGAACCTCCCAACACTGACCCTCCAGGACCTTTCTCACTGACCCCTCCAGAAACACAGTCTCTCACTGACCCTGGTCAGTGCAACACAGACTCCTGTCTGTTACCTGTGTCGGCCACACAGGTTCTCAGATGCCTCTTCTCCTCAGAGGTATCCCACAAATATTAACACAGTCACTTTCTCTGACCTTGGTCAGTATTACTCACGGTTGTCCGACCGTCTGCTCTCCTGGCTCAGAATCACCAGCACTGCCACACGTGCTTCTGGGAGTCGCTGCCCGCATTCTCCACCAATTGTAGGGATTCGACTCGCTTAGGCCTCTTTCACACTTCCGTTTTTGACAATCAGTCAAGATCCGCCAATTTTGAAAAAAACGGATCCGCCATTTTTTTTTGCGGATCCGTTTTTTCCCCCATTGACTTTCATTATTGGCGGATCCTGACTGATTGCCGTTCGTTGCATCCGTTTTTTTGAGGATTCGCCAGGATGTTAGTGTCCGTCAACATCCTCAAAGATTTCCAAACGGAGCTTGCAACGTTTTTTTGTCCGGCAGATCCTCCAGACACTGAATTAACCCCAAATTCTGTCTGGGTGCCGGACAAAAAATCTCTCTCTCTCTCTCTTTTAAATTTCCTCATTTTCAGGATCCGTCTAAAAACTGATCCTGTGCCATCCGTTCACATCAGTTGAGAACGGATCCGCTCGTCTGCCTTTTTGGCAGATTGTAACTGATGCAAATAACTGAAGTGTGAAAGAGGCCTTAGGAGCAGCGGGAGACAATCATGAGACAGGTTCTTCCCAAAGTTCATGTGGTTTATTCACTTCATAAACTCACAAGGCAGCGCAACACTGAAAAGTAACCTTCAGCTCAGGCAAAGGAGCACAAAACATCCGTGGTTGGAAACTCGGACCGAGAGTCTCAGCACATGCTGGGAGCTGTAGTCCTCCCCATATACACTTTCTGTAGTGTCCCACCTGGACACATGGAAGTCTGACCACACTCTGACAGACTCTCTCTCACACTCTCACAGTTTCACATGTGCTAAAACACCTCAATTACATAGCCCTGTAACCACACCCACAGGTGATCACATGGCTATGACCTCCCTAAAGGTTCTATTGCACACAGACACACACAGGCTTCCCTGACACATTGTAACAGAAATATCAACAGTACCTCTGCTGAACAATACTCGAGCCTGCATCCCAAGGCCACCCACCTTGAGACACATAATGGTCATTTAGGACCCTGCTCCTGTTACCACACTGAATGTGCCTGTACACCCGTCCTGGGACAGCCACACAGCGCCCCCTAGCGGACATAGTGGTCACTACACCACAATATGTAGTATGTATGTATGTAGTATGTATGTAGTAAGTATGTTGTATGAATGTAATGTGTATGTAGTATGTATGAATGTTGTATATATGTAGTATGTATGTTGTATGAATGTTGTATATATGTAGTATGTATGTAGTATGTATGAATGTTGTATATATGTAGTATGTATGTAGTATGTATGTAGTATGTATATATATATATATTGTTTTTTACATTCAACACATTAGCCGGATGATGGGACTACTACTGTCCCATCATTGGCTAATGTGTCAATCACTGTCATTGTAGCAGGCATCGCCTGATGGGACTTTTAGTCCCATCGGACGATGCCTGCACACACACAAGACCCCCAGGAGGCCCGCACAGACCCCCGGCAGCCGGCACAAGCCCCCAGCAGGCCCGTACAGACCCCTGGCAGCTGGCACAAGCACCCGGCAGGCCCGTACAGACCCTGGGAGCCAGCACAGGCCCCCGGAAGGTCCGTACAGACCCCCGGCAGCCAGCACAAGCCACCGGCAGCCAGCACAAGCCCCCGGCAGGCCCGTTCAGACCCCCGGCAGCCGGCACAAGCCCCCGGCAGACCCGTACAGACCCCCGGCAGTGGCACAAGCCCCCGGCAGGCCCGTACAGACCCCCGGCAGCCGGCACAGGCCCCCGGAAGGCCCGTACAGACCCCCGGCAGCCAGCACAAGCCACCGGCAGCCAGCACAAGCCCCCGGCCGGCCCGTACAGACCCCCGGCAGCCGGCACAAGCCCCCGGCAGGCCCGTACAGACCCCCGGCAGCCGGCACAAGCCCCCGGCAGACCCGTACAGACCCCTGGCAGTGGCACAAGCCCCCGGCAGGCCCGTACAGACCCTCGGCAGCCGACACAGGCCCCTGGCAGGCCCGCACAGACCCCCGGCTGTCAGCACAGACCGCGCATCATGATGACATAATTTCAGCAGCCAATCACAGCCACAACAGTGGCTCATTGCATTATGGGGACTTCCGATTCTGGTATCCGATATTGAAAAAATATCGGTACTCGGTATCGGAATTCCGATACAGCGAATATCGGCCGATACCCGATATTTGCAGTATCGGAATGCTCAACACTAATGCTGACAGATTCCAAGCTACCAGAGAAATATTGGGGTGAAGCAGCAATGACAGCTACATATCTATAAAACCGACTTTTTTACAGAAAACTGAAAAAACTCCATATGAACTGGGGCAAGGTATGAAACCAAGTGTCAATCTTTTAAAAGTTTTGGAATGTAAAGTTTTTGTATTCATTGCAACAGAAAAACGTTCCAAACTTCAAAACAGATCCATGGAGGGAATATTTATTGGATATAGTGAAAATTGCAAGGGATGCAGAATACTAGATCCCAAAACAGACAGTCACGGTGAATAACAGTGTGACATTCATTGAAAACTTAAATGAAGATGTCATAATTTCAATTGACTAGAGATGAGCGATTTTGCCTTTTTTCGGGTCGAGTCGGGTTTCATGAAACCCGACTTTCTCAAAAATCGGGTCGAACGAAATCGGCCGATTATCGTGAAAAGTTGAAGGCCGACTGAAACACGAAACCCAATGCAAGTCAATGGGGAACCAAGATCGGCAGAGAGTAGAGGACAGGAAACACACCTACAGTGCCCATTTTAATGCCAAAAACATCAATTCTTATTACTTAAGCTTGTCAACCTTAATTTACTTTATAATAATAGTTAGGCATTGAAAACTGGGGGTTATTTGGCTAAAGTTGTGGGGGGGTTAGGGCTGGCTCCAGATTTTCGTGGGCCCTGGGCCAAAGAGTGTCACTGGGCTCTTTTAACACATGCCACAATTCATGATCCTCTGATACGGCAGAGAAATAGCGGTATAGTACAATGAAAAATACTTCACTTCTTACATCTCATGAGTGACTGATATCCATTTTAAATTCTCCAGTAGCTCCAAAAACAGACAGTATATTACTCCATACAGTATTATGGCCACCGCATAGTGCGCTATACAGAGTAATGAGGCCCATATATTTCTCCATACAGAATCATTGGTCCCATATAATGTTTGAAACACTATATGATGAGCTCCACATAATGCTACAGTATATGTTGGTCCCCATGGATGAAGCTCCACTGTGTTATGGGCCCAAATAGTGCTCCATATATAATGGGCCCCATTTATAATGCTCCAGTGCATAATGGGCCCTGTAAATGCTGCTCCAGTGTCTGATGTCCACCTTTGGAATGCTCCAGTGTATGGTGGGCCTCATATATCATTCTCCAGAGTATAGTGCTACCCAAAAATAGCTGTCTCAACATTGAAAACAAATAAGTCTCCTCGCTAGGGAATCCCTGTACTAGTCTGGACTCCTCGTCGTCCCCATCTTCCATCTCACTGCACTTGGACTGTTTAGGCAGAGGGCGTACAGACGTGATGTCATCGCGCTCTCTGACCAGAATGTCACTGTCAGGAAACGTGGAAGATGTCACGGCGGTGGAGCAGGGAGAGGTAAGTATTTCAACTTTGCAAGTGCTGTGATCCTGAGCAAGCAGGGGGGGGGGCATTCGTTGGGGACGGCACTGGCACAGGGCCTCTCATAGTATGGCAGTGTGTCTGACAGCCGGCAGAGACACCTTTGCGTACTATGAGGGGCCCTGTGCCCGTGCCGTCGCCCATGAGTATGCCCCCCACCTGCTCACGGAGCCTGCACTATCATCTGCACCTTCCTCTTTGTCACCGTGTAAGGTGGTATAGTATCTGGGAAGGGGAACCTGAGTTTCATCAGGGTCAGATTCTGGCTGTGTAGAGTGCGAGGGGAATGTAGTGGTCTGGGTCAATGTACCAGCAGAATCATCTTGCAGTGGCTGGGCATCAGTGCACTTGTGGCGCCCCCAGGAGTACGGTGGCCACAGTGGCATTACCTTCCTCCTAGGGAGTGTGATGTCATGCTTGGGAGCAACAACGGATCTCTCTAGCAGTTAAACCAACACACAACACAGTTCCCACTCCCGGCCAGCAGGGAGACCTCTGAACCTGACTGCTGAGGAGCTGCTCTCTGTGGTCGGGAGGAGGTAAGTTAGGGCAGTCTGTGAAGGGAAGGGGAAGTGTGTGGACGTGAGAAGGGGAGCTGGAGGATGAGCAGAGTTAAGGCTCACATCAAGCTGGAGCGCATGGTCGGGATCCTGGTCTCCGAGTTTGTAGGGACACTGACGGTCCTGCAGCAGAAACCGGAGGAAGTAGCAGCTGTAAATGCTCTGTTCCCAACTAAGGTTCAGCGGCCCCAGCAGCGACGTGTGTGAGCCAGAAGGAAAAGGCTATGTCTGCCTGCCATATGAGAAAGTTCCAAAAGAGAGTCAACAGGGGGAACTTCAGTGAACTCAGTACTGCGAGTACCTCAGATAAGCGCTAGAACGGAGGCCACACTACCTATCTGCAGAGAGAGAGTTCCAAATTTGCTTCCAGGCTGACCAACTCATTCTCCATCTGTACTCTGGGTCCTGGACGGCACTTATCAAGTACAGGTAAAGGAACTGCTCGACTGTGTATGTCATCTTTCTCCTGCACCTGGCGCACGGCTCTGCTACATCCTGCACTGCACACCATCTACCAACTCTTTCATCTGCCCTGCGACTATGGCACTACCTGTGCAGGGCTTCTGCATCTTAGCTGCACCACAACATCTGTACCAGAGAAGCGACACTGCAGCAAAGGTCAATCTGATCAGAAACCACAGGTGGCGTCATGTATCATTCACTTATAAACGTTATTCACCCCTTTGCATGGACGCCCAGGGCCACGGAATGGGTCATCACCACCAACGTGATACATCCCTCTGAGACACCGGCCCGCTACCGATTAACCCCACTGCCCTGGCTGGCCACCCACACTCCATGTCAGATTCATCTTGGACTGGGGAATTCACGATTTGACTTGATAACCCAGGCATGGTATGATAGAAAGAGCTACATGGGCTAATTTGAAGTGTGGCCTGCTGCATCATTCAATGTTGGTGGGGGTGAAGGACACAAGGAAAGGGGTTATTCCTGACCAGGAGCCAGCACTTGACGACTCAGTGCTTGCATTTTTTGAAACTTCAGAAGATGAGGGCATATTTGCTGGAGTATGTTTCGGCAATGTAAGCCAAAACCAGTTCCTGATGCTCCGGCTTTAAAAGCGGTTAACCTACTCCCAGAAAAGGTAGCCTTCCAGGCGTTAAGGAGCCAGACCATGATTTAGGCTCAACACCTCCTGCCTTAGCTGCTATTGTGCTTTTGCCACTACCAGCAGATTCTCCACCACCATCAGCACCAGCTGGTCCCCCCACGCCCATGTCCGTGGCCTCTTCCACCAAACTTCAAAATGTTGCAGAACATGAACCCAAAATAACATCAGATATATGGTACTGTATCAGAAGCGTACAGCTCTGTACAGTCAAAGGATGATTGTCAATCTCCCTATATATACCATCAGTCACACAGAAATGCTCACAGGCTCAGTATGGATTAGACAAGAATATGAAAAGTAGAAAAAGTGTACAGTATCATCAGATAGCAGGTATATATAGTATATTTTAAACATTCTAAATCTCCGTAGATATTTCAGGAGGCAGACACAGATGCTCTCAGGCTCAGTATGGATTACAACACAATATAAAAAGCCATAAAACGGTAATGGATCTGAAGAGTACAGCTGTACACAGTGTAGGGGTCATTGTTGTCAATCTCAGTATTTATTTCCACAGTCAGAAAATAAATATCACTTGGTCAGTTTGGATTAGACCAGAATATAAAAAGCAGTAAATGGGTAATGTATCACAAGCGTAGAGCTGTATACACTAGTGTTGGGGTAATTTTTAAATGTACATCTAAATTGCAGGAGTAACCCACAGACTGTCACACGCTCAGGATGGATCACACCACAATATAACAAGAAGATCCACAAGAAATAATCACACATGTGGGACAATGTTCCAGGTGTCAATGATACACTTAGAGTGGTTGGTGGAGGAGGACTTCCTGGCAGAAAGGGTACAGTATCACCAGATACCAGGTATATATAGCATAGTTTAAACATTAAAAATGTATGTCTATATATTCAGGAGTAGTGTTGAGCCACCCCGCTAGTGTTCCAGTTCGTTTTGGTTCGTCAAACACGAGGCAAGTTCATCGAATGTTTGTCGAACGTTCGACGAACAACGTCGAACACCATTGAAAACAATGGCAGGCAAACACAAACACATACAATCACCTAGAAAACAATTACCAATTACAAAATACCTTAAAAGGTGTCCCAAAGCAGACAAAATGCTCAAAATACAAAAATAACATATGGAAAATGGCAACTACTTTTAGAAAAGAGGTGGAGGAGTAAAAGGAGGAGGAGGAGACACAGATATAGGCATATCATGCCCTTATGAAGTCAGGAAAGGCTGGAATAAAAATGTAAAATACCAAAAAACAGTAAAAATCTGAAATCGAAGACGATCATGTATCGTCGGACTTCCCATCATAAATTAGGCCAACTGCTGATCGGGCGGCGTTATTCCCACGAACCCCTGAAGAACGTCCATGAAGGCAAAGTGTTTGTTTTCCGGGGGCAGTATGGTTGCAAAGCTGAACCTTAAAGGAAAGTCCAGAAGGGCACCACCAGGAGTGGAGCCTGCGGCTTAATTCAACTCCACCCGGGAAACCTCAACCATGCCAGCTACAGAAAAGATTGACAGATTGCAAGATTTGTTGATTCTGTGGGTGGTGGTGGATGTCCGTTTTTAGTTGTACTAGTGATTTGTCAGCTTAATTCCGCTAACGAACGAGACTCCGGCATGCCCCCGCGGTACGCGGCAAGCTTACTAGAGAGACACGCGAGGCTATGGCACGCGAGATTGATCAATAACAGGTCTGTCATGCCCTTACATGTCCGGGGCTGCATGCGCGCTGCACTGAAAGGTCCAGCGTGTGTCGCTTACAGGTGCAGATAACCCCGTTAGTGATGGGGATCTTGGATTACAATTCTTCCCCGCGAACGAGGATTTCCCAGTAAGTGCAGGTCAACCGGAATTTGGCCTAACCGGCATTCCAGAGAGAATGTGAAAAAATTAAGTGTCCAAACCACAGGTGGTGTAGCTTGCTTAACAGCTGGGCTCCTATGCTGAGTAGCATGCAGTTCTTACATAAACAGGCGGCATAGCTTGGTTCACTGGTGGGCTCCTCTGCTGAGTTGCTACTGAGTTACTGACAGTGCTACAAGGCCCAAAAGGATTTTCTTTCTGGACAAGAGGCGGTAAAAAATAATTAGAAACACACATGGTGTAGCTCCTTGACAGGTGTACTACACCGCTTGCTACCACACACCACTACTATGCCATGAAACAGTCTATTAACATTGAAATCCATTATTAATGTGAAAATGAAGTTACGCTTTTGGTGAACGAACCGTTCTCGAATGGAACCTCGAACAGCCGAATTTTAAGCAAAGTGTTCGAGTTCAACGAACGGCTCGAACACCACCCAAAACAGCTGGAATTTTAACTTGGCGAACAGGTCGAACACCGCTCATCTCTAATCAGGAGGCAGACTCAGATGTTCTCAGGCCCAGTATGGATTCGACAAGATTGTAGAAAGTTGAGAAAGGGTACAGTAAAACCCGATAACAGGTATATATGTAGCATAGTTTACACATGAAAAACCTATGTCTATATATCAGGAGGCAGACTCAGAGGATCTCAGGCCCAATATGGATTTGACGTGATTGTACAAAGTTGAGAAAGGATACAGTATCACCGGATAACAGGTATATACAGTTAGGTCCATATATATTTGGAAAGAGACAACATTTTTCTAATTTTGGTTCTAGACATTACCACAATGAATTTTCAACAAAACAATTCAGATGCAGTTGAAGTTCAGACTTTCAGCTTTCATTTGAGGGTATCCACATTAAAATTGGATGAAGGGTTTAGGAGTTTCAGCTCCTTAACCTGTGCCACCCTGTTTTTAAAGGGACCAAAAGTAATTGGACAGACCAAATAATTGTAAATAAAATGTTCATTTCTAGTACTTGGTTGAAAACCCTTTGTTGGCAATGACTGCCTGAAGTCTTGAACTCATGGACATCACCAGACGCTGTGTTTCCTCCTTTTTGATGCTCTGCCAGGCCTTCACTGCGGTGGTTTTCAGTTGCTGTTTGTTTGTGGGCCTTTCTGTCTGAAGTTTAGTTTTTAACAAGTGAAATGCATGCTCAATTGGGTTGAGATCAGGTGACTGACTTGGCCATTCAAGAATATTCCACTTCTTTGCTTTATTAAACTCCTGGGTTGCTTTGGCTTTATGTTCTCAGTCATTGTCCATCTGTAGTATGAAACGCCGACCAATCAGTTTGGCTGCATTTGGCTGGATCTGAGCACACAATATGGCTCTGAATACCTCAGAATTCATTCGGCTGCTTCTGTCCTGTGTCACATCATCAATAAACACTAGTGACCCAGTGCCACTGGCAGCCAAGCATGCCCAAGTCATCACACTGCCTCCGCCGTGTTTTACAGATGATGTGGTATGCTTTGAATCATGAGCTGTACCACACCTTCGCCATATTTTTCTCTTTCCATCATTCTGGTAGAGGTTGATCTTGGTTTCATCTGTCCAAAGAATGTTCTTCCAGAACTGTGCTGGCTTATTTAAATGTTTTTTTTTTAGCAAAGTCCAGTCTAGCCTTATGATTATTGATGCTTATGAGTGGCTTGCACTGAGCAGTGAACCCTCTGTATTTACTTTCATGCAGTCTTCTCTTTATGGTAGATTTGGATATTGGTACGCCTACCTCCTGGAGAGTGTTGTTCACTTGGTTGGCTGTTGTGAACTGGTTTCTCTTCACCATGGAGATTATTCTGCGATCATACACCACTGTTGTCTTCCGTGGGCGCCCAGGTCTTTTTGCATTGATGAGTTCACCAGTGCTTTCTTTCTTTCTCAGGATGTACCAAACTGTAGATTTTGCCACTCCTAATGTTGTAGCAATTTCTCAGATGGGTGTTTTCTGTTTTTGCAGCTTAAGGATGGCTTGTTTCACCTGCATGGAGAGCTCCTTCGACTGCATGTTTCATTCACAGCAAAACCTTTCAAATGCAAGCACCACACCTCAAATCAACTCCAGGCCTTTTATCTGCTTAATTGAGAATGACATAATGAAGGGATTGCCCACACCTGTCCATGAAATAGCCTTGGAGTCAATTGTCCAATTACTTTTAGTCCCTTTAAAAACAGGGTGGCACATGTTAAGGAGCTGAAACTCCTAAACCCTTCATCCAATTTAAATGTGGATACCCTCAAATGAAAGCTGAAAGTCTGAACTTCAACTGCATCTGAATTGTTTTGTTTAAAATTCATTGTGGTAATGTCTAGAACCAAAATTAGAAAAATGTTGTCTCTGTCCAAATATATATGGCCCTAACAGTATGTAGCATAGTGTACACCTGAAAAACCTATGTCTATATATCAGGAAGAAGACTCAGAGAGTCTCAGGCCCAGTATTGTTTTGACGTGATTGTACAAAGTTGAGAAAGGGTACAGTATCACTGGATAACAGGTATATATAGCATAGTTTAAACATTAAAAACAAATGTCTATATATCAGGAGGCAGACTCAGACAGTCTCAGGCCCAGTATGGATTCAACGTGATTGTAGAAAGTTAAGAAAGGGTACAGTATCACTGGATAGCAGGTATATATAGCATAGTTTAAACATTAAAAATCTGCGTGTATATTTCCGGAGTCCGACAAAGACACTCACAGCCTCAGTATGGATTAGACAAGAATCTAAAAAGTAGAAAAAGGGTTATGTTTCGAAGTGTACACCAGTATACACTGTTGGGGTATTTTTCAATCTTCATATATATTTCAGTCTCAGTAAGACAGTCCAGACTCTCCGCAAGAGGAAACGAGATGGATACAAGTACAGACGGAAAGTTGACTGACTGCAGAAATTTTAGAATTACTAATCACGGTAAAAACTCCAAGGAGAATTCTCAGAGGCGATGCTGACCCTCAATTACTTTGTCTGTGGAGACAGCGAAAACAGTTCTTGTGAAGAATGGTTTGCTGTATCGCAGTACCGTGGAACCCATCACCGTTACTCATCTCCATCAAGTTGTGATCACAGGGACAGATGTAGACATTGTCCTCACTGCCTATCATGATCTGTCAGGTAACTTTGGAGTGCAAAAGACACAAGCCACAGGCCGTAGGTGATTCTATTGGATTGGCATGAGAGGGCACATTTAATATGTGGGCAGGAATGTCACACGTCTGTGAGTCGGAAAACCATGAAAGCTGATGAACCACCACTGCATCTCATTGTGAGTCGATGTCCATAACAAATGGAAGCCATTGATCATCTGAAGATAGAGCCCAGCAGGACAGGGCATAGCTACGTCTTAACCATCATATATCATTTCACCAAATTTGTATTGGCAGTCCCAGTGAAGTATTTAACAGGCCAGACTGCACAGTGGTGGAGCAGGGAGAGGTAAGTATTGCAAGTGCTGGTGCCCTGATCAAACAGGGGGGGCCCACTCGTGGGCAAGCGGTACTGGCACAGGGCCCCTCATAGTACGCCGTTGTGTCTGACAGCGGGTGTGCACCCCCACCGTCAGTGACACTTGATTCTACTTTGAGGAACCTTGTGCCAGTGCCGTTGCCAAAGAGTGTGCCCACCCACCTGTCCAGGGCAACGGCACTCGCACGGGTGCGTGCGCCAGGTGGTGACACCGGCCCTGTGAGGGGAGGCAGCCCAGTTAGGGAGGTGGAAAAAATGGCATATGTTGATGTTGGACATTCAGCAGCTGCAAATGGAGTAATTGGAGAAGTCCGCGGAAGAGGAGGACAAAAGCAAGCCATTTTTCTGGCAACCTACGTGTCAGCAGGGGAGGGTGGGACAAAATCCTTTGAAACCCATGCATGGTTCATTTTAATGAAGGTTAGATCATCAAAATTTTGGGTCGACAGACGGGTCTTTTTTTCTGTGAGGATTGATCCAGCAGCACTGAAGACTCGTTCAGATAACACACTAGCAGCAGGGCAAGCGAGCTCCTGTAAGGCATATTGTGCCAATTCAGGCCAGGTGTCAAGTTTACTGGCCCAATAGTCAAAGGGGAATGACCGGTGAGAGAGAACATCGATATGGGAGGAGAAGTAGTTTGTTACCACAGTTGACAACTGCTCTCTCCTGTCACTTTCGATCGATGCAGTATTACCAGTCGTGTGAGCGGTACTTGAAAAATCAGTCCACAACATGGTCATGAAACCCTTGTGTCCAACTCCACTTCGGCTGTGTGCACCACGAACATCTCTTCCATGTTGCCCCCTATGGCTCGTTGGAAAAACATCACCGCCGCTGTGTGCTGGGAATGCCTCAAATGGTTTATCAGAGTTGCTTGTTTGTTAGCCAATATTTGCTCTAGGTTCTCCTGTGGCATGATGTTTTGGAATTTGCCTTTATAGCATGGATCCAGGATGCTGGCCAACCAGTATTCATCATCGTTCATCATTTTGGCAATGCAGGGGTGATTTTTAGGATCTGCAAGGCATAATCAGACATGTGGGCCAATGTTCCAGGTGTCAATGATGCACTGCGAGTGCTGGGTGGCGGAGCACTTTCTGGCAAATCAACATCCCTCCAGTCACACACAAACCCTGTACCTGACCTTGCCACGCCAACATTTTTTCCTGCTCCCTGAGAAGCATCCTCCTCCCCAAAATAATCATCCCCATCATCCTCTTCCTCTTCTTCCTCCACCTCGTCCACGACACTTCCCTGAGCAGACAATGGCTGACTGTCATCAAGGCTTCCCTCCTCCCTTTCCTCCTTGGCTGCAGACACCTGCTCCTTAATGTGCGTCAAAGTTTGCATGAGCAGATGCATAAGTGGGATGCTCATGCTTATGATGGCGTCGTCTGCGCTTACCAGCCATGTTCATTCCTCAAAAAACACTGAAGGACTTTACAGAGGTCTTTCAGCTTCGACCACTGCACACCAGACAACTCCATGTCTACCTGCAAACTGCCTGCCCATGTATCCTCCCACAAATGAATTGCAGCCTGCCTCTGTTCGCATAGCCTCTGAACCATGTGCAGGGTGGAGTTTCACCTTGTTGCAACGTCGATAATTAGGCGGTGCTTGGGAAGGTGGAGCAAGCGCTGCAGCTTCTGCATATGACTAGAGTTTACGGGCGACCAGCGGATGTGCGAGCACAGTCTTCGCACCTTATGGAGCAGGGGTGTTAACTCCGGATAATTATTGAGGAAGCACTGCACCACCAGGTTCAAGGTGTGAGCCAGGCAAGGTAAGTGTCTGAGTTTTGAAAGGGCTACGGCTGCCACAAAATTCCGACCGTTATCACTAACTACCTTGCCTGCCTCAAGATGTAGACTGCCCAGCCATGACTCAGTTTGTCGCTGCAAGTAGTCGGCCAGTACCTCCGCGGTGTGTCTGTTGTCGCCCAAACACATCATCTTCAACACAGCCTGCTGAGGCTTACCACTAGCTGTTCGATAGTGGGACAACTCGTGTGCAACACTGGCAGCTGTGGATAAAGTGCTCGTGCGACTGCGCTCTGTGGATGAGCTTTCGCTTCTGGAGTAGGAGGAGGAGGGTCGAATGCCTACAGCCGACTGTTTCCTATACCGTGGGCTAGGCAGCACTGTCCCACCGCCGCTGTCCCCTGTGGACCCTGCATCCACCACATTAACCCAGTGCGCAGTGATGGACACGTAACGGCCCTGGCCATGCCTACTGGACCATGCATCTGTTGTGAGGTGCACCTTTCCACTCACTGATTGCTTGAGTGCATGGTCAATGCGGTCTTTCACATGCACGTGGAGAGCTGGGATGGCTTTTCGCGAAAAGAAGTGCCGACTGGGTAGGTCATAACGTGGTACAGCGTAGGCCATGAGCTCGTGGAAAGCTTTGCTTTCAAACAACCGGTAGGACATCATCTCTAATGAGATTAGTTTGGCAATGTGGGCGTTCAAAGCCAGTGTATGCGGATGAGAGGATGAGTACTTTCTTGCCCTACTCAGAGTCTCTGGTAGGATGAGCTGGACTTAAGAGCTGCATATGGTGGAACTAGCGGTGGACATGGCGGACTGAGAGAGGGTGGGTGATGGTGTTGGTGGTGTTGCTGATCGCCTAGATTCAGTCTTTCGTAGCAATAACATTGTGATTCCGTGACTGCTTTGCCCTTGCGTCGACACCTCGACATTTGATGCTGGTGGTGTGCTAACCGGTGGGCTTAAAGTGGGGGAAGCGATGTAGCGTTGCTGACTACCTTCATTCGGAGCAGGTGCATATGTGGTACGTGAGGTTTGGTAGTCCGTCCACGCTTGCAAGTGCATGGTGGTTAAATGTCTAAGCATGCAACTGGTATTCAAATTTCTCAGATTTTTCCCTTGGCTAAAGGTCTTTGCGCACTTCTTACATATAACTTTTGCCTGATCATTAGGATTTTGCTCAAAAAAGTGCCACACTGCACTCTTCCTACTATTGAAGACATTTTGAGACCTTGCACGCTGTGCTAATTTGACCGTCTGGCCAAGCTGTCCTGCAACTCTTTTGGTTTTTGTAACCCTTTTTTGGACTGCTACGGTCATGCCAGATAACAGCTGTTGCGATGTCGTCACTCTCTTCCCCCAATGGATGCCAATCTGGGTCAACAACTGTGTCCATCCATCACCTCCACTTCAATTTTATGTGCACCTTTCTCTGTGTCACTATGTAAGGTGGTATAGTATGCGGGAAGGTACACCTGAGTTTCATCAGGGACTGATTCTGCCTCAGTACACTGCAAGGACAATGTAGTGCTCTGAGTGAATGTACCAGCAGAAAAATCTAGCAG
Source organism: Dendrobates tinctorius (assembly GCF_039654945.1). NCBI lineage: Eukaryota > Metazoa > Chordata > Amphibia > Anura > Dendrobatidae > Dendrobates > Dendrobates tinctorius. The sequence goes on along the minus strand of NW_027361808.1, from coordinate 1,494,170 downwards.
TGGTTGTGCATCAGTGCACTCCATGTCAGATTCATCTTGGACTGGGGAATTCACGATTTGACTTGCTAACCCAGGCATGGTATGTGAAAAGAGCTCCATGGAGTAATGGGTAGTGTGGCCTGCCACATCCTTCACTTTTGGTATGGGTGAAGGACACAAGGAAAGGTGTTGTTCCTGACCAGGAGCCTCCACTGATGACTCATTGCTTTTATTTTTTGAAACTTCAGAAGAGGAGGCGAGAGATCTGGATGCTGTGTCAGCAATGTAAGCGAAAACTTGTTCCTGAAGCTATGGCTTTAAAAGTGGTTTATCTACTCCCAGAAAAGAGAGACTTCGAGGCCTTGTGGAGCCAGACGATGACGCAGGCTCAACACCTCCTGCCTTAGGTGCTATTGTGCTTTTGCCACTACCAACAGATGCAACACCACCACCATTGGGACCAGCTGGAAACCCCTGCCCACTTCCATGGCGTCTTCCACCATACTTCCTCATTTTTGTGAAAATGTACCCAAAATACCACCAGTTATATGGTACTGTAAAACAAGGTAGAAGGTGTATCTAGTATTGGTGAGAATTTGAATCTCACTATAGATTTGAGGACGCAGAACTATTGCCTCAGGCCCAGTAGAGATTACACCTCAAAGCAACAGGCTGAAATTGGATGGTGTATGACAAGGTGGAGGGTGTCTATAGGATTGGTGAGAATTTGAATCTCACTATAGATTTGAGGACGCAGAACTATTGTCTCAGGCCCAGTAGAGATTACACCTCAATGTAACAGGCTGAAATTGAATGGTGTATGACAAGGTGGAGGGTGTCTATAGGATTGGTGAGAATTTGAATCTCACTATAGATTTGAGGACGCTGAACTGTTGTCTCAGGCCCAGTACAGATTACACCTCAATGTAACAGGCTGAAATTGGATTGTATATAGCAAGGTGGAGGGTGTCTATAGGATTGGTGAGAATTTGAAACTCACTATAGATTTGAGGATGCTGAACTATTTTCTCAGGCCCAGTAGCCCAGTAGAGATTACTGTCATGTCGGACGCTGTTCACACCACAGCATCCGGCAGGCAGAGGTAGTTCCACCTCCAGCCACTATAGCCTCAGTGGCGCCGGCCTGATCTTCAGGCTCTCGGGGGTTAATCCTGCTGGAGACCAGGTTGGATGGTTAGTCACGCCCACGGTCTTTAAATAGTCATGCTGGCCTATGGGCGTCGCCGATTATAGCTTGTGTTTCATACCAAGTGGTTCCGGTCTGGAGTGGAGGTGTTCAAGAGAGAGAGATTCATATCTGGTGTCGTATGATCCGTCGTTATCCTTTCTCCTTCCCATATTTGTGTTTAGTTGTGCCCTGTTCACATTACTGTTTATTCCTGTGTGTGTGCGGCGCAGTGCAGTTTAAGTTCTCCCTGTCTGTCATTATTTGTGTGGGAGCTTTGGTGGTGTGTCTCCTCACTGGGTGGAGGGTGGAGGGTTAAGTGCAGGGCTGAGCAGGAGATAAGGAAAGGTCGGAGGCTCAGGCATTTGCACCTTCAACAAAAACCCTGGGTTGAGGGTCAGACAGGGTTTCCCCTAGTAAAGGGACACCACAGGGGCCCCGGGTATTTCAGCCTTAGTTGAACTAAGCCCCCGTGACATTATAATCGGCCCACATTTTTTCAGGAGTCCATGGATCCATTAGATTCCATAACCCGCCAGTTGGCGGCGCTGTCCATACAGGTCTCCGAGTTGAAAGGGGCAGTTCAGCAGCAGGGCCTGGTAGTAGCAAAGGTGCAAACGGCATCTGCAGGTATCGGTGCAGAGCCGAAGTTTCCGCTGCCAGAACGATTTTCAGGCGATCGCAGCAAATTTGTCGTATTTCGGGAGGCCTGCAAATTATACTTCCGCATGCGGCCAATATCCTCAGGTAATGAGGCCCAGCGAGTAGGGCTGGTGTTGTCATTACTGAGTGGTGACCCCCAAGCATGGGCATTTTCCTTACCACCTGACTCTGCTACATTTCATTCGGTCGATAATGTTTTTTCTGCCCTCGGGCTCATTTACGATGACCCTGACCGACTGGCTCTAGCGGAATCTAAAATCCGCGCCCTCCGCCAGGGGGAGCGCTTGGCAGAAGACTATTGTTCGGAATTTTGCCGCTGGGCTGTAGACACACAGTGGAATGACCCAGCACTGCGGAGCCAGTTTATTCATGGGGTATCAGGGAGGGTGAAACAAGCCCTCCTGATGTATGAGACTCCGGCATCATTGGAGTCTGCCATGAGTTTGGTGATACGTATTGATCGCCGTTTTCGTCAGGGGGCACAGGAGACGCTACCTCTGGGGGAAAACAGAGGTACAGGTGTGGTTGAAGTAGATGAGTCCCCTGAACCTATGCAGATTGCTGGCGTGGCACGGGTTCAGCCTCGCGCTCCGGGAGTCCGGAAGTCCGGAGCATGTTTCTACTGTGGTAAAGGTGGTCATTATGTTAACGTTTGCCCGGTACTACCTAAGAGGGTCACACCGGCGGAAAACTGTTAAGCTCAGAGGGTATGGAGGAGACCCAACGGAGCGTATGCATATCCTCCATGATGGTATCTCAATGTATGCTCCCTGCCAAGGTTATTGTCGCCGGCAGAGAGCTACCTATATCAGTGTTTGTGGATTGCGGTTCCGCCACCAATCTCATAGATGAGGAGTTTGCACACACCGCCGGGTTTAAGATTGAAAAACTTCCTCACCCCATACAGGTGGTGACCATTAATGCTGTTCCCCTCCCTCAAGGGGAGATTACTGAGTTTGTGGCAGAGGTGAAACTCCACATTGGGGTCCTACATTCTGAGTCGGTTACATGTAGGGTCCTCCGTAATCTCCCAGCTCAAATGGTCCTGGGTTTTCCATGGCTGTCCAGGCACAACCCGGTAATTGATTGGAAAACTCAGGACATAGTACAATGGAGTGGTTTCTGCCAAGACAATTGCTTGGCCACATGTGTGTCCGCCGTGACGCCCAGCCTGCCGGAGGCTTTGCAGGATTTCGCGGATGTTTTCTCTGAGAAGGGTTGCTCAGAACTGCCTCCACATAGAGCCTATGACTGTGCTATTAGGTTAAAACCCGGGGCCAAATTACCTAAGGCCAGGATGTTTAATATTTCTGGTCCTGAGAGACAAGCTCTGAAAGACTACATCGCGGAGAGTCTGAGCAAAGGTCACATCCGGCCTTCGTCCTCGCCTGTAGCCGCGGGGTTTTTCTTCATTAAGAAGAAAGATGGGGGGTTACGCCCGTGTCTGGATTTCCGAGAGTTAAACCAGATTACTATCCGTGATCCCTACCCAATGCCGTTGATCCCGGATTTGTTCAACCAGGTAGCGGGGGCAAAATGGTTTTCCAAGCTGGACCTCAGGGGGGCGTATAACCTCATAAGGGTCCGTCAGGGGGATGAGTGGAAGACGGCGTTTAACACTCCTGAGGGTCATTTTGAGAGTCTGGTTATGCCGTTTGGGTTGACCACCGCGCCTGCCGTTTTCCAACATTTTATTAATGATGTCTTTGCTCATGTCCTGGGGAGATTTGTGATTGTATATCTGGATGATATCCTCATTTATTCTAGCGATCGGGACACTCATTTGCAGCATGTTAGGCAGGTGTTACAGTTGCTCCGGGAGAACCAGCTCTATGCTAAGCTGGAAAAATGTTTATTTTTTGTCCAGGAGTTGCCCTTTTTGGGATATATTGTGTCCGCAGCTGGTTTTAAAATGGACACCGCTAAGGTGCAAGCGGTGTTGCAATGGGAGAGGCCGGAGAGTCTGAAAGCACTCCAGCGGTTCCTTGGGTTTGCGAATTATTATAGGAAATTTATAAAACACTTTTCGACTGTCGCCAAACCGCTCACGGACATGACAAAGAAGGGTGCCGATCTGGCGAACTGGCCTGAGGTGGCTATACGTGCATTTGAGCGTCTGAAGAATAGTTTTGCTTCAGCCCCCATTCTGGTGCAACCAGACGTGTCTAAACCTTTTGTGGTAGAGGTTGATGCGTCGGAGGTGGGAGTGGGGGCAGTACTGTCTCAAGGCTCGTCCTTGAGCGAGATGCATCCATGCGCCTACTTCTCCAAGAAGTTGTCGCCGGCCGAACGGAATTATGATATCGGCAACAGGGAGTTGTTGGCCATCAAACTGGCTTTTGAGGAATGGCGACACTTCTTGGAGGGGGCGGCTCACCAGGTCACAGTTATCACCGACCATAAGAATCTGCTCTACCTGGAGTCGGCCAAGCGTCTGTCTCCTAGGCAGGCTCGCTGGGCATTGTTTTTTACTCGTTTCAATTTTCTTGTGACGTACCGTCCCGGGGCTAAAAACACCAAGGCGGATGCTTTGTCTAGGTGTTTTCCGGGGGGAGAACCTCGGGAAGAGCCGGTACCCATCCTCCAGAAAGGGGTAGTGGTCTCGGCTCTCACGACTGAGGTAGAGGCGGAGATTGCCGAGGCCCAAGAGGAGGTACCACCAGGACTTCCCGCCAACAAATCATTTGTACCCCTGCATCTTCGGCCTAAGGTGTTGAAGGAACACCACGATTCGGTACTGGCTGGTCACCCAGGGGTGAAGGGCACCTTAGAGCTGGTATCGCGTCGTTTCTGGTGGCCCAAAATCCGGCAGGATGTGGTCTCGTACGTGGCAGCTTGCATCACGTGCGCTAGGGCTAAGTCACCCCGAACCCGTCCTGCTGGCACGCTACAGCCTCTGGGGGTACCCAATAGGCCATGGACAGAAATCTCCATGGATTTTATCACTGACTTGCCAGCCTCGGCAGGGAACACGGTCATCCTGGTGGTGGTTGACCGTTTTTCAAAGATGGCGCATTTTGTGGCGTTGTCCTCTTTGCCCAATGCTAAGACGTTGGCTCAGGTATTTGTGAAGGAGGTGGTCAGACTCCACGGAGTACCGTCTGACATAGTATCTGATAGGGGTACGCAATTTGTGGCGAGGTTTTGGAAAGCTTTTTGCTCAAGGTTGGGGATCAAGTTGTCACATTCATCGGCGTTTCATCCACAGTCTAATGGACAAACTGAGCGCATGAACCAAAATCTAGAACAGTATTTACGATGCTTTGTGTCCGACAACCAGGAGGAGTGGTCTACTTTCCTTCCTCTGGCCGAATTCGCATTAAATAATCACCGCCAAGAGTCATCAGGAGAGTCTCCATTCTTTTGTGTGTACGGTCAACATCCTCAGTTTTGTACCTTACGTCAGGGTGACTCCAGGGGTGTCCCGGAGGAGGATCAGCTAGGAGCCCAATTGTCATCAGTCTGGAGGCGGGTGAAACAGCGTTTGTTGAGCATGAGTGCCAGGTACAAACGGGTGGCTGACAGTAGACGCGTGCCAGGTCCGGACCTGTGTGTGGGTGAATGGGTGTGGTTAGCTACTAAGAACATAAAACTCAAAATCCCTTCTTTAAAACTGGGTCCAAGGTTTATTGGGCCTTTTAGGATTTCTGCCATCATTAACCCAGTGGCTTATCGGTTGGAACTTCCCGCAGTGTACAAGATACACAACGTGTTTCACAGGGCTTTATTGAAAAAGGTGGTAGGCTCTGTGGACACAACGCCGATGCCACCTCCAGTCATGGTGGATGGCGAGTTAGAGTTCGAGGTCGCCAAGGTAGTGGACTCTCGAGTAGTACGCCGTACTCTTCAGTATTTGGTGCACTGGCGGGGGTATGGTCCAGAGGAGAGGTCTTGGGTTCCAGCCTCAGACATACATGCGGATCGGCTGGTCAGTTCTTTTCACCGTCGTCATCCGGACAAGCCGGGTCCTATGAGTCTTGAGGGCCCTGGGGTCCCTCGTAGAAGACGGGGTACTGTCATGTCGGACGCTGTTCACACCACAGCATCCGGCAGGCAGAGGTAGTTCCACCTCCAGCCACTATAGCCTCAGTGGCGCCGGCCTGATCTTCAGGCTCTCGGGGGTTAATCCTGCTGGAGACCAGGTTGGATGGTTAGTCACGCCCACGGTCTTTAAATAGTCATGCTGGCCTATGGGCGTCGCCGATTATAGCTTGTGTTTCATACCAAGTGGTTCCGGTCTGGAGTGGAGGTGTTCAAGAGAGAGAGATTCATATCTGGTGTCGTATGATCCGTCGTTATCCTTTCTCCTTCCCATATTTGTGTTTAGTTGTGCCCTGTTCACATTACTGTTTATTCCTGTGTGTGTGCGGCGCAGTGCAGTTTAAGTTCTCCCTGTCTGTCATTATTTGTGTGGGAGCTTTGGTGGTGTGTCTCCTCACTGGGTGGAGGGTGGAGGGTTAAGTGCAGGGCTGAGCAGGAGATAAGGAAAGGTCGGAGGCTCAGGCATTTGCACCTTCAACAAAAACCCTGGGTTGAGGGTCAGACAGGGTTTCCCCTAGTAAAGGGACACCACAGGGGCCCCGGGTATTTCAGCCTTAGTTGAACTAAGCCCCCGTGACAATTACACCTCAATGTAACAGGATGAAATTGGATGGTGTATGACAAGGTGGAGGGTGTCTATAGGATTGGTGAGAATTTGAATCTCACTATAGATTTGAGGACGCTGAACTATTGTCTCAGGCCCAGTAGAGTTAACACCTCAATGTAACAGGCTGAAATTGGATGGTGTATGACAAGGTGGAGGGTGTCTATAGGATTGGTGAGATTTTGAATCTCACTATAGATTTGAGGACGCAGAACTATTGTTTCAGGCCCAGGAGAGATTACACCTCAAAGTAACAGACTGAAATTGGTTGGTGTATGACAAGGTGGAGGGTGTCTATAGGATTGGTGAGAATTTGAATCTCACTGTAGATTTGAGGATGCAGAACTATTGTCTCAGGTCCAGGAGAGATTACTCCTCAATGTAACAGGCTGAAATTGGATGGTGTATGACAAGGTGGAGGGTGTCTATACGATTGGTGAGAATTTGAATCTCACTATAGATTTGAGGACGCAGAACTATTGTCTCAGGCCCAGGAGATATTACACCTCAATGTAACAGGCTGAAATTGGATGGTGTATGACAAGGTGGAGGGTGTCTATAGGATTGGTGAGAATTTGAATCTCACTATAGATTTGAGGACGCTGAACTATTGTCTCAGGCCCAGTAGAGATTACACCTCAATGTAACAGGCTGAAATTGGATGGTGTATGACAAGGTGGAGGGTGTCTATAGGATTGGTGAGAATTTGAATCTCACTATAGATTTGAGGATGCAGAACTATTGTCTCAGGCCCAGGAGAAATTACACCTCAATGTAACAGGATGAAATTGGATGGTGTATGACAAGGTGGAGGGTGTCTATAGGATTGGTGAGAATTTGAATCTCACTATAGATTTGAGGATGCAGAACTATTGTCTCAGGCCCAGTAGAGATTACACATCAATGTAACAGGCTGAAATTGGATGGTGTATGACAAGGTGGAGGGTGTCTATAGGATTGGTGAGAATTTGAATCTCACTATAGATTTGAGGACGCTGAACTATTGTCTCAGGCCTAGTAGAGATTACACCTCAAAGTAACAGGCTGAAATTGGATGGTGTATGACAAGGTGGAGGATGTCTATAGGATTGGTGAGAATTTGAATCTCACTATAGATTTGAGGACGCAGAGCTATTGTCTCAGGCCCAGGAGAGGTTACACCTCAATGTAACAGGATGAAATTGGATGGTGTATGACAACGTGGAGGGTGTCTATAGGATTGGTGAGAATTTGAATCTCACTATAGATTTGAGGATGCTGAACTATTTTCTCAGGCCCAGTAGAGATTACACCTCAATGTAACAGGCTGAAATTGGATTGTGTATGACAAGGTGGAGGGTGTCTATAGGATTTTTTGAGATTTTGAATCTCACAATAGATTTGAGGACACAGAACTATTGTCTCAGGCCCAGGAGAGATTTCACCTCAATGTAACAGGCTGAAATTGGATGGTGTATGACAAGGTGGAGGGTGGCTATAGGATTGGTGAGCGTTTGAATCTCACTATAGATTTGAGGACGCAGAACTATTGTCTCAGGCCCAGGAGAGATTACACCTCAATGTAACAGGCTGAAATTGGATGGTGTATGACAAGGTGGAGGGTGACTATAGGATTGGTGAGCATTTGAATCTCACTATAGATTTGAGGACGCAGAACTATTGTCTCAGGCCCAGGAGAGATTACAACTCAATGTAACAGGCTGAAATTGGATGGTGTATGACAAGGTGGAGGGTGTCTTTAGGATTGGTGAGAATTTGGATCTCACTAGAAATTTGAGGATGCTGACAATGATGCTCTCAGTCCAAGTATGGACGCAGGCAGCCTAATAAGCAGGACTCTTGCACACACAAAATGGTGGAAAAATGAACGCTTGGTAACTGTGCAGAAAAGAGGATGAAAAGTATTTTTTGCTTTTAAAAAAGCAGCTTGCTCAGCAGTGTGCAAACAGCAATGCAGCTATCAGGGAGTCTAATAAGGCAGCCTAATAACCAACAGAGCTGATGCACAAAAATAGAGCCTCCCCTGCCACTGCACACAAAGTGTTGTGTTGTAAGTGGAAATCGCTAACAGCAGAAGCAGTTTTTTAGTTCTTCTTCCCTGCCTAACGCTCTTCCTTATTCTGAATCAACAGCAGCAACCTCTCCCTAATGCTAATATTGGCAGAAGTAAGATGGCGGTCGACTTTCACGCCCTTTTATAGCCCCTGTGATGCCACACAAAGCCAGCCAATCACTTGCATGCCCTTCTCAAAGATGGTGGTGACCAACGCCTATGTCATCGCGTTGCCCACAGTGTGCGTCCTCCATCATTGGCTGAAAAAGGGCGCTGGAAGCATCTTTTGAAACGCGACTTTGGCGCTCTGGTCTCCGACCTCATGGCCGACCTCACGCCATGGTCGGGTTTCGTTTCATGAAACCCGACTTCAGTGAAAGTCGCCGACTTTTGAATATGACCGACCCATTTCGCTCAACTCTAATTACCACCATCTTCACTATTTCCACGCACCGCAAGTAGTTGCCGATGGAACGCAAGCTTGTACCACTGCCGGCCGCCGGACCGTGGAACGCACACACAGTAACAGGTAGAACGCATACCCGCGTCATTTTCGGAGATGTAATTCTAGTCCCAGTGCCATCTCAAGTCCCACCCCCCCATCTCATCTGCCCTCTCTAGCACACGGATCACATGCCAACCAGCGGCGGACACCGCGTTGGACACAGACATCTGAGCCACCACCCACCACTGGTATGTCTCCATTTTCTTCTGACCCACATGAGGATTTTCCCCTTAAACACTTCAGTGACTGAGATAACTTTTATTCCTATCGCAGATAACACTTCATTCCCTGCTCTACTGTGACAGGGATTTACTAATACCCACATCACCACTGGTAAGGCCCAATATTTTTTCTTTTCTAATAACTTGTAAATATGTGGGTACATTATCTATTAATATTACTACATCATGATAATTTATTATTATAGATATCTCCATATCTTTAACCTGGCAGATCCGGATGTATATTATATACTATATCTCTGTGCCATAGGTCAGTACTACTTGAAGTAAACCACATCATTAATTTATGCATACCTGATGGCCTATTCTATACATAAGGCATTATGCTCTTATATTATATAGGATTATATTTTCGGCTGATGCCAGAAATCCCATCCCTCAGCTTGCACATGATTGCTTACTATCAGTAAGTTATATTACTTTATTATATTTTCTCTGTGCATATACTCATATGGGACAAACATTGTTTTCACGTACTTTTATATTCATCTGTTTTATACAACATCTTATGACCACACCTGTTATCCCACTGACCCAGGTCCATTATATCATACAGATATTATTACCCATTATACAAAAATTAATTCCTACTACTCCTATCACCATAGGCACCGACAACCCATACAGATTCAACAAAAGCAGTAGGGTAGGTTTTTCCCTTCCATTTCCTTGTCTACCTTCCTTCCTTACACTCACAGTGCACTAAGTTGATTAAGAGATATAATGTACTACATACAGTTTCTCTGTGTACGTATTATACAATTGTGATGGTTTTTGCTTGTACTCTGACTATTGTACACCGCAGTATACTGATGAAGGTCCAGTGAAGACTGAAACTTTTTTTGGGCTGCATTAAAGCTTTTGCAACGTACCTTCTTGAGTTGAGTGTCAAATTTTATTTGGCTATTTTATTGCTTTGGGAACCTATTTTGAGCACAAAAACCGCTGTGCCACATATACTTCTTATCTTTATATCACAGAAATAACCCAATTTATTTATTGCACCATTCTTAAAACTTCACCTCTCAAGGTATTCAAAACCACGTTCAAGAAGTTTATTAACCCTTCAGGTGCTTCACAGAAATTAATGGAATGTGGAAGGAAAAAATACAAATTTAATTTTTTTTCACAAAAATTTTATTTTAGACCCAATTTTTTTTATTTTCATAAGGGTTATAGATGAAACTACCATACAATTTCTTGTGCAATTTCTTCTGAGCATGCCAACACCCAATATGATGGGGAAAACCACTGTTTTCAGTGCACGGCAGGGCTTGGAAGGGAAGGAGCGCAATTTGACTTTTTGAATGTAAAATTTGCTGGAATATTTAGCAGATGCCACAGAAAAATGTTTTTTAGCTCCACAATTTTCATTTTCAGAAGGGTAACTGGAGAAATTGCACCATACAATTTGTTGTGCAATTTCGCTTGAGTTCACTGATGCACAATATGTGGTCAAAAACTACTTTTGAGGCCCAGTGCAAAACTCAGAAGGGAAGAAGCATCATAATACAATGCAGATTTTGCTGCACTGACCCCATTATACAAATGAAACCTCTCAATGACTTCATATAAGGGTGCAGTGATCATATTAAAACCACAGTTGTGTCACAGAATTTTATACCATTGTGCAGTGAAGAAAAAATCATTACATTTTTACCGCCAAAATTGTATGTTAGCCCCAAATTTTACATTTTCATACTCGGAAATGAGTAAAAATGCCACTAAAATTTGTCCCATAATTTCTGGCAAATGTAGAAATACCCCATATGTGGCTGTACAGTACTGCTTAGCCACACGGAGAGACCAGGGAAGGATAGAGTGCTATTTGCCTCCTGGAGCACAGATTTTCCTAGAATAGTTTGTGGACTCCATATACAGAGCCTCTAAGTGCTAGAAAAGCAGAATTCCCCTCAAGTGACCCCATATTGGAAATTATACTCCTTTGGGAATTTATCTACAGGTATAGTGAAGATTATGACTCCATCGGTGTTTTCCAGAAACAAGCAGCAGTGGATGTTGTTGAGTGACAATTGCAAACTGCCATTGTAGTGACCTGTACACTGCAGTGACCAGAACATTGTAGTGACCAGTACATTATGCCCAGTTCATGCTTCTGGAGACATATACCGGTATATTAGGCGGTCTTTCATCACTACAGAAATGCCAAACATGTGAGCACTATATGTGGTTTAGACACACTGGGGCTCAGAAGGGAGGGGGCATTTGGTTTTGGGAGGGTTGATTTTGCTGAATTTCTCTTGAGGGGCAAAGAGCCATTTTGCTTTTCCAGAGCCTTTGTGCTACCAGTAATGTGGAAGCCTCCTATATTTCCATTCCCAGATGATGGACCAGATTGGGGACTTACTTGTTTCTGTGGATTGAGTTGAAGCTTTTATTGGGAACATTTTACATAACATTTGTGATCACATTTATCTGGCGCTCTATGCTGAGCACTTACTTTGGTGTTTCAGCTGAAATCTCCAAGTAACATGATCCCCTTGGGGATCCATTCACTATAATGAGGCAGCAGAGTTACTCTGGATTTTATCTGGCCTCTGTTCAGCATTTTCCTTCTTTTCAGAAGTGCACAAAACTGTGGTCAACAGTATTTTATGCTCAATTAAAAAGATGGACACCACTGAACACACGGCCGGACTGGCCATCTGGCAATTCTGGCAAATGCCAGAAGGGCCTGTCTGTTCATGGGCTGTCTTGTCTGCTACGTTGTTAGCAGAATCTGTATTCTCAAGACACCCATAGTGTTAAGAGTTGTGACGGAGCACAAAGTCACTGACTCTGTCACTTACTCCAGCAGGTCAGAGGTATCATTAGAAATATTGGTCTTGTAGTAAATCTTGCTTTCCTCTATCCATGGTAATATTAGTAGTAATATATCCCATCTGGTTCTTGGGTACGGGCACAGCATGGGCCTGTGTGATATCAAATGCCAGGGCTGAATTTAAGCCCCAGTCCGTACCGGACTGAACATGACAGAACCCTATACCAAACTGGTTCAATTTGTTAAGTAAGAAGGCTGTCTAAACCTGCAACTCCAAAAAATTCATTAAGAATTTTTGACAAAAATTGAAAATTTTGTTAAAGAAAATGGTATTGTACAATGTGAAGAATTTTGGCATAATAATTTACAACAATTTTTCCCTCAATTCCCAAGTCATGAGCAAAGGCAGAAAAACACAGAGAAGAGTTGGCTCTGCAGGGAGCTGATAGGGTTCTCCTGGTCAGACATGTAGATGTCAGTCAGCCATCTTCTCCGCAAACTCAAGGAGCACAGCATGTTATCCTGGTAATACAGTAATTTCCATACCCAAAACAAACATTAACAATTTCAGCAAAAAATGAGAATTTTCATGAAGAAAATTTAATTTACAGAATTTAAAGAATTTTTGTTTCCCTTCTACTGAGTCCCGGCTCTCTATCCAATTGCTGTTGTGCCCCAAGTCTTAGATGGGAGTAGTGCATTTACAGCCAACTACTCCACCGGTGTCTGCTGCAGAATCATAAGTGTCCATACAACCTCGGGGACCGGGCCCTGGCCTTGCACTGAGAACCTATAGGCAGGGTTCCTCTTCTAACCCACATCCTCTCTGTTCTCTCTACTCCTTCGCTCCGTACTTGTCTTTCTTTCTTATAAGCTTAGGTTTCAGTTCTGCGTCTTTCTCCTTCTTTTCCCGTGCCAGCTGGCTCAGATCAGTGAGGCAGCTGCAGCACTCCTTTCTCCATCCCTTCTTCCAGGGATCATCACTCCTGTCTGAGTGACTTCCTACCCGACTGACCTTCTGTCAGACTGACCTGTCATCCTACACTTTCCCACTCTTTTATGTATCTTAACTCCACCCACCTCCCAGCACGTCCAGTGTTCCAAGCAGGGAACCACCAAAGGTGCTCTGCTACCCTCTGAGCAAGGAGCCGCAATGTGGTTGTGCAGAACTACCCTGTTGTGTGGGGTGCGAGTGTTGGAGTGTGGAAAGGAGTTCCCACCTTACCCGGATGGTGGAGCACTACACCTTAGAAGGTGCAGTACCTCTGTGGCGACTGAGCCTCAGGGGCGCCACATGAGCATCGTGAAGAGTATTGAAAATGCATTTGGAAAAATTTTGCAGGCATGGCTTTTTCCTTAAAAGGAAACAGTCACCAGGTTTTTCCTTTATAAATTATGGCCACTACTATTAGGGCTGTTTTTTTACCGCGTAGTGAAATACTGTAACAAAGTCCCCAAACATGTCTGCTGATTCAAAAAAATAGCTTTTATTTTACTTACTGATGGGACAGTATGGTCCGATGGGTGCTTATGGTCTTGATCCGGCTCCTTCTCTCATCTTGTGATCGCCATCCTCCTTCACTGCTTCATGTGGATGATGCATCTTACGTCATCCACACATTATTAGCTATAGTGCTCCTGCACAGGTGGACTTCTATCTGCCAGGTCAAAGTCAGAGCAAAATACTGTAGTGTTCATGCGCTGGATTTGCTTCCTCGTCATCGGCATTGTGTAGCCTTTCCCTGCGCATGCACACTAGAGTACTGTTCGCTGTCCTTGGCCTGGCAGATGGAAAATCACTTGCACAGGAGCAGGATGGAATGGAGGAAACTGTGTAGATGACATAGGACAAATCATCCACATGAAGCTGGGAAGGATGACGGCGATTATAAGAAGAGAAAAGGCATTGGATCAAGACCAGAGACACCCATTGGACTGTACCACCCAGTCTATAAGCATAATGAAATCTATTTTTTGGAATCTGCTGACTGAATTCAAGGTTTTTACAGTATTCTAGTATGCTGTAAAAAAGGCACTATTTGTAGTGACTGTACTTTATATGGTTAAAACCTGATGACAGGTTCCCTTTAAATAATAGCAGCCTGGTATCTTCCATTGAGGCTGAGCAGTAGAATCCAGATGGCTTGTAATCGATTGTGGTGAACTTGGACATGTAGGAGTTCATTTTACAGATTAACAGACAAGTGAACACATATTTCTTGTGAACCCAGTAGACTATGTAAGCGCGGCAGAGAAGGAAGAGTATGGAAAGCCGTGGATGAGGATGATGTTGTGGCTGATAACAATGAAAAGGCACCACTTGTGGTGTGGACTAGATACAAGAAAGAAGATCATGAAGAGAAGAAAGTTCTCTTTAACATTCTACATCTTGCTGATCACTTTGATTTCCCTATATAAGCTTGATGGCTTGGCATAATTTTTACTTATTTTACTCACTTAACATGTTTTTGGACTATAAGACACGCCTAGTTTTTAGATGAGGAAAATAGAAAAAAATGGAGCAAAAAATGTGGTCATGACTCACTGTTATGGGGGGAGATCTGCTGCTGACAATATTATATGGGTTAATATCCACAAATTCTGCACTAATATCCCCCATCATGGTATATACATGTCCCCATCATGGTAAATATGATCTGCATCCTGGTACATATGTCCCCACCCAGGTATAAATGGTCTTCAATCTAGGTATGCTTTTCTCTCTATCTTGTCATATATGGTCCCCTTCTCTATCCTGGTATACATGGCCCCCCATGACCACCATCCCCATCCTGGAATCCATGGCCTCCATCCTAGTATACATGGCCCCCATCTCCATCTTGGTATATATGGCCCACTCATCCCCATTCTGGTATACATGGCCCCCATCCTGATGTGCATGGCCTTCCATCCTGGTATACATGGCTCCCATCCCCATCCTGGTATACATGGCCCTCATACACATTATGGTTTATATGGCCCCCATCATGGTGCACACATAACAATATGTAACTATTCTACTAAACTTCCCTCAGCTGCCTCGCAGCGCAATATCCTGTTCTGATGCCAGCAGCTTATTTCTGCGTGTTAGCAGTGCATGATGTCACTGCCACCCACTCTCACACACCCAGGTCAGCTGCCGGAATATTCACTGCTCCCTAGGGCCAGAACTATGGGAGTGGGGAGCAGTGAATATTCATTCTGCTTAATAGCAAGCACACTGTTAGCCGCAGTGGGCACATGTGATCGCACGGTTACTGCAGGAAGTTGGCGGTTGCGGCTAACAGTATGCCTGCTATTAAAGAAGATAAATATTCACTTTCTCCACTCCAATAATCCTTCCCACTGCTCAGTGCCATTAAGTGCCTAGAGGTGGGAGGGACTATGGGTGTCGGAAGCAGTGAATATTCATTTTCTTTAACAGCGGGTAGCTGCAGCAACCAGCTCCTGCCCCCTGTGACCCACTGCTTTACCACTGACGCTCCTTCTTCCCCCTTCCACCACCACACTAAGGCTGGGATCACACTACCATGTGATGCGAAAAACTCGCACGAGTCTCTCGCATCAACACCCGGCACTGCCACCAGCACTCAGGACCGGAGAAGCGGCTGTAAAGAAATATATGCAGCTGCAGCAGCTCCGGTCCTGAGTGCCGGCGGCAGCACCGGGTGTTAATGCGAGAGACTCGTGCGAGTTTCTCGCATCACACACGGTAGTGTGATCCCACCCTATAAGGTACAGTATATCTGGACTATAAAATGCACCACCCATTTTCCTCAAAAAATTTTGAAGGAAAAAGTGTGTCTTACAGTTCAAAATATACAGTATATAGTGCCATTATTCCACAGAGCTATATACTGTGGGAAGATTCCAGAGGAAATCCATGCAAACACGGGGAGTATATACAAACTCCTTGCAGATTTTGTCCATGTTGGGATTTGAACCACCGAGCCACTGTGCTTTCCTAGTTAATGTGTGCCAGGATGTACATGTACATGACTTACAGCAGAGCCTACAAACTACTATAGATTGGTCCTCCAGCAACGTGTAAAATAATTCCTACTTTCAAGCTGACGGAATAGAAGAATTGCCACTGCCATAACAAATACTACAGCTTTCACGCAATATTAAACAAAAATCCAGTCTCATTATCGATTGTGAAAAAGGCACCACAATAATGTCCTTAAACACAAGTAATGGAAACCACTCTAAAATAGCATAGCAAAGAAAGGAGAAAACGGAGTGTGTATTTCTAAAGAGTACAAAAATTCTTTATTACATTAATTAACAGACAATTAAGCTACAAATTAAAAAGGTGCAATAAAAGGACATGCAAAAGTGATACCCATCCATAGATAAACATTATATTCTATACACGTCACTTACAACGGCTAAAAGGTAGGGCAAAGCGTGTTGCCGTATAGAAGCAATTGATTATACGTAAGTGGGTGGCTATAATTCCTCAGTGGCCACGCCTTCCATAAGTGTAAGAATGCTTTAAAAAACATCAGTCATTGCATACAAGAGAGACACATTCCAGTAATCAATTGCAAGGAAAGAATCAGTCTACACTTAAGATTAAGTAGCTACATAGCACATTAAGTTAAAGAAAGGCATCTTACCCAAGTTTTAGAGACACTGAGGGAGTCACACAGAGATTAACAACCCCAATGCACATTTCACTTGTTCATTATACAATGCTTTCTCATGGGGAGGAATTGTGGCACTCTCTGACATGACCTTTATATGCCTGGTAACCGGTCACATGGGTCCCATGTGTTCTATGTTCATCCGACACCGCAATGTAGCGGCGCATGCATCCCCGACCAGCCGCACCACTCCCTTGTGGCCCGGCGGTCGCATTACAGTGCGCATGAGCTGGAGCATGGTGGTTGCCATAGCTCCAAATCAGGCACAAAGGACGCCAAGACGCCGAGCATTGTGGGGCGAATACAGGTAGCAGGCAAGCATATACGCACAGCAGCCATACCCTGAACTAAAGTTTCCATGACAATAATCTTTCATAGATATTACCCCGTTAATGCCTACCCTACAGAAGATCAACAATGCACTAAAACTTTTGTTTATTATAAATGTTACAACATGTCATACAATCATCGTTAGTATAGAAGGAGAAATAATTCCAGTTGCAAGATTCTCTTGGTCTGTGGGGACACAGATTTAGGAAAAAATTAGTGAAACGTAGAAAAATCAAGCCAACTGTAGATTTATCTTTGCCTCAAGGGTAAAGACTTAGGAGAGATTGCCACTTTAAAGTGCATAAGCTAGAAAACAAAATACTTTTTTTTATCAATCATGCATCA
The DNA here is from genome assembly GCF_039654945.1 of Dendrobates tinctorius. Taxonomy (NCBI): domain Eukaryota; kingdom Metazoa; phylum Chordata; class Amphibia; order Anura; family Dendrobatidae; genus Dendrobates; species Dendrobates tinctorius. Next base: position 1,476,792 of record NW_027361808.1, on the reverse strand, counting down.
ATTAACAAGAAAGGTAAAAACTGCTAAAAACCAAACAGCAGGGAATATGGTATATTCCATAAGAATATATGAAAAAAGGAACTTGTATAGATAAGAAGCAAAATTAAGTGACTCATTTACTGTAGACTGTCTGGTGTCATCGTTCCCAATGTGACAATCCATTTCAGTTCACCCTGGGCTAAGAGTTGTTTGGAATTGCAACCTCTTATCCCAGTTTGAATGGTCTCAATGCTCTTTATCATAAATCCCCTAGAATCACAATTGGGATAGGCCCTAAAGAACTTGGGGGTTGTTTTTAACTCAGAGGGGTCAGCCACTGTCCTGGCCGTGCCAATATCCCGCACATGCTCCCGCATTCTCACCCTAACCTCTCTTGATGTAAGCCCCATGTAGAAAAGTGGGAAGCTGCATAATAGATGACATTTGTACTGCTACATGAAATATGTTCATTAACCCCTTTGTAACAGAACCAATTTGGTACTTAATGACCAAGCTAATTTTTATAATTCTGACCACTGTCACTTTATGAGGTTATAGCTCTGGAACGCTTCAACGTATCCCACTGATTCTGATTTTCTTTTTTCGTGACATATTGCACTTCATGTTAGTGGTAAAATTTCTTCGATATAACTTGCATTTATTTATGAAAAAAATGAAAATTTGGCAGAAATTTGGAAAATTTTGCAATATTCAAATTTTAATTTTTGCACCCTTAAATCAAAGAGTGGTGTCACACAAAATAGTTAATAAATAACATTTCCCACATGTCAACTTTACATCAGCACAATTTTGGAAGCATATTTTTTTTGCTAGGAAGTTATAAGGGTTAAAAGTTGACCAGCGATTTCTCATTTTTCCAACAAAATTTACAAAATCATTTTTTTGGGACCACCTCACATTTGAAATGAGTTTGGGGTGTCAATATAACAGAAAATACCAAAAAATGACTCAATTCTCAAAACTTCACCCCTCAATGTGTGCAAAATCACATTCAAGAAGTTTATTAACCCTTCAGGTGCTTCACGAGATTGAAGCAATGTGGAAGGAAAAAATTAACATTTAACTTTTTTCACAAAATTTTTTACTTTGGAACCATTTTTTTACTTTCACAAGGGTATCAGGAGAAAATGGACCACAAAATTTGTTGTGCAATTTCTCCTGATCACGCCAATGCCCCATGTATGGGGGATAGTCACTGTTTGAGCCCATGGCAGGGCTCAGAAGGGAGGGAGCACCGTTTGACTTTTCGAACGCAAAATTGCCTGGAATCAATGGCGGAGCCATGTCACATTTGGACATCTCCTGATGCACCTAAACAGTGGAACCCCCAATTCTAACTCCAACTGTAGCTTCAACACACCCCTAACCCTAATCCCAACCCTAACCATAACTCTAACAACAACCCTAACACACCCCTAACCTTTATCAAACCCTAACCATAATCCCAACCCTAACCACAACCATAACCTTAACCACAAACCTAACCCTAGCCCAACTCTAAATTTAGCCCAACCCTAACTTTAACCCAACCCTAACCCTAGCCCAACCCTAACCATAGCCCCAACCCTAACCCAAGTCCAACTCCAACTTTAGCCCAACCATAGCCTCAACCCAAATCCTAGCCCAACCCTAACCCTAGCCCATCTCTCGGGGTCCACCGTGCGGTGGATGTCAAAACCGCTGCTGAGAGAGGCAGAGCACTAAAGCGGTAATATGCACAGGATTCTAACTCACCCAGGTGCAAAAAGGCAAGCTCTGTTAAATGACACAGAGCTGCAGGGAAAAATAATACAAAAAGTATCGCTGAGCCTGTTAACAGCACAGGATCTCAGCGGCACACGTGCGGTAGCCGGAAACCGGAGTAGTTAAATACAGTCACTACAACCGAGCGGACTTACCGTGTACACGTGTGCTTGGTGTCGCAACTACGCACGCCTGGACAGGCTGCAGCCGCAAATATCGCAAGCGCGATGCAGAATGCTAAGCTGCTGGAAAGATGGAGCTTGTGCGTGCTGGCGCTAGCGCAGGTGCTGACAGAATACCACTCACTCACGCAGACTGTAATAACCGAGGGAAGGGGTTTCTTAATGAGTCAGTCACCAGTCCAAGCATCCATCACTGTTGTGAGTTCATTTTCCCCTTCACCATTGAGGTCTGATGAACTCCCTCTTCTGGTGAAGGAAGGTAGTGAGGCTGATTACAAAGCACCTGAGCAGAATGATGAGGACTGGGTGACTGGGATTGCTGACTGGATATAAGGCAGCCGACGCCCTTCTGCCTTGCGGGTGATTACTCTGAGGGATTCTTGGAGACCAGTCTGATTCCTGCTCCTCAAAAGCTAAGTTTTCTGCTCTACCTTTTGCACTTGTGTTTTGGTTTTGTTTTGCCTTGTTTTTCTGGATTTCTGCCTTTCCCTGCTGGGTGAGCTGAATTCCTTTTTGCTCTGTCTTCAGATTATACCTGAGTACTGATATAGTCTTCTTGAAGCCTAGCGTCTTCAGGGCTTTTTTCCCTATCAGTCTGTTGGCTCTTGTTTTTGAGAGGGTTTTGGCGGATTGCAGACAGCAGCTTTTCTATTCTGTCCTATTTAGTTAGCTTTGGCCCCATCATTTGCTCAGCCTATCTTTCTATCTGTGTGAGTGTTTTTTCATCTTGCTTCACCGTCATTATATGTTGGGGGCTGCCTATTGCTTTGGGGTCTGCTCTGGGGCAGTTTAGATTTCCCTTTCTGTCTTTAGGCTATGTAGTTCTCCGGCTGTGATCGAGGGGTCTAGGGCACCGTAGGAACCCCCACGGCTACTGCTAGTTGTTGTTGTTAGGTTCAGGGGTCTGCAATCCGATAGCTGCCAACTTCTCTGGTTTTCTGGACTTAGCTAGTATTTCTGTTTTTGCCTCCTACGGTGACTCATTCATAACAGAATCAGAAGAGGGAGTTCATCAGACCTCAATGGTGAAGGGGAAAATGAACTCACAATACGTCACCATACACACAGCAGCAGTATAAAAATACTAGCGCATGGCATAACTGCCATGCGCACTTTTTATAGCGCATGGGACCTGCCAGTAATCACCAGAGCCCTGAGCCAAGCCAATGAAAACAGGAGCAGGATCTGAGCACCTGACTCCTGGACTCCAATGGGAGCTCGTCCCGTTGGCATGCTCAGAAGCTGGAAAAAAGGACTTAGCCTCTGGAGACAAATGTATGAATCTGGATTCCCGCATAGGCATTATAGAACCCAGATTCCTAACATTACCCCCCCTCCTAGGGCCCCCTCCTCCGTGAACCCTCCGGTCCACCAGCCTGTGCTCTACAGCGGTACAGGTCTCAGACTTTTCAAAAGGCGAGCCTGATGTCCCGGTAGGTGAAACCGAAAAGCGGGACACACGGATGGTATCAGGGTAGGCCAGATCACCAGATCTCAGGAGGGACACCAGGGAGACAATGGGAGTTTTAGGAGACGGCCGCCGTGTATTGACGGGCGTAGCCACACTCCGCTCGGGAAGGCTATCCCGAGCACATAGGGTGCATGCCCGAATAAATTTTTTTACGTCCCGAGCCCTGTGCGGCCACCAATACGAACCGGCCAGAGACTTCGTGGTCTGCATATAGCCACAATGGCCGTCCGCATTGGGCGCGTGTGCCCACGCGAGGATTTTAGGCCGCTGGCAAGGAGGGACAAAAGTCTCGCTTACCGGCTCACAGTTAGAGCATTGCGGGAAACTGTCTTCCTGGGAAGCAGCAAGTAGGTGGTGACAACCGCATACGGGCTCTTGAGTCGGACATGTCTCAGAAATGGCACGAGATACCTCCATGGGTTCAGGAGGTAGAACCTCTGGCTCGGGCAGATCCAGAGGCTCAAAAAATTTGGGAGCCGGAGTACCTCTCCGTTTGGAGTGTGCTCGCTCCAAACCACACTCAGAAAAACGCAGGTCAATCCGTTAGGAGATAGATATTAACTCCTCCAGGGTGGTAGGAATTTCTCTCGTGGAGAAAGCATCCTTGATGTGCTCCGCTAATCCCTTCCAAAATACAGGAATCAGAGCCTTGTCAGACCACTCTAACTCAGACGCCAGTGTCCGAAAACGGACGGCGTATTGACTGACCGAGAGTGATCCCTGAGACAAGGTGAGCAGTTGGAGAGAGGAGTCGTGTGTAACCCGTGGACCGAGAAACACCTGCCTGATAGCAGTTAGCAGATTAGCTGTGGTCCGGATATCCGGGTCACCACACTCCCATAGTGGCGTAGCCCATTCCAGCGCCTTGCCCGACAGTAGGGATATAATAAAGGCCACCTTGGCCCTCTCTGTAGGGAATTGCGCAGCCAGCAGCTCCAGGTGAATTGAGCACTGGCTGATAAAACCTCTACAGGAGACGCCATCCCCAGAATATTTTTCGGGTAACGGGAGGCGGGTAACTGTTGGCGCAAGGGTAGACATGGACATATGCCCAACCGCGTCCGTGAGTGCTTGGACAGCAGCATCTGTGGCCTGCGAAGCTGCGAGAGCTCTCTCAAGGGTAGCCAAGCGAGTCTCGAGCTGTCACACGCACTGCAACAGTTGCTGTTGATCTGCCATCTCCAGCCAGACCCTGGCGCTAGTATTATGTTAGGAGTGGCGGAAGGCACTAAAAAATAAATAATTAAAGTGCCTTTGCCACTCGGGGTCCACCATGCGGTGGATGACAAAAACGCTGCTGAGAGAGGCAGAGCACTAAAGCGGTAAAATGCACAGGGTTCTAACTCACCCAGGTGCAAAAAGGCAAGCTCTGTTAAATGACACAGAGCTGCAGGGAAAAATAATACAAAAAGTATCGCTGAGCCTTTTAACAGCACAGGATCTCAGCGGCACACGTGCGGTAGCCGGAAACTGGAGTAGTTAAATACAGTCACTACAACCGAGCGGACTTATCGCGTACACGTGTGTTTGGCGTCGCAACTGCGCACGCCTGGATAGGCTGCAACCGCAAATATCGCAAGCGCGATGCAGGACGCTAAGCTGCTAGAAAGATGGAGCTTGTGCGCGCTGGCGCTAGCGCAGGTGCTGACAGAATACCACTCACTCACACAGACGTAATAACCAAGGGAAGGGGTTTCTTAATGAGTCGGTCACCAGTCCAAGCATCCCTCACCATACACACAGCAGCAGTATAAAAATACTAGCGCATGGCATAACTGCCATGCGCACTTTTTATAGCGTATGGGACCTGCCGGAAATCTCCAGAGCCCTGAGCCAAGCCAATGAAATCAGGAGCAGGACCTGAGCACCTGACTCCTGGACTCCAATGGGAGCTCGTCCCGTGGGCATGCTCAGAAGCTGGAAAAAAGGACTTAGCCTCTGGAGACAAATGTGTGAATCTGGATTCCCGCATAGGCATTATAGAACCCAGATTCCTAACAGTTGGCAATGTTGACAATGTTGACCCTGCTTCGCTACAGCATGTAGCTTCACCAACTCCAGAGCTGACCACAGAAAGCAGAGATCTCCACAGGATCTTTTAGCAGCACATTGCCTGCACTGTGTAATTCCAAGGCTAATATTCTACTCCTCTGATGACATTACCTCCTAGGCACACATTTCTGGCTGCCAGTATTTGTCCACCACAGAATAATCACCATTGTCATCTCTGTTTCGACTAACAGTTGCTTCTCTCTGATAAATGGCCTGAGATCCTTGCCACTTCCCTGCCTGATTCCCACCTTGAGATATGACTTGGCTTAGAGTGCTACCATTGCCATTGCCCCTAACACCATGCCTCACAGAGTCAGGAAAACTGCATTGTGTTAAAATGTAGCTCTCCAATTCCTCAAGCAACATATCATCCAAGAACAAAGGCTGACTGTTCATCTCTTCCAACAAATCATCAGGAATAACTTGTTCTAATGTAGTATATTCCTTAGCACCCAGGTTTGCTCTGAGCTAGTGGACTGTGGAACAGAACAGAAACAGGTATCATCATAAGACTGTAAGCCACTGTAAGGCTATAAAAAGTTAGGGACCTATTGAGAGCTTCAATGTGACATGGCAGTGGGCTTTAAACAGTCTGATCAGTTTAGCTAAGAACCTCAAGTTTTTTTTGTAAATTTTTTCCTGACGGCATTAGATCAACTTATGATTTTTGGATGCTCAGTTCGGTTCAATGTCTTTTTTCTACAGTTCAGCATAAGCCATAGTAATGGTGAATATTGATGAGTGAGCAATAAAATGCTTGGGAACTCATTACTTGAGTTGAGCTCATCCAGAGTAACAAGTATAATGGGAAAATTAAGTATTTTTCCGGAGGGACCCCCCTTGAGGTCTGGAAGGGTCTAAAAATTGCTGGAAACAATGAGAGAAAAAAAGTGCTCCTCCACACCTTGGGCTATGTTCACATGCAATGTTTTTGCTGTGTTTTTTTGCATGTTTGCATTGCTTTCAAAAGGTGAAAAAAACATTCAACAGGAAATGTAATTTTATCATTTCAATACCTTATCTGGCCATGATGTGTGTGAGACATGATCATACACATCCTGTTCAGTTTATGAAGGAGGGAATCTGAAAGTCACAATTTTTTTCAGGGCCATCACGTGGATATCACTATTTGTAGACGGCCATGATGTGGCCTTCACTATTGTCAGAGGGCCATCTTGCGGCCCTCATACTAATTTTAGAGGGCCAGCACCCAGCCCTCACTAAGCATTTTTGGAGGGCCAGCAGACGGTTATGCTTTGCATAGCTGTATATTGCTACTGCAATATAATTTATACATCTGAGTTGGTCACATTTTCATTTGTTGTATTAATATTGTAAAGTTTGAAACTTGGAGGGCCAGCAGACAGCTCTCACAATTTGTGGAGGGACAACAGGTGGCTGCCACTATATTTTTATAGGGCCAGCAGGTGTTTTGTTGACTGAAGAGACTAAGATTATTTTTTTTGTAAAGCACATCATTTTATTGCTTACTGTAAATAGAATGAGGCCTACAAATAAAAGAACACAGTAGTTACAGTCAGATATGGTGGAGGTTCAAAGAAATTTTGGGGCTGAGTTGCTGCCTCTGGCCCTGGGTGCCTTGACTGTGAGAAAGGCATCAGGAAATGTGAAGTTTCCCAAAGGATTTTTAGTTGCAATGTTGTGCCAGGGGTCAGAATGCTGGATTTGCATCCTATGTCATGGGTCTTCCAGCAGGACAATGACCCCAATCATACTTCAAGAAGCACCCAGAAAGAGATGAAAACAAAACACTGGAGAGTTCAGAAGTGGTAATTCCAGCTCCAGTAACGTAAAGTCTCCCACCACTACCTCTTACATACAGATGTTACAGAGAAACTGTGACTGGCCACATTAAAACAGTTAATTTTCCCTGCTTTGATGAATTTCTGAGTACAGAGCACAGTAAAAAAAGGAATTGGTCAATGAATTCATGGAAAAAACAACAGCAAGGCTTAGAATGTATAAGGCAATGATCTCTGACTAGTGTTGAGCATTCCGATACTGCAATATCGGGTATCGGCCGATATTCGCGGTATCGGAATTCCGATACTGAGTTCCGATACTTTTTGCATATCGAATACCGGAATCGGAAGTTTCCATAATGCTATGAGCCAGTTTGATTTGATTCAGCCAATGAGGAATCCTAAGAAGTGTGGGCACATCCTGTTATACATGTTAGGCATGTTAACTAATGGTATGGCTGTGATTGGCTGCTGAAATGATGTCATGATGCACTATAAAAGCCGCCGCTGCCATTTTGGGTTCACTCTGCTGTGAATTCAGTTAGGGACAGGACGCTGCTGTTCTGACTCTGAGGAACAGTTTGAGATAGCGATTTGCTATATTGTTGCCTTGCAACACTGTTTACAGCTCTCTTTAAGGTCTGTGTGTGTGAGTGCAGCTCACGCTGTAGTGTGTTCTGCAGCAACCTCTGGTTGTAGTCCACTCAGCGTGCGTCACTGCCTCAAACATAGTCCTTTTTTTGTTTTATTGCTGCTCATTTTTCCTGATTTCTCCTATTAGTGTGCTTCCAACTGTATCCATCTACATTGGTTGCAAACACTATATAGGAGTAGTGAATGAACACTAAATGCCACTAGAAGGAATAAACAAATGGCACAGGGAATGTAGAATACAAAATGTAAACAATTTTATTCATATTAGAATTCATATATCATACAATCACATATAGATGCCTCAAATTACCAAAAAGCCGCTGGATATATGGACAGAATAAATCACTACATTATTAAAGTTAAAATAAACCAATAGAGGTGCTGCGCTATGGTATATAGTGCCCGCATAACTATATGCTACCAAATTTAAAATAGTAATACCTGTATATAATGTCCACACTTGCCCCGGAAGAAGAAGAGGCGAAACGCTCGTCGGGGTAGATCGCGGTGATAGTGTGGACATTATATACAGGTATTACTATTTTACATTTGGTAGCAGTTGTTATGGTTTACCCTGAATTGCAAAAGAATGTGATCCGCTTCTGTTAGGTCCAGGTACTAAATGTAGGAGTAATGTGTCAGTTGGGGCACTTATTATAATCTGGTCTATAGCGGTTTCACTTATAGTTATGCGGGCACTGTATACCATAGCGCAGCACCACTATTGGTTTATTTTAACTTTAATAATGTAGTGATTTATTCTGTCCATATATCCAGCGGCTTTTTGGTAATTTGAGGCATCTATATGTGATTGTATGATATATGAATTCAAATATGAATAAAATTGTTTACATTTTGTATTCTACATTCCTTGTGCCATTTGTTTATTCCTTCTAGTGGCATTTAGTGTTCATTTATCCTTGCGGAATGTACCCATAGTTGGTTTTGGGTTTTAAGGACTAATATGTATATGACTATATAGGAGTAGACAGCGGAGCCTTTCTGCAGCCTTTCAGAGCTAGTGCACAGTTCTCTGCACTGTTCACGGCTGTCTGTGAGGTCTCTGTGTGTGAGTGCAGCTCACGCTGTCGTGTGTTCTGCAGCCACCTCTGGTTGTAGTCCGCTCAGCGTGCGTCACTGCCTCATACATTGTCCTTTTTTGCTGTAGTGCTGCTTATTTTTCCTGAATTTCTCCTATTAGTGTGCTTCCATCCAGCTAGATTGGTTGCAAACACTATATAGGAGTAGATAGAGGAGCCTTTCTGCTGGCATGTGCCCTGCAGCCCCAGCCAGATTAGTATTAGCCTATTTTTTGGAGCCTCATCTATTGCATTGTAGGTTACCTTCTTGCATTGTAATAGCTACAAAAAGTTTGTGGTACTATCGCTTTTACATCTTTGGTCACATCCTTTTTTTTTTGTGAAAAAAAACCACGCAACTAAAGTTCACCAAACACTCCACTTTACAGTTGTGTGGGCCACATTAGCTCATATTAAAGTGTAGTCCACACTTTACAAAACTAGTGTTTCTTATACCTGTTAGCAGCTGTTCAAGAATAAGCACACTAAGCCCTTAGTACTTTTCTGCCTATATTTATCAGTCTACCAAGATGAAGAAGGCAGGGAGTAAGGCACGTGGGCGTGGAGTTTCAGCAGGGAGAGGATGTGGGGATTCTTTGCCTGCTGCGGGCACCAGTGACTCAGCATCCCCCAGTTTTACCTGGGAACAGTCCTTTATGCGCAGCTTTGTAGGAGCTCGCCGTACCCCACTGCTGCAGGACGAACAAATTGAAGCCGTTGTCGGATGGATGGCAGCTAACGCATCGACTTCAATTACTTCCACATCCTCTCAGGTCCAGAGCACTGAAGAGCAACCATCTGTCTCTTCACCACCTGCCAAATTGCCCAGGCTGTCAGAGAGCCCTGGACAGGAGCCATCTCTACTTCTGTTCTCTGAATCTGTTGGCTTGGAAAGAGGGGGCCAGCCAAGCAGCATACTAGAATGTGAAGAAGAGGGAGTATGCAGTGATGCGCAACTGCTTTGTCTCTCTGAATCTGAAGAGGTGGGTGGGCCAGTGCCTATGGTCAGCACACCTCAGTACGCATCTAATGATAAGACTCAGGTGCCACTTTCTGGTGCGTACTGTGCTGGCGAGAGTACCCAGGACAAGCAGGTGTTTGAAGAGGGTAGTGTAGATGATGAGGTCCTTGACCCATCATGGAGTGAGGAACAGGAAGGTGGTGGGAGCAGCTCTGAGGAAGAGATTCCCCGAATGGCCAAAAGAGGAGGGAGAGGGAGGGGGCAGACTTTGTTGCCTGTAGCCTCCACTTCGGCACCCATTAGGAGCATTCCTCTTCCAAAATCCAAAACGGGTGCTCCCAGGACTTGCAGTGCGTGATCCTTTTTTGACACAGTTGCAGATGACATTTGCTTTGCAAATGCAAGCTGTGTAATCATAAAGTCAAAAGAGGGAAAAGTGTCAGCAACCTCAATACCACAAATATGTGGAAACATGTGCGGACCAAGCACGTGGTGGAGTTACAAAGACACACTGAAGACGTAGGCAAACGTACAGCACCACCTACCACCTCTTCAGCTCGTGTTGTAGCCTCTTCCTCCAGCTCACACACAGCTGGTTCGGCTTCCTCACAGGATCGCCATGGAAGAACCTCTGGCACTGTAGTCCGGAGACCCAGTGACATTCCACCCACAGCACCACGTTCCCAGTCATCCTCACACTCCCAGGCCACTCTACAGCCATCGGTAGCACAGGCCTGGGATAAAAGGCGGCCATACTTGGCAAACCATCCCCGAGCACAGGCTCTGAATGCTGGCATTGCCAAATTACTGTCCCTCGAAATGCTCTCATTCAGGCTGGTGGAGACTGACACCTTCCGTAACTTCATGGCATTGGCAATCCCTCAATACAACATGCCCAGCCGCTTTTATTTCGGCAGGCAAGCCGTCCCTGCACTGCAAAAGCATGTGGAGGGAAAAATTAAACATGCTCTACTAAACGCCGTCAGTAGCAAGGTCCACCTGACCACCGATGCGTGGACCAGTAACCATGGACAGGGACGATACCTTTCCCTCACTGCCCATTGGTTAAATGTTGTGGAGCCGGGTACAGATCTTGAGAGTGGCGCTGTACGTGTTCTGCCAACTCCAAAGATTGCAGGAATCCAGTCTGTACACATTGACTCCTCCTCATACTCCAGTTCCTCTGAATCAGCGCTGCAGGAGCCGTCACTGTCTACCAGGACAGCACGGTTGCTCAGTGGTTAGCGCTGCAGCCTTGCAGCGCTGGAGTCCTGGGTTTGAATCCCACCAAGGACAACATCTGCAAGGAGTTTGCATGTTCTCCCCGTGTTTGCATGGGTTTCCTCTGGGTACTCCGGTTTCCTCCCACACTCCAAAGACATACTGATAGGGAATTTAGATTGTGAGCCCCATCGGGGAAGGTGATGATAATGTGTGCAAACTGTAAAGCGCTGTGGAATATGTTAGCGCCATATAAAAAATAAAGATTATTATTACCTCCACATGGACCCGTGAACACTTACCTGTTACGACTAGTGTTGAGCGATACCACCCGATATTGAAAAATATTGGATCGGATTGGATCGGCCGATCTAAAAAAAATATGGGGTATCGCCGATTCCGATCCCGGAAGTCCCATTCAAGTCAATGGAACAGAAATATCGGAATTGAAAAAAACCCTTTCTTTCCTTGTAGGTTAATTCTACATGAAGAAAAACAACTAAGAATAATGTAGAATGTATTGTGGGAGGTCTAGGAGACATTAAAGCCATAGAGCTTTAGCCCAATCAAATGGAATAGCAGGAATAATGTTTTTATTTTAAAGAAGTTTGGAGTTACAAAGATATTGACTATGTTAACCTCTTTTATATTTTGTCAGATATGTATGTTTCACTGCTTCCATGCTCTTCACCTTCTTTTTTACTTCCCCCACACTTTCTCCTTCATCATCCTCAGCAGCAGCATCTTTTTCATCAACTTCTTCTTCACCTTATTCATCTTCTTCTTCTTCTTCACCTTCTTCCTATTATTCTTTTTTTTACATTCTTCATATTCTTCTTATTCAACTATTATTCTTCTTCATATTCTACTTCTTCATCTTCTTCCTATTCTTCTTCTTCATCATATTCTTATTTGTGACAGGCATTGCTGTAGTTGTTATCTATAAAAGTTTGAAGATTACACCTTCCGGTCTGCCTGTCACAAAAGATTTACAACAGGATTTGTCCGCGTTCAGTTTGGCCTGCAGCAGCAGGCATTTTCCAGGGGCACCACGAGGAGGAACGGACTCACCCCCATACACTGCTTAGTCTTTTTCTGCTGATAATTTAGATAATATCATTTGCTATTATTTTTAGTCTTATGCTTAATGTTCTGCTTTTGGTTTTTCTGCTTCTTGGTCTTCTGTCTCTTGTTGTTCTGCATCTTGGTGGTTGTCTTCATGTTCTTTGTCCTCTTGGTCATCTTCTAGAGGGTCATCTTTTTGGTCTTCTTCAGTGTGGTCTTCAGGGTCATCGTCAGGGAGATCCAGAGTGAGAATCGAAAAACAATTCCACAAGCTTGAACTTGGAAAAGTAGCAGAAGGTACAAGAAGGCTGAGGAACTGCCGAGAACCAGCTGACGGTACTGGAACCCGGATGGGTAGCAGAAGGAACAATAGCAAATGGAACTAGCGAGGACCAGCTGATGGTGCTGGAACCCTGAGGGGCAGCAGAAGGAAAAAGAGCCAATAGCACAACCGTGGACCAGCTGACGGTGCTGGAACACGGTTACTAAGCAGGAGGTACCTGTGCTACAAAGCACTACCAAGGACCAGCAGACGTTGCTGGAACTCGGATACCGAGAAGGAGGCACCTAGGCCAAAGGCTCTAATGAGAAACAGCTGACGGTGCTGGAACCCGGATGGGTAGCAGAAGCTGCAAGAGCAAATGAAACTAGCGAGGACCAGCTGATGGTGCTGGAACCCGGAGGGGCAGCAGAAGGAACAAGAGCCAATGGCACAACCGTGGACCAGCTGACGGTGCTGGAACATGGTTACTAAGCAGGAGGTACCTGTGCTACAAAGCACTACCATGGACAAGCAGACGTTGCTGGAACTCGGATACCGAGAAGGAGGCACCTAGGCCAGAGGCTCTGCCGAGAACCAGCTGACGGTGCTGGAACCCATATGGGTAGCACAAGGTACCCATAATCAACAAAGTTGCAAGGTCGCGAGCAGGACGCAGTTACCGAAACCCACAGTCCAACAGGGGGTGCTTGTCCTATTGGCACTACGGAACCAGCCTTTATTACCAGAACCCGGAGCCCACATAGGAAGCACCGAAACTGCAGGCACCATAGACTCGGCTAACCCGACCGCAACACGACAGGACAACGTATTGGTGGCAAAGTGACGTTGACACTACCCGCAAACAGCAGGCGTGCTGGAACCAGGCTGGGCAGGAGGGAGTGCCCGTACCAAAGACACTTCCGAGAACCAGCTGACGGTGCTGGAACCCGGATGGGTAGCAGAAGCTACCAGAGTCAATGGAACTACCGAGAACCAGCTGACGGTGCTGGAACCCAGAGTGGCAGCAGAAGGAACAAGAGCCAATGGCACAATCGTGGACCAGCTGACGGTGCTGGAGCACGGTTACTAAATAGGAGGTACCTGTGCTCCAAAGCACTACCAAGGACCAGCAGACGTTGCTGGAACTTGGATACCGAGAAGGAGGCACCTAGGCCAAAGGCTCTGCCGAGAAACAGCTGATGGTGCTGGAACCCGGATGGGTAGCGGAAGCTACAAGAGCAAATGAAACTAGCGAGGACCAGCTGATGGTGCTAGAACCCGGAGGGGCAGCAGAAGGAACAAGAGCCAATGGCACAACCGTGGACCAGCTGACGGTGCTGGAACACGGTTACTAAGCAGGAGGTACCTGTGCTACAAAGGACTACAAAGGACAAGCAGACGTTGCTGGAACTCGAATACCGAGAAGGAGGCAACTAGGCCAAAGGCTCTGCCGAGAACCAGCTGAAGGTGCTGGAACCCGTATGGGTAGCACAAGGTACCCATAATCAACAAAGTTGCAAGGCCGCGAGCAGGACGCAGTTACCGAAACCCACAGTCCAACAGGGGGTGCTTGTCCTATTGGCACTACGGAACCAGCCTTTATTACCAGAACCCACAGCCCACATAGGAAGCACCGAAACTGCAGGCACCATAGACTTGACTAACCCAACCGCAACACGACAGGACAACGTATTGGTGGCAAACTGACGTTGACACTACCCGGAAACAGCAGGCGTGCTGGAACCAGGCTGGGCAGGAGGGAGTGCCCGTGCCAAAGACACTTCCGAGAACCAGCTGACAGTGTTGGAACCCGGATGGGTAGCAGAAGCTACCAGAGTCAATGGATCTACCGAGAACCAGCTGACGGTGCTGGAACCCAGAGTGGCAGTAGAAGGAACAACAGCCAATGGCACAACCGTGGAACAGCTGATGGTGCTGGAACCCGGTTACTAAGCAGGAGGTACCTGTGCTAGAAAGCACTACCAAGGACCAGCAGCCGTTGCTGGAACTTGGATACCAAGAAGGAGGCACCTAGGCCAAAGGCACTGCTGAGAACCAGCTGACGGTGCTGGAACCTGGATGTGTAGCAGAAGCTGCAAGAGCAAATGAAACTAGCGAGGACCAGCTGACGGTGCTAGAACCCGGAGGGGCAGCAGAAGGAACAAGAGCCAATGGCACAACCGTGGACCAGCTGACGGTGCTGGAACACGGTTACTAAGCAGGAGGTACCTGTGCTAAAAAGCACTACCAAGGACAAGCAGACGTTGCTGGAACTCGGATACCGAGAAGGAGGCACCTAGGCCAAAGGCTTTGCCGAGAACCAGCTGACGGTGCTGGAACACGCATGGGTAGCAGAAGGTACCCATGAAAAAGACAAAGTTGCAAGGCCGTGAGCCGGCCGCAGTTACCGAAACCCACAGTCCAACAGGGGGTGCTTGTCCTATTGGCACTACGGAACCAGCCTTTATTACCAGAACCCGCAGCCCACATAGGAAGCACCTAAACTGCAGGCACCATAGGCTCGGCTAACCCGACGGCAACACGACAGGACAACGTATTGGTGGCAAAGTGACGTTGACACTACCCGGAAAAAGCAGGCGCGCTGGAACCAGACTGGGCAGGAGGGAGTACCCGTGCCAAAGACACTTCTGAGCAGCAACTGGCGATGTTGGAGCCCAGGATCAATCACGGAGCAGGCTGAGGCCTACTTGGAGCAAGTTTTAGATCGGTTGTACACTACTACTGATTGTAACCGTGCTCCACTTAGGCCTCTGGCTCTACTGTCTCTAGTATTTCCCCTGGCCTCCAACCCCGCCAGTTGCTGCTCTGAAGTGGGGTCTGCACAATCCACACTTGCTCCTGGCTTACAGGGGCTCTGTCACGTCAGTGGATCCCCTGATGTGTGTCCGGCAAGGTCTCCTGCTCTGTCCACATTCCCACTACTAGTAATGGGAATGAGGACAGAGCAGGAGACCTTGCCGGACACACATCAGGGGATCAACTGACGTGACTGAGCCCCAGTTACACAGGAACAAGTGTGGCAGGGTTGGAGGCCAGGGGAAAAAACTAGAGACAGTGGAGCCACAGGCCTAAGTGGAGCACGGTTAAAAATCAGTAGTAGTTTGAATGTGGATGGAGCAGGAGACTTTGCCGTCCACACAGCAGGGGAGCAGCTGGCGTTACTGAACCCGACTAACACAGGAGCTAGTGTTTTTCTCTGTGCAGATGACACTTCTGAGCGACAACTGGCTGTGTTGAAGCCCAGGGATTATAGTTCAGGTAGTAGAAACATTTCGAGGGCCAGTAGTTTGGCAATGCCAGCATTCAGAGCCTGTGCTCGGGGATGGTTTGCCAAGTATGGCCACCTTTTATCCCAGGCCTGTGCTACCGATGGCTGTAGAGTGGCCTGGGAGTGTGAGGATGACTGGGAACGCGGTGCTGTGGGTGGAATGTCACTGGGTCTCCGTACAACAGTGCCAGAGGTTCTTCCTTGGCGATCCTGTGAGGAAGCCGAACCAGCTGTGTGTGAGCTGGAGGAAGAGGCCCCAACACGAGCTGAAAAGGTGGTAGGTGGTGCTGTACGTTGGCCTACGTCTGCAGTGTGTCTGTGTAACTCCACCTCGTGCTTGGTCCGCCCATGTTTCCACATATTTGTGGTATTGAGGTTGCTGACATTTTTCCTTCTTTTAACTTTCTGATGACACAGCTTGCATTTGACAAAGCAAATGTCATCTGCAACTGTGTCAAAAAAGGACCACGCACTGCAAGTCTTGGGAGCACCCGTCTTGGCTTTTGAAAGAGGAATGCTCCTAACGGGTGCCGAAGTGGAGGCTACAGGCAACCAAGTCTGCCCCCTCCCTCTCCCTCCTGTTTTGGCCGTTCGGGGAATCTCTTCCTCAGAGCTGCTCCCACCACCTTCCTGTTCCTCACGCCATGATGGGTCAAGGACCTCATCATCTACACTCCCCTCTTCAAACAATGGCTTCTCCTGGGTTCTCTCGCCAGCACCGTATGCACCAGAAAGTGGCACCTGAGTCTCGTCATCATCTGATGCGTACTGAGGTGTGCTGACCATAGGCACTGGCCCACCCGCCTCTTCAGATTCAGAGGGACAAAGAAGTTGCGCATCACTGCATACTCCCTCTTCTTCACATTCTTGAATGCTGCTTGGCTGGCCGCCTCTTTCCAAGCCAACAGATTCAGAGAACAGAAGTAGAGACTGTGATGGCTCCTGTCCAGGGCTCTCTGACTGCCTGGGCACTTTGGCAGGTGATGAAGAGACAGATGGTTGCTCTTCAGTGCTCTGGCCCTGAGAGGACGTGGAAGTCATTGAAGTCGATGTGTTAGCTGCCATCCAGCCGACAACGGCTTCAATTTGTTCCTCCCGCAGCAGTGGGGTACGGCGAGGTCCTACAAAGCTGCGCAGAAAGGACTGTTGCCTGGTGAAACTGGGGGATGCTGACTCACTGGTGCCAGCAGCAGGCACAGAATCCCCACGTCCTCTCCCTGCATAATCCCCACGTCCTCTCCCTGCAGAATCCCCACGTCCTCTCCCTGCTGAAACTCCACGCCCACGCCCACGTGCCTTACTCTCTGCCTTCTTCATCTTGGTAGACTGATAAAGATAGGCAGAACAGTACAAATGGGGGGCTTAGTGTGCTTATTCCTGAACAGCTGGTAACAGGTATAAGAAACACTAATTTTATGAAGTGTGTGTGTGGACTACACTTATTAAAGTGGCCTAATGAGCTAATGTGGCCTACACAACTGTGAAATTGAGTGTTTGGTGAACTTTATTTTGTTTTGGTTCTTTTTAAAACACTTAAAAGGATGTGACCAAAGATTTGAAAGTGATAGTATCACTAACTTTTTGGAGCTATTACAATGCAGGAAGGTAACCTACAATGCAAAAGATGAGGCTCCAAAAAATAGGGTAATACTAATCTGGCTGCAGATGAAGAGCACAAGCCAGAAAAAAGGCTCCTCTATCTACTCCTATATAGTGTTTTCAACCAACCAATTTAGATGGATATGGATGGATGCACACTAATAGGAGAATAAAAAATGAGCTGCAATAAAAGAAAAATATGTATGAGGCAGTGACGCACGCTGAGTGGCCTACAACCAGACTTAGCTGAAGGACACACTACTCAGCGTGAGCTGAGCTGCACGTACACACAGTCAAGGACCTCCAGACAGCCGTGAACAGTGCAGCAAACTGGGCACTAGCACTGAAGGGCAGCAGAGAGGCTCCGCTGTCTACTCCTATAGTGTTTGCAACCACTGTGTATGGATACGGATGGATGCATACTAATAGGAGAATAAAAAATGAGCTGCAATAAAAGAAAAATATGTGTGAGGCAGTGACGCATGCTGAGCGGCCTACAACCAGACGTAGCTGAAGGACACACTACTCAGCGTGAGCTGCACTCACACACAGTCAGAGACCTCTCAGACAGCCGTGAACAGTGCAGCAAACTGGGCACTAGCACTGAAAGGCTGCAGAGAGGCTCCGCTGTCTACTCCTATAGTGTTTGCAACCAACGTATATGGATATGGATGGATGCACAGTGCACACTAATAGGAGAATGAAAAATGAGCAGCAAAAAATGAAAAATATGTATGAGGCAGTGACACACTGAGCGTCCTACAACCAGACGTGGCTGCAGGACACACTACTCAGCGTGAGCTGCACTCACACAGACCTTGCAGACAGCTGTGAACACTGCTGCAAGGCAAAAGAAAGCTACACTTATTGAGAATGTAGCCTGGGTAAAGCACAATGTGATTGGTAAAATCGCTATCTCTAACTGTCCCTCACAGTCTTGAAAAGCAGCCTGTCCCTAACTGAATTCACAGCAGAGTGAACCAGAAATGGCGGCTGTGGTGGCTTTTATAGTGCATCATGACATCATTTCAGCAGCCAATCACAGCAATGCCATTAGTTAACATGCCTACATGCCTAACAGGATGTGCCCACACTTCTGAGGATTGTCATTGGCTGAATCAAATCAAACTGGCTCATAGCATTATGGGAACTTCTGATTCCAGTATTCGATATGATAAAAGTATCGGAACGCAGTATCGGAATTCCGATACAGTGAATATCTGCCGATACCCGATAGTTGCGGTATCGGAATGCTCAACACTAGTCACTAGCCAGTAATGACTGGTACCCAATATTTTGACAATACGAGGGTCACAGGAAAGGCAGCGCAACATAAAGTCAGCCATGCGTGTCAGAAAGATAACAGGCAAGCCTTCCGTGTCCTCACCAACAGGACGACTGACCATGGTGTCCTCCTCCTCCTCCTCTTCCTCTTCTTCCCTGTCCTCACGCCATCCACACTGAACAAATTTTTGGCACTCAACTTTTGCGATATGTGAAGGATTTTATTTGCAGTCACAAGTATTAGACGTTTTGGCTATGACAATAAGCCTTCATCAGTACACAAGACTGCTCATGTTCAAAGAATCATTGAATATTTGAATGAAGCACCACTCATAAGAAAAATATGGGCCAAAATGTCCACAAAAGATCTGGAGATCTGGGCAGAAAAATAGAAGGATGGACATCAGTATAATATCCTCAGTATATGTGTATTATAAAGTGGAATCCCTTGAAAGGTCAATCTCACACATGGGATTAATATATTTATATCAGATATTGGAAGGTGACAGCTTTTGTTAGGGACGGCGGAATGCACCAAGTATAAATAATAGGAGGTGCGTTCGCCGCCCGGGGTCCACCGTGCGGTAGGTGTAAAGACCGCTGCTGGATAATAGCAGACTTGCTATGAGGCGGAGCACTACACTCGGGTTAGCGTCACCCGAGGTGCTAGGACAATCTCTTGTTACAGGCACAGAGATGCCCTAGAGGAAATTAAGCGTAGTCGTCGGGCCTGTTAACCTCACAGGACCTGCCGGCGTGTGGCATCGCAGCCGCAAACGCCAAAAGGTGCTGCAGACTGCAGCGCGGCTGTAAACTGTAGTCGCTTAACAACAGTGCCGGGGAACCGGTCACCGTCGGATGCTAGTGTATGGCGTGGTAAGCACAGTGACGCATAGCTAGCCACTACCTGGCGCTGACTAAAACCAACACTCTGTCACCATTCGTAATATCAGAGGGTAGAGGTTTCAAATAAGTCAGTCACCAGACACATGCATCCATCACCATTCACACATAGCATTATTAGTCTACACTAGCGCATGGCCGAGCCACCATGTGGGCTTTTCATAGCCATGCGCTTCCGGGACCTTCCAGTACTCTGGGAAGGACCAATCAGATCTGACACAGGACCTGAGCATGTGACCCCCTGCTCTCCAGAAATGTCATCTTGCGGGCATGCCCAGCAGTACGGCGAGAGGACTTAGCCTCTGGAGCGGTTCCCTGCAGAGCAGGTTGCACTACCATTGCTGCACCAGAGGTGGCAGCCACATCCAGGCTCACAGAGTGAGTCTGAGCAGGATGCCTGGATCGCTGGGATTGCTGAGCAGGTCCCTGAGCGGTTGGAGGGGAATGGGAGACCGCTGGACGTACGGCTCTGGATTCCTGTTGTGCAGTCTCAGAAATCTGACGCCTAACAGCTTTGGTAGTGTGTGGATAGCGGTCGTTGGTGGGTGGTGGTGCTGTGTGGAATGCGGTATACACCGCTAGTGCTGCAGCTTTTCAGAATGCAGATGAGTGGGATGGTGATGCTAATTATGTTGTCATTGCTGCTCACCATCTTGGTGGACTCCTCAATGTTTTGGAGAATGCTACATATGTCTGACATCCATATCCACTCCTGCGGCCTTGTTGATGCTGGTATTCAACAACTGCCCACTTCTGCTCACAAATCCTTTCTAACATATGCAGTGTAGAGTTCTAACACGTGGGGACATCACACACCAGTCGTTGAGCCGGAATCTGCAATCGCTGCTGAAGTATGGCAAGGGTGGCTGAAGCTGTAGCTGACTTTCTAAAATGTGCACACAGGCAGAGTACTTTAACCATCAGATCCCACAGCTCCGGATAGCTCCTTAGAAAATGTTGAATAACGAGTTTCAGCACATGGGCCAGGCATGGTACGTATATCAGTTCATCTTGCCTCAAAGCCGCCACAAGGTTCCTGCCATTGTCACACACAACCATGCCTGACTGGAGATTCAGCGGTGTCAGCCACACTTCTGCCTGCTATTTCAGAGCTGTCACCAACTCTTCAGCATTGTGCTGTTTGTCACCTAAGCAAATTAGCTTCAGCACAGCCTGTTGCCACTTTGCTTTGGCAGTGTTGCAGTGCTTACAGCTTGTGACTGATGTGCTCATTTTGGACATGGAGGCTGAAGAGGAGGAGGAGGAGGTGCAGGAGCTGTGCACAGTGGGGGCAACCCTGATTGACGTAGGGCCGCCAATCCTTGGTGTCGTGAGGATGTGTTCCATCCCAAGGTCTGACTGGGTCCCGGCTTCCACTATGATAATCCAGTGTGCCGTCAGCGAGATGTACCATCCCTGGCTACAAGCACTTGTGCATGTGACCGTGGTTAGGTGTACTTTCCCAGTAACTTCATTGTTGAGGGCACGGGTAGAGTTGTGGGACACGTGCTTGTGTGATGCCGGGACAGCATAGCGGGAGAAATAGTGGCGGAAGGGGACAGAGTACCTTGGGATGGCCACAGCCATCAGGTTGCGGAAAGCTTCCATCTCCACGAGCCTAAAAGGCAACATTTCAAGTGCAAGCAAATGACAAATATGAGAATTTAGTATTGTGGCCTGTAGGGCATTGGCTGCGTATTTTTGCTTACATTCCAATGACGGGGTTATGGACAACTGAAGGCTGCGCTGGGACAAGGACGTGGAAGTGCTTGATGATGGTGCTATTTGACTGTGGGCAACGACAGGTGCAGGGCAGGAGGCATCTTCGCATGCACCGTGGACAGGGGATTGGCTTGCACGCACAATAGTGGAAGAAGCAGTGGTGTCACCCGCAGACACTGTTCCTGGATCCTGAGGTTCGGCCCACAAAGTTGGGTGCTTTGCTGCCATGTGCCTGATCATGCTGGTGATGGTAAGTCTGGTAGTTTTGCTATCCCTGCTGAAGTTGGCACGACAGGTGTTGCAAATGGCCTGTTTGGGTTATCGGCAGAGTCTTTAAAAAATAACTAGACTCGGGAAGACCTAATAGTTAGACTGGCAACTTCCGTCAGGTTGGTGTTACAGGGAACGGTTGCACGCCTTCTATCTGCAGCCACCACACTGCTTCTTCCTGCCTGAAGTGGTGCGATGCTTACCTCCCCTTGTGTGCTGCTGTCCTTGCTCTGCATGTCCTCCTGCCAGCTTGGGTCTGTTACTACATCATCCACCACCTCATCTTCCACTTCCCAACCCTGGTCCTCCTCCTGACTTGCCCCGATTCAAGTGGACCGGGTGAGAGGCGCGAATCTTTAAATGGAAAACAGCTCTTCGGAGTGTCCAAGTGTGGGATTAGTTGTCTCAGGGCACTCAGCATGGTGGGATGACGGAGGATCAGGATCAGGAATATGCAGTCCAGATTCATGGCTACTGTGACTTGACCATGTTGAAGATAGGGTGCTGGTGGTGGTGGATAAGTAACTGGAAGTATTATCCGCTATCCAACCAACAACCTTTTCAGACTGCTCGGGCTTCAATAGTGCTGTCTTGCCATGGTCCTCTAGGAGTTCGGACACTAAGGTCCAGCGAAAAGATGTGTGTGTTTTTGGTGGGCCAATTTCAGCTTGCCCATGGCCTCGGCCTGCACCATCACCATCACATCCACTTCACCGTCCCTTGCCATGCACCTTGCCCTTTGTAAATGAACTAGAATATTATACACGTTCACTACAAAAGGGTGATTTGGGAGGCAACTTGTATATAATACGTGTGCTTGAAAACCACACTTTCACCTATCTGGACTTTAGGTAAAAATGTTTTTTGCCTTATCAAATTTAGTAAGTATGTGAACAAACTGCAAAAAAAAACGTTTTGGCCTAAACTGGACAAACTTTGATCACGCAGATATCAGCTGGCATGGAGATACCACAGCTAAAAATGTGTGGCCTGTATTTTTTTATTTTTTTGCTAACTACTGCTGTTTATAAGTACAGTGACACCCAGGCCAAAAAAAAGGAAAACCGGCCTAAACTGGCCAAACTTTGAGCACGCACAGATATCAGCTGACACGGAAATACCACTACGACAAATGTGTCCCCTGTTCTTTTGGGGGGCTAACTAGTGCTGTATCTAAGTACTGTAACATCCCAGACAAAAAAAGGAAAATCGGTCTAAACTGGTCAAAATTTGAGCATGTACAGATATGAACTGGCAAAGAGATACCACTATGACTAATGTGTTTTTTTGTTTTGTTTTTCCTAAATAGTGCTGTATTTAAGTACAGATTCACCAAGGACAAAAAAAGAAAACCGACTTAAACTGGCCAAACTTTGAGCACATACAGATATGAGCCGCCACAGAGATATCACTATGACAAATGTGTTTTTTTGGGATTTTTTGTACTAAATAGCGCTGTATATAAGTACAGTTTCACCAAGGACAAAAAAGAAAACAGCCATAAACTGGCCAAACTTTGAGCACACACAGATATGAGCGGGCACGAAGATAACACACCGAAAAATGTGTGGCCTGTATTTTTATAATCTTTTGGCTAAATACTGCTGTATATCAGTCCAGTGACACCTTGGACATACAAAGAAAATAGCCGTAAACTTGCCAAACTTTTAGCACACTCAAATATGAGTTGGCACGCAGATGCCACACCAAAACATGTGTGGCCTTTATTTTTTTAATTTTTGGCTAAATAGTGCTGTATATAAGTCGAGTGACACCCAGGACCAAAAAAAGAAAACGGCCGTAAACTGGTCAAACTTTGAGCACGCACAGATATGAGCTGGCACGGAGATACCACTACGACAATTTTTTATTTTTTTGTACATTTTGGGGGTAAATTGGGGGTGATTTCTTTTTTGTCCGGGGTGTCACTGGACTTATATACAGATATAAGTCCAGTGACACCCCGGACTAAAAAGAAATCAGCTGTAAACTGGCCAAACTTTGAGCGCACACAGATATGAGCTGACAAGCAGATACTGCACCAAAAAATTTGTGGCCTGTATTTTTTTTTTTGTCTATATATACTGCTGTATATAAGTCCAGTGACACCCCAGACTAAAAAAGGAAACAGCCATAAACTGGCCAAACATTAAGCACACACAGATATCAGCTGCATGCAGATACCACACCAAAAAACGTGACATGTATTTTTTTAATTTTTTGGATAAATACTGCTGCATATAAGTCGAGTTACACCCGGACAAAAAAAGAAAACAGCCGTAAACTGGCCAAACTTTGAGCACACACAGATATGAGCTGGCACGCAGATAGAACACTGAAAAATGTGTGGCCTATTTTTTTTTTTTTTTTTGGGCTAATTAGTGCTATATATAAGTACAGTGCCAGACAGAAAAAAAAATGAATTTAGGGCTAAAAAGACCAAAATTTTTAGCAGACAGGCGTGTCACAGATATAACCACACTGTAAAATATGTGGCCTGTCTGCATTTTTTGGGGGTTCAGCAAAATAGCGTCAAGAAATTGTGTAACATCATGAAACAATCACTGACCTCAGGGAGACCAGTCAAAGAAAACACTGCGGCAGACGGCAAAGGCGCTCAATCTCAGTGAAATCCTAGGTGCATTGCTCCCTGGGAAATACGAATATGCAAATATGGCTAGTCCCGTGTTTGAGACTCTTAAACGAAGCTCCACAGACTTTATTTGCAAGAAATTGTGTAAGACACTCAAAAAAATAAATACTCAACTGTACCACATAAAAAATAAATATTTCTCTGCACACTCAAAAGGGATGTTTGGGACACCTTTAAAATTGCTGGATTCTCACGCTGTGCTAGGTAAAGGATCTGGCTGTATTGTGCACTTTCAAAAAGCAAATGGAGGGAAAAAAAAGGCTCTGGATTGCTTTGCAATTAAAAAAAGCTCTATTAGCCCTGACCTAAAAAATTTTCAAAGCCAATTACACCTGGGGCTAGGTATATACGGCCAATATATCCCACAGGTAGCAGCAGCTGCACCAAAACACAGGACCCTCTTGATATATGCAATGATATATATACACACATACAGTGCCTGCAGGCCTTGCACTGATGTGTATACAGCAACGTACACTACCCTTCCTGCCTAACACTGGAACCTATATACTCTGGAATTAGTCCTTAGAAGGATTGTTGGTCTAGCTGGATTTAATTTTTTTTAGGATGGTAGACCCCACATTCACTAATAAATCCCCAATTCTGACCCTATCTCGGCAGCAGCTCTCCCTACACTATCTCAATCCAGAGCTGAATACGGCAAGCAGGGCAGCATCCGGTCTCTTATACCCCTGATGATGCTGTGTGGCCAGCCAATCACTGCACAACCACAACAAAGATGGCTGCAGTGTTTCATTGCCTGGCAGACAATCCCTGTATCGTGATTGGTTCTGTAAAGTCCGCCAAAAAAGCTGGGTGGAGACCCGAGTTCCAGCCGAGTAATCCCGGAAATGTTCGGTGCTTGTCGAGTACACCGAATACAGTGATACTCGGGCGAATACCGAGTAGTGGCGAACACGTACGCTCATCACTAATCAATACAAACATTGTAGTTTTAAATAGTATACCATTTACAGTTTAAGCTGACAAATAAAAGTTATATTTTAATAATATCACTAAATCTTGAGCTAGGGTCTGTTTGCCATTGGCAATTTGTAAATAACTTGTGGAAATGGGCACACACGCGGCATACTTCCACAAGTAGCTCAGGAAGATCTGGGTAGGTTTTGAGAAACCGCTAAACCACTAAGTTGAGCACGTTTGCTAGACATGGTACGTAGGCGAGATTGCTAACCTTCTGAGCCACCACCAGGTTACGGCCATTATCACACACGGCCATGCCTGGTTGTAGGTTCAGGGGCAAAAGCCACAGATCAGTCTGGTCTGTTAGACCTTTCAGCAACTCTGCAGCAGTGTATGATTTGTTACCTAAGCAAATTAGCTTCATCAGTGCTTGTTGCTGATTGGCCGAGGCAGTGCTGCAGGGCTTCCTGCTTGTGACTGATTTTGATGTTTCTGAGATGGAGGGTGATGAGGAAGGAGAGGAAGTGTAGAAACCGCTGTAGAAGGTGGGGGAAACACTGATTGAACCAGGGCCCGCCATCCTTAGTGTCGGTAGAATGTGTTCCATCTCAGGGTCCGACTGGGTCCCAGCCTCCACATTGTTCACTCAGTAGTGTGCAGTCAGGGAAATGTAGTGTCTCTGGCCACAAGAACTTGTCCAGGTTTCCGTGGTTAAGTGGTCAGGGCATGGCTGATTTTATGAGACACGTGCTTGTGTAAGGCAGGGACGGCACACCGGGAGAAATAGTGGTGGCTAGGGAGCGAGTAATGAGGGACAGCTATCATCATGAGGTAGCGGAAAGCTTCCTTCTCTATAAGCCTAAATGGCAACATTTCCAAGGAAAAGAGTATGGAAATGTGGCTGTTTAGAATAATGTAGAATCACATCCACTTCCCTGTCCCTTACTACACACTTTTCCCATTTTATGATACATCCCTGTTGAGAAAATGTTGCAGTATTTCTATCACAGGAAAATTTGCCATAATAAAATGGACTTCTTACGCTGCAGTATCAAGAGAGCGCTGCTATTTCTAACCAAACAAGTCTGGATTTTTGTTTTGATGCACAACTAGAGCAGTATAAATGTCACATAATATTTGACTGCTAAAAAAAAATTGCAGTATTACAATTGCAGGAAAATTTGTCCACCTCAAATGAACGTCTTACACTGCAGTATCGATATAGCGATACTATTTCAAACCAAGTTTTTTTTGTTCATGCACAACTGGAGCACTATAAATGCCATATAATAATTCACTGGTGAAAAAGATGTGCAGTATTACTGTTGCAGGAAAATGTGCCCATTTCAGATGGACTGGTTACACTGCAGGAGGAATATAACGATGCTATTGAAATGCAACCAAGTCTGACACTCAACTAAAATGATATATAATATTTCACAACAATTTGTAGGATTAAGAGCAAACAGAATATTATTAGCTCTGAAAAGGGATTTTGGTAGTAGCTGCAGGCTGCAGCATAAAGGATGTGCAATTCACCCTATCCTGTCCTACACGATCCTTTCAGCACAATCTCTTCCTAAGTGCTACTAACAGCAGCATGAATATTGATTATAATTAGCTCTAAGAAGCGCTGTTGTTATTGAAAGAAATATAAATGTGGTTGAATCCTGGCTAATACGCAGCTACAATTCCATCCCTCTCACCAGCACCTCTCCCTGCTCTACCTGTTTCCAGGTTACAGTGTGCCGAGCATAGCATCATGGGTCTTATATAGACCTGATGAAACTATGCATACAGCCAATCACAGTAATATCAAAACCAAGATGGCTACGGCATATCAGTGACTTGCAGGCAATCCTCATATGTTTATTGGCTGTCTAATCAGGGCCAAACATGCAAGACAGGGAATTAAGCTCCCACTTGAGCATTCAAAAAATACTCGAGTAACTAGCATCTCGAGCACACTGATGTTCGAGTGAGTTACGAGTAGTAACAAATATGCTCGCTCATCACTAATGTTGAAGTAACTTTACTATAGAAACGGCTGACAACCCAGTAGAAAACAACAGTAGCATTAACAGACTTTTCATTATATTTTTAATAAAAAATTGTTAAAAAAATGATCCCTCTTTGTCAGTGGCATAACTTGAAGTTTGCGGGAGACAATGCAAAATTTACAAGAGGGCTCCTGGATATCACCATCTTTAATAGTGTTGGTCTTTTAACCCCTTCCTGATATCTGATGTACTATCCCATCCACGGGACCCGGGACCCTATGTCCATGGACGGGATAGTACGTCATAGCAATCAGCGGCGCTCACGGAGGGAGCGCCGCTGATCGTGGCCAGGTGTCAACTGATTATCACAGCTGACACCCGGCACTATGTGTCAGGGGCGGTCACGGACTGCCCCGGCACGTTAACCCCTGGCACACTGCGATCACACAATCGCACTGTACCGGGGGTTTAGGGAAGCATCTGCAGGGAGGGGGCTCCCTCCGTGCTTCCCTGAGACCCCCGCAGCAGCACAATGTGCAGTGCTGCTGCGGGGGCCTCCTTCCCTGCAGGTCTCCAGATCCAATATGGTGGCGGAGACCTTCGGGGGCCTGCAGGGAGCCATCTTTCTCTGTGCCTGCTGGGAGAAAGCCTGCAGCAGCGCCTGTCACATCGCTGATCTGACAGAGTGCTGTGCAACCTGTCAGATCAGCGATCTGAGATATTTCAGTGATGTCCCCCCCGGGACAATGCAATAAAGTTAAAAAAAAAGTGTAAAAATTGCAAAATAAATTTAAAAAAATATTCCCTAATAAATTCATTTTTTGGAAATAAAAAAAAACAATAAAAGTACACATATTTAGTATCGCCGCGTCCGTACCAACCCGCCCTATAAAACTGTCCCATTAGTTAACCCCTTTAGCGAACCCCTTAAAAAATAAAAATAAAAAACAAAGCGAAAAATAATGCTTTATTATCATACCGCCAAACAAAAAGTGCAATAACGAGCAATCAAAAGACGGATATAAATATCTATTGTACGGCTGAAAACGTCATCTTGTCCCGCAAAAAACGAACTGCCATACAGCATCATCAGCGAAAAAGTAAAAAAGTTATAGCTCGCAGAATAAAGCGATGCAAAAGTAATTATTTTTTATATAAAATTGTTTTCATTGCATAAAAGCACCAAAACATTAAAAAATGACATAAATGAGGTATCGCTGTAACCATATTGACCCGAAGAATAAAATTGCTTTATCAATTTTACCTCATGCAGAATAGTGTATAAGCACCCCTCAAAATAAATTCATGAAACGCTGGTTTTTGTTCACTCTGCATCACAAAAATCGGAATAAAAAGTGATAAAAAAGGTCACATTCTCGTAAATGGTAAAAATGAAAACGTCAACTCGTCCTGCAAAAAATAAGACCTCACTTGACTCGGTGGGTCAAAATTTGTAAAAATTAAAGCTCTCAAAATGTGGTGATACAAAAACTATTTTTACAATAAAAAGCATCTATTAGCGTGAGACAGCTGCCAAACATAAAAACCCGCCATAAATAGGGAATCAAACCCCCCTTTAACACCCCCTTAGTTAGGGAAAAATAATAAAATAAAAAAAATGTATTTATTTCCATTTTCCCATTAGGGTTAGGGCTAGGGTTAGGGTTAGGGCTAGGGTTAGGGCAGACATTAGGGTTACGGGTGTGTTGGGGTAACGGTTGGAGTTAGAATTGGGGGGTTTCCACTGTTTGGGCACATCAGGTGCTCTCCAAATGCAACATGGCGTCTGATCTCAATTCCAGCCAATTCTGTGTTGAAAAAGTCAAATGGTGCTCCTTCCCTTCCAAGCTCTACCATGCACCCAAACAGTGTTTTACCCCCACATATAGGGTATCAGCCTACTCAGGACAAATTGCAAAACAACTTTTGGGGTCCAATTTCTCCTGTTACCCTTAGGAAAATAAAAAATTGGGGGCAAAAATATCATTTTTGTGGAAAAAAAATATGATTTTTTTATTTTCATGCCCGGGCGTTATAAACTTCTGTGAAGCACTTGGGGGTTCAAAGTGCTCACCACACATCTAGGTAAATTCCGTAGGGGGTCTAATTTCCAAAATGGGGTCACTTGTGAGGGGTTTCAACAGTTTAGGCACATCAGAGGCTCTCCAAACACGACATGACACCCGCAGACCATTCCATCAAAGTCTGCATTCCAAAACATCCTTACTTCCATTCCGAGCCCCGACGTGTACCCATACAGCAGTTTTCTCCCACATATGGGGTATCAGCGTACTCAGGACAAATTGGACAACAACTTTTGGGGTCCAATTTCTCCTGTTACCCTTGGGAAAATAAAAAAATTGGGGACTAAAAGATCACATTTGTTGAAAGAATATGATTTTTTTATTTTCACACCCAGGCGTTATAAACTTGTGTGAAGCACTGGGGGGTTCAAAGTGCTCACCACACATCTAGATAAGTTCCCAGGGGGCCTAGTTTCCAAAATGGGGTCACTTGTGAGGGGTTTCAACAGTTTAGGCACATCAGAGGCTCTCCAAACGCGACATGACCATTACTATCAAAATCTGCATTCCAAAATGTCACTACTTCCCTTCCGAGCCCCGACGTGTGCCCATACAGCAGTTTTCTTGCACATATGGTGTATCAGAGTACTCAGGACAAATTGGACAACAAATTTTGGGGTCCAGTTTCTCCTGTTACCCTTGGGAAAATGAAAAAATTGGGGACTAAAAGATCATGTTTGTGGAAAAAATATGATTTTTTTATTTACATGCCCGGGCGTTATAAACTTCTGTGAAGCCCTTGGGGGTTCAAAGTGCTCACCACACATCTAGATAAGTTCCATGGGGGTTCTAGTTTCCAAAATAGTGTCATTTGTGGGGGGGTTTCCACTGTTTAGGCACATCAGGGGCTTTCCAAACGCGGCATGGCGTCCGATCCCAATTCCAGCCAAAAAAGTCAAATGGCGCTGCTTCCCTTCTGAGCTCTGCCATGTGCCCAAATAGTGGTTTACCCCCACATGTGCAGTATCAACGTACTCAGGACAAATTGCACAATAACTTTTGGGGTCCTCTTACCCTTGGGAAAATAAAAATTGGGGGTGAAAAGATCATTTTTGTGGAAAAAATATGATTTTTAATTTTACAGTTGTACGTTATAAACTTCTGTGAAGCCCTTGGAGGTTCCAAGTTCTCACCACACATCTAGATAAGCTCCTTGAGGGGCCTATTTTCCAATATGGGGTCATTTGTGGGGAGGTTCCACTGTTTTGGCACATCAGGGGCTTTCCAAACGCAACATGGCGTCTGATCTCAATTCCAGCCAAAAAAGTCAAATGGCACTGCTTCCCTTCTGAGCTCTGCCATGCGCCCAAATAGTCGTTTACACCCACATATGGGGTATCAGCTTACTCAGGACAGGACAAATTACACAATAACTTTTAGGGTCCTGTTACCCTTGAGAAAATAAAAATTGGGGGTGAATAGATCATTTTTGTGGAAAAAATATGATTTTTTAATTGTACGGCTGTACGTTATAAACATCTATGAAGCCCTTGTTGGTTCAAAGTTCTCACCACATATCTAGATAAATTCCTTGGGGGGTCTAGTTTCCAAAATGGGGTCAGTTGTGGGGGGTTTCCACTGTTTAGTCACATCAGGGGCTCTCCAAACGTGACATGGCACCTGATCTGAATTCCAGCCAATTTTGCTTTGAAAAAGTCAAACTTCCCTTCTGAGCGCTGCCATGTGCCAAAACAGTGGTTTCCCCCACATATCAGGCATCAGCGTACTCAGGACAAATTGCACAATAACTTTTGCAGTCCAATTTCTCTTGTTACCCTTGGTAAAATTAAAAAAAATTGGACCTGAAGTAATTTTTTTGTGAAATAAAGTTAAATGGATTAGTGGTTTTGAGCACCTTGAGGGGTGCAGTTTTTAGAATGGTGTCACTTTTGGGTATTTTCTATCATATAGACCCCTCAAAGTGACTTCAAATGTGATGTGGTCCGTAAAAATAAAATGGTGTTGTAAAAATGAGAAATCGCTGGTCAACTTTTAACCGTTGCAACTTCCTAACAAAAAAAATGTTGGTTCCAAAATTGTGCTGATGTAAAGTAAACATATTTGAAATGTTATTTATTAACTTTTTTGTGTGCCATATCTCTGTGATTTAAGGGCATAAAAACTCAAAGTTGGAAAGTTGCGACATTTTCAAAATTTTCATCAAATGTACTTTTTTTCACAAATAAATGCAAGTTATATCAATGAAATTTTACCGCTAACATGAAGTACAATATGTCACGAGAAAACAATGTCAGAATCACTGGAATCCATGGAAGCATTTCAGAGTTATTACCTCATAAAGGGACAGTGGTCAGAATTGTAAAAATTGGCCCGGTCATGAACGTGCAAACCACCCTTGGGGGTAAAGTGGGTTAATATGGGCCGAAGGGATCTTTGGGGACCTTTAACTCCAGAGCACAGGTCCAACTGCAAACTCTGCAACCATTTTAGTAACGTCCCTGCTCTTAGTCATTTGTGATCAGGCAGACCAATGTATGCAAAACACTGGCTCAGGATAATAGTGTCTATTAGAGATGAGCATGCCGATAAACTTTGAGTCAAATTTACTGAAATTCGCAGATTCCCATAAATTAAAGGTACATGTGTGGAAAGAATTTTGAGGCAATGACATTAGTATAAGTATCAACTAGAAAAGGTCCACAAATTTCAAGGTTCAATTATAGCACAAACGAAAACCACTAGTGTTAACATGGACATATGTGAGTGTCCAGTACACAACCAAAGAACCAACAGAAAAAGGTCGGTTAAAAAAATCATGTTTTATTGACATATTCTTTAAAAAATAAATGAACCAATTATTAGAAAATTATCAAACAGATGCCTACCAAAATGAAACAGATGCTTAAGCACTAGTAAACTAGTAAAATACATCAAAAATTAAGAGAATAATATCTCATAAGAACCCACTGCAAAAGTATCACATAACGCAATTACATTTAAAGAATGAGCTCCATGTCCCACGCCCCCTGAAGAAGAATAGCACGAAACATGGTCGGGGTTGGAAGGACGCTACTAGCACTGAAGCACTTTATTCAACTTTGAGCGCCACTGCACATTTGACTTCCTTAATTAAGGTACTATGTATTATGGATCTTTTGAATGCTCTTGTTACGGATAGGTAGTTGCATGGGACTTTGATATTGGAATAAATTTTCCCCAATTCCCTGAATATGTGCTGAGCTGGGACATGGAGCTCAATCTTTAAATGTAATTGCGTTATGTGATACTTTTGCAGTGGGTTCTTATGAGATATTATTCTCTTAATTTTTGATGTATTTTACTACTGCTTAAGCGTCTGTTTCATTTTGGTAGGCATCTGTTTGATAATATTCTAATAATTGGTTCATTTAATTTTTAAAGAATTTGTCAATAAAACATGATTTTTTAACGGATCTTTTTCTGTTGGTTCTTTGGTTGTGTACTGGACACTCACATATGTCCATGTTCACACTAGTGGTTTTTGTTAATGACATTAGTATCTTTGCAGTAAATACCCGTATTAAATTGTAATGTTAAAACAGTTATGCAAAAAATTACTTTTTTAGGTTTTAATTTAATAGATTTTTTTGGTTTTAAAATCTCATTGATTATCCAAAAAACCTGAACACTTAAAGCGAAACTGTCAGCAGGATTCTGCTAAGTAAACTACAGGCATTGTCAGGTTACACTGATTAAAATGATACGCTCTGTGAAGAAATCCATCTTGTGGTTCTTGTATAATCAGTGTTAGAAGTTTTCAGCAAATGATATGCCCATGCTCTGGAGCGGACATTAGGCATAGTCTTATCTTCCTACTCTAGGTCAGAGAAACCAAGAAGTGACCTGCCCACAGGCCTCCCTAAAGCTCAAACATGTTCCTTATCACAGAGACAGAGAGAGAGAGACACACTGTTTGTGCTTTGGGGCGGCCTGTGGGCAAGTCTTTCCTTGGTTTCTCTGGCCTAGAGCACCAAGATAAGACTCTGCTTACTGTCCGATCCTGGAGCATTGGTATCTTATTAGCTGGAAACGTCTAACAATGATTGCACAAGAACAACAAGACAGATTTCTTCACCCTAGGTATAATTTTAATCAGTATAATGGTGGCATCCTGACAATGCCTATAGTTTACTAAGTAAAATCCTACTGACAGGTTTTCTTTAAGAAAAACTATGTCACTATGTTGCTACATACTCCGAAAGTATGTTATGGCAGCAGTCAGCAGTATTGTTGTGGTGCAAACAGTTGCTAAATTGGACTAGTAAAACATTACTTTTTTGTATTTTATCTTTTGTATTTATTTTTTTATTTATCCACTTTAAAAAGAGCAATGCAACCCAAATATAGTATGTTGTGACATAGTTGCATATAGGTACACAACTGTAAATTAAATGAAAAGTGGACACTTAAAACAGGTATTCAAAAATTAAATTGTGCCTTCTTTAAAAGATTTATATAAACAAAACCTCCACTGGCCCATTGCAAAAAACAAAAAACAAAAAAACAGGACAAGAATAAGAATGTAGGTTCAGTACAAAATCAAACATCTGCAAAAGACTGCTGTATTTTAGTTTTGTGTACTTTCTAAAATCATACTACAGCAACAAAATAGTGTGTGAAAAAGAACATCTATAATATAACGGGCTAAGCGTCACTGTGTCTGAAGCCTTTATAGACTGAGCAAGCACGACGCGCCTGGCAGTCTGGCTCCAGACCGAATGAGGCATTCAGCGGTGAGGAGTGTGTATTGCGCCGGAAATGGCGGGACGCATACACACTGCATACCACTATTTCCGGCGCCATACTTACATATTTACCTGACCGGGAGGAGCGTTGCCACAGCGCTTCTCTTTGGCCGTTGTTCGGGGCAGGAGTGTGGCCGGAATCGCGCATGCGCATAGCGCGATCTGGCGCTGTTTTACTGAAGACACATTTGCAGTGTCTTCATCAATATGGCACTGGACAGCGCTATGGGCATGCGCGTGCTCTGGTGCCAGACTCCTCCCTTGGCCTCCAGCAAAACGTGACAGCGCTGGAACACAGAAAAGAAGGGTGAGTATAAATGTTTTTTTTTTGTATGTGTGTAGTTTAATAGGGGTGAGGGGGACCATGCATACCAGGGTAGGGGGGCGAGAGGACCATGCATACCAGGATAAGGGGGTGAGGGGACCACGCATACCAGGAAAGGGGGGGGTGAGAGGACCATGCATACCAGGAAAGGGGGGGTGAGAGGACCATGCATACCAGGAAAGGGGGGGTGAGAGGACCAGGCATACCAGGAAAGGAGGTGTGAGGGGACCATACATATCAGGAAAGGGGGGTGAGAGGACCATGCATACCAGGATAGGGGGTGAGGGGACCATGTATACCAGGATAAGGGGGTGAGGGGACCATGCAAACCAGGATAGGGGGTGAGGGGACCACGCATAACAGGATAGGGGGGTGAGGGGACCACGCATACCAGGAAAGGGGGGTGAAGGGACCAAGCGTGCCAGGAAAGGGGGGTGAGGGGATCACGCATACCAGGAAAGGGGGGTGAGGGGAACATGCATACCAGGAAAGGGGGGGTGAGGGGAACACACATACCAGGAAATGGGGGTGAAGGGACCATGCATACCAGGAAAGGTGGGTGAGGGGACCATGCATATCAGGATAAAGGGTTAGAGGACCACACATACCAGGATAGGGGGTGAGGGGACCATGTATACCAGGATAGGGGGGTGAGAGGACCATGCATACCACAAAAGGGGATGAGAGGACCATGCATAACATGAAAGGGGGATAAGGGGACAATGCATACCACAAAAGGGGGTGAGGGGACCATGCATACCATGAAAGGGGGGTGAGGAGACCATGGATACCATGAAAGGGGGATGAGGGGACCGTGCATACCACGAAAGGGAGGTGAGGGGAACATGCATACCACGAAAGGGGGATGAGGGGACCATGCATACCACAAAAGGGGGGTGAGGGGACCAAGCATACCACGAAAGGGGGGTGAGGGGACCATGCATACCATGAAAAGGGGGGTGAGGGGACCATGCATACCTGGATTGGGGGTGAGGGGACCATGCATACCAGGAATTGGGGGTGAGCAGACCATGCATACCACAAAATGGGGTGAGGGGACCATGCATACCACGAAAAGAGTGTGAGGGGACCATGCATACCATGATAAGGGGGTGAGGGGACCATGCATACCATGAAAGGGGGGTGAGGGGACCATGCATACCATGAAAAGGGGGGTGAGGGGACCATGCATACCAGGAAAGGGGTGTGAGGGGGACCATGCATATCAGTAAAGGGGGGTGAGAGGACCATGCATACCATGAAAAGGGGGGTGAGGGGACCATGTACACCAGGATAGGGGGTGAGGGGACCATGCATACCACGAAAGGGGGATGAGGGGACCATGCATACCATGAAATGGGGGTGAGGGGACCATGCATACCATGAAAGGGGGGTGAGGAGACCATGGATACCATGAAAGGGGGATGAGGGGACCATGCATACCACGAAAGGGAGGTGAGGGGACCATGCATACCACAAAAGGGGGTGAGGGGACCATGCATACCACGAAAGGGTGGTGAGGGGACCATGCATACCAGGATAGGGAGTGAAGGAACCATGCATACCATGAAAGGGGGGTGAGGGGACCATGCATACCATGATAGGGGGGTGAGGGGACCATGCATACCATGAAAAGGGGGGTGAGGGGTCCATGCATACCAGGAAAGGGGTGTGAGGGGGACCATGCATACCATGATAGGGGGGTGAGGGGACCATGCATACCATGATAGGGGGGTAAGGGGACCATGCATACCATGAATAGGGGGGTGAGGGGACCATGTATACCAGGATAGGGGGTGAGGGGACCATGCATACCACAAAAGGGGATGAGGGGACCATGCATACCATGAAAGGGGGATGAGGGGACCATGCATACCATGAAAGGGGGGTGAGGGGACCATGCATACCATGAAAGGGGGGGTGAGGAGACCATGGATACCATGAAAGGGGGATGAGGGGACCATGCATACCACGAAAGGGAGGTGAGGGGACCATGCATACCACAAAAGGGGGGTGAGGGGACCATGCATACCACAAAAGGGGGGTGAGGGGACCAAGCATACCACAAAAGGGAGGTGAGGGGACCATGCATACCACGAAAGGGGGGTGAGGGGACCATGCATACCACGATAGGGAGTGAGGGGACCATGCATACCACGAAAGGGGGGTGAGGGGACCATGCATACCATGAAAAGGGGGGTGAGGGGACCATGCATACCAGGATTGGGGGGTGAGGGGACCATGCATACCATGAAAGGGGATGAGGGGACCATGCATACCATGAAAGGGGGGTTAGGGGACCATGCATACCATGAAAGGGGGGTGAGGAGACCATGTATACCATGAAAGGGGGATGAGGAGACCATGCATACCACGAAAGGGAGGTGAGGGGACCATGCATACCACAAAAGGGAGGAGAGGGGACCATGCATACCACAAAAGGGGGGTGAGGGGACCAAGCATACCACAAAAGGGAGGTGAGGGGACCATGCATACCACGAAAGGGGGGTGAGGGGACCATGCATACCACGATAGGGAGTGAGGGGACCATGCATACCACGAAAGGGGGGTGAGGGGACCATGCATACCATGAAAAGGGGGGTGAGGGAACCATGCATACCGGGATTGGGGGGTGAGGGGACCATGCATACCAGGAATTGGGGGTGAGCGGACCATGCATACCAAGAATTGGGGTGAGGGGACCATGCATACCACGAAAAGGGGGTGAGGGGACCATGCATACCATGATAGGGGGGTGAGGGGACCATGCATACCACGAAAGGGGGGTGAGTGGACCATGCATACCATGAAAAGGGGGGTGAGGGGACCATGCATACCAGGAAAGCGGTGTGAGGGGGACCATGTATACCAGGATTGGGGGGTGAGGGGTAGCATGTGTACCAGGATAGGAGAGTGAGAGCACCATGCAAACCAGGATTGGGGGTGAGGGGACCATGCAAACCAGGATTGGGGGTGAGAGGACCATTCATACCAGGATTGGGGGGTGAGGGTTAACATGCATACCAGGATTGGGGGGTGAGGGGACCATGCATACCTGGAAATGGGGGGTGAGAGGACCATACATACCAGGAATGGGGGTGATGGGACCATGCATACCAGGATAGGGGGGTGAGAGGACCATGCATACCAGAATAGGGGGATGAGAGTACCATGCATACCAGGAATGGGGGTGATAGGACCATGCATACCAGGATAGGGGGGTGAGAGGACCATGCATACCAGGATAGGGGGGTGAGAGGACCAAGCATACCAGGAGGGGGGGTGAGAGGACCATGCATACCAGGATACGGGAGTGAGAGGACCACGCATACTTGGATAGGAGGGGGGCAGCACATACCAGGATGGGAGACCATATACCAATAAAAATGCTAGCCACCCGGGTGTAGAACGGGTTGATAGCTAGTTTTTAATAACCCTCCCTTTTGAGGTGATTGATTTTAACTTTCCGGATAATGGAGATTTGTCATTTATATTTAAAAAAATATTGTAGCTTGCCAGTTGTATAATACAGAAAGCACTCTTTGTGACACATAAACTTTGGTGTCAAAATTTTGGCTAAGTAGAAAAATTAGGATGTGGGTATAAAAATTTCCTGATTTGATATGCACCTGACCAGATCGGGAGGGTCTTGCCTAACAGCTGAGGGATCTTTTACAAGTAATAAGGTCTTGGTTTGCCTGTTCTTTATCCCCTTGTGTTTCTATTGTCACCCTTAGTTAAATGGTTATATGTCCCTGGTTGTTGGAAAATAATGGGGTGTAATTTTTCCTCCATCCAGAAGATGGCAGACTGGGACTGCTTGTTTCAGGTAGTTGTCCTTTCAACCTGACTGACCTTTTATAATTAGGTTTATACCTGGTTGTCACTTGCAGGGTACTTTTATTCTTTGATCCGCTCCCTATTTTACAACTATTAGTCCCACTTCTCAGCATCTTTGTAATTGGAGGCACGTTACACTCATTATCTTTTGCTGTGTTAATTTATTTTAATATTTAAAAATAAAAAAATACATTTTACATAAAGTTTTGAATTCGATTACATTTAACTAAAGCTGGCAATATTGTATTTCAGAGAGATTTTTGCGGTAGAGTATTCCTGGTGGCCAGTTTATCGCTTCCCAACTAAATGACTTGCAACAAAGGTTTGCTTTCAGGTTTTCGAGGAAAATCTGTTTTAGTAAATGCTGTGACCGACTTCCATCCAGCAAAAGGTATAGTGTGGTCCATAACTTTATTTCAGGTGATCGGGGTGGGCCAACTTAACCTAGGTTTTTCCATTCCTGCAAGCAGTCTCCAGTGTGTGATGAATAATAAAAAGGCTGTTATTACGATGCTGTTACTGCAGTAGATCACAGAGCAATCAATTTACAGTCACACTGATTGACTATACAGGTAAACACTCCCCTATCTTTCCAAACTCATTAGATAAAATGACTGAGACTACCACTCCCATTTTCACTGAACTTCAGTAGATTGAAAGAGCTGTGTGCCCTGACTTCCTATCCCCACACAGGAAAAACCTAAAATGTCACTGCCTGGTCAGCCCCCCATCTTTTATATTGTGCATCATAATTTTCCCTGATTAGCTAGAAGGCATTATGGGGAAGCCCACACGACTGCACCTGACGTCATTAGCCTGATTTCTTAGTCTTCAACACTGTGTGAAATGGCACCAGGCATTATTTTTTGTTCCTTTCATATTAACTTATTTCCCCTTCACAAAAAGGATTGCAGAAGAAATGAAAAAACTTTTTTTTACAGTAACTAGTAACTAGCAAGCACACCATCCTGATTGACACTGATTTCAGATGTTTTTTTCTGTGGCTTACTGATGCTTTCTAGTGCATTAAGAATAAAAAAAATGGAATTCAAATGCAGTTGGACAAGATACTAATGTTCCATCACACCATCATAGCTACTGGCAGTAGGGATGAGCGAGCAGTAAAATGCTTGCATGCTCATTTCGAGTACTGAGTATAATGGGAGTCAATGGGAAAGCCAAGCTTTTTTTCCAGCAGACTGTACAAAGAACTCTGGAGGGGCAGTGAAAATGTTTAAATGGATGGAAAAAGTGTTGAATGGAAGGAAAAGAGCATGGGGAAGACCCCTGAATGCATATCTGACTCCGAGATCACTGCTCAGAAGAATGGTGTCACACTTTTTCTCCAGTTTAAAGAGTGGCAGTAAAACATTCCAAACAGAAAAGACATAGCAATGTACAGGAGAAAAAATTTCTGTGTTATGATGTGTATTTAAGGCAAAAATTAAAAAGGATTTTAAAAAAACATAATTTTAGTAAACCAAAATTGATTTAAAAAAAACAAAAAACTGGAAATTTCAGTTTAAGTTATGAAGGAATCAAAAACAGCCAGAGTACTCTGAGAGACTCAGATATACCCCGTATTAGCCATAAATTAGGGCCTCATACACATTCTGTTCAAATTGTCATGTATTGTTACTCCTAGACACAGAACGGCTATGCACTTTGGAGGATTACATACCAAGGAAATGTACTCCAGACCATGAAATAGTCTATAGATGAGAAATATAATACCAATACCTTTTTAACAAGGTTTTTGAGGCTTTTATAGAAATGACATGCATTTCAGACAATGGAATAGTCTTTGGGTGAACAATATAATAACAATAAATTTTTGAACAATTTTTTTTTGGCTTAAATAGCAACTAAACGTACCCAAGAAGATATAATTCCCTATTGGTGAGCAAATTTGGAACAAGTTTTTGAAGGCTTGTATAGCAATTAAATGTACCCAAGAAAATGTAATACTCTATGGGTGAGCAATATAATATCGATACATTTTGAACAAGTTTCTTGAGGCTTATATAGCAACTAAATATACCCAAGAAGATGTAAAACCCTCTGAGTGAGCAATATGATACCAATACAAATTTGAAATTTTTTTTTGAGGTTTATATAGCAAGTAAATGTACCCAAGAAGATGTAATACCTTATAGGTGAGCAATATATTACTGATAAATTTGAAAAAGTTTTTGGAGGGTGTATACCAATGAAATGTATCCAAGAACACATAATACTGTATGCTGAGAAATGTAATCTAGTTAATTTTTTTAACTTTTGTGAAGAAACAAGCAAAATTTTAAAACGCTTTTTTTCTACTGTTATATACCATAAAAATGTGACATAAAGCACGTAATAATGTATGGAAGAGTAATCTAATCCTGAACTATTTATCAATGCTTTTTGTACGTTTTGCATTACACCTTAATGCAACAATAACAGCGTTAAACTGTATGGATGAGTCATAGAATCCATGACAAACTTTTGAATGAAAATACTTTGAAAGTGTATTTGATGTACTTATACAGTCATAAAGGCTTTGCAGGAAATGGAAAGTCAGAAAGAAAAAATAATTAGAGTCAGTCATAGACCCCTGAAAGGCAACAACTGGAGGGTCTTCTGCCGCTAGGGTCTGATGGGAATTTTTTTAACATATTTTCTACAATTGCCTTCTGGTGTAGCATCATTTTAGAAGACCTCTCCACCACAGGAA
The DNA here is from genome assembly GCF_039654945.1 of Dendrobates tinctorius. Taxonomy (NCBI): domain Eukaryota; kingdom Metazoa; phylum Chordata; class Amphibia; order Anura; family Dendrobatidae; genus Dendrobates; species Dendrobates tinctorius. The sequence goes on along the minus strand of NW_027361808.1, from coordinate 1,435,988 downwards.
GAAGAGATGCAAAGTTCTCTTTGTGGCGTGGGTCTAGAAGGATGAACGACCGGTACTCTTTTTTTGCCACTGTAATATGATTGTGACAGGAAAGGCAGCGGTTCATAAAATAGTCAATATGTGCCAAGCTCTATACAGCCTACACTTCTCTGTCTCCACCATGAAAATGACTCTCCATCTCCTCCTCCCTCTCTTCCCCCTCTTTCCCATCCTCCACCCATCTACATAGGAGAGACGGAACAAAGGTTGTGTGGCTACTTGCCTCTGTTGCGCTAGCCACCAGATCCTGTTCCTCCTCTTCCTCATGCTCAGCGTCCACGTCCTCATTGCTACTCAATCTGTACTGAGCAGCTGAGATGAGGAGTCTGGGCTGGTTACAACCTCTCTGTGTTATGTCTTCCTCCATCCCCAGCTGGTCAGCATGCAAAGCTTCATGTTTAATTGTGAGCAGCAACTGTTTAAGTAGGTACTGAAGTGGAATAGTTGCGTTGTCTATGGCGTCATTGCCACTCACCATCTTTGAAGAGTCCTCAAACTTCAGTTGTAATGTGCAGAGGCTGACCTGAATAATGATGGGTGTGTTGGAACTAGTACTCAACCACTGGCCTCTTCTGCTCACAAAGCCTGTGGAGTGTGGCATTCTTGACAAACTAGCTTCAGCAGAGCCTGTTGCTGCTTCACTGAGGAAGTGTTGCAGAGCTTCCAGCTGCGTGCTGATGTTGATGACGTGCTCTAAGATACCACATCAGAGAAGGATGATGAGGAGTAGCAGAAGGGGGTGCAAGAACTGCTGTAGGAAGAAATCCTGAAAAAAGTAGGGCCAGCAATCCTCTGAGTCGGGAGCACATGCGCCGAGTCAGGGTATGACTCGGCCCCAGCCTCCACAAAGTTCACCCAGTGTGCCGTCATGGGAAATGTATTTTGTGAAAAATATATACTGCTCAAAAAAATAAAGGGAACACTTAAACAACAAAATGTAACTCCAAGTCAGTCACACGTCTGTGAAATCAACGCTGATTGTGATTCAATTTTTCCTGCTGCTGTGCCAATGGAATAAACAACAGGTAGAAATTATAGGAAGGTCACTAGGATCCATGTGTTGGCTCAGTAAGAGTGTCTAGTGTTCCCTTTAATTTTTTGAGCAGTGTACATGTGGTTAATTTAAGGGGCGCTATGGCTATAGAGCACACTGCAATGGATTAGTGGTAAACAAACCTTTTATTAGACCACTATGCCTTTTGGCAGCGGACTGCTACCTTCCTCAGGTGACTCTACCTGAGGAAGGTAGCAGTCTGCTGCCAAAACGCGTAGTGGTCTAATAAAAGGTTTTTTACCACTAATCCATTACAGTGTGCTTCATAGCCATAGCGCTCCTTAAATTGACCGTATATACTGTATATTTTTTCCAAAATACGTTGCTATTCCCCTTGAGGTATTGTGGCCAGAGCAGCTTGGAGCTATAGAGTTCATTTCCAGGCAACAGGACCTGAAGTTACGTCACATCCTGTGAAGTGACATCCCATGACTGGATCTTGGGCCCACGTGACCAGACCAGGAAGCACAGCAGCGATCCTGGAGCTACAGAGCAGGATTACACAGATACATTCTCTACTGGAGTTGTGCAAGGGTGCACAAGCCTTCTAGGAGGGAGGCCAATCCCCCCACCTTTCATTGTATCATCCCAATCAAACCACCTGGTGCTTCTCATGTTGTGCTCTTCCATGTTTATTGTCTATCATGGGAAATGTAGCATTCCTGGCCACATGTGATTGCCCACGTATTGATTGTTAAGTATACAATGCCAGTAAGTTTGTTGGTAAAGGCACGGGTGATGTTTCTCGACACATGCTGGTACAAGGCGAGGACGCCACTCAAGAAGAAAAAGTGGCGGCTTGGGACCAAGTACCGAGGGACAGCTGCAGCAATAAGTAAGCATAAATCCTCCATGTCTACCAGAATAAATGGCAAAATTCCCATGGAAAACAGCCTGGAAATGTACCAGTTTAGCATTTCGGTCTGTGAGTGGGTGGCTCAGTACTTTCTTTTTCATTCCAAAGCCTGGGGTAGGGACAGCTGAAGGCTGGGATGGTACAAGAATTTTGAGGTCCCTGATGATGATAAATCAGAATGTGGAAGGATAGGTGCAAGGCAGGAGGCATCTGTGCTGGTGTTTTGGATAGGGTATTGGAAATCACCTGACACAGGGAAAAAGGCACTGGATTCACCCGATGGCACCGATTATGTACGCAGACGATCTGCCCACTGGGCGCTTAGATGACATGGGCCTGATCCTGCTGATGGTGGTTAGGTTCTTAGTGGTAAGACTACTGCTGATCTTTGCATGGCCATTTTGTTTGTCAGAGAACTCTCCTTAAAAAAAGACCCAGACTTGGGAACATCTAACTCTTTGCTGGAGAAATTCTGGACTGCTGGTGCTCTGCGGAACAGTTGCTCGCCCTCTGCCTCTTGTCACTCCTTTGCCTCTTCTTGTCTGGTTCAGTACTGCCAATCTCTTTGCCTCAGCACTACTGAGTACTGACTCAACATGGTGGGTGGAAGGAGGATCAGGGTGAGGATTTAGTCATCCATGCTTAGGCTGATGAGACTGGACCATTTGGAAGACTTTGTAGTACTGCTGTAAGGTTCTAGCAGGAACACGGGATGCAGTGACGAGCAGGAAGCAGAGCAAGAGTTAACTGGTTGTTTATAAAGTTATTATAACAGTAAATACTCAACGCAGGGTGAGAGGGAATATAGGTGAACAAAGCGTATACAATTATAGAGCAATAGTATGAGTTCAAATAACGGGTTAACTTATCAGTCTGTGCTTCCCGGATGGTGGAGGCTGGAAAATCCCATGATGGCGCCGCAGGTGACACGTGAAGTTCCCGAACTGGCCCCATAGAAAAGTAAAGCACTGTCTCTTAACAGAAGTGACATATACTAGCCTTCTCACGCGTAGTCTTGTGGTCCTGGAACAAGGTACTGCTCAAGGGGTTATCTGCGGTACCCCGATTGGTGAACTAAGTCCCGGAGTGGAGGCCACGGTCACGCTATCTGCTTCAGTGTGCACTATTTGGTGAGTACTGTGTAGCAGGCCGGCAGCAGTCAGCAGTACAGAAAGATTTTTTCTTAGTTACATCAGAGACGACAGGAGTAATGGTCTCTGGAGGTACACAGTCTGTATGCGTGGGGGATGGGAGAGTGCAAAGCGGGCCTGCTTGTTGGTGTCGGTCTGCGGAGAGGGAGTCGACCTTCTCCTGTAGCACCCGCTGTCTTCCTGCCAAAGGCCCCATTCTGGCATTCCCCATCCCTTTTATCTCAGACACGCCCCCTACAGTTAGGTGCAAAGGTCTCTTCCAGTCAGAAAGTCCTTCCCCCGGCAACAATGGTGACAGTCCCAACAGTTGCGGTCCTGACATGAGAGATACCACTAGCCCGGTCCATCTCCCTACATTCCCCCACCCCCTTTGCCTGCCATTTCACGAACGAGGATTCTTGTGAAATACATGGCCGTCTTCCTTTTTCTTGAACAGTTTCCTGCCAAATGAACTGATCCTGGTCATAATGATTGGGAGGTTTGCCGGTTGCTGTTCGTTCAGAGCGTCGTAAGTTGGAACGAGTAGTGGAGTCCCCTAGAGTGGTTGAGTCAGGTTGCATAGGAGAGAGCAATGGTGTGTCCGCTCCCTCCGGGGCAGATTCTTCAGGGACCCCGAGTCCTTGTTCTTCTTGTCCATCCTCGGGCAGTCGCTCAGAACTTTCTACTTCTTCCTCCTCTACTACCGTGGGAGCTTTTTTTTAGAATTTCCAGTGCCTTTCCCACTTGGATAGGATCTTTTGATAGGTAAGCCCAAAGCATATTCCGGTGAACTATCCGAGTAGGAGAGCTTCCTCCTTCCTCAGGTTGAATCTCATACACAGGCACTTCAGAGCTGACTCGTCGCTTTACCCGATATGGGTCCCTTTTCCACCGATTTTCCAGTTTGTCCCGAGGACGTCTTTCTCACACTAAGACAAGGTCCCTGGCCTGGAGATCTGTCCCCCATGGTGGAGTCTTCTCAGCATGTTCCAGCTCCCGAAGACTGGTCTGTACCAGGCGATGCAAAGTCTGCAGACGATGGTAATGTTCTCAAACCCAGGCAGCTCAGTGATTCCTTTTCCTGCTCAGGAGAAAAAGAGGGTATAGGGAGTATAACCAGTGGTTTGGTGTACTTGATTTTTGTAAACCCATACTAATTCTGATACATACTCAGGCCATCAGGCTTTTCGGTCCTCCTCCAGGGTCCTCAACATTTGAATTAGTGTCCAGTTGAATCATTCACAGGTGCCATTCCCCTGTGGGTGATACGACATGGTGCGAGACAATTTGGTACATACGATGCAACTCCTCCATCACTTTTCCTAAAAACAGGCATCCTGGTCAGAATAGATTTGCTTCGGGCAGCCATAAACTTGAGTGAAAAATTAGCAGATGGCATGTGCAGCCGACTCCACAGTCTGATCTCAGGCTGGAGTCACAACGGCAAACTTCGTGAAGTGATCCACGATTACTAAACAATATTCATACCCCTGATGGGCCGGCCCGATGGACAGATAGTCTATTATTAGCAGTTCCAGGGGGACAGACGTCACAATAGTTTGTGTGGAGGCTCTCTGCTCTCGTGGCTTAGCCAATTCATATGTCCGGCATAGCCTACAAGTCTCTTCCACTACTGCCTTCAGTCCGGGGTGATAAACAAACCGCTGTATTCCACTGAAAAGTCTTTTCCTGACCAAAGTGAGGTCCTTTTTTATGTGCCTTGGTGGCTATCTTGAGCAACTGGAACTAAAACCTGCCAGGTGGCACCTATCTCTTTCTGAAGCTGTACTTTCCGACACAGCAATCCATTCTTCATTTGAAGGCGTTCCCATTGTTGAAGAATCCACAGAGTCTCCAGAGATAGAGTATCTCTCTCTCCTGAACTAGGAAGTCTCTTTGCTGTTACCCACTGTCTCAACAGAGTAAGTTCACGATCTTCTTGTTGTAACCGGACCCACTCATCCCGGGATCGCCCCAAGACGCCTTCTCGAGTCAAAGCTTGCACCTGGGCCGGCATAGCCACCATCATCCTGGCGGGGTCTAGGGACCTGGGGATCTCCTCATTTTCTAACTCTTCATCTCTATTTCACCCAGGTTTAGCATATTTCATCCAGGATAGGGCATCAGCATGAGTGTTTTCAGCTCCTGTTTTGTAAGCAGTCTTAAGGGCCTGTCACACTAAGCGATATCGCTAGCAATATCGCTATAACGTCACCGATGCCCGAAATAGGCTTCGGGCATCGTAGTCACCTATGAGCCAGTGTCCACCAGGCAACACAATGCTCGACTATAAAACTCAGCCCAAACTAAAGGGCACATTGAGACTTGATTTGTGGGACTTCCACTTCTCCTCTATTTCTGTTCTGACTCTGGGTGGCGTCCCCTAGGCTCGGAGCCCTCTAGTTTAATGGACAACGTGGTTGGATTTTACCCCGTCATGAACACTCCTGCACCATATGGCCAATTTCGCCACAATTAAAGCAGGTGATGGGTCTCTTTCGACAGAACATTCTAGAATCATGGCAGGAATTTGGGTCTTCCCTGTCTCCTAACAGATTTGAGGCAGCCTCTGACTTCCATTCAACATCAACCAACTCTCCCTTAATATCTAGAAGTTCCTTCCTTAATTCTTCCACCCATTGGGGTACGGTGATTGCATTCACGGACACCTTCACGCTCCAGACCTTCCCTACCTGGACTGTCACCCCCTGCTCCTGTTCATGCAAATGTGCTTCGCTTCCTATCTCAGAAAAAGTCATGCGAGGGTTCACCGCTTGCGTTCCCGCAGGGCCTGTTTCATCAGTGCGTCCTGCAAGCCCATCACCAAAAGGTCTTGCAGCATTAAGTCCGTAGGATCTATGCCTATGCCGTCTTTCCTGACAATCGCAGTATGCAATTCTTGCAGTGCGTTCATGTACTGAGTCACTGTCTCCCCGTCCTTCTGCATGCGACTAAAGAGATGCGTCCTCAGCTCCCCTACGTCAGTGGGAACTCCATGAGTCTCTTCTAAAATTTGGAGCTCCTTATTAAAGGTGTCTTGCTCTTTGGGGGGGCCGTAGCATAACTGAGTCTCTGGCTTCTCAATTTAATGCCATGATAGCTGCCTTGGATTTCAATGCAGGGGTCTAGGGGTGCATCCTCATCATTCCCCTTATGCACTCAGTCCAGCTCCATAACATAGTGGTGCTTCCCGTAAACTTTGGTAAATTATTCAACATGGCCCCCAGAGAGATACTGTACCTAGTTCTGACCCCAACTGCTTAGTATGCTGCCTCCATGCTGTTGGACTGTATCCTGCCAACTACGCCAAGTGTAATGTTCTAGCAGGAACGCTGGATGCAGTGATGAGCAGGAAGCAGAGCAAGAGTTAACGGGTTGTTTATAAAGTTATTATAACAGTAAATACTACACGCAGGGTGAGAGGGAATATAGGTGAACAAAGTGTATAAAATTATAGAGCAATAGTATGAGTTCAAATAAAGGGTTAATTTATGTCTCTGCTTCCCGGATGGTGGAGGCTGGAAAATCCCCCAATGGCGCTGTAGATGATGAGTGAAGTTCCCAAACTGGTCCCAGAGAAAGGTGAAGCACTGTCTCTTAATGGAAGCAATGTATCCTGGCCTTCTCACACGTAGTCTTGTTGTCCTGGAACATGGTACTGCTCGAGTGGTTATCTGCGGCACCGCGATTAATGAACCAAGTCCCGGAGTGGAGGCCACGGTCACACTATCTGCTTCAATGTGCACTGTTTGGTGAGTACTGTGTAGTGGGCCGACAGCAGTCACCAATACAGAAAGATTTGTCTTAGTCACGTCAGAGACGACAGGAGTAATGGTCTCTGGAGGTACACAGTCTGTATGTGCGGGGGATGGGAGAGTGCAAAGAGGGCCTGCTTGTTGGTGTCGGTCTGCGGAGAGGAAGTCAACTTTCTTCTGTAGCATTAGCTGTTTTCCCACCAAAGGCCCCATTCTGGCACGCCCAGTCCCTTTCATCTCAGACCCCCCCCTACAGTCAGGTACAAAGGTCTCTTCCCCCAGCAACAATGGTGACAGTCCCAACAGTTCCTGCCCTGACATGAGAGAGATACCACTAGACCGGTCCATCTCCCCACACTGCCAAGCCTGCTGGAAGCATTATCTGCTATCGAAATGACCACCTGTTCACACTGCCCTGCAAAGTGGGTCAGGAACCTACAGCTGTGGCCAAAAGTATTGACACCCCTGCAATTTTTTCAGATAATACTCAATTTCTTCCTGAAAATGATTGCAAACACAAATTCTTTGGTATTATTATCTTCATTTAATTTGTCTTAAATGAAAAAACACAAAAGAGAATGAAGCAAAACGCAAGACATTGATCATTTCACACAAAACTCCAAAAATGGGCCCGGCAAAAGTATTGGCACCCTCAGCCTAATACTTGGTTGCACAACCTTTAGCCAAAATAACTGTGACCAACCACTTCCGGTAACCAACAATGAGTTTCTTACAATGCTCTGCTGGAATTTTAGACCATTCTTCTTTGGCAAACTGCTCCAGGTCCCTGATATTTGAAGGGTGCCTTCTCCAAACTGCCATTTTTAGATCTCTCCACAGATGTTCTATGGGATTCAGGTCTGGACTCATTGCTGGCCACCTTAGAAGTCTCCAGTGCTTTCTCTCAAACCATTTTCTAGTGCTTTTTGAAGTGTGTTTTGAATCATTGTCCTGCTGGAAGACCCATGACCTCTGAGGGAGACCCAGCTTTCTCACACTGGGCCCTACATTATGCTGCAAAAATTGTTGGTAGTCTTCAGACTTCATAATGCCATGAAGAGAGAAGGAAGATCCGGCACTGGAGACTTGATAAAATCCACGATAAGTATATATTTTTTTGGGGTTTTTTTTTTTTTTTTTTTTTTTTGTTGTTGTTGTTTGTCATTTGATAGTTGCTATGTATTTATGCATTTATACGTGTGTATTGCACATGTTTTTATTTATTCTATGTCTTGTCCATTGTTGTATAGGTCTTTTCCTTTTTTTTTTCTTTCTTCTTGCAAGGGAGAGACTCCACCAGTGATTTGAGGGCTTAGTTGTCTGCCTCTTTGATTATACACATGTGTGGAGTCCCTCTGCTGATTAGGAATGTTTATAATCATTTTGTGAACTGTTTTGTTTCATGTCTCTGAGGAAGAACCTGGTGTAAGGTTCGAAACGCGTCAGGCGTGGGGGGTCTGTTTTCCCCTTTATGGTTTTATCATGAAATTATGTGAATAAAACTTATCGTGGATTTTATCAAGTCTCCAGTGCCGGATCTTCCTTCTCTCTTCATGTTTGCAACACATGGTGGTCAGCCATTTGATCCCTAGGCACGACCGGCTTACAGGACTATTTTGGTGAGCACAAATTTCCCTTTCCCCTTCCTAATTTCCTTCATAATGCCATGCACACGGTCAAGCAGTCCAGTGCCAGAGGCAGCAAGGCAACCTGAAAACATCAGGGAACCTCCGCCATGTTTGACTGTAGGGACCGTGTTTTTTCTTTGAATGCCTTTTTTTCTCCTGTAAACTCTATGTTGATGCCTTTGCCCAAAAAGCTCTACTTTTGTCTCATCTGACCAGAGAACATTCTTCCAAAACGTTTTAGGCTTTTTCAGGTAAGTTTTGGCAAACTCCAGCCTGGCTTTTTTATGTCTCGGGGTAAGAATTGGGGTCTTCCTGGGTCTCCTACCATACAGTCCCTTTTCATTCAGACGCCGATGGATAGTGCGGGTTGACACTGTTGTACCCTCAGACTGCAGGGCAGCTTGAACTTGTTTGGATGTTAGTCGAGGTTCTTTATCCAACATCCGCACAATCTTGCGTTGAAATCTCTTGTCAATTTTTCTTTTCCGTCCACATCTAGGGAGGTTAGCCACAGTGCCATGGGCTTTAAACTTCTTGATGACACTGCGCACGGTAGACACAGGAACATTCAAGTCTTTGGAGATGGACTTGTAGCCTTGAGATTGCTCATGCTTCCTCACAATTTGGTTTCTCAAGTCCTCAGACAGTTTTTTGGTCTTGTTTCTTTTCTCCATGCTCAATGTGGTACACACATGGACACAGGACAGAGGTTGAGTCAACTTTCATCCATGTCAACTGGCTGCAACTGTGATTTAGTTATTATCAACACCTGTTAGGTGCCACAGGTAAGTTAAGGTGCTGTTAATTACACAAATTAGAGAAGCATCACATGATTTTTCGAACAGTGCCAATACTTTTGTCCACCCTCTTTTTTATGTTTGGTGTGGAATTATATCCAATTTGGCTTTAGGACAATTCTTTTTGTGTTTTTTCATTTAAGACAAATTAAATGAAGATAATAATAACAAATAATTTGTGTTTGCAATAATTTTCAGGAAGAAACTGAGTATTATCTGACAAAATTGCAGGGGTGTCAATACTTTTGGCCACAACTGTATGTTACTTGGATGGGCGTTTTTCTTGTGCTCCAGCAACAGGCCTAGTCCCACCTTCCCCACATCCTCGTCATCTGCTTGCACCATCATTACTTCCACTTCCCTGACACTTAATGTTCGCCTTACGCATTTTGTAATTGCTAGGTCTATTGAAACAAAGCTTATTTTTATTAAAAGAAAAAAATTGGTCACCTGCAGCAATCAAAGCAATTTTAGTGAGTTTACTCCACTGTAAAGTAACAGAAAGAATGTAAAAGTGTATGGATGACAATCAAATTCAATCCAAAAAAATGTTTCAATGCTTTCTCTCAGTTTTAGAGATCACAGAAGTATTCACAGACCACGTAACACTGTATGTCTGAGAAATAAAAACCTACACATTTTTCAAAGCTTTTGTTCATTTTTAGAGATCACAGAAATATTCGCAAAGTAACACTGTATGTCTGAGAAATGGAGGCCTACAACATTTTAAAAGCTTTTGTTCTGTGGCGCCCCTGACGGTTCAGTCACAACAGAGGTACTGCATCTCAACCAGAGGTGTGGTATCCCACTTCCCAGGTAAGGTGGAGGCACCTGACAGAACTCTACACCTGCACTAAACACACACCCTAGAGTAGCAGGGCACCCTGGATTACCCCTGCTTGGGTCATAAAGGGGGTTTGGAGGTGGGTGGAGCTAGGAGGTTCAGAGCAGGAGAACAGAAGGGAAGTTAGAAGAGTCTTCCCTGAGCAGAGGAAGTGAGAGGACGTGTGTGCAGCAGCTCCCTGTCAGCAGGAGCTGCTGGGAAGGAAAGAGACAGAAGGAAGCTCCCAGAGGCACAGGCTTGGTGAGAGCCACCCATGGGGCTTGTTCCATGCTGACGGACGTCAGGTGGAGGGATCAGGTTGCACAAGGGTATCGGCCCCTAAACTAGTGGAATGGACAACGGACTCAGCTAGAAAGCTGACAATTGTGGCACCTTTAGGTACCTCAGCCACTAACCACAGTTATCTTTGCCAGAAAGGCAGCCAAAAGGGAGCAAGGAAACGCATAGAGTACATTATCCGACAAGGTCCGCGGCTTCTGGCCTGGGACACTGACTGTGAGGTGTTGTGTCGGAAGAGATGAGAAGGCAACACTGTGAGACGGCCAGGAAAAGTACTTACTGAAGGGAGTGCTGGAAAGGTGTTCTCCATCTGCCTGTATGCTTGCTGGATCACTTACCTGGAGGACGCAGCACAGTCACTGTGTGTGCAGTGCAAGGGGAGGCTATATAGTGGTGTATCAGTGGTGTTGGTTGTTGGGCTGCCTTTTAAGGCTTCCTGACAGGCTGGCATTGCTGTTTACCCACTGCTCCGCAAACTGCTTTTTTAAAAGCAATCCCAATTTTTTTTTTTTGTCCTGCTGAGAAGAAAAAAAAACTGCTTCTGCTGCTAGCAATTTGGCCTGCACAACACACCAGTCACTGTGTGTGCAGTGCAAGGGGAGGCTATATAGTGGTGTATCAGTGGTGTTGGTTGTTGGGCTGCCTTCTAAGGCTTCCTGACAGGCTGGCATTGCTGTTTACCCACTGCTCCGCAAACTGCTTTTTTAAAAGCAATCCAATCTCCCTTATCCTCTAGTCACTTTTGTCACAGCTGTGCCATCAAGCCTGTCACATAGCGCTCAGATATTCATTGGGCCTCACACAATCCAAAAGTGTCCAGTGTCCAAAAGTGTGTGCAGAGATTCAAAATCTCCCTTATCCTCTAGTCACTTTTGTCACAGCAGTGCCATCGAGCCTTTCACATAGCGCTCAGATATCAGTGGGCCTCACACAATCCAAAAGTGTCCAGTGTCCAAAAGTGTGTGCAGATATTCAAAATCTCCCTTATCCTCTAGTCACTTTTGTCACAGCAGTGCCATCGAGCCTGTCACATAGCGCTCAGATATCAGTGGGCCTCACACAATCCAAAAGTGTCCACTGTCCACAAGTGTGTGCAGAAATTCAAAATCTCCCTTATCCTCTAGTCACTTTTGTCACAGCTGTGCCATCGAGCCTGTCACATAGCGCTCAGATATCAGTGGGCCTCACACAATCCAAAAGTGTCCAGTGTCCAAAAGTGTGTGCAGATATTCAAAATCTCCCTTATCCTCTACTCACTTTTGTCACAGCAGTGCCATCGAGCCTGTCACATAGCGCTCAGATATCAGTGGGCCTCACACAATCCAAAAGTGTCCAGTGTCCAAAAGTGTGTGCAGATATTCAAAATCTCCCTTATCCTCTAGTCACTTTTGTCACAGCAGTGCCATCGAGCCTGTCACATAGCGCTCAGATATCAGTGGGCCTCACACAATCCAAAAGTGTCCAGTGTCCAAAAGTGTGTGCAGATATTCAAAATCTCCCTTATCCTCTAGTCACTTTTGTCACAGCAGTGCCATCGAGCCTGTCACATAGCGCTCAGATATCAGTGGGCCTCACACAATCCAAAAGTGTCCAGTGTCCAAAAGTGTGTGCAGATATTCAAAATCTCCCTTATCCTCTACTCACTTTTGTCACAGCAGTGCCATCGAGCCTGTCACATAGCGCTCAGATATCAGTGGGCCTCACACAATCCAAAAGTGTCCAGTGTCCAAAAGTGTGTGCAGATATTCAAAATCTCCCTTATCCTCTAGTCACTTTTGTCACAGCAGTGCCATCGAGCCTGTCACATAGCGCTCAGATATCAGTGGGCCTCACACAATCCAAAAGTGTCCAGTGTCCAAAAGTGTGTGCAGATATTCAAAATCTCCCTTATCCTCTAGTCACTTTTGTCACAGCAGTGCCATCGAGCCTGTCACATAGCGCTCAGATATCAGTGGGCCTCACACAATCCAAAAGTGTCCAGTGTCCAAAAGTGTGTGCAGAAATTCAAAATCTCCCTTATCCTCTAGTCACTTTTGTCACAGCTGTGCCATCGAGCCTGTCACATAGCGCTCAGATATCAGTGGGCCTCACACAATCCAAAAGTGTCCAGTGTCCAAAAGTGTGTGCAGATATTCAAAATCTCCCTTATCCTCTAGTCACTTTTGTCACAGCAGTGCCATCGAGCCTGTCACATAGCGCTCAGATATCAGTGGGCCTCACACAATCCAAAAGTGTCCAGTGTCCAAAAGTGTGTGCAGATATTCAAAATCTCCCTTATCCTCTAGTCACTTTTGTCACAGCAGTGCCATCGAGCCTGTCACATAGCGCTCAGATATCAGTGGGCCTCACACAATCCAAAAGTGTCCAGTGTCCAAAAGTGTGTGCAGATATTCAAAATCTCCCTTATCCTCTAGTCACTTTTGTCACAGCAGTGCCATCGAGCCTGTCACATAGCGCTCAGATATCAGTGGGCCTCACACAATCCAAAAGTGTCCAGTGTCCAAAAGTGTGTGCAGATATTCAAAATCTCCCTTATCCTCTAGTCACTTTTGTCACAGCAGTGCCATCGAGCCTGTCACATAGCGCTCAGATATCAGTGGGCCTCACACAATCCAAAAGTGTCCACTGTCCACAAGTGTGTCAAGAAATTCAAAATCTCCCCTGCCCTATAGACACCTTGTACCTTGTTTTACATTACTATATAGTTTGTTGGATTTTGTCTACATTTCTACCAAAAATGAGGAAGGCTGGTGGAAGAGGCCGTGGAATTGGGCGGGGGTTGGCAGCTGGTAATGATGGTGTTGGTGGTGGATCTGATGGTAGTGGCAAGAGCAAAATAGGACCGAATGCAGGAGGTGCTGACCCTGCGTCATCGTCTGGCTACATAATCCCTCGAACGCTTAGTTTTCTAGGAGTTGGCAAACCGCTTTTAAAGCCAGAGCATCAGGAAAAAGTTTTGTCTTACATTGCTGACATAGCCTCCAGCTCTATCGCCTCCTCTTCTTCAGTTGTAAAAAGTAAAAGCACTGAGTCGTCATTGGAGGCTCATGTTCATGAACCACACTTTTCCTTGTGTCCTTCACCCCAACCAAGATTGAAGGATGACGCAGGCCATACTACTGATTACTCCATGGAGCTGTTTTCACATACCATGCCTGGATTATCAAGTCAAATGGTGAATTACCCAGGCCAAGATGAATCTGACATGGAGTGCACTGATGCACAGCCGCTGATGGATGATTCTGCTGGTACATTCACTCAGAGCACTACATTGTCCTCGCAGTGTACAGAGCCAGATTCTGACCTTGATGAGACTCAGGTGCCCCTTCCCGCACACTATACCACCATACACGGTGACACAGAGGAAGGTGCACATGACATAGAAGAGGAGGTGATGGATGACCCAGTTGTTGACCCAGATTGGCATCCATTGGGGGAAGAGGGTGCTGCTTCCAATAGCTCAGATGAGGAGCATCCACAGCAGACATCGACATCGCAACAGCTGTTATCTGGCAGGCCCGGAGCACTCCAAAGACAGGTTCCAAACATCAAAAGAGTTGCTGGACAGCTTGTCCAAAGGGTCAAAAGATCACAGCGTGCTAGGCCGCAAAATGTCTGCCAAAGTAGGAAGAGTGCAGTGTGGCACTTTTTTGAACAAAATCCTCATGATCAGGCCAAGGTTATCTGTAAGAAGTGCGCAAAGACCTTTAGCCGAGGGAAAAATCTGAAAAATTTGAATACCAGTTGCATGCTTAGACATTTAACCAGCATGCACTTGCAAGCGTGGACACAACACCAAACCTCAAGTGCCACATGTGCAACTGATCACAACGAAGGTAGTCAGCAACGCTACATTGTTTCCCCCACTGTAAGCCCACCGGTTAGCACAGCAGCAAATGTTGAGGTGTCGTTGCAAGGCCACAGCAGTCAGGGAATCCCACTGTTATATCAACGAAAGACTGATTCTAGGCCATCAGAAAGAACACCAACTCCATCACCATCATCAACCCTCTCTCAGTCCACCCAGTCCACCGCTACTTCCACCATATGCAGCTCTCAAGTCCAGCTCACCCTCCCAGACACTATGAGTAGGTCAAGAAAGTACTCAGTCTCTCATCCGCGTACACTGGGTTTGAACGCCCACATTGCCAAACTAATCTCGTTTGAGATGATGCCCTTTCGGTTGGTGGAAAGCACAGCTTTCCGCGAACTCATGGCCTATGCAGTACCACGCTATGACCTACCCAGTCACCACTTCTTCTCTCGCAAAGCCATCCCAGCCCTCCACCATCATGTGAAAGACCGCATTGTCCATGCACTCAAGCAGTCAGTGAGCGGAAAGGTGCACCTCACTACTGATGCATGGTCCAGTCGGCATGGCCAGGGACGTTACGTGTCCATCACTGCGCACTGGGTTAATGTGGTGGATGCAGGGTCCACAGGGGACAGCGGTGGTGGGACAGTGCTGCCTAGCCCACGGTATAGGAAACAGTTGGCTGTAGGCGTTCCACCCTCCTCCTCCTCCTCCTCCAGAAGCGAAAGCTCGTCCACAGAGCGCAGTCGTACGAGCACTCCATCTGCAGCTGCCACTGTTGCACACGATGTGTCCCCCTATCGAGCAGCTAGTGGAAAGCGTCAGCAGGCTGTGTTGCAGATGATGTGTTTGGGCGACAGACATACCGCCGAGGTGCTGGCCGAGTACTTGAAGCGACAAACTGAGTCATGGCTGGGCAGTGTACATCTTGAGGCAGGCAAGGTAGTTAGTGATAACGGCCGTAATTTTGTGGCAGCCATAGCCCTTTCAAAACTCAGCCACATACCTTGCTTGGCTCACACCTTGAACCTGGTGGTGCAGTGCTTCCTCAAAAATTATCCGTAGTTAACAGCCCTGCTCCAGAAGGTGCGAAGACTGTGCGCGCAAATCCGCCGGTCGCCTGTACACTCCGTTCGTATGCAGAAGCTGCAGCGATTGCTCCACCTTCCCAACCACCGCCTCATTATTGACATTGCAACAAGGTGGAACTCCACCCTGCACATGGTGGAGCGGCTGTGCGAGCAGAGGCAGGCCATAATGCATTTGTGGGAGGATACACGGCCAGGCACTTTGAGAGCAGACATGGAGTTGACAGGTGTGCAGTGGTCGAAGCTGAAAGACCTCTGTAAAGTCCTTCAGTGTTTTGAGGAATGCACACGGCTGGTAAGCGCAGACGACGCCATCCTAAGCATGAGCATCCCACTTATGCGTCTGCTCATGCAAACTTTGACGCACCTTAAGGAGCAGGCGTCTGCAGCCAATGTTGATGAGGAGGAAGAGGAGGAGGGAATCCTTGATGACATTCAGCCATTGTCTGCTCAGGGACCTCTCCTGGACGAGGTGGAGGGAGAAGAGGAGGAGGAGGAGGATGATGGGGATGATTACTTAGGGGAGGAGGATGCATCTCGTGGGGCAAGTGAAAATGTTGGCGTGGCAAGGTCTGGTACAGGGTTTGTGCGTGACTGGAGGGATGTGGATTTGCCAGAAAGTGCTCCTCCACCCAGCACTCGCAGTGCATCATTGACTCCTGGAACATTGGCCCACATGTCAGATTATGCCTTGCGGATCCTAAAAAGGGACCCCCGCATTGCCAAAATGATGAACGATGACGACTACTGGTTGGCCAGCATCCTGGATCCACGCTATAAAGGCAAATTACAAAACATCATGCCACAGGAGAACCTTGACCTAATATTGGCTAATAAACAAGCAACTCTGGTAAATCGGTTGCTTGAGGCATTCCCAGCACACAGCAGCGGTGATGGTTCTCACACAAGCCGTACGGGCCGGGGGCAGCTTGGCAGAGTTGTTCGTGGTGCACACAGCAGAAGTGGCGTTGGAGACAGGGGTTTCATGACAATGTTGTGGACTGATTTTTCAAATACCGCTCACACAACTGGTATTACTGCATCGATGGAAAGTGACAGGAGACAGCAGTTGTCAACTATGGTAACAAACTACTTTTCCTCCCATATCGATGTTCTCCCACACAGGTCATTCCCCTTTGACTATTGGGCTGCTAAACTGGACACCTGGCCTGAATTGGCCCAATATGCCTTACAGGAGCTCGCTTGCCCAGCTGCAAGTGTGCTATCGGAAAGAGTCTTCAGTGCAGCTGGATCAATCCTGACAGAAAAAAGGACCGGTCTGTCAACCCAAAATGTGGATGATCTAACCTTCATTAAAATGAACCACGCATGGGTTTCCAAGGATTTTGTCCCACCTTCCCCTGATGACACATAGGGTGACAGAAAAATGGCTTGCTTTGGTCCACCTCTTCCTGGTACTTCACCTATTTCGCCTTTTGCATCAGCTGAATGTCCAACATCAACATATGCCACTTTCTAAAACTCCCTAACTGTGCTGCCTCCCCCCCCCATGGCTGGGGTCACCACCTACCGCACGACACCGTGCGAGTGCCGTTGCCCTGGACAGGTGGGTAGGCCGACTCTTGGGCGCGGGCACTGGCACAGGGTCCCTCATAGTGCAATCAAGTGTCTCTGACGGTGGTGGTGCACACCCGCCGTCAGACACACCGCTGTACTATGAGGGGCCCAGTGCCAGTACCGACGCCCACGAGTGGGCCCCCCTTGCTTGGGCAGGGCCCCAGCATTTGCAATCTTTACCTCTCCCTACTCCTCCGCTGTGTAATCTGGGCCGTCAAATCCATACTGTGCCTGACACCGTCTGAGCCTGCCTCCTGAGACATATATTTTGAATGTGTACGCTATCCATACATGTTATCCAGGGATACGGTACCCTTTCTAACCTTTGTGCAATCACGTGCAATCCATACTGGGCCTAACACCGTCTGAGCCTGCCTCCTGAGACATATATTTTGAATGTGTACTCTATCCATACATGTTATCCAGGGATACGGTACCCTTTCTAACCTTTGTGCAATCACGTGCAATCCATACTGGGCCTAACACCGTCTGAGCCTGCCTCATGCTGTATAGACATATATTTTGAATGTGTACGCTATCCATACATGTTATCCGGGGATACGGTACCCTTTCTAACCTTTGTGCAATCACGTGCAATCCATACTGGGCCTAACACCGTCTGAGCCTGCCTCCTGAGACATATATTTTGATTGTGTACGCTATCCATACATGTTATCCAGGGATACAGTACCCTTTCTAACCTTTGTGCAATCACGTGCAATCCATACTGGGCCTAACACCGTCTGAGCCTGCCTCCTGAGACATATATTTTGAATGTGTACGCTATCCATACATGTTATCCAGGGATACAGTACCCTTTCTAACCTTTGTACAATCACGTGCAATCCATACTGGGCCTAACACCGTCTGAGCCTGCCTCCTGAGACATATATTTTGAATGTGTACGCTAGCCATACATGTTATCCAGGGATACGGTACCCTTTCTAACCTTTGTGCAATCACGTGCAATCCATACTGGGCCTAACACCGTCTGAGCCTGCCTCATGCTGTATAGACATATATTTTGAATGTGTACGCTATCCATACATGTTATCCAGGGATACGGTACCCTTTCTAACCTTTGTGCAATCACGTGCAATCCATACTGGGCCTAACACCGTCTGAGCCTGCCTCATGCTGTATAGACATATATTTTGAATGTGTACGCTATCCATACATGTTATCCGGGGATACGGTACCTTTTCTAACCTTTGTGCAATCACGTGCAATCCATACTGGGCCTAACACCGTCTGAGCCTGCCTCCTGAGACATATATTTTGAATGTGTACGCTATCCATACATGTTATCCAGGGATACAGTACCCTTTCTAACCTTTGTGCAATCACGTGCAATCCATACTGGGCCTAACACCGTCTGAGCCTGCCTCCTGAGACATATATTTTGAATGTGTACGCTATCCATACATGTTATCCAGGGATACGGTACCCTTTCTAACCTTTGTGCAATCACGTGCAATCCATACTGGGCCTAACACCGTCTGAGCCTGCCTCCTGAGACATATATTTTGAATGTGTACGCTATCCATACATGTTATCCAGGGATACGGTACCCTTTCTAACCTTTGTGCAATCACGTGCAATCCATACTGGGCCTAACACCGTCTGAGCCTGCCTCATGCTGTATAGACATATATTTTGAATGTGTACGCTATCCATACATGTTATCCAGGGATACGGTACCCTTTCTAACCTTTGTGCAATCACGTGCAATCCATACTGGGCCTAACACCGTCTAAGCCTGCCTCATGCTGTATAGACATATATTTTGAATGTGTACGCTATCCATACAGTTGTGGCCAAAAGTATTGACACCCCTGCAATTGTGTCAGATAATACTCAGTTTCTTCCTGAAAATGATTGCAAACACAAATTCTTTGGTATTATTATCTTCATTTAATTTGTCTTAAATGAAAAAACACAAAAGAGAATGCAGCAAAAAGCAAAACATTGATCATTTCACACAAAACTCCAAAAATGGGCCAGACAAAAGTATTGGCACCCTCAGCCCTTTAGCCAAAATAACTGCGACCAACCGCTTCCAGTAACCATCAATGAGTTTCTTGCAATGCTCTGCTGGAATTTTAGACCATTCTTCTTTGGCAAACTGCTCCAGGTCCCTGATATTTGAAGGGTGCCTTCTCCAAACTGCCATTTTTAGATCTCTCCACAGGTGTTCTATGGGATTCAGGTCTGGACTCATTGCTGGCCACCTTAGAAGTCTCCAGTGCTTTCTCTCAAACCATTTTCTAGTGCTTTTTGAAGTGTGTTTTGGGTCATTGTCCTGCTGGAAGACCCATGACCTCTGAGGGAGACCCAGCTTTCTCACACTGGGCCCTACATTATGCTGCCAAATTTGTTGGTAGTCTTCAGTCTTCATAATGCCATGCACATGGTCAAGCAGTCCAGTGCCAGAGGCAGCAAATCAACCCCAAAACATCAGGGAACCTCCACCATGTTTGACTGTAGGGACCGTGTTTTTTTCTTTGAATGCCTCTTTTTTTCTCCTGTAAACTCTATGTTGATGCCTTTGCCCAAAAAGCTCTACTTTTGTCTCATCTGACCAGAGAACATTCTTCCAAAACGTTTTAGGCTTTTTCAGGTAAGTTTTGGCAAACTCCAGCCTGGCTTTTTTATGTCTCGGGGTAAGAAGTGGGGTCTTCCTGGGTCTCCTACCATACAGTCCCTTTTCATTCAGATGCCGACGGATAGTACGGGTTGACACTGTTGTACCCTTGGACTGCAGGGCAGCTTGAACTTGTTTGGATGTTAGTCGAGGTTCTTTATCCAACATCCGCACAATCTTGCGTTGAAATCTCTTGTCAATTTTTCTTTTCCGTCCACATCTAGGGAGGTTACCACAGTGCCATGGGCTTTAAACTTCTTGATGACACTGCGCACGGTAGACACAGGAACATTCAGGTCTTTGGAGATGGACTTGTAGCCTTGAGATTGCTCATACTTCCTCACAATTTAGTTTCTCAAGTCCTCAGACAGTTCTTTGGTCTTCTTTCTTTTCTCCATGCTCAATGTGGTACACACAAGGACACAGGACAGAGGTTGAGTCAACTTTAATCCATGTCAACTGGCTGCAAGCGTGATTTAATTATTGCCAACACCTGTTAGGTGCCACAGGTAAGTTACAGGTGCTGTTAATTACACAAATTAGAGAAGCATCACATGATTTTTCGAACAGTGGCAATACTTTTGTCCACCCTCTTTTTTATGTTAGGTGTGGAATTATATCCAATTTGGCTTTAGGACAATTCTTTTTGTGTTTTTTCATTTAAGACAAATTAAATGAAGATAATAATAACAAAGAATTTGTGTTTGCAATCTTTTTCAGGAAGAAACTGAGTATTATCTGGCAGAATGGCAGGGGTGTCAATACTTTTAGCCACAACTGTACATGTTATCCAGGGATACGGTACCCTTTCTAACCTTTGTGCAATCACGTGCAATCCATACTGAGCCTAACACCGTCTGAGCCTGCCTCATGCTGTATAGACATATATTTTGAATGTGTACGCTATCCATACATGTTATCCAGGGATACGGTACCCTTTCTAACCTTTGTGCAATCACGTGCAATCCATACTGGGCCTAACACCGTCTGAGCCTGCCTCATGCTGTATAGACATATATTTTGAATGTGTACGCTATCCATACATGTTATCCGGGGATACGGTACCCTTTCTAACCTTTGTGCAATCACGTGCAATCCATACTGGGCCTAACACCGTCTGAGCCTGCCTCCTGAGACATATATTTTGAATGTGTACGCTATCCATACATGTTATCCAGGGATACGGTACCCTTTCTAACCTTTGTGCAATCACGTGCAATCCATACTGGGCCTAACACCGTCTGAGCCTGCCTCATGCTGTATAGACATATATTTTGAATGTGTACGCTATCCATACATGTTATCCAGGGATACGGTACCCTTTCTAACCTTTGTGCAATCACGTGCAATCCATACTGGGCCTAACACCGTCTGAGCCTGCCTCATGCTGTATAGACATATATTTTGAATGTGTACGCTATCCATACATGTTATCCAGGGATACGGTACCCTTTCTAACCTTTGTGCAATCACGTGTAATCCATACTGGGCCTAACACCGTCTGAGCCTGCCTCATGCTGTATAGACATATATTTTGAATGTGTACGCTATCCATACATGTTATCCGGGGATACGGTACCCTTTCTAACCTTTGTGCAATCACGTGCAATCCATACTGGGCCTAACACCGTCTGAGCCTGCCTCCTGAGACATATATTTTGAATGCGTACGCTATCCATACATGTTATCCAGGGATACGGTACCCTTTCTAACCTTTGTGCAATCACGTGCAATCCATACTGGGCCTAACACCGTCTGAGCCTGCCTCATGCTGTATAGACATATATTTTGAATGTGTACGCTATCCATACATGTTATCCAGGGATACGGTACCCTTTCTAACCTTTGTGCAATCACGTGCAATCCATACTGGGCCTAACACCGTCTGAGCCTGCCTCATGCCGTATAGACATATATTTTGAATGTGTACGCTATCCATACATGTTATCCGGGGATACGGTACCCTTTCTAACCTTTGTGCAATCACGTGCAATCCATACTGGGCCTAACACCGTCTGAGCCTGCCTCCTGAGACATATATTTTGAATGTGTACGCTATCCATACATGTTATCCAGGGATACGGTACCCTTTCTAACCTTTGTGCAATCACGTGCAATCCATACTGGGCCTAACACCGTCTGAGCCTGCCTCATGCTGTATAGACATATATTTTGAATGTGTACGCTATCCATACATGTTATCCAGGGATACGGTACCCTTTCTAACCTTTGTGCAATCACGTGCAATCCATACTGGGCCTAACACCGTCTGAGCCTGCCTCATGCTGTATAGACATATATTTTGAATGTGTACGCTATCCATACATGTTATCCGGGGATACGGTACCTTTTCTAACCTTTGTGCAATCACGTGCAATCCATACTGGGCCTAACACCGTCTGAGCCTGCCTCCTGAGACATATATTTTGAATGTGTACGCTATCCATACATGTTATCTGGGGATACGGTACCCTTTCTCACCTTTGTGCAATCACGTGTAATCCATACTGGGCGTGAGAACGGCTGGCGAGCTGTTAAGCAAGCTACAGCACCTGTCCAGACAAGTACAGGGATTCCCTAGCGAGGAGACTTATTTGATTGTTTTCAATGTTGGGACAGCAATTTTTGGGGAGCACTATACTCTGGAGAATGATAGATGGGGCCCACCATACACTGGAACATTCCAAAGGTGGACATCAGACACTGGAGCAGCATTTACAGGGCCCATTATACACTAGAGCATTAGAAATGGGGCCCATTATGTTTGGAGCATTATTTGGGCCCATAAGACAGTGGAGCTTCATCCATGGGGACCAACATATACTGTAGCATTATGTGGAGCTCATCATATACTGTTTCAAACATTATATGGGACCAATGATTCTGTATGGAGAAATAGATGGGCCTCGTCATGAGATGTAAAAAGTGAGGTATTTTTCATTGTACTATACCGCTATTTCTCTGCCGTATCGGAGCATGATGAGTTGTGGTATGTGTTAAAGGGGCGCTCTTTCGCCCAGGGCACATGAAAACCTGGAGCCAGCCCTCCCCCCCCACAGTTTGTAGCCAAATAACCCCCATTTTTCAGTGAGTAACTTGTATTATGAAGTTAATTAAGGTTGACAAGCTTAAGAAAGAAGAATTGATGCTTTTGGCATTCAAATGGGCACTGTAGGTGTGTTTCCTGTCCTCCTCTCACTGCCGACTTTTATTCCCCATTGACTTACATTGGGTTTCGTGTTTCGGGACGACCCCGACTTTTCCCTATAATCGGACGATCTTGCTCGACCCGACTTTTGGAAAAGTCGGGTTTCACGAAACGAAATGCGACCCTAAAAAACCAAAAGTCGCTCAACTCTATTGAGCACTTAAGAAGAATTGTACTGGAGTACTGTACATGCTGATTATTTTCTAATCATCAGAAAATGTATGTGTGGTTCCCCCCGTCCTGTCCAGCTCTGTGTGGCTCCCCCTGTGGTATGCATGGCTCCCCTGTCCCATCCTTGTATACATGGCTGTGCTCCCACCCTCCCATCCTGTATACATGGCTCTGCTCCCTCCCTCCCATCCTGTATACATGGCTCCGCTCCCACCCTCCCATCCTGTATACATGGCTCTGCTCCCACCCTCCCATCCTGTATACATGGCTCCGCTCCCACTCTCCCTCCCTTGTATATATGGCTCTGCTCCCACTCTCCCTCCCTTGTATATATGGCTCTGCTCCCACTCTCCCTCCCTTGTATATATGGCTCTGCTCCAACTCTCCCTCCCTTGTATATATGGCTCTGCTCCCACTCTCCCTCCCTTGTATATATGGCTCCGCTCCCACTCTCCCTCCCTTGTATATATGGCTCCGCTCCCACTCTCCCTCCCTTGTATATATGGCTCCGCTCCCACTCTTCCTCCCTTGTATATATGGCTCCGCTCCCACTCTCCCTCCCTTGTATATATGGCTCCGCTCCCACTCTACCTCCCTTGTATATATGGCTCCGCTCCCACTCTCCCTCCCTTGTATATATGGCTCCGCTCCCACTCTCCCTCCCTTGTATATATGGCTCCGCTCCCACTCTCCCTCCCTTGTATTTATGGCTCCGCTCCCACTCTCCCTCCCTTATATATATGGCTCCGCTCCCACTCTCCCTCCCCTGTATATATGGCTCCACTCCCACTCTCCCTCCCCTGTATATATGGCTCCGCTCCCACTCTCCCTCCCTTGTATATATGGCTCCGCTCCCACTCTCCCTCTCCTGTATATATGGCTCCACTCCCACTCTCCCTCCATTGTATATATGGCTCTGCTCCCACTCTCCCTCCCTTGTATATATGGCTCCGCTCCCACTCTCCCTCCCTTGTATATATGGCTCTGCTCCCACTCTCCCTCCCTTGTATATATGGCTCCGCTCCCACTCTCCCTCCCCTGTATATATGGCTCCGCTCCCACTCTCCCTCCCTTGTATATATGGCTCTGCTCCCACTCTCCCTCCCTTGTATATATGGCTCTGCTCCCACTCTCCCGGCCTCCCTTGTATATATGGCTCTGCTCCCACTCTCCCTCCCTTGTATATATGGCTCCGCTCCCACTCTCCCTCCCTTGTATATATGGCTCCGCTCCCACTCTCCCTCCCTTGTATATATGGCTCTGCTCCCACTCTCCCTCCCTTGTATATATGGCTCCGCTCCCACTCTCCCTCCCATGTATTTATGGCTCTGCTCCCACTCTCCCGGCCTCCCTTCTATATATGGCTCCGCTCCCACTCTCCCGGCCTCCCTTGTATACATGGCTCTGCTCCCACTCTCCCAGAGTCCCTTGTATATATGGCTCTGCTCCCACTCTCCCTGCCTTGTATATATGGCTCCGCTCCCACTCTCCCTCCCTTGTATATATGGCTCCGCTCCCACTCTCCCTCCCCTGTATATATGGCTCTGCTCCCACTCTCCCTCCCTTGTATATATGGCTCCGCTCGGCTCCCCCATCCTCCCCCATCATACTTACCCTCACATCGCTGACCTTCCTTCCGCTGAACTTCCCTCCCTGCATCTCGCGGCGCTTCAACTTCTTCCTGTGCGGAGCGGTCACGTGCTACCGCTCATTAAGGTTTATGAATATGGACGCCACGCCTATGGGAGATGAGTGGCGTCCATATTCATGACCTTAAATGAGCGGTACACTTGACCGCTCAGCGCTGGATGAAGCCGCCGACAGGGACCGGTGAGTATGAGCTGCTGCACCGCCGCCGGCTCCCCTTGTGTCCGCGGACCGGCAAGGGCACTGCAACGGCCCGGTGCTGGGCCGCGGAACGGTGGTTGGGGACCCCTGCCCTAGAGGACTCAGATTAAAAAAATTGCCGACAACTAGTTTCAATGCTGAATTTATGGAGAGCTGGAATCAAATATTAACAAACTGCTCTTTGAATTTAATGAGACTGATCATTAAGCAGGAAGAAAAAAGGCTTATGGAAATCCAGAAAGAAATTGAGGAGATGCAAAAAGCTATGGAGAAACATAAAACCCTGCCACAATATGACCAATCACTTAAAAACATAAAAGAAAATCTCTCTGCTCTAGAGGAAGATATCATGAGCCGGAAAAAGAGAAAATTTTCCAGAGATTTAAAAGATTATGTAAGCGGTAAAACATATGAATGGGGCCAATGAGAGAAAACACCGCGCAGACCCAAATCTATTTTAAAACATAGCCAGACTCATAGCACCCCAACCAGAAAATCGCATGTTGCTTTTTCCATCTCATCGGACCCTGATTCATTTGACTCCAGTTGCAGTACTTCTGATTTCTCCTTTGGTAACAGTGCCAATAGAAATAAAAATAATTTTTTGGGTCATTCAAAAAACGTAGGAGGCGCGCCGGTAGGAAACACCGGAGAAGCGCAAGGAGCAATCACCAGGCACAGGAAGAAAAAAAAGAAGAATTAAATATGCTGAATTTATCTTCACGGACTCTTACACAAGATCATCTGGACATTCTGGCTTTGGGATTAAATTATGCACCTGATCAAAATTTAATGCCCTACTCCCATCTAAGACTTGAGGGCACAACAGCAGCTTGGATAGTGAGCCAGGACTCAAGAGAGAGGAGTCCCCGAGAAAGGCTACAGCTGTCTGCTGTGCAAGTAAGATTCTTGGGAACATCTGACAGGAGGAACTTCAGTGTAACTCAGTACTTGGAGTACTTCATTCAAACAAGCGCTAGGAAGGAGATTGCACAGCACATCTGCTGAGAGAGAATCCCTGAATTGCTTCCAGGCTAGCCTGCTCCGTTACCATCTGTAATCAGGACCCTGGACTGCAGTTATCAAGAAAAGGTACAGAAATTGCACCCTGCTGTGTCTTGTCTGCTTCCTACCCTTACGGCACTGCTACATCCCCGTGCCAACCACTTCTACACTGCCCTGGGACTACAGCTTCACCTGTGGGGAGCTTTTACACCTTTGCTGCACCCTACCATCATTCCCAGTGGATCTGCATGCAGCGTCGGCTTAACATCTCACTTGCCGAGCACCACAGATGGCGTCACGAACTGTTCATTTAAACCATTACATTCCCCCATTACTTGGGCGCCCAGGGCCACGGTCCGGGTCACCACTGCTGTGACACATCCCACTGACACCGGCCCGATACCGAGTACCCCACAGCCCTGGGAGGGCAACCCACTGCCACTTTGATGTCGCCCTTTTTCTGTAACTTTGGGTTTCATCCTTGATTTTCTTCAGGGCAGGTGGAATCTTTGACCTGCCCAAGTGTGGATACTGTGGTAGAGAGAATGCAGCAGATTTCGGACAAGTGGTGGATAAGTTGTCCCATTCTCAGGAAAAAGCCCAAAGGTTTTCCAACCGGCATAGGACCATTGGTCCCCGGTTTAAAGTGGGTGATATGGTTTGGTTGTCTTCAAAGAATATTTCTATGAAGGTTGCGTCTCCAAAATTCAAGCCAAGATTCATTGGACCTTATAAGATTTTGGAGACCCTTAATCCTGTTTCTTTCCGATTGGCTCTTCCAGTTACGTTTAAGATCCATAACGAGTTTCCTAAATCTTTGTGAAAGAGGTTTGTGGAGCCAGTAGTTCCTACGGCCGCGCCTCCTGATCCTGTATTGGTTAAAGGCAATTTGGAATATGAGGTAGAGAAAATATTGGATTCTCGTTTGGCTAGACGGAGACTCCAGTACTTTTTTCAATGGAAGGGTTATGGCCAGGAGGATAATTCTTGGGTCTCTGCTTCTGACATTCATGCTGAAAGATTGGTTTGTGCTTTTCACCGGGCCCATCCTGATTGGCCTGGTGGCATGGATGAGGGTTCGGTGACCCCTCCTCAAGGGGGGGTACTGTTGTGAATTCGCTTTCTGGCCTCCCTCTGGTTATTACTGAAGGTAGTGGAGCTGGTCAGCTTGACAGAGGGGTTGCGAGTTCTCTTTCTTGGCTCCCTCTGGTGGTTACTGGAGGTAATGGAGCTGATCTGATTAACAGAGGCTTGCCACCTGATAATGAGGATGACGATTGGAGATCTGGGGTTTCAGATTGGGATTTAAGACAGCCGACTCCCTCTATCCCTGCTGGTGATTTTCTTATGCCTCCAGAGGTCTGATGTTTCCAGCTTAGTCCCTGCATGTTCAGCTAAGTGTTCATTTGCTATTCTGTTTGCATTTGATCTGGTTTTGTCTATCTCAGTTTTGTGTGGGTCAGCAAGCTCCGGCTGGGGCTGTGCTGAATCACCGTCCATATGTTACTGCTTGTGCCAGTTTGTTTTTGTCCCTTATTAGATTGGCCTCTTTTTGCTCTGCTTTCAGAATATACCAGAGTGCTGATATAGTGGGTGAAGTCGTGCGACTTCAGTGTTTTTTGCATCAGACGTGTTGGACTTTTTGCAGGGTTTTTTGCGTGATTGCAGACAGCGTCTTTCCTTTCCTGTCCTGTCTAGTCAGTGTGGGCCCCATCATTTGCTCAGTCTATTTTCCTGCCTGCGTTTGTGTTTTCACCTTGTCTCACTGACAATATATGCTTGGGGGTTATCTATTCCTTTGGGGTCTGCTCTGGGGCAGTTTAGATTTTCCCTTTCTTGCTTTAGGCTTAGTTAGCTCTCTGGCTGTGCCGAGGCATCTAGGATCATCGTAGGTATGCTCCACGACTACTGCTAGTTGTGTGGATAGGATCAGGGGTCTGCAATCCGCTTAGTTACCAACCTCTCTGGTTTTCTGTGACTTAACTTGGGCTGGCTCTCCTCTTCCGTGACCCATTCATAACAGGCGTCCAGGCATTTTTTGTTGGCGTACATCTTCATTCTGCTACTAGCTTTTTCAAGTACCTCTTTAGTCTCCTCCCAAATTTTAGAGAATTCCAAGGACAGGGAGTCCGCTGCCGATACACCCGAGGCAGGGGAAACGGGAAGAGGGATGCCAGGATGCTTCCCAAAGACCACAAAAAAAGGGAGACTTGGAAGAGGATTTGCTGGGGTGATTGTTGTAGGCAAACTCATCCCATAGGAGAAGAGAGACCCAGTCATTCTGGTGAGCATTGGAGAAGTGCCAAAGGTAGGATTTTAGAGCTTGATTGACTCGTTCCACTTGACCGTTGGACTGCGGATGATAGGCTGAGGAGAAGTCCAAGGTCACCTTCATTAGTCCGCAGAGGGCTCTCCAGAAATGTGAGGTGAACTGGACCCCTTGGTCAGACACGATATGCTCTGGGAAGCTGTGAAGTCGGAAAATATGGTGCAAGAAAATCTTTGTGAGCTCGGGGGCAGAAGGCAGTCCAGGCAATGGAACGAAGTGGGTCATCTTGGAAAACTAGTCCACGACCACCAAGATAATGGTACAGCTTGAGGAAAGAGGTAAATCAGTGATGAAGTCCATAGCAATATGGCTCCAAGAAACTGAAGGCACAGGCAGCGGATGCAGGAGTCGAGAAGGTAGCTGCCTGGGGATCTTGTTTCTGGCACAGGATGAGCTGGAGGCAGTGAATTCCAAGACATCTTGGCGAAGCGATGGCCAACAATAATGGCGGGAGATAAGAGAGAGAGTCTTCTTGACTCCAGAATGTCCGGCAATCTTGGAGGAATGTTCTCAACGCAAGACTCTCACCCTGTCACGATCCAACACAAAGGTTTTGCCAGGTGGTGGCGTTACTAAGTTTAGAGGGGCCACGATGACGATCCTAGATGGGTCTATGATATATGCTGGCCTCTCCTCTACATCTACTGGCTGGAACGACCTTGATAGGGCATCAGCTTTGATGTTCTTATTACCAGGTCGGAAGTGGAGTTCACAGTCAAAACATCCAAAGAACAAAGACCACCTGGCCTGCCGAGGGTTGAGTCTTTGGGCTGACTGAACGTAGGCCAAATTCTTGTGGTCCGTAAATATGATAAAAGGATGAACGGCCCCCTCATGAAGGTAACGCCATTCCTCTAAAGCAAGTTTTATTGCCAGGAGTTCTCTGTCCCCAATGGAATAATTGCATTCGGGGGAGGAGAAGGCTTTAGAGAAGAATCCACAGGTGACCAACCGAACAGAGGCTGATTTTTGCAAGAGGACTGTTCCTGCTCCAACAGATGATGCGTCGACCTCGAGGATAAATGGCCTATTGGCGCCCAGTCGGTGGAGTACAGGGACCGTAGCAAATTCTCACTTCAGAGTCTGGAAGGTGTTCTCAGCCTCCGAGGACCAGTGATTGGGGTTGACCCCCTTGCGAACAAGGGCAGAAATAGGTTTGGTCAAGGAGGAGAAATGAGTGATAAATTGACTATAATAATTGGCAAAGGCGAGAAAATGTTGCATTGCCTTTATTCCAAGGGGACGTGGCTAGTTGAGGACAGCGGATACTTTCTCGGGATCTATCTTTAAGCTGGACTTCGAGACAATATATCCTCGAAAAGGCAAAGAGGACTGCTCGATAGCGCACTTCTCCAACTTAGAGAAAAGATGATTCTCTCTTAGACGTGGTAAATCCTGACGAACATCTCGTCGATGGGCTGATAGATCCGGGGAAAAGACAAGGATGTCATCTAGGTAGACCATGACACTGGAGTAGAGGAGATCCCGAAAGATGTCATTTACAAATTCTTGGAATACCGCAGGAGCATTGCAGAGGCCAAACGGCATAACTAATTAGTAATTACTTATAGTGACCATCACTTGTGTTGAATGCGGTCTTCCACTCATCCCCAGCGTGAATTCGGACCAGGTTGTAGGCTCCTCGAAGGTCAAGTTTGGTAAATATTCGCGCTCCCCTCAGGCGGTCAAAGCGCTCTGGGATAAGTGGCAATGGGCATTTGTTCTTCACCGTAATGTTGTTCAGGCCTCTGTAGTCGATACATGGACGAAGGAAGCCATCCTTCTTCTTTACGAAGAAGAAGCCTGCGCTAGCAGGAGAAGAAGATTTCCAAATGAAGCCTCTAGCAAGATTTTCCTGAACATACTCCAACATGGCTTGAGTCTCTGAGGGCGAGAGAGATTCTTCCCCTAGGAGGATCGGCACCAGGGACGAGGTCAATAGGGCAGTCGTAGGGTCGGTGCGGAGGAAGGTTCTCTGCCTCCTTCTTGTCATAGACATCCGAGAAACAACTGTAAACGGAGGGCAATCCAGAGGGAACAGTAAGGGAATGGGGAACAGTTACGGGGCACAACGGCAGCAGACACCGTGCCCAGCAGGACTCCCCCCAGTGAAAAATATTTCCATTATGCCAGTCCAAGGTGGGCTCGTGAGTCCACAACCAAGGAAGCCTGAGCAGGAGCGGATGAGAGAGGCCAGCTAAAACATAAAATACAATTCTCTCCTTGTGCAGGGACCCTACCTGGAGCTCCACCTCCTGTGTAACCTGAGTAATGGTCTCCTGCGAGGGTTTGCCATCCATGGATGCGAGGATCCGAGGATTTTCCAAGGTCCTCACAGGGACTGAAAATTTAATAACCTCCTCAAGCCTTATAAAATTTCTTGCTGCTCCCGAATCTACATAGGCTGCTACAGAAAAATGTTTATCACTGAGATGCAGCAAGTCAGACAGAGTGAGGGGTTGAGAGGTATCACATACACCTAGGGAGGCCTCTCTTACCTGACCTAGGCAGAGGAGTTTTCCAGACGTTCAGGACAGGCTCGGAGCAGATGGGTGGTACTCCTGCAATAGAAGCAAAGACCTTGGGTGCGTCTCTCCTTACGACATTGCTCATATAATTTTAGCTGATCCACTTGCATCGGCTCAGGCACAGAGGCAGAAGTGGACGTCCCGGGTTGAGGACTGGGTGGTCTACGAGTGGACAGGGAAGGCCAAGGAAGCCTTTTCTCATGGGCAGGTGAAGACCACCCCCTATACAGGGAGTGTTAGGGGCAGGCCCAAGGGGGTTGGAACCACAACGGCCAGATCCAAAGGGGCAACTTAGGGGAACACAGGTAATATAGAGTGGAAGGCCGGGGTGCGGACGAAGAATGGAGGTACCAGGAGCAGAGGAGTATGGGAGGCAGGATGGACCAGGAGGAACTGGGGCTAGCAGGGGCTTGTTGCTGCAAGAGAGGGAGAACAAGTTGAGAGTTGCACAAAGAGATGGCAGTACGACTAAGAGAGCATACAGAGACGGGCACAGGACAGACAGGTATGGCTAGGGACACAAAGCAGGAAAGCAGAAGTACAGAGCAAGCAGGTATGGCAGAGACACAGAGCTGGCAGGTACGGCAAAGACACGGGGCATTAGATAAAAAGGCATCTTACCAGTGCCGACGCCGAGCTAAAATACCTGGTGGGCGCCGCCATGATGGGGCGGGACCACTGGGTCATGACCTCCCAGGAAGCCCAGCGGCGAGCGAAGCATGACCGCACATGCGCAAGCTGCAGATGCACCGTGACCCCAAGCAGACAGGCGGGGAGCGGTGTGGAACCAAGTCAGGGACGCGCTGGGGGCGGAGACGGATGGGTGAGGGCGCAACACCATGACAATTACCATCCAAATCCAGAGTTTTAGTTTTACTGAATCCTGAGTTGTCATGATCCAAGGTGGATCTGACAAGTAAATTGACAAAGTGAACTTTTTTCCTTTGGCTTGGTGCCAAAGTGGGTTGATTGCCCCCCCGGTGTCCAATAGAATTATTACATGAGGTGTCGTTTGTACTAAGTTGCCCCGGTGGTGGTGAGTGGTATTACACTTTAGTTTTAATGTGCACATATTGCAAATCAGGTGTGAGGCTCTATAAAAGAGTTTCAGGTGTGTTTGATGATCGTGGGTGATATTGATAGTTCCTCATTTGGGAAGCAAGCCTGGGTGATGAAGGAGCTGAATGAGAGTCCTGGGCAGCCCAGCCAGAGGGGTTGAGTCAGCTATGGTGCCTGCAGGGAGTGCTGGCATGGGTTGGTGGAGTCCAACGATGGGGTCTGCAGGAAGGGCTGGCATGGCATGGTGGAGTCGCAGTTTATGGTGTCAGCAGGAAGTGCTTACATGGCTTGGTGGAGTGTTGACTATGGTGAGAGTTGCACTCAGCATGCTGGACTTATTGGCAGAAAAGTTGGACTCAAGCATGCTGGACTTTTTGGCAGAAGCTGGACTCATCTTTGGGACTCTGTTTACTGGGCAGCTGCAACTGGTGGTGGACTCTGCTCCAAGGCTGCACTATGGTGATGGATCCGGTTATGGTGATGGATCTGGGTGGAGGAGAAGATGCACGCAGGTGGTGGGCTCTGTTGCTAGGAGCGTACGCAACAGAGCAAAGCTAAGTGGTG
This sequence comes from Dendrobates tinctorius, assembly GCF_039654945.1. Classification (NCBI taxonomy): domain Eukaryota; kingdom Metazoa; phylum Chordata; class Amphibia; order Anura; family Dendrobatidae; genus Dendrobates; species Dendrobates tinctorius. The sequence continues at coordinate 1,403,770 of NW_027361808.1, read as the reverse complement.
TTACCCCTGTATTGTCATTTTCCCTTATGTGTGTTTAGTGCAGTGGTGGGATTAGTTTCCGCACCGACCAATTCCCTAGTGAGGGTTTAGGTGCAGGGCGAGTCAGGGTTTGCGGTATGCCTGCGTCACCCGGTGCGGAACCGGCATAGGGAACGTTAGGAGTGCAGGGACACTGGCTCAGGGGAGTACAGGAGGTCTCCACGTCCCTATTCCCTATCTCAGGGCCCACCATTGTTATTGTTACCCAGGTTTCCCCTTTATTATTTAAATTCACCTTACTGGGGGCAGGGTTTCCAGACTGCTGTATATATAACGTGTATTACCTAAATTCGCCAGTTGGAGGCGGTGTATCCAGCTGCATGTTTTATTATTTAAATTCGCCCTACTGGAGGTGGTGTATCCAGGGTCACGCGTGTCTTGGGTTCGCCTTGCGGTACCCGCTGCGTCCAGACACACGTGACCGTGACATGAGTGTTTATCACTCCTTGTCTTTTGGACATATAGAACTTTTATGGATTCTTTACTAATTTTTTATCTTATTATATTACTAATTGATATGTCTACAATATTTTGGATATATATATATATATATATTTATATATATATATATATATATATATATATATATACACATATATTTTATGTGTATGGTATCTATATTTTTATCTATTACGCCCTCTCGTTTTGGTTACTCTGCAATAATTATGTATTCCAGGGTATTAGACCTGGCAGTGTTATTTCACGTATGTGAAAATTGTCTTAGTTTTAACAGTGATTTTGTTCAGCATTTCATCAGATTTTCATCAGCGTTTGGTCTAAGCTTTTTTTATATGTGGAAAAAAGTTTTTCTCTCTTCCCGTATCTAGCAGTTCATGAAAAGCGAACAGCACTGGGTAGGTATCTGAGTGCTGTCTGATTTTTTTTCCCTGACTTATAGAATAGTAATGGCAACTTGAATAAACATTGGACAGGTTTTCCCAATTTTACATGGACCATTTAGTCAGCAAAATATGGACATGTGAACAGTCCCATGGACTTCACTGGGAATTATTTCTATCTGTGGAAAACATGAGTAGAATTAGTATGCAAAAAATTGACATCGGAATCACTCATTACCCTGACAGGACAGCTCCATCTCACAGTCTTCAAAATGCCATAGACGCTATTTACTGTAGCATTTAGAGGCTTAAAAAACTAAGGACGCTGCAGGCACCAGATTTGCACCAGGCTATTACTGCAGGAGCTTGACTGTCAGGTAAGCTGATTCCCCAAGGTGATCACACCGTGCACAGCTCCTGTGCCTACACAGTCACCAGAACATACAATTTGTCCATTTGTAGGAATTGCTTCCCAAATAACATGTAATATTACATCTTTTGTCAGGAAGGGGTTAAAAACTATAAAAAGAAACACATGGTATATATGGAACACATAAACTATGTAATGGCTTCCATAAGTGTTTTTGTTTAATAGTAACAATGTATGTCATAGGCTATTCATCACTTTGTTATTTACAATCAATATTTTAATGCCTGTTGAATGCTAACCCATCTTATAAATTGCTGTAGCTAACACATTTGGCATCCATGCATTTTCCACACTTTCCTACCACTCTTTCATTTGTAGAATAAATACCGAACTCTAAAAGCAAGTCATTTAGCAGTCCATCTAATAAATAAAATACCTATACTGTCATTACTTACCTACTTAAATTTGTGCTTTATCCAGATACCACAGTATAAATATTTTTCTTTTAAATCTGTGTAAGTAGCAAATGAACAAATACATAGCATAAACATTTGCCTGCTAAAATGTGCGGCACTGGAGAACTGAAGCCCTTTGGTTTCAGGGAAAAAAAACACACACTTAAATCATTCCTTAAAGCCAAGGCAAACTAGTTTGTAAACAAAGTTATGCTTTGGGACATTGATTTAGAAACTCTACTGTACAATGCAGGTGTACAACGTCTGCAATCACATGAAAACATGAGTAATGCTATCTAAATAAACTTTCCTACACCAGGGTTTCCATTGCCCTAGTTGACAGTGTATTTGGTTGTAGGAATAAATTATTGAAAGTGAAAAATCATCAATATTTGAAATTCTGAAGTTTGGACAGGTTTTTAAATGTAATTCTTAAAAAGTAGCTGTTTTAATTATAGCTCACAAGTCTGTCTATAGCTGCTCCCTACTGTTCCCTTTCTCACCTCTACATAGAACACTGGTGTTTAGTTATTAAATATGGGTCCCCCTGCATTTAATAACCAGCAAAGGCTAGGCAGACAGGTGTGGGCTGATATTAATAGCTTAGGAAGTGGTCATGGATTTTTACCCATCCCAGACTAAAAACATCAGCTCTCAGCCGCCCTCGAAATGGCGCATACATAAGATGCACCAAATCTGGCACTTAGCCTTGCTCTTCCCACTTGCCCTGTAGCGGTGGCAAGTGGGGTGAAATCTGGGGAGTTTGTCACCTTTGTATTGTCAAGTGACATCAAGCCCTAGGTTAATAATGGAAAGGCAACTATAACATGCCCCCATTACTAACCCCATAGTCATATTGTATAAAAAAACACACACCCAGCATAAAGTCCTTTAATTGAAAAATGACACAGACTCCTTTAATGAAGCTAAATTAAACCATACTCATGTCATCACCCATTCCATTGAAGCCATAAAAAACAACCATATCCCTCACCTGTTCTTCGTTCTGTCCCATACCATAATCCATGTCTGGGGATAAGTAGTTTTTGACCTGAATGCCAAGATGCGACAGTGCAAGCTGAGAACCACTGGAGAATGAGCAGCTTCAGTGACTAGCGGTGACATCATTGAGGTTACTGCAGGTCACTGACGCTGTGTTAAAAGTCAGGTTCCTGCCCCTGTTCAACGAACATCGGGACATTCGCTGATCTGAACTGAACCTTGAAAGCTGGTGCAGGGGTTGTTCAGTACAACTGACGTTATTATTACCAACTTAATGTCTGCAGATGTGGGATATGGTTACTTGCGTTTTGGTACTTTGTGTCTCACATAATCTCAAAAGCTGACTAAAGTGGAGAGAGATGTCAAAGCACTAATGTAAAGTCATATCATTAAAGGTTAATGGCCCACATGTAAGATTAGTCCAAAGCTGCAAAGGTAAAGAATATTTTTTTTATTAGTAATAGTATTAATTATTTTTTATTTTACTGAGAGATAGCAGCTTGCTCTGATGAACCAATGGTTCAACAGTTTATTGGAGACATTCTTTGGAGCATTATGTAATGTTCTGATTAATGTTTCCACCTTACAACTTTCATATAGTGTTTGCTTATTATTTTATTTATTCTACATAATAAATATGACTATCTAGAATAAGACTACTTAAAACAGGGTAAGATAATGTAACAAGGTGCCCGAGTTAAAGGCACTCTGAGCAAATGGGCAGCGAGCACCCCCGGCCCCTTGTACATAAGTAGACAGGACTGACACAGCTTCTTCTGATGTGTTACCTTACTTTTTGAGCCACTGTAGTCGGGCAATCAAAATCCAGGGTCACCACTGTGATCCAACAGGGATAACTTTATTTTATGTTTTGAAATAGTATTGAAGTAGAAAATAGTAGAAAAGAAGATACAACACTGGCTTCCTGATCTCTTCCTGATCTCTCTCTGACACTATCCATAGCCGTACCCACAACGGCAATGGTAGCCAAGATCAGGCAATCAGTCCACTCGCTGGAATCTGGACGCTTATAGTCCCTTCAGCTGGAATCCATCCGAAGTACTTTGGCCCATGTTGTGGTCCTTTAGTCTTTAATCCTTATTCCTTAGTCCAGGGCAACAGACTTCCTCCCTCCTGGGAGTCTGGCAATGCTCCGTTTTGTCCTTTGACCCAGGACAGCAGATCCTCTCCCTCCTGGGAGTCTTGCAATGCCCCAGCTGCAGTCACACATCTGCTCAGGGCTAACGTGCCCGAGTTTCTGACTTGGAGCAGCAGCAGCTTCCTGCCGCCTTTTCTGAGCTGGCCCAGTCCATAACATTAACTCACTACTCTCCCTAACTCTAACAACAGCAATACAGAACACAGTGAATATCATAGCACAGGCAATTTAATGGACATTTACACAATAAAACAATATGAATAGAACACATCGAGGTATGTAAGTAAAATGCAAATGTATGGCATTTAGAGTGGAATACACAGTGAGAACATACATGAGACATATTTTACACAAAATGCACGGGAAGGAGAAAGGGAGCACTGAGGTCCTCCGTTAACTCCTTACAATAACATCCAATCCATGGGATGTTTATTGCCCGCAATATCCTTATCTCCAGCCTCTGGGCAGATTCCTGGAGACCGCAGTGCTCGGGTCAGCCACTGACAAAACACCAGCAGTTAGCCCTTTAATTGCTACTGTCACTGCAGGCACGCACACACAGCACTCACTATATAATGCTGCAGCCCTTGCAATGAAGGATTACTTTCTGACACATGCCACCGTCGGGTCATTCTTTGTGGGCTCTGCGCTACAGTCCCAATGACAATGACGACAACAGCAGTGGCAGCCCCAGCCCCTTCTCTGATATATATGCCCACAGTGTCTCCTGTGGTGTTTATGCCCAATCCTTTCTGTGATGTATATATCCCCAACCTCTCCTGTAATGTATGTAATGTATATGATCCACAGACTTCTGTGATGTATATATCCCCACCCCTCCTGTGAGGTATGTGTCTCCAGTCCATCATTTGATACTTATGCACCCAGAATCTCATTTGATCTATATGCACCAAGCCCCTCCTGTGATGTATATGGCCCTAATGTATCCTGCAGTGTATATATGCCCCAGTGTCTCATGTGATGTGTATGCAGCAGTCCCTCCTGTGATATACTGTATATCCCACAGGATCTCCTGTGATGTATATGCCCCCAATATTCCTGCAATAAAGCCCTTACTGAGAGCTGGAAAAGCCAGGAGGACACTGTAGACAATTCTCCTATTGAAGCTGAAGCTGAAATTTATTCAGAGATATTTGTAGGTCTCCAGACAAGCAAAACAATGCTGGGATGTTTGGTGGTGGTCTGGCCTGGTGGTGGCCTGGCCTGGTGATGGACTGTTGATGGTGTGGCCCCAGACAACAGTATCAGGGGCTTTTTATACATGGTTTAGTCCAGGGTTCCCCAACTCCTGTCCTCAAGGCCCACCAACAGATCATGTTTTCAGGATTTCCTTAGTATTGCTCATGTGATAATTGCATCACCTGTGCAACACAAAGGAAATCCTGAAAACATGATCTGTTGGTGGGCCTTGAGGACAGGAGCTTGGGAACCCTGGTTTAGTCAAAGAAAGCTACAAATTGCGGCAAAGGACAAAATACATGATACCGATATACTTCATGGGAAAACATGCATTTCAGAACAAAGCATATAAAGACAGGGGATGAAAATAGGTGCAGCTTGGTGGAGGTCCCCCATGACTGCGCTGGGACATGTTTAGGGTTTTTAGACAGGGTGGACTTTGATGGGATTGGTGGAGGCAGGATAAGGGAGGAGTATTGGGAGGGGCGGACAATGCTGGGGGGAAAAAAGTGCGGTAAAACCGCACTTCGGCATAGGAAGACAGTGTGAGAAGACCTACCTAATCAGGCTGGCATCATGGAATCGGTGGAGGCGCTGATCAGGAGGCTGTGGGACGTTGCGAGGTTCAGGAGGGAGGATGGCTGGAAGGAGCAGCTGTCCTCTCTGCTTGGCGACACCGGGACCCGGGAGAACGCTGGCAGGGAGCAGAACGCGGCCCTCGGAGAGACTTTCACTGGAGGTGACCACGCGAGGTAGGAGCAGGCTCCGGTGCCCCTCCGGGGACCCTGTGGAGGCTGGGCGCAGTGGCGCAGCTCCCTTCCACTGCACCACCTCTGGCAGGAATCCACAAAGCCGGCGAGTGGGCGCAGGAAGGTGGCATGTAACCGCAGTGCGGGCCGCACCGGAAGTGCCGCCTGCAGCAGCACAGCGGGTGGCATCAAGGGCCCATGGCACAGCCGGGAGGGGCGAGGCTTCCCGGGGGGACGAGGCAGCAGCGGTCCACACGAGGAGGCCAGCCATGATAACGTCACAGACACCGGGAGCAACAGCACAGCTGGCATCCCTGGTGGTGGCCCTAGTGGGCGGCAAGCGAGGAAGAGCACACGGCAGAGGATTCTGGCAGGCAGGCAGCAGCAGTGGGATGCTCTGCTGCCGGGCCCTGGCAATCAGTGGCAGTCCAGGGGAGCGGTGGGCAGTGAGGATGAGTTGCCTGGCAGGGCACGGGGGTCAGACCGGGCTAATCAGCCTGGGTCTCGCGGGCAGGCACGGTCGCGATCACAGATGAGGTCGGCGCTGCGATGTGCTGCGGGTGCTCCAGTCCCCCTGGTGACGAGGAGGCCAGGGGCGCGTGCCTGGGGCAGCTGAGCAGCGCAGAAGATTCCGAATCCAGCAGTGAGCAGCAGCGAGATGGAGAGCGGCAGGATTCGGGATGTCCGGCTGGTGGGGACATGGCACCCGCGCAGCTCGGTGAGCATGAGTCAATGTGTTGTCTGTCCCCCATAGGGGATAACTAATGAAGCGGGAGTGAGTCAGGGGTCAGGGTTGGTCGAAAGAGGGATGGGGGGAACTATTGGGACAGAGGCGCCGTGCCTGCATGATATTTTGCTTAGCATGTCACAAATTTTAAGGAGAATGGAAGTAGGGGTGGTGAGCAGGTCCGGGGTGTCACGGGCAGGGGCACGGATCTTGGGGATGGGGTCTGGGCCACCCATGGCGGGCAAGGCATTGAGGCCGGTTGGGGGGAGCAAGTTCCAGTGGCAGGAGTATCCATATCTGGGGTGTCATAGGCGGGGGCATGGATCTTAGGTTTTGGGGTCTGGGCCACACATGGCAGGTGAGGCATTGAGGCCCGTCGGGGGGAGCAAGTACCAGTGGCAGGAGTAGCCATGTCAGTTCAGACAAAGAAAGAGAAAGCGGATTCGGTGAAATTGGATGACCAAGCAAAAGGGAGGTATACATGTGCTTCGAAGGGCCATTGGGAGCACATTTAAAAAAAGAGGTGAAAGAGAAGATTTGGAGGGATGAGTATGTGGAGATTTTCTCCCTTCTTCCTTTGGAAAAGTTTATTTGGATAAGGGGAAGAAAGACGATAGTAAGAAGGAGGAGGAAGAAAAGCGGAGGTGGCGGCTGATTCTGCAGACATTCATGAATTGGCTGCAAGCGTTTGCGATATTGGCGAGTGTGATTGGAGAAAAGTCTCCAGGCAATTGTTCTGGCTTGTTTTGTTATCTGGATGCAATTGGGGAGGCGCACCATATGTATCGAGGTCAGGCATGGCTGCGTTATGATGAGCAATTCAGGCAGAGGAAGGCGGTGTGGCCGGAGATTCGGTGAGACCAGAAAGCTATCGGGCTTTGGTTAATGGTGATGGCGCCAGTTAGGTACCGGCAGTCCTTTCATGGCGGCGGAGGTAGTGGCAACCAGCAGGGAGGACAAGGAAGCGGTAGTGAGGGGGCGACAGGGGCGAGAGAGAAGTCATGAATGTGCTGGCAGTTCAACGAGGGTCATTGCAAGTATGGCAGTACATGCAAGTTCAAGCATGTTTGCTCCCATTGCAACAGCAGCTCACATGGGGCATCAAAATGTTTTTTATAAAGCAAGGGGTAAGCCAGCAGTGGCGGCCGGTCAAGGGGGAGATGCCGGTGAGGCTTCAAAGGATGGCCCCCTTTCTAAGTAGGTACCCTGATCAAGAGAAGGCTGGAGTGATATGGAATGGTTTTGCGGATGGTTTTAGAATCCCTCCTCCCAGCGACGCGATCCCCTTTTCGGTTAAGAATTTGAGGTCGGCGGACCTGCATTCAGAGGTGGTGAGTGCCAAAATAACAAAAGAAGTTGAATTCGGTAGAATGGCATGTCTGTTTATGTTGGTCCCAGTAGAAGGAATGATTGTTTCCCCATTGGGGGTGGTTCCTAAAAAGGAACCGAATAAATTCAGGTTGATTCAACATCTATCTTACCCGCAGGGGTTGTCGGTCAATGACGGAATTGATCAAGAGTTGTTTTTGGTAGTATATACATCATTTGACATGGCGGTGCAATGGGTTCGCAAGTACAGCGCGGGGGCCTTGTTGGCAAAAACCGACATTGAGTCAGCCTTCAGACTACTACCGATAGTTCCTGTGTTCCTGTGTGATGTGGCAACATTCTCTTAATATGGGTGAGGAAACTCCCGTGGTTTACTTATGTATATGACCGCCATTGCTAATGCTGCTTGTAGGACTATATTGGGACTGTTCCTCTTTACATAATGAATCGCTATTTGCATTTTTTCTGTTACTTGTGTTTACCTAAATGCTTTAGAGATGTTACTTACTGGCGACTACAATGTGGCCATTGTTATATATATGGGAGTTTCTAGCATCTAGGCATTTACATATGTTTCCATGTCACAGCTACGGTTGCATCACTATCTGCCTTTTATATGTGTAATTTTTGTAACTACGTGTTTTGTCTTTTAAGAAATTTGTTTGTACTCAATAAATTAAAATTTTCTATATAGGTGACAAAACGTTGTATATTTTTTCAAAAAATAATTTTCTTTTTCTGGGAAAAAAACTCTCATTTTTTCCTGATGTTTGGCTACCGGTACACCCGAATTGCATCCCCTTGTTGGGATGTTTTTGGAACGGAGGTTACTATTTAGATAGATGTTTGCTGATGGGTTGTGCAATTTCGTGTTCATTGTTTGAGACGTTCAGTACTTTTTTAGAATGGGTGGTTAGGGATGTTGCAGGTGTTCCATCCGTGATTCATTATTTGGACGATTTCTTGTTTATAGGTCCACCAGATTCAGTTTTATATCGGAATACGTTGGCCGCTATGGAATGGGTGGCAGAGCTTTTTGAAGGGCCGTTGGCGAGAGATAAGACCGAAGGCCCTTGTACGGTCTTAAGTTTTTTGGTATACTGATTGACTCAGAGAAAATGGAGTGTCGGTTACCGGAGGACAAATTGTCGTTGCTGAGGCTGGAAGTGCAACGAATTAGGAGACTGCGAAAGGTGATGTTGAAAGAGTTGCAGTCGCTGCTAAGCAGGTTGAATTTTGCCTGCAGGATCATGCCCATGGGCCGAATTTTTTGCTGTAGGTTATCTGGCGCGACGGCGGGAGCACGGTTGGCGCACCACTTTTTTTGTTTCACTAGGGACCACAGGGAAGATCTGGTGGTGTGGCAGCATTTTTTGGAGAATTACAATGGGGAATCTCTGATACAACAGGAGATATTGAATGATTTTGATTGCGAAATCTATACGGACGCAGCAGGCGGTGTTGGTTATGGGGCTTATTGTAGGGGACATTGGAGTGTTGGGAGCTGGCTGGATTGGTGGCGTCAGAGAGGTTTCACAAAAAATCTGGCTTTGTTGGAATTGTTCCCCATTGTTGTGGCAGTATTGATTTGGGGTGAAATGTTTGAGAACCGCAGAGTAGGTTTCCCTGCGACAATATGAGTGTGGTGTCAGTGATCAACACTTTGTCCACTTCATCACCCCCAGTGATTAAGCTAGTGAGAGAACTTGTTTTACGGTGCCTGGAATTGAATGCTTGGATTTCTGCGGTGCATTTGCCGGGTGTGCAAAACTCTATAGCGGATGATTTGTCTCGTTTACAGTGGGAATGCCCTTCTCACTTGTGGCGGATTGCTATGGAAGAGCAGGAAGGTTGATTCGTGAGTCGGTAACAAGCCAGACTTGGGCGTCATACGAGGCATCATGGCGAATATGGCGGAGTTGGGTGTCCCGTTGGGGAGGGTTGGGGTCTGTGGAGGATAAGACGTTGGGGGTTTTGTTTTTGGTCGGCAAGGCAGCGGAAATGGGTTGGTCTATTTTGAAGGTTTATTGCTGGTCTGGCGTTCGGTTTTAAGATGGAGGGTTCGGTTGATGTGACAAAGAATTTTCTGGTAAAGCAGGCTCTAAAAGGTTTTCGGAAGGGTAACCGGAGTTTTGATAGGCGTAGACTGATCTCTTTTAATGTCTTGGAACGGTTAGGGAGAGTCCTAGAGATGATTTGTTGTTCTACTAGTTTTGAGGCGGCATAGTTCAAATTAGATTTTTCTTTAGCGTTCTTTGGGGCTATGGGAATAGGCAAACTAGTGTCTCACAGTAGGGGCAGGGCAGGTGGCCTGCTGGCTGAGGATGTGGAATTTTGGGCGGGAGGTATTGTGTTTTGGATTCGGCATTCAAAAACAGATCAGTTCGGAAGAGGTAAGCGTGTGGTATTGGGGAGCATGGAAGGAGCTTTGATGTGCCCTCAAAGGTGTTTGGAGTGGTATTGGCGTTTGTGGCCAGGTTGGGTGGGCCCATGGTTGTGTTATGAGGGCGGGGCATTCTTGTCCTGTTTCCAGTTCATTGCACTGCTAAAAAGGGGTTTGGGAGAATTGGGCCTTCCACTGACATGTATGGGTCGCATTCTTTTAGGATTGGGGCAGCATCTGAAGCTGATAGTCTTGGCATGGGGGCGGACGCGATCAAGCGTATTGGCCGCTGGAATTCAGGCTGCTATCGAACATATGTGCGTCATTGATTGAAGTGGCACAGCTCAGACGGGGAGAAATAGCAATTCTTGTTGTGGTTACAGTATGTATTTCAGGTCATCATCCCTACTTTGCTTGGATTTTCGTACACTCGTTTGTCTATTGGGGGGCACTTCGGGCGGATGTGAGGCCGGATGGTAGGCAACTGGGTTTTAGCAGGGACCTGGTCGTTGTTCGATGGTTGGGATTTCGAGGGAAGGTATGGATCAGGGCATTATCTGAGTTTTCCAAATTTGCCCGTCTGGACCCGACATTTGGTGGTGCATTTGGGAGGAATGATTTGTGCGTTAAACCTGTTAGGGAGTTGATCAGGGATATTAGTTTTGACCTCCTTGGTTGTGGACGTCTTTTCCCGGGGTCGTGACTGTATTGTCGGATATTGTTCCCAGGCTAAAGTGGAGGGTGGGCCGATCTGTAAAAGGAATTAATAGGGCTAGGGTGAAATTAAATAGGGCCGTGTCGAGTTTTCTTTCAAGGAATGGGGATATCAATGTTTGACATTTCGAATTGGAAGCTGGGGTTGGTAATTTTTGGAGGGACGATGGGGTTCATTTGAATGAGATCGGAATTGATTTGTGGGCACTTGCGATACAAGAAGGAGTTGAGAGAGCGGTTGCAGTGTTGGGGCACTCACGAGCCTGAGGTGGTCAGGGCTGTTCGTGTGTGGCGGGGGGTGGGGTTCTTGGAGTTGACGCTGATTCAGCGTAAAAAGGAATTGTAAGAAAAATTCCAGACAGTTAAATTGTGTGGTTGATCTGGCATTTGGTTACGGGCTCTGGACGGGGTTTTTACCCCAGGAGCTGTTTGGTGGTTGGCTTTCCTGGAACGGGATTTATGATGCCCTCGAGCAGGTGGTGTACGGCTGAGGGTAACATGGCGGTTGAAGTTCTCGTTGGACATTTTGCCAAATATTAAACCAGATGTTTCATGGGCTCCAAGAACCCTCACATCATGTCATTAAATATGGCATATTTAATATTTATTGTTAAAACAATGTTTATGTTTTTGTTTGTTAATAAACTGGCCGCTGTGGCCAAAATTATCCAAAGAATATAATGTGTTGTGTTGTTATTTTAAAGAAGGGGTTGCATTGTTTACCGGTACGGGTGGTGTGTAGGGCAGGTTTCAGGTAGGAAAAAAACCCATATTGGCCGTACGCGGTCATGACACAATATTATAACATTAATGAACATTTCCCCAAACTACATTAAAAACCATAAATCTATAAGTTCCTTTTAGCCAATTTCATTATTCATATCACTGCTTTTAGCCTACTCACATAACTCTTCATACACTGACAGCTCTTGAGTCAGATTTCTATCTTAATTCAATTGATATACTATTCACTACTATATAATACCATTTATTTACTCAGTCCACTGTGGCAGTTCTAATTAGTCTCCCTGGATTCCATTCATACCTACTAATGGCACTGAGGTTGTTTTATGTCTCTATTCTGGGGAGAGCTTCAGCACTTTTAGCAAAGTTAGTTGACTAAAGATTGTCCAAGATGGCTGCTAAGTCCAACATGGCTGTTCAGTATATTATGGATGACCATTTTCTTACAATACCATGTGGTATATATGCCTCAGTTCCTCATGTGATGTAGATGCCACTAGCGTCTCATGTCATAATGAATATTGCAAACACTTTATGTGCTGCTGTCATTTGGTAGTGTGGAAAATGTGGGTAAATCCAAGTTTTGTTCATTTTTATAAGAGTGAGTCTGCATTCTCTGAAAGCCGAAAGTGCCTGTCTTTTAACACCCCCACAGCGGCAGTAATAACCCGCTCAGACAAGAGGATAGCGGAAGGGCAGCACAACACCTCTAAGGCATATAGGGACAGCTCATGCCAGGTATCCAGCTTTGAGACACAACAGTTGAAAGTCGCAGCGAAATTAGAGAGCATGCTGGTTTGGCTAGCCAAGTATTGTGACCATCTTTAAAAGCTTTTCTCTCCTTGTCAAAAATACCCCGTCATCAGGACCTGGGCGCTGGGATGGTGTCATGAAATTGTCCAGTGCCTTAAACAATGTTTGTCCCTGCCTCTACTGTGTGTCTCCCTGACCTCTCCAGCTTGGTTGGGCAAGGAAGCTTTTTCCCTGCAGCTAGCATTATCTGATGGCAATTTTTTCAACATATTTTCCACAACGACCTTCTGATATAGCACCATTTTCGAAGACCTCTCCACCTCAGGAAGAAGAGATGTAAAGTATTGCTTGTAGTGTGGGTCGAGCAGGGTGCACAACCAGTACTCTTTTTTTTTTGCCAAAATGAATGTAACGTGACGGTCACAGGAAAGGCAGCAGTACATAAAGTCAGCCGTATGTGCTAAGCTCCATGCAGCCAACACTTCCATGTCTCCTCCATGATCACGACTCTCCATCTCCTCCTCCCTCTCTTCTTTCTTATTCCTATCCTCAGACTATCCACATAGGAAAGATGGGACGAAGGTTAGGGGGCCACTAGACACTGTCGCACTAGCCACCAGCTCCTTTTCCTCCTCTTCCTCCTTCTCAGCATCCACCTCCTCATAGTTACCCAATCCGTGCTAAGCAGATGATAGGAGGGTGGGCTGACTGCAATCTCTCTGTTATGTTTTCCTCCATCCTTACATGGTGCGCATGCAAAGTTACATGTTTAATTGTGACCAGCAACTGTTTAAGTAGGCATAGAAGTGGGATAACCGTACGACGAGAAAAAAATGAAAAAATGTCCAAATAAAATTAACACAATGTTTATTGAAATGCAAGAAGTACAAAAAATCACTAAAAAAGGGGAGGGGTGGGAACAAAATACTGAAAGAATGGCAGCACTGGGGATCCCCAGGCAACACCCCGAAACAGCTGTCTGTGGATGGATATCTGGCCTTGGTATTTCCCTTGTCATATGTGTAAACTCGAAAAGAGCTGGCTATTGACTTAAAGGGCCACTTACTATGGTGGTAATGGTGGTTTCCGAAAGGAGCCACCCCTTGGCTGGGTCCTTCCCTGGAGGAAGATCTGGCTAGTCCCGTGTTTGAGACTCTTAAATGAGGCTCCAAGGACTTTTTTTGCATATTCGTATTTCCCAGGGAGCAATGCAATTAGGAGTTCACTGATTGAGCGCTTTTGCCGGCTTCCGCATTGTTTTCTTTGACTGGTCTCCCTGAGGTCAGTGATTGTTTCGTGATTCCTTTAAGAAACTCAGACATGGTGTGTGGTTTGTCTCCTAGACAAATTAGCTTCAGCAGAGCCTGTTGCTGCTTCTCTGAGGCAGTGCTGCAGAGCTTTCAGCTCCCGGCTGATGTGGATGATTTGCTCTTAGATATCACATTGGAAATGGAGGATGAGAAGGAGAAAGAGTGGGTACAGGAACTTCTGTAGGAGGTTGACGAAACCCTGATAGAAGTAGGGCCATCAATCTTCGACATGCGCAGTGCCAGGGTGTGACTCGGTCCTGGCCTCCATTATATTCACAGTGTGTCTTCAGGGAAATGTGGCATTTCTGGCCATAAGCGCTTGTCCATGAGTTAGTCGTTAAGTGGACAATGCCAGTAAATGCATTGGGGGCTGTTGGTGGGTGGCAGGGAACTTTCTTTTTGTTTCAAGGCCTGGGGTAGGGACTGCAGAAAGCTGGGCTGGGACAAGGATTTGTAAGTCCTTTAAGATGGTAAGTTAGAATGTACAAGGAAAAATGCTAGGCAGGAGGCATCTGCACCAGTTTTTTGAACAGGGAATTGGGAACCACCTAGCACAGGTGAAAAGGTGGTGGTGTCACACAATGGCATCAATCGTGTACCCAGGAGTCCTGCCCACCGAGTCAGGTGCTTAGTTGCCATGTACTTGATCATGATGGTAATGTTTACGTGCTTATTGAATCAAAAAAATGTCCACAGGACCAGGGAAGAAATATAAAAAGTGGAATCATATAATCCCTTTAAAAATATGAAACTTTAATAAATTGAGGTAAAAAACACCCCCCTAGTGCAATAACACAATTAACAAACTCTATACAATAATAACCTACGATAGCCCTACACTAGCCTGCTATCCCTTCCTGACAGCCTGTGTATTATATTAAGCACTATCTTTCATCTCTTTTATTTGCTTAGGCCTCTTTCACACTTCAGTTTTTTGCATCAGTTCAATTTAAAGAAATTTAAAGAAACCGGTGGGGGGGGAGAGAGAGAGAGATATTGAGGTGTAATCTCTCCTAGGCCTGAGACAATAGTTCTGCGTCCTCAAATCTATAGTGAGATTCAAATTCTCACCAATAGTATATACACCTTCTACCTTATTTTACAGTACCATATAGCTGGTGGTATTTTGGGTACATTTTCACAAAAATGAGGAAGTATGGTGGAAGACACCATGGAAGTGGGCGGGGGTTGCCAGCTGGTCCCGATGGTGGTGGTGGTGGTGTTGCATCTGTTGGTAGTGGCAAAAGCACAATAGCACCTAAGGCAGGAGGTGTTGAGCCTGCGTCATCGTCTGGCTCCACAAGGCCTCGAAGGCTCTCTTTTCTGGGAGTAGGTAAACCACTTTTAAAATCGGAGCTTCAGGAACAAGTTTTGGCTTACATTGCTGACATTGCCTCCTCTTCTGAAGTTTCAAAAAATAAAAGCACTGAGTCGTCCGTGGAGGCTCCTGGTCAGGAACAACACCATTCCTTGTGTCCTTCACCCCTACCAAAAGTGAAGGATGTGGCAGGCCACACTACCGATTACTCCATGGAGCTCTTTTCACATACCATGCCTGGGTTAGCAAGTCAAATCGTGAATTCCCCAGTCTAAGATGAATCTGACATGGAGTGCACTGATGCACAGCCACTGCTAGAATTTTCTGCAGGTACATTCACTCAGAGCATTACATTGTCCTCGCAGTGTACTGAGGCAGAATCAGACCCTGATGAAACTCAGGTGCCCCTTCCCGCATACTATACCACCTTACACGGTGACACAGAGGAAGGTGCACATGAAATTGAAGAGGAGGTGATGGATGACCCAGTTGTTGACCCAGATTGGCATCCATTGGGGGAAGAGGGTGCCGCTGCCAATAGCTCAAAAGAGGAGGTGGAGGATCCGCAGCAGGCAACGACATCGCAACAGCTGTTATCTGGCATGACCGTAGCAGTCCAAAAACGTGTTACAAGAACCAAAAGGGGTGCAGGACAGCTCAGCCAGTCAAATTAGCACAGCGTGCAAGGTCTCAAAATGTCTTCCATAGTAGGAAGAGTGCAGTGTGGCACTTTTTTGAACAAAATCCTAATGATCAGGCAAAAGTTATCTGTAAGAAGTGCGCAAAGACCTTTAGCCGAGGGAAAAATCTGAGAAATTTGAATACCAGTTGCATGCTTAGACATTTAACCACCATGCACTTGCAAGCGTGGACGGACTACCAAACCTCACGTACCACATGTGCACCTGCTCTGAATGAAGGTAGTCAGCAACGCTACATCGCTTCCCCCACTGTAAGCCCACCGGTTAGCACACCACCAGCAGCAAATGTCAAGGTGTCATCGCAAGGGCAAAGCAGTCATGGAATCACAATGTTATTGGTATGAAAGACTGAATCTAGGCCATCAGCAACACCACCAACACCATCACCATCACCAACCCTCTCTCAGTCAGCCATGTCCACCGCTAGTTCCACCATATGCAGCTCTCAAGTCCAGCTCACCCTACCAGAGACTCTGAGTAGGACAAGAAAGTACTCATCTTCTCATCCGCGTACACTGGCTTTGAACGCCCACATTGCCAAACTAATCTCGTTAGAGATGATGCCCTACCGGTTGGTTGAAAGTAAAGCTTTCCGCGAGCTCATGGCCTACGCAGTACCACGCTATGACCTACCCAGTCGGCACTTTTCGCTAAAAGCGATCCCAGCCCTCCACGTGCATGTGAAAGATCGCATTGTCCATGCACTCAAGCAGTCAGTGAGTGGAAAGGTGCACCTCACAACAGATGCATGGTCCAGTAGGCATGGCCAGGGCCATTACGTTTCCATCACTGCGCACTGGGTTAATGTGGTGGATGCAGGGTCCATAGGGGACAGCGGCGGTGGGACGGTGCTGCCTAGCCCACGGTATAGGAAACAGTTGGCTGTAGGCTTTCGCTCCTCCTCCTCCATCAGCGAAAGCTCGTCCACAGAGCGCAGTCGCACGAGCACTCCATCCGCAGCCACCAGTGTTGCACACGGGGTGTCCCACTATCGAACAGCTAGTGGTAAGCATCAGCAGGCTGTGTTAAAGATGATGTCTTTGGGCGACAACAGACACACCGCTGAGGTACTGGCCGACTACTTGCAGCGGCAAACTGAGTCATGGCTGGGCAGTCTACATCTTGAGGCAGGCAAGGTAGTTAGAGATAACGGCCGGAATTTTGCGGCAGCCATAGCCCTTTCAAAACTCAGACACATACCTTGCCTGGCTCACACCTTGAACCTGGTGGTGCAGTGCTTCCTCAATAATTATCCGGAGTTAACACCCCTGCTTCAAAAGGTGCGAAGACTGTGCTCGCACATCCGCCAGTGGCCCGTACACTCCAGTCGTATGCACAAGCTGCAGCGATTGCTCCACCTTCCCAAGCACCGCCTAATTATCGACATTGCAACAAGGTGGAACTCCACCCTGCAAATGGTTCAGAGGCTGTGCGAACAGAGGCAGGCTGCAATTCATTTGTGGGCGGATACATGGGCAGGCAGTTTGCAGGCAGACATGGAGTTGTCTGGTGTGCAGTGGTCGAAGCTGAAAGACCTCTGTAAAGTCCTTCAGTGTTTTGAGGAATGCACACGGCTGGTAAGCGCAGACGACGCCATCATAAGCATGAGCATCCGACTTATGCGTCTGCTCATGCAAACTTTAATGCACATTAAGGAGCAGGCGTCTGCAGCCGAGGAGGAAGAGGAGCAGGGAAGCCTTGATGACAGTCAGCCATTGTCTGCTCAGGGATGTCACGTGGACGAGGTGGAGGAAGAAGAGGAAGAGGAGGAGGAGGAGGATGATTGGGATGATTTTTTTGGGGAGGAGGTTAATTCTCAGGGGGCAAGAAAAAATGTTGGCGTGGCAATTTCAGGTACAGGGTTTGTGCATGACTGAAGGGATGTTGATTTGCCAGAAAGTGCTCCTCCACCCAGCAATCGCAGTGCACCATTGACACCTGGAACATTGGCCCACATGTCTGATTATGCCTTGTATATCCTAAAAAGGGACCCCCACATTGCCAAAATGATGAACGTTGATGACTACTAGTTGGCCAGCATCCTGGATCCACTCTATGAAGGCAAATTCCAAAACATCATGCCACAGGAAAACCTAGAGCTAATATTGGCTAACAAACAAGCAACTCTGGTAAACCGTTTGTTTGAGGCATTACCAGCACACAGCGGCGATGATGTTTTTCCAACGAGCTGTAGGGGGCAACATGGAAGAGGTGTTCGTGGTGCACACAGCTGAAGTGGCATTGGACACAGGGGTTTCATGAGCATGCTGTGGACTGATTTTTCAAGCACCGCTCACACGACTGTTAATACTGCATCGATCGAAAGTGACAGGAGACAGCAGTTGTCAACTATGGTAGCAAACTACTTCTTTTCCCATATCGATGTTCTCCCTCACTGGTCATTCCCTTTTGACTATTGGGCCAGTAAACTTGACACCTGGCCTGAATTGGCACAATATGCCTTACAGGAGCTTGCTTGCCCTGCTGCTAGTGTGTTATCTGAACGAGTCTTCAGTGCTGCTGGATTATTCCTGACAGAAAAAAGGACCCGTCTGTTGACCCAAAATGTTGATGATCTAACCTTCATTAAAATGAACCATGCATGGGTTTCAAAGGATTTTGTCCCACCCTCCCCTGCTGACACGTAGGTTGCCAGAAAAATGGCTTGCTTTTGTCCTCCTCTTCCGTGGACTTCTTGAATTACTCCATTTGCAGCTGCTGAATGTCCAACATTAACATATGCCATTTTTTCCACCTCCCTAACTGGGCTGCTTCCCCTCACTGGGCCGGGGTCACCACCTGGCGCACGCAACCGTGCGAGTGCCGTTGCCCTGGACAGGTGGGTGGGCACACTCTTTGGCAACGGCAGTGGCACAAGGTCCCTCATAGTAGAATCAAGTGTCTCTGATGGTGATGGTGCACACCCGCCGTGAGACACACCGGCGTACTATGAGGGGCCCTGTGCCAGTACCGCCACCCACGAGTGGGCCTCCCCTGCTTGCTTAGGGCATCAGCACTTGCAATACTTACCTCTCCCTGCGCCACCACTGTGTAGTCTGGCCTGTTAAATACTTCACTGGGACTGCCAATACAAATTTGGTGAAATGATAGATGATGGTTAAGACGTAGCTATGCACTGTCCTGCTGGGCTCTATCTTCAGATGATCAATGACTTCCATTTGGTATGGACGTCGACAATGAGATGCAGTGGTGGTTTATCATCAGCTTTCACTGTTTTAAGACTCACAGACGTGTGACATTCCTGCCCACATTTTTAAATGTGTCCTCTCATGCCAATCCAATAGAATCGCCTACGGCCTGTGGCTTGTGTCTTTTGCACTCCAAAGTTACCTGATAGATCATGATAGGCAGTGAGGACAATGTCTACATCTGTCCCTGTGATCACAATTTGATGGAGATGAGTAACGGTGATGGGTTCCATGGTACTGCTATACAGCAAACCTTTCTTCACAAGAACTGTTTTCGCTGTCTCCACAGACAAAGTAATTGAGGGTCAGCATCGCCTCTGAGAATTCTCCTGGGAGTTTTTACCGTGATTAGTAATTCTAAAATTTCTGCAATCAGTCGACTTTCCGTCTGTACTTGTATCCATCTCGTTTCCTCTTGCGGAGAGTCTGGACTGTCTTACTGAGACTGAAATATATATGAAGATTGAAAAATACCCCAACATCGAATACATAACCCTTTTTCTACTTTTTAGATTCTTGTCTAATGCATACTGAGGCTGTGAGTGTCTTTGTCGGACTCAGGAAATATACACGCAGATTTTTAATGTTTAATCTATGCTATATATACCTGTTATCCGGTGATACTGTACCCTTTCTCAACTTTGTACAATCACGTCAAATCCATACTGGGCCTGAGACCCTCTGAGTCTGCTTCCTGATATATAGACATAGGTTTTTCATGTGTAAACTATGCTACATATATACCTGTTATCGAGTGATACTGTACCCTTTCTCAACTTTCTACAATCTTGTCGAATCCATACTGGGCCTGAGAACGTCTGAGTCTGCCTCCTGATTAGAGATGAGCGGTGTTCGAGTCGACCTGTTCACCAAGTTAAAATTCCAGCTGTTTTGGGCTGTGTTCGAGCCGTTCATCGAACTCGAACACTTTGCTTAAAATTTGGCTGTTCGAGGTTCCGTTCGAGAACGGTTCGTTCACCAAAAGCGTAACTTCATTTTCACATTAATAATGGTTTTTAATGTTAAGAGACTGTTTCATGGCATAGTAGCGGTGTGTGGTAGCAAGCGGTGTAGTACACCTGTCAAGGAGCTACACCGTGTGTGTTTCTAATTATTTTTTACCGCATCTTGTCCAGAAAATCCTTTTGGGCCTTGTAGCACTGTCTGCTACTCAGCAGAGGAGCCCACCAGTGAACCAAGCTATGCCGCCTGTTTATTTAAGAACTGCGTGCTACTCAGCATAGGAGCCCAGCTGTTAAGCAAGCTACACCACCTGTGGTTTAGACTCTTAATTTTTTCACATTCTTTCTGGAATGCCGGTTAGGCCTCATTCCGGAATTCCGGTTGACCTGCACTTACTGGGAAATCCTTGTTCGCGGGGAAGAATTGTAATCCCAGATCCCCATCACTAACGGGGTTCAGCGGGTTATCTGCACCTGTAAGCGACACACGCTGGACCTTTCAGTGTAGCGTGCATGCAGCCCCGGACAAGTAAGGGCATGACAGACCTGTTATTGATCGATCTTGCGTGCCATAGCCTCGCGTGTCTCTCTAGTAAGCTTGACGCGTACCGCGGGGGCATGCCGGAGTCTCGTTCGTTAACGGAAATAAGCTGACAAATCGCTAGCACAACTAAAAATGGACATCCACCACCACCCACAGAATCAACAAAGCTTGCAATCTGTCAATCTTTTCTGTAGCTGGCATGGTTGAGGTTTCCCGTGTGGAGTCGAATTAAGCCGCAGACTCCAATCCTGGTGGTGCCCTTCTGGACATTCCTTTAAGGTTCAGCTTTGCAACCATACTGCCCCCGGAAACCAAACACTTTGCCTTCATGGACGCTGTTCGGAGGTTCGTGGGAATAACGCTGCCTGATCAGCAGTTGGCCTAATTTATGGTGGGAAATCCGATGGTATATGATCATCTTCGATTTCAGATTTTTACTGTTTTTTGGTATTTTACATTTTTATTCCAGCCTTTCTTGAATTCATAAGGGCATGACATGCCTATATCTGTGTCTCCTCCTCCTCCTTTTACTCCTCCACCTCTTTTCTATATGTAGTTGCCGTTTTCCATATGTTATTTTTGTATTCTGATTTTAAGGGAATAAATTCATGGACTTCAGTGCGCTGCTTGACAAATTTCACGAATCCAGATTGTGAGAAAGATTAACTGTTTATTTCCCAACGCGTTTCAAAGTGTATACCACTTCTTCCTCAGGGGATGACATATATCCCTTGAGGAAGAAGTGGTATACACTTTGAAACGCGTTGGGAAATAAACAGTTAATCTTTCTCACAATCTGGATTCGTGAAATTTGTCAAGCAGCGCACTGAAGTCCATGATTTTATTCCCTTAAAATCTGAACTTTTAGTGGTCACAGAGCTGACCTTTGGACGTGCAGCAAGCTGACTACGGATCTTATATGCCTGAACCTCTCCTGAAAAGGGTGAGTAAATTCTAATTCTAATTCTTCTAACAATAACCCGGATAAGACCCTATTGCGCTTTTTGTTCCTCTAGTTTAATTGCATTTTTGTATTCTGAGCATTTTGTCTGCTTTGGGACACCTTTTAAGGTGTTTTGTAATTGTTTTCTATGTGTTTGTGTTTGCTTGCCATTGTTTTCAATGGTGTTTGACGTTGTTTGTCGAACGTTCGACAAACATTCGATGAACTTGCCTCGTGTTCGACGAACCAAAACGAACTGGAACACTAGCGGGGTGACTCAACACTACTCCTGAATATATAGACGTACATTTTTAATGTTTAAACTATGTTATATATACCTGGTATCTCTTGATACTGTACCCTTTCTGCCAGAAAGTCCTCCTCCACCCACCACTCTAAGTGTATCATTGACACCTGGAACATTGTCCCACATGTGTGATTATTTCTTGCGGATCTTCTTGTTATATTGTGGTGTGATCCATCTTGAGTGTGTGATAGTCTGTGGGTTACTCCTGCAATTTAGATGTACATTTAAAAATTACCCCAACACTAGTGTATACAGCTCTACACTTGTTGTGATACATTACCCATTTACTGCTTTTTATATTCTGGTCTAATCCAAATTGACCAAGTGAGAGTTATTTTCTGACTGTGGAAATTAACAACAATGACCCCTACACTGTGTACAGCTGTACTCTTCAGATCCATTACCGTTTTATGGCTTTTTATATTGAGTCTACGCTAGTATACAAAAATACAAAATTTATTAAGTCATAGAATGATGACATGTACAAAGAAGGAGGGAGGACATCCACACCGAAACGTGCGTTGGGGTTTTTCTCTCCCTGCCCCTGGGATCTGCAATATGACGGGTAATTATTTTACTATGCCATCTAATCATCATTAAGCTTTTCTTTCTTGTGTGGTCAGCAACAGCAGAGACTAACTTTTCTAGTTTCCCCTAGCATATGTATATTACTCCTCATATGACTCCTTTGATGAGGCTTATATGACTCATTACATGTTTATTCTGGAATATCCCTTCATGTGGAATTCCTTTAGTCTGGGGTGTAATATTGTGTCTCTTGCTCCATGCTGCCCCTCTCTAGAAGCAGCTGATTTAATCACTTCACTAATTCCCGCCCTATTAGCATTTCCATTGTGGGCAGGTTATTTGCTAAGATCTAGGGTACATAGGTGTCATGTCGGACGCTGTTCACACCACAGCGTCCGGCAGGCAGCGGTAGTTCCATCTCGGTCCACTATAGCCTCAGTGGCGCCGGCTTGATTTTACTCAGGTTATCTGGGGTTAATCTAGCTGGAAATCAGGTGGGATGTTTGGTCACGCCCACGGTCTTTAAATAGTCGTGCTGGCCTGTGGGCGTCGCCGATTATAGCTTGTGTTTTGTGCCAAGTGGTTCCGGTCTGGAGAGGAGGTGTTGGAGAGAGAAATTCATATCTGGTGTCGTATGATCCGTTGTTACCTTTTCGCCTTCCTATATTTGTGCTTTGTTTTGCCCTGTTCACATTATAGTATTGTCCTGTGTGTATGCGGCGCGGTGTGGTTTGAGTTCTCCCTGTCTGTTATTACTGTGTGGGCTTTGGTGGTTTTACAACGCACTGGGTGGAGGGTGGAGGGTTCAGCTTAGGGCTGAGCAGGAGATAAGGAGAGGCTGGAGGCTCAGGCATTTGCACCTTTAGCAAAAACCCTGGGTTGAGGGTCAGACAGGGTTTTCCCTAGTTTGAGGGACTCCGCAGGGGCCCAGGTTTGTCAGCCTCCTTTGACCTAAGCCCCGCATAACATTATAATCGGCCCAACATTTTTCCATGGATTCCATGACTTCCATAAACCGCCAGTTGGCGGCGCTGTCCGTACAGGTCACCGAGTTGAAGGGGGCAGTTCAGCAGCAGGGCCTGGTTGTAGCTAATGTGCAAGCGGCTTCTGCAGGTGCAGGTGCAGAGCCTAAGATTCCGCTGCCTGAACGATTTTCTGGGGAACGCAGCAAATTTGTCATCTTTCGGGAGGCCTGCAAGTTATACTTCCGCATGCGCCCGGTCTCCTCAGGAAATGAGGCTCAGCGGGTGGGTCTGGTGTTATCTTTACTGAGTGGGGACCCCCAAGCATGGGCGTTTTCCTTACCAGCCGACTCTGCTACGTTTCATTCGGTTGAGAATGTTTTTTCAGCACTCGGGCTCATTTATGATGACCCCGACAGATTGGCTTTGGCGGAATCTAAAATCCGCGTCCTCCGTCAGGGGGAACGTATGGCGGAAGACTATTGTTCAGAATTTCGCCGTTGGGCAGTAGACACACAGTGGAACGACCCAGCGCTGCGGAGTCAGTTTATTCATGGGGTCTCAGAAAGAGTTAAACAGGCCCTCCTGATGTATGAGACTCCGGCATCGTTGGAGTCTGCCATGAGTTTGGTTATTCGTATTGATCGCCGTTTGCGTCAAGGGGCGCAGGAGACGCTGCCTCTGGGGGAAAGCAGGGGTGCCAGTGTGGTTGCTGCAGGTGACCCCACGGAACCTATGCAAATCGCGGGGGTATCGCATGTGCAGCGCCGCGTTCCTGGGTTCAGGAAGCATGGAGCATGTTTTTACTGTGGTAAAAGAGATCATTATGTAAATGCTTGTCCTGTGCTACCAAAGAAAGTCGCACCGGCGGAAAACTGGTAAGCTCAGAGGGTATGGAGGAGGCCCAACTGAGCGTACGCATATCCTCCATGATGGTAACTCAATGTATGCTCCCTGCCAGGGTTATTATTGCGGGCAGAGAGCTACCAATATCAGTGTTTGTGGATAGCGGTTCATCCACCAATCTCATGGATGAGGAGTTTGCACGCATGGCAGGTTTCAAGATCGAAAAACTCCCTCATCCTATTCGCGTGGTTACCATTAATGCCGCTCCCCTCCCACA
Organism: Dendrobates tinctorius; assembly: GCF_039654945.1. Taxonomy (NCBI): domain Eukaryota; kingdom Metazoa; phylum Chordata; class Amphibia; order Anura; family Dendrobatidae; genus Dendrobates; species Dendrobates tinctorius. The sequence goes on along the minus strand of NW_027361808.1, from coordinate 1,379,400 downwards.
GGGGGAGATTACTGAGTTTGTAGCTGAGGTTAAACTCCATATTGGGGTCCTACATTCTGAGTGGGTTACTTGTAAGGTACTCAATAATCTCCCAGCACAAATAGTCCTGGGTTTCCCATGGTTGTCTAAGCACAACCCAGTGATTGACTGGAGAACCCAGGACATAGTCCAGTGGAGCAGTTTCTGCCAGGAAAATTGCTTGGCCACATGTGTGTCCGCCGTGAAGTCCAGCCTTCCGGAGGCATTGCTGGATTTTGCGGACATATTCTCTGAGAGGGGTTGCTCAGAACTACCTCCACATCGAGCCTATGACTGTCAGATTAGGTTAAAACCCGGGGCTAAATTGCCAAAGGCGAGGATGTTTAGTATTTCAGGTCCGGAGAGACAAGCTCTTAAGGATTACATTGCGGAGAGTTTAAGTAAAGGGCACATCCGGCCTTCATCCTCACCTGTAGCAGTGGGGTTTTTCTTCATTAAGAAAAAAGATGGGGGTTACGCCCGTGTCTGGATTTCCGGGAGTTAAACCAGATTACGGTCCGTGATCCCTACCCGATGCCTCTGATCCCTGATTTGTTCAACCAGGTGGCGGGTGCGAAGTGGTTTTCCAAACTTGACCTCAGGGGGGCATATAACCTCATAAGGGTCCGTCACGGGGATGAGTGGAAGACGGCATTTAATACCCCTGAGGGTCATTTTGAAAGCCTAGTTATGCCATTTGGGTTGACAACCGCGCCGGCTGTGTTCCAACATTTCATAAATGATGTATTTGCTCATGTGCTGGGGAAATTTGTGATTGTGTACCTGGATGATATCCTCATTTATTCGAGCGACCAGGACACTCATTTAGAGCATGTCAGGCAGGTGTTACAGCTGCTCCGTGAGAATAAGCTCTATGCTAAGCTCGAAAAATGCATGTTTTTTGTTCAAGAGTTGCCTTTTTTGGGATATATTGTGTCCGCCGCAGGGTATAAAATGGATGCTGCGAAGGTGCAAGCGGTGCTGCGATGGGAACGGCCTTGTAATCTAAAAGCGCTCCAGCGGTTCCTTGGGTTTGCTAACTATTATAGGAAGTTTATTAAGAATTTCTCTACTATAGCCAAACCGCTCACGGACATGACGAAAAAAGGTACCAATCTCGCTATCTGGTCTGAGGATGCGGTGCGTGCATTTGAGCTTCTGAAGAACCGTTTTGCTTCAGCCCCCATTCTGGTGCAACCGGACGTATCTAAACCTTTTACGGTGGAGGTCGATGCGTCTGAGGTGGGAGTGGGGGCAGTACTGTCACAGGGCTCGTCCTTGAGCAATTTGCGTCCATGCGCCTACTTCTCCAAGAAACTGTCGCCGGCCGAACGGAATTACGACATCGGCAACAGGGAGTTGTTGGCCATCAAATTGGCTTTTGAGGAATGGCGACACTTCTTGGAGGGGGCGGCCCACCAGGTCACAGTCATCACCGACCATAAAAACCTGCTCTATCTGGAGTCGGCCAAGCGTCTGTCTCCCAGGCAGGCTCGCTGGGCATTGTTTTTTACACATTTTAACTTTCTGGTGACTTACCGTCCTGGGGCGAAAAACACCAAGGCGGATGCCTTGTCCAGGTGTTTTCCGGGGGGAGAACCTCGGGAAGATCCGGTACCCATCCTCCAGGAAGGTGTAGTGGTTTCGGCTCTCACGACTGAGGTAGAGGCGGAGATTGCCGAGGCCCAGGAGGAGGTACCACCAGGACTTCCCGCTAATAAGTCGTTCGTACCCCTTCATCTTCATCTTAAGGTGTTGGGGGAACACCACGACTTGGTCCTGGCCGGTCATCCAGGGGTTAGGGGCACCTTGGAACTGGTATCGCGCCGCTTCTGGTGGCCAAAAATCCGTCAGGACGTGGTTTCGTACGTGACAGCTTGCATCACGTGCGCCAGGGCCAAGTCGCCCAGAACCCGTCCTGCTGGCACTCTACAGCCGCTGGGGATACCTAGTAGGCCATGGACAGAAATCTCCATGGACTTTATCACAGATTTGCCTGCCTCGGCGGGGAACACGGTCATCCTGGTGGTGGTTGATCGATTTTCGAAGATGGCGCATTTTGTGTCGTTGCCTTCCTTGCCCAACGCGAAGACGTTGGCTCAGGTCTTTGTGCAGGAGGTGGTCAGACTGCACGGAGTTCCGTCGGACATAGTGTCTGATAGGGGTACCCAGTTTGTGGCGAAGTTTTGGAAAGCTTTTTGCTCACGATTGGGGATCAAGTTGTCTCATTCGTCGGCATTTCATCCGCAGTCAAGTGGTCAATCTGAGCGCATGAACCAAAATCTGGAGCAGTATTTGCGATGTTTTGTGTCTGACAACCAAGAGGAGTGGTCGACGTTCCTTCCCTTGGCCGAGTTCGCATTAAATAATCACCGCCAAGAATCATCGGGAGAGTCTCCGTTCTTTTGTGTTTATGGGCACCCTCCTCAATTTTGTACCTTGTGTCAGGGGGTCTCTGGAGGCATCCCAGAGGAGGACCGGTTAGGAGTTCAACTATCATCGGTCTGGAGGAGTGTGAAACAGCGATTGCTGAGCATGAGTGCAAGATACAAACGTGTGGCTGACTCTAGACGCGTGCCAGGTCCGGACCTGTGTGTGGGTGATTGGGTGTGGTTAGCTACTAAAAACATAAAACTCAAAATTCCATCATTGAAATTGGGTCCAAGATTTATTGGCCCTTTTAAGATTGCTGCCATCATTAACCCGGTCGCTTATCGGTTGGAGCTTCCTGCGGTATACAAGATACACAACGTGTTTCACAGGTCTTTATTGAAAAAGGTGGTAGGCTCTGTGGACACGACGCCGATGCCACCTCCAGTCATGGTGGATGGCGATTTAGAGTTTGAAGTCTCCAAGGTGGTGGACTCTCGAGTACTGCGCCGTACTCTTCAGTATTTGGTGCACTGGTGGGGGTATGGTCCGGAGGAGAGGTCTTGGGTACCAGCCTCGGACATACACGCGGATCGACTGGTCAGTTCCTTTCACTGCCGCCATCCGGACAAGCCGGGTCCTATGAGTCTTGAGGGCCCTGGGGTCCCTCGTAGAAGACGGGGTACTGTCATGTCGGACGCTGTTCACACCACAGCGTCCGGCAGGCAGCGGTAGTTCCATCTCCGTCCACTATAGCCTCAGTGGCGCCGGCTTGATTTTACTCAGGTTATCTGGGGTTAATCTAGCTGGAAATCAGGTGGGATGTTTGGTCACGCCCACGGTCTTTAAATAGTCGTGCTGGCCTGTGGGCGTCGCCGATTATAGCTTGTGTTTTGTGCCAAGTGGTTCCGGTCTGGAGAGGAGGTGTTGGAGAGAGAAATTCATATCTGGTGTCGTATGATCCGTTGTTACCTTTTCGCCTTCCTATATTTGTGCTTTGTTTTGCCCTGTTCACATTATATAGTCCTGTGTGTATGCGGCGCGGTGTGGTTTGAGTTCTCCCTGTCTGTCATTACTGTGTGGGCTTTGGTGGTTTTACAACTCACTGGGTGGAGGGTGGAGGGTTCAGCTTAGGGCTGAGCAGGAGATAAGGAGAGGCTGGAGGCTCAGGCATTTGCACCTTTAGCAAAAACCCTGGGTTGAGGGTCAGACAGGGTTTTCCCTAGTTTGAGGGACTCCGCAGGGGCCCGGGTTTGTCAGCCTCCTTTGACCTAAGCCCCGCATAACATTAGGTCATTAAATTGATTATCAATTTTTACCCTCATACACTTTTCTTCTGCTCATGTATGTTATTCAATGTTTTTCGTACTTATTTCTTGTACATGTCATCATTCTATGACTTAATAAATTTTGTATTTTTGTATACTAGCGTAGACTCAATTCTCTGATTTGTTTAAAGTTATACTGGAGTCGTTGCTCTTATGTTCACTATTGAACATGGTAAAAAAATTTTTGTTTTTGCCACCATTAATGTATTGATATGGTTTTGAGATTTTTTATACTAGGCTTTTTATGCTGTAATCCATACCGAGCCTGAGAGCGTCAGTGTCTGCCTCCTGAAATATCTACGGAGATTTAGAATGTTTAAACTATACTATATATACCTGCTATCTGATGATACTGTACACTTTTTCTACTTTTTATATTCTTGTCTAATCCATACTGAGCCTGTGAGCGTCTCTGTGTGACTGATGGTATATATAGGGAGATTGACAATCATCCTTTGACTGTATAGAGCTGTACGCTTCTGATACAGTACCATATATCTGATGTTATTTTGGGTTCATGTTCTGCAACATTTTGAAGTTTGGTGGAAGAGGCCGCTGACGTGGGGGGCCAGCTGGTGCTGATGGTGGTGGTGCATCTGCTGGTAGTGGCAAAAGCACAATAGTAGCTAAGGCAGGAGGTGTTGAGCCTGCGTCATGGTCTGGCTCCGGAACACCTGGAAGGCTACCTTTTCTGGGAGTAGATTAACAGCTTTTAAAGCCGGAGCATCAGGAACTGGTTTTGGGTTACATTGCCGAAACAGACTCCAGCAAATATGCCCTCATCTTCTGAAGTTTCAAAAAATGCAAGCACTAAGTCGTCAAGTGCTGGCTCCTGGTCAGGAAGAACCCCTTTCCTTGTGTCCTTCACCCCCACCAAAAGTGAATGATGCAGCAGGCCACACGTCACATTAGTCCATGTAGCTCTTTCTATCATACCATGCCTGGGTTATCAAGTCAAATCGTGTATTTCCCAGTCCATGATGAATCTGATATGGAGTGTGGGTGGCCAGCCAGGGAAGTGGGGTTAATCGGTATGGGGCCGATGTCTCAGAGGGATGTGTCACGTTGGTGGTGAAACCCGTTCCGTGGCCCTGGGCGTCCATGCAAAGGGGTGAATAATGTTTATAGATGAATGATACGTGACGCCACCTGTCGTTTCTGATCAGATTGACCCGCGCAGCAGTGTCGCTTCTCTGGGACAGATGCTGAGGTGCAGCTAAGGGTGGTTTCACATTAGCGCTTTTTAAGCGCACGCACGGCCGGGGGTAGCTCCGCCCCCGAGCCGGCTCTCTGCCCGGCGTGCCCGCCCCTTGCTTGTAGCGCCGCCTCCTAGCGCACAGCGGCGCCTGCGATCGGCGCACCCTATCTTTAGCATAGGGTGCGCAGATCGTGCGCAGGTCGTGCGCTAGTTGCGCTTTGACCTGCGCTGCGCACTTTTGACGGTGCGCCGTGCGCGCCAAAATCCAAAAAGTCCTGCCGTCCAGGACCCAGAGTACAGATGGAGAAGGAGTTGGTCAGCCTGGAAGCAAATTAGGAATTCTCTTTCTGCAGATAGGTAGTGTGGCCTCTGTTCTAGCGCTTATCTGAGGTACTCGCAGTACTGAGTTCACTGAAGTTCCCCCTGTTGACTCTCTTTTGGAACTTTCTCGTATGGCAGGCAGCCATAGCCATTTCCTTCTGGCTCACACACGTCGCTGCTGGGGCCTCCGAGCCTAAGTTGGGAACAGAGCATTTACAGCTGCTACTTCCTCCAGTTTCTGCTGCAGGACCGTCAGTGTCCTTACAAACTCGGAGACCGGAATACCGACCATGCGCTCCAGCTAGGAGTGAGCCTTAACTCTGCTCATCCTCCAGCTCCCCTTCTCACGTCCACACACTTCCCCTTCCTTTCACAGACTGCCCTAACTTACGCCGCCCGACCACAGAGAGCAGCTGCTCAGCAGTCAGGTTCAGAGGTCTCCCTGTTGGCCTGGAGTGGGAACTGTGTTGTGTGTTGGTTTAACTGCTAGAGAGATCATTCGCTGCTCCCAAGCATGACATCACACTCCCTAGGAGGAAGGTAATGCCACTGTGGCGACCGTACTCCAGAGGGCGCCACAAGTGCACTGATGCCCAGCCACTGCTAGATGATTCTGCTGGTAGATTGACCCAGACCACTACATTCCCCTCGCACTCTACACAGCCAGAATGTGACCCTGGGGAAACTCAGGTTCCCCTTCCCGCATACTATACCACCTTACACGGTGACAAAGAGGAAGGTGCAGATGAAAGTGCAGGTTCCTTGAGCAGGTGGGCTGGGCATACTCATGGGCGACAGCACTGGCACAGGGCCCCTCATAGTACGCAAAAGTGTCTCTGCCGGCCGTCAGACACACCGCCGTACTATGAGGGGCCATGTGCCAGTGCCGTCGCCAACAAGTGGGCCCCCCCTGCTTGCTCAGGATCACAGCACTTGCAAAGTTGAAATACTTACCTCTCCCTGCTCCACCGCCGCGACGTCTTCCGCATTTCCTGACAGTGACATTCTGGTCAGAGAGCGATGACATCACGTCTGTACGCCCTCTGCCTAAACAGTCCAAGTACAGTGAGATGGAAGTTGGGGACAACGAGGAGTCCAGACTAGTACAGGGATTCCCTAGCGAGGAGACTTATTTAATTGTTTTCAATGTTGGGACAGCTATTTTTGGGGAGCACCTTACTCTGGAGAATGATATATGAGGCCCACCATACACTGGAGCATTCCAAAGGTGGACATCAGACACTGGAGCAGCATTTACAGGGACCATTATGCACTGGAGCATTAGAAATGGGGCCCATTATATATAGAGCATTATTTGGGCCCATAACACAGTGGAGCTTCATCCATGGGGACCAACATATACTGTAGCATTATGTGGAGCTCATCATATACCGTTTCAAACATATGGGACCAATGATTCTGTATGGAGAAATATATGGGCCTCATTACTCTGTATAGCGCAGTATGCGGTGGCCATAATACTGTATGGAGTAATATACTGTCCGTTTTTGGAGCTATTGGAGAATTTAAAATGGATATCAGTCATGTCATGTAAGCAGTGAAGTATTTTTCATTGTACTATACCGCTATTTCTCTGCCGTATCAGAGGATCATGAATTGTGGCATGTGTTAAAAGAGCCCAGTGACACTCTTTGGCCCAGGGCCCACGAAAATCTGGAGCCAGCCCTACCCCCCCACAACTTTAGCCAAATAACCCCCAGTTTTCAATGCCTAACTATTATTATAAAGTAAATTAAGGTTGACAAACTTAAGTAATAAGAATTGATGTTTTTGGCATTAAAATGGGCTCTGTAGGTGTGTTTCCTGTCCTCCACTCCCTGTCGACCTTGGTTCCCCATTGACTTGCATTGGGTTTCGTGTTTCAGTCGGCCTTCGACTTTTCACAATAATCGGCTGACTTCTTTCGACCCGACTTTTGAGAAAGTCGGATTTCATGAAACCCGATTCGACCCGAAAAAAGGCAAAGTTGCTCATCTCTACTAAACAGCATGCAGGATGAGAGACCACAATCAAGAAATGTTATGGTAAACAACTCCTCGGAGTGTCCTAGTGTGGGATCACTAGTCTTCTGGAAGTCAACATGGTGGGGGAAGGAGAATCAGGGTGAGGATTAAATGGTTCAGACTTTAGGCTGGTGAGACTTCACCATGTGGGAAACTGCCAAGCTTATTGGAAATAATTCAAAATCCCAGTAGCAGAGATCATAACCAATAGTGGTGAATACCTTATAATCCAAACCACAAACAGGCATTAGCCCATGGAAAACTCCATTACATATTGTGGTGTAGTGACCACTATGTTCGCTAGTGGGCGCTGTGTGGGTGTCCCAGTACAGGCATATAAGCATTTCCAGTGTCCTGATAGGAGTAGGATGCGGAATGATCGTAATGTATCTCAAGGTGGGTGAAGGCTTGATTATGTGCTGATCAGCAGTGCTGATCTTTCGTGCCAATGTGTTAGGGAGAGCAACCTACAAATCCACCCATAGGTGTGTCTGGAAATGCTGGTAGTAAAAGACTATGTGAGTGTGAAGGACCTGTGATGAGGTCATAGCCATGTGACCCAGTGGGTGTGGCTACGGACCATATAAGGTGGCCAGGGTAGGTCGCATGAGTGAATGCTTGGACCCGGTTGGTCTGTTGTGGAAGGTCCCACTGGGAGATGGGGTTTCCTGCCTGACAGCACGTGATTGCTGTAAGTAATGGCTGTAAGCATCTGACAGTTCCCAGGAAGAGGAAATGAACGTCTGCAGTGAGCTGACCTTGACGAGGTGAAATATCTGTGAGGCTGAAGAGCCTGAGTATTGGACATTGTGTAACCTGTGTGACCACAGACTTAACAGAGGGAAGCTCTGTCATGAACGCTATGCTGATTATATGAACTTTATGTTGCTGCTGAGGGTTTATGATGCCTGAATAAACCGAATGGATTGTTATTGTTTTATGGAAAACCCATGCCGGACATGATTATTTGGCTGCCAAGCGAGTATCCCCTACCTGAATGACAGTGCTACCTTACAATTGGTGGAGAAATGCAAAGGGAAATGCTGTAGCCTTGTTGCTAGGGGCAACTGACGAGGTCGGCAGAATTCGGTTGCTTAAGGCAATGGTTTCCAAAAGCACATGTTGCAGTGCTGGCAACGCTGAGCCAGGAGGGCTGACGGTCCTGAAAGCCGTGTGATATACTGACCAGGGTAAGTGGAGGAGACTTATAGGACACCTCTGTGGTAGAGGGGTCCGAGAACCTGTGTGGCCGGCAGGTGACGGTCGTGAAAGCCATGTGGTACACTGCCTGGGGTCAGAGAAAGAGACTGTGGATTGTGATAGGGTTGCCTCTGTGGATATGAGGTATCCAAGGAACTGTGTGGCCGACACAGGTAACGGACAGGTGTTCGTGTAGTACTGACTGGGGTCAGTAAGAGAGACTGTGTACCTGGAGGGTTCAGTGTTGTGAGTTCATTTTCCCCTTCACCATTGAGGTCTGATGAACTCCCTCTTCTGGTGAAGGAAGGAAGTGAGGCTGATTACCAAGCACCTGGGCAGGATGATGATGACTGGGTGATGGGAATTGCTGACTGGATATAAGGCAGCCGACGCCCTTCTGCCTTGCTGGTGATCTCTCTGAGGGATTCTAGGAGACCAGTCTGATTCCTGCTCCTCAAAAGCTAAGTTTTCTGCTCTGCTTTTTGCATTTGTGTTTTGGTTTTGTTTTGCCTTGTTTTTATGGATTTCTGCCATTCCCTGCTGGGGTGTGCTGAATTCCTTTTTGCTCTGTCTTTAGAGAAAACCTGAGTACTGATATAGTCTTTTTGAAGCCTAGCGTCTTCAGGGCTTTTTTCCCTATCAGCCTGTTGGCTCTTGTTTTGATAGGGTTTTGGCGGATTGCAGACAGCAGCTTTTCTAGCCTGTCCTATTTAGTTAGCTTGGGCCCCATCATTTGCTCAGCCTATCTTTCTATCTGTGTGAGTGTTTTTTCATCTTGCTTCACCGTCATTATATGTTGGGGGCTGCCTATTGCTTTGGGGTCTGCTCTGGGGCAGTTTAGATTTCCTTTTCTGTCTTTAGGCTATTTAGTTCTCCGGCTGTGATCGAGGGGTCTAGGGCACCGTAGGAACCCCCCACGGCTACTGCTAGTTGTTGTTGATAGGTTCAGGGGTCTGCAATCCGATAGCTGCCAACTTCTCTGGTTTTCTGGACTTAGCAAGTATTTCTGTTTTTGCCTCCTACGGTGACTCATTCATAACAGAATCACCAGCCATACCGCAGATCCTAGGGTACTCAATAGCAGGAAAGAATTGTTAAAAAAAAAAAAAGTGTGTATATTTTTTCCTCTATATCTCTGAGGCCGTAGAGGGAATTTTTTTTTTCTCTCAATGGAGAAAAAGCAATTGTCGGATCGTGTGGAGCAGCTCGCTGCGGAAGTGCGGGGAATTTCCGCCTACCTTGCTCATTCACATGCTGCTGAACCAAAGATCCCTACTCCTGATGTGTTTTTTGGGGATCGGTCTAAATTTTTGAATTTCAAAATTAATTGTAAATTATTTTTTGCCTTGAAGCCTAACTCGTCAGGGAGCTCCGCGCATCTCTTTGCTGCGTGGCGATCCCCAGGATTGGGCGTTTTCTTTGAAACCAGATGATCCTATTCTGACTATTGTGAATGCATTTTTTCAAGCCTTGGGGTTGTTGTATGACGAACCTAATGCTATTGATCAGGCTGAAAAGACCCTGTTGGCATTGAGCCAGGGTCGAGATTCTGCAGAATTTTACTGTCAAAAATTCCGAAAGTGGGAGGTCCTTACTACCTGGAATGATAATGCCTTGGCAGCTCTCTTTCGGAAGGGTTTGTCAGAAGCTGTAAAAGATACTATGGTGGGATTTCCTGTTCCCTCTGGTCTTGGAGATTCTATGTCATTAGCCATTCAAGTTGATCGGCGTTTACGTGAACGCAGGACTGCACGAGAGGTGTTGCCACCTGTTGAACAAGTGTCTGAACCTATGCAATGTGATAGAGCTTTGTCCAGGGAGCAACGTCAGGAGTTCAGAAGGCGTAATAAGCTGTGTTTTTTTTGTGGCGATGCCTCGCATATTATTTCTGTCTGTCCTAAACGAGAGAAACGTTTTGCACACACGTTTTCTATGGGTGGTGTTCAACCTAAGTTTCTTCTGGCAATTACTCTGATCTGCTCCCTGTCCACATTTTCCACCAAGGCTTTTGTGGATTCGGGAGCAGCCCTGAACCTAATGGACTTGGATTTTGCTAAACGTTGTGGATTTCCTATGACACCTCTGCGGACGCCTATCCCTTTGAGTGGGATTGATGCCACTCCTTTGGTGAAAAATAAATCTCAGTTTTGGACCCAGGTGGTAATGCGGGTCGCCCCAGACCATCAAGAAAATTGCAGATTTTTGGTGTTGCATAATTTGCATGATACCATTGTTCTGGGGTTTCCCTGGTTGCAAATTCATAATCCAGTTTTGGATTGGAAATCTGTGTCTGTGGTGAGTTGGGGTTGTCGGTGTGCCCTTAGTGAGGCTCCGGTTTTTTCCACCTCTCCTCAGTCGCATGATGTTCCTGATTAGTTGGCGGACTTTTATGATGTATTTAGTGAGAATGAGTCTGCGTCTTTTCCTCCTCATAGGAGTTATGACTGTGCAATTAAACTGAGCCCGGGGTGTAAATTTCCCAAGGGTCGGCTCTTCAATTTATCTGTACCCGAGCACGAGGCTATGCGATCCTATATTAAGGAGGCGTTGGAGAAGGGTCATATTAGACTATCCTCTTCACCCTTACGTGCTGGTTTTTTTTTCATGGCCTAAAAGGATGGTTCATTAAGGCCTTGTATTGATCATCGTGCCCTCAACAAAATTACTATTAAATATCAGTATCCGTTACCCCTGATTTCGGATCTATTCTCCAGAGTTAAAGGTGCTTGCTGGTTTACCAAGCTTGACCTCAGGGGTGCGTATAATCTTATCCGCATTAAGCATGGGGATAAATGGAAGATGGCGTTTAATACTCCGGAGGGACATTTTGAGTACCTGGTGATGCCTTTTTGGCTCACTAATGCCCCTTCTGTCTTCCAGTGCTTCATGAACGACATTTTCCGAGACTTTGTGGATACATTTTTGATTATCTATCTGGATGATATTTTGATCTTCTCCAAGGATTGGGATTCTCATGTGGAACATGTTTGGACTGTGTTCCGGATCTTGAGGGAGAATTCCCTGTATGTCAAAGGATCGAAATGCCTTTTTGGGGTACAGAGCATTTGCTTTTTGGGATTTATTTTGTCTCCGTCAACTATTGAAATGGACCCGGCCAAGGTACAGGCCATTTATGATTGGGTTCAGCCCACTTCTTTGAAGGCCCTCCAGAAGTTTTTGGGTTTTGCTAATTTTTATCGGAAATTTATAGCAAAATTTTCTAGTATTGCCAAGCCATTGACTGATCTGACTAAGAAGGGTGCTGATGTGTTGAATTGGTCTCCAGAGGCTGTTTCTTCCTTTCAGGAGCTGAAGCGAAGATTCACTTCTGCCCCGGTTTTGCGGCAACCTGATGTCTCACCCCGTTCCAGGTAGAGGTGGACGCTTCTGAGATTGGTGCAGGAGCTGTTTTGTCCCAAAAGGATCCTGTAACATCTAAAATGAATCCCTGTGCTTTCTTTTCCCGAAAGTTCTCTCCATCTGAACGTAACTATGATGTGGGGAATCGGGAACTGTTAGCCATGAAATGAGCATTTGAGGAGTGGAGACATTGGTTGGAGGGAGCTAAACATCAAGTCGTGGTCCTCACTGACCACAAGAATTTGATTTACCTGGAGTCGGACAAACACTTGAACCCTAGACAGGCTAGGTGGGCCTTGTTTTTTACACGTTTTGATTTTGTGGTCTCTTTTCTTCCTGGCACTAAGAATGTCAAGGCTGACGCTCTCTCTAGGAGCTTCTTTGCTGATTCTCCTGTGGTGACCAAGCCTGCTACCATCTTAGGCGAAGGGGTAGTTCTTTCTGCCATCTCGCCCTATTTGAGACGTGCTCTGGAAGAGTTCCAGGAGGACAAACCTGAGCGTTGTCCCAGTGGAAAATTGTATGTTCCTCACCAGTGGAAGAAGAGAGTGATGTCTGAAGTTCATTGCTCTGCATTGGCTGGTCATCCAGGTATTTTTGGTACTAGAGATCTGGTGAGTCGGTCTTTTTGGTGGCCCGCCTTGTCTCGTGATGTCAGGAATTTTGTGCAGTCGTGTGGGACTTGCTCCCGGTCTAAACCTTGTTCTCGCTCTAGTGGGTTGTTGATGCCTTTGCCGGTCCCCAGGAGGCCATGGACCCATATTTCAATGGATTTCATCTCTGATATGCCTGTCTCTCAGAGAATGACTGTTATTTGGGTGATTTGTGATAGGTTCTCTAAGATGGTTCATCTTGTACCACTCCCTAAGTTGCCATCTTCCTCTGAGTTGGTGCCCCTGTTTTTGCAACAGGTGGTTCGCTTGCACTGGATTCCTGAGAACATTGTATCTGACAGAGGAGTTCAGTTTGTGTCTAGATTTTGGAGGACTTTCTGTTCCAAGCTGGGAATTCAGTTGTCCTTCTCTTCTGCTTTTCACCCTCAGACCAATGGGCAGACGGAGAGAACAAACCAGACCTTGGAGTCGTATTTGAGATGTTTTATTTCCGCTGATCAGGATGATTGGGTTTCATTTTTGCCCTTGGCCGAATTTGCTTTAAATAATAGAGCTAGTTCTGCCACTTTGATGTCACCTTTTTTTTGTAACTTTGTGTTTCATCCTCGATTTTCTTCAGGGCAGGTGGAGCCTTCTGCCTGCCCAGGTGTTGAAACTGTGGTGGAGAGAATGCACCAGATCTGGGACCAAGTGGTGGATAAGTTATCTCTCTCCCATGAAAAGGCCCAGCGGTTTTCCAACCGACATAGGACCATTGGTCCCCAGTTTAAGGTTGGTGATATGGTTTGGTTATCATCAAAAAATATTGCTATGAAGGTGGCTTCTCCTAAGTTTAAGCCTAGATTTATTGGACCTTACAAGATTTTGGAGATTATTAATCCGGTCTCTTTTCGTTTGGCTCTTCCTGTCACATTTAAAATCCATAATGTGTTTCATAAGTCCTTATTGAAGAGGTTTGTTGAACCAGTAGTTCCTCCGGACCCTGTATTGGTTGAAGGTAACATGAAATATGAGGTAGAGAAGATACTGGATTCCCGTCTGGCTAGACCGAGACTCCAGTATTTGGTTAAGTGGAAGGGTTATGGTCAGGAGGATAATTCCTGGGTCTCTGCCTCTGATATTCATGCCAAAAGATTGGTGCGTGCCTTTCATCGGGCTCACCCTGATCGCCCTGGTGGCGTGGATGAGGGTTCGGTGACCCCTCCTCAAGGGGGAGGTACTGTTGTGAGTTCATTTTCCCCTTCACCATTGAGGTCTGATGAACTCCCTCTTCTGGTGAAGGAAGGAAGTGAGGCTGATTACTAAGCACCTGGGCAGGATGATGATGACTGGGTGACGGGAATTGCTGACTGGATATAAGGCAGCTGACGCCCTTCTGCCTTGCTGGTGATCTCTCTGAGAGATTCTAGGAGACCAGTCTGATTCCTGCTCCTCAAAAGCTAAGTTTTCTGCTCTGCTTTTTGCATTTGTGTTTTGGTTTTGTTTTGCCTTGTTTTTATGGATTTCTGCCATTCCCTGCTGGGGTGTGCTGAATTCCTTTTTGCTCTGTCTTCAGAAAAAACCTGAGTACTGATATAGTCTTTTTGAAGCCTAGCGTCTTCAGGGCTTTTTTCCCTATCAGCCTGTTGGCTCTTGTTTTGATAGGGTTTTGGCGGATTGCAGACAGCAGCTTTTCTAGCCTCTCCTATTTAGTTAGCTTGGGCCCCATCATTTGCTCAGCCTATCTTTCTATCTGTTTGAGTGTTTTTTCATCTTTCTTCACCGTCATATGTTGGGGGCTGCCTATTGCTTTGGGGTCTGCTCTGGGGCAGTTTAGATTTCCCTTTCTGTCTTTAGGCTATTTAGTTCTCCGGCTGTGATCGAGGGGTCTAGGGCACCGTAGGAACCCCCCACGGCTACTGCTAGTTGTTGTTGATAGGTTCAGGGGTCTGCAATCCGATAGCTGCCAACTTCTCTGGTTTTCTGGACTTAGCTAGTATTTCTGTTTTTGCCTCCTACGGTGACGCATTCATAACAGTTTAGTGTGCAAAGGCCCTGGAGGGTCAGTGTTGGGAGGTTCTGGGAGAAGAATCGGATCCCTGGAGCACGTGTGACTTTGCGCCTGGTGAGGCGTAAGTATTGAACAGTCTCAGGCGGAGATGGATGTCCTGAATAGCACCCACCGAGCCCCTGGACCTGGTGAGGCCAGTGTGTTGGGAAACCCTGGGAGGAGGGTCGGCTCCCTGAATAGGACCTGGTGCGCCCTGAGTGTTGGATGGTCTCAGGAGAGGAGAGTTTTGTGTTACATGTGTTTTTTTTTCTTTTCCCTTACAAGTCAGCCTGCGGTGGCTCAGTGGGGGTCAAGAAGGTGACAATCGGCTTGCTGTAACTTGGCAGGGTTGCGAAGGTGACAAGTGGCTTTCTGTAACTCGGCGGGGTTATGAAGGTGACACCAGCAGCTGTGTATGAACGGCAGCCGGAGTTGTTGGAGATCGGTGACAGCAGGAGCTGTGGTGGTGCCAGCAAGGACTTGTGTGGTATCGTAAAAGACGTAAACTGTTTTGGTGTGAACTGTGGTCTAAGGAGACCTGTAGAACGGACATGGGGAAATCCGGAAAGAGGGCGGTGACCCAAATCGGGGTGGTATCCCAAAAGGGGGTGGAGTCCCAGAAGGGGACGGTGACACAAATCGGGGTGATAACTCAAAATGGGGTGGAGTCCCAGAGGGAGGCAGTGGCTCAAATTGGGATGGTGGCCCAGAGAAGGGCCGGTGTGTCAAAAGAGGAACAGCAATGTTCGTGTATGACTTTTTCAGAATGTGGGATATTCTTTGCAGACAATGACGGTCCACAGGTGTGTACCATAATGCTGCACCGAGAAGGAGTCTCGGGTCGGCTGGACTCAAAGAGTCAGGTGACTCTGACATGAACTCCTCTCACTTTCTGTCTGGCTGAAAAAATGGTCCAGGTTCGCTGTAAAAATGGGGTCATGGTGAACTATGCGGTAGACAGAGTAATGTTTGAGGGGTCCACAAGTGGTGAGTGCCAAGGTGTCGGGATACCACCTGACTTAGTGTTTGCCTTGGAGAGGGGCCGGGACTTTATCGTGCTTTGATGATATATGGCAGGAGGTTGGAGACGTTTCTACTGTTGGGCTAACAGATATTAAGACGGTGATGGCTCCTGACATGGACAGGTCAGAGGTAGAAGTGATTGGAAGAAGGGGTACGTCTGCCCAACGGACGGGCCTGACATCTTGTGACAGGACTGACGTTGACCTGATTGATAAGACGGCTGAAGTATTCACGTGGTTAATGGGTAAATGGAAGCATGACTCAGACTCTGGGGGTGACTGTGGCTCTGAGAGAGAAAGGTAGCACAGAATAGAAGAGCTAGAGAAAGAAGTCTCTGAGCTCAAAGGTCACCGGTCAATGTGGCAAAACGTAGCAAAACGTGAACAAGACCCTTAGGAAAGAGATGGAAGAACTCAGAGGAGTACAAAAAGGTCTTCTGCGGGAGAAGAGCTTGGACGAAGATGTACAGCGGCCGGATCCGACTGGTGGTGGGACGGAGCTGCCGGTTCCTGTCTTGGCAGAGGGTCATGAAGAGAAGAGATCTCATGAAGTTGGTGAACAAAGAGCTGAAGAAGACAGTCATCCGGTTGCGTCGGCTGTAGTGGGGGAGGTATCCGTGGTAGAGCCAGAGCCTTCTGTCCAGGAAGAGAGCAAGACCACGACCTTCAAATCTGTAATCGAGGTACCCAAAGACATGCAAGAAGCCTGTGCTGAGGAAGGTGTGCATGAGGCTTTCAAAGAGGTGGTCAAGGCATGTAAGATGCGCTGGGCACCCGAGACTCAGCAGTTGGTGATAATATCAGCCAGGGAAGATACAGCAAACTGGGTAGCTGTCCTGAAAGAGATGCATTTGCAATGTCTCCATGCCAAACAGTTGGTCAGGCAGAGTAATATGAAAGCTGCTCGACGCCTAGTGTTAGCAAGGGAGGCTATGGATCGGCTGGGTTTGCAGAAAGATGTAATTCCGGTACCCAAAGGTCTGATTGGGAGAATCATTGGAAGATTTGGGAAGGTAATGCAAGACCTTGTAAATATCTCAGGTGTGGTGAGGGTGAGGATCCCTCCTGATGATGAAGACCAGATATCCAGTGAAGAGGGTAGGATTCCCATCATGGTGGTTGGCTCCGTGGAAAGCCTGAGAAACTTTCGGATGCTATTGGAGTATCAAGTGGGGTATCAAGTGGGGTACTTGCAAGAGATTGAGCAGTTGAGGCTGGACCGTCGGTGGATTAATCAAGAGGTATGGAACACCAGGTGGCGGCCGCCTTCAACCCAAGATGTAAGGACCCAAAGGGTTCCTCCAAGTAGAGACATGGTGGGTGGCCGAAGAATGTCAGCAAGCGGCAGTTCTACGGGCCGTACGAGACTGAGAGACCTTAGTTCCTGTGAGATGTTGAAGGGGTCAGACTCAGGCCAGACAGTAGGCTCGATTAAGACTTATGACCGCACCAACCTGGATAGCCGATCAGTGAGAGAAAGGAGTGTGGTGACTAAACAGTGTCTGATGACGCAGACAGACTGTGACGGGAGGGCCAAAGATCAGGGCCGAGATTCTGACCACTGGGGGCGGGGGAGGCCTAACGTAGAGATAAGGCCAGATGACAGACGGAGACGGTTCTCTCGACCTGTGGGGCAAGGTGTAAAGAGTGCCCGGTCTCGAGATCCCGGGGTATTGTGTGTTCAACCCCACAAGATTGAACAGAGGGGGTAGGTATGTGATGTAGTGACCACTATGTCTGCTAGGGGGCGTGTGTGGGTGTCCCAGGACAGGTGTATAAGAATTTCCAGTGTCCTGATAGGAGTAGGATGCTGAATGATCGTAATGTATATCAAATTGGGTGGCCTCGGGATGAAGGCTTGATTATGTGCTGATCAGCAGAGCTGATCTTTCGTGCCAATGTGTTAGGGAGAGCTACCTACAAATCCACCCAGGGGTGTGTCTGAAAATGCTGGTAGTAAAAGACAATGTGAGTGTGAAGGACCTGTGATGAGGTCATAGCCATGTGACCCAGTGGGTGTGGCTATGGACCATATAAGGTGGGCAGGGTAGGTCACATGAGTGAATGCTTGGACCTGGTTGGTCCGTTGTGGAAGGTCCCGCTGGGAGATGGGGCTTCCTACCTGACAGCACATGAATGCTGTGAGTAATGTTTGCAAGCGTCTGACAGTTCCCAGGGAGAGGGAATGATCATCTTCAGTGAGGTGAAGCAGCCATGAGGTAACCCTGACGGGGTGAGATATCAGTGAGGCTGAAGAGCCTAAGTACTGGACATTGCGTAACCTGTGTGACCACAGGCTTAACAGAGGGAAGCTCTGTCATGAACGCTATGCTGATTATATGAACTTTATGTTGCTGCTGTGGGTTTATGATGCCTGAATAAACCACATGGATTGTTATTGTTTTATGGAAAACCCGTGCCTGACGTAATTATTTGGCTGCCAAGCGAGTATCCCCTACCTGAATGACAGTGCTACCTTACAATATATAAACAAACCAAAGAAAAAGGAGTCTATATCCAACAATAAAATTACTTCATTATTTTATTTGTACTCACAAAAACTGTATATATTGTACATAGACAAAAGTTTACAACCATAAATAAGACAATGTGTCACAGAGAGACTAAGGTGCAAAATAAGTGCAGAGTTGCTAACAGCAAGCAAAATTACCATATACAAAGCGAGTGCTATTACGATCAAGAGGCCCCATAGGTACTAATTAGCATAGAAACAACAGAGAGACCAAAACAACGATCATATAGTCCATAATATATTTTGAAAATTCATAGAAAAATCCTTTATTGAATAAATAAACATACACAGGTAAAAGAGGCATAAACACCACAAGGTGAATCTAGCTTAAAAAGCACAGGGCGCTGGTGTAAAGACATAATATCCCCACATAATTATAATGTGATTCATAATGGATTATCCACATGACCAGAAATAGATATCCTCCATATAGTTACTCCCAAGGTGCCACAACATGGCCAAATAGATTAGGTACATGCAACATCATACCATAGTATTAGTACACAGGCAAAAAATAGTTAATATACATACCCAAAGAATGATCAAAAAACGTTAAGGAGGCACCAAGGAGAGAGAGGTGGGGGCTGTCGGCACATGAGCGTCACCCCGACGCGCGTTTCGGCACAGCCTTCGTCAGGGGGCGTGATGTGCAAGAGATTGAGAAGTTTAAAAAGGGGCTGCGACCAATCGGACGTAAACCAGAAATAGTTGATTAGCATATTGCCAGGGCAACCACCGTAAGAACCGCTCTCACTGCGTCAACCCCGAATGTGTCGGGAGTATCTGCACAGCAACAACTTACCGGGGACACTGGAGAGCAGCGTACAGATGGGGAGCCTTAATAAGCAATTTTATATTGCGGCTTGCCTGGCTGGCCATCTATGACGCATGCGCAGTCAAGGCATCCAGTATGAATGGCGGCATCGACTTCACAGAGGGGAGGAGCAAGGTCCCGGTCATGTGACTAAGCATCCTCTCAACTGGAGAGACACCGAGGGCCGATGGGCACAGGGGGCAAGATGCACATGCGTACCTGGCTGCTATAACCGAGATGATATGCTTGCGGCAAATATAAATATGGGCCGCGAATTAAATGTTCAGGCTATACAATAGCGATAACTCATAATAATCACATGCTTAAACATCACATAAAGAGATGTGAATGAATATGTCAATAACCTAAACAGGTAACAAAATCACAACAAGGCCCTTTTCCTGGCAATAAGATAATATGATAAGAAAGGGGAGGAAAGAAGGGAAAGGGAGGGAAGGAAGGAGGGAATGGAAAAAAGGAGGGAGGAAAACAAAAGGAGAAAGACAGCTCCAGGTAAAGCTAAGTACAACACAGGGATATACTGCAAACATATACAAAATGTCTTATGACAGTAACACTAATAATATATAGCATAAGATGCAGTAGAAAATAATAATTTATTATTACTATGCATTTATATAGCGCCATTTATTCCATGGCGCTTTACATGTGAAAAGGGGAAATATAGACAAGTGTAATATATACAAGAGTAATATACAAGTGTGGGACAAGGGACACACAAGTACATAAGGAGAGGGGACCCTGCCCGCGAGGGCTCACAGTCTACAGGGATGGGTGAGGCTACAGTAGGAGAGGGTAGAGCAGGTCGTGCGGTGGTTCAGTAGACCGAGGATCATTGCAGGCTGTAGGCTTGTCGGAACAGGTGGGTCTTCAGGTTCTTCGTGAAGGTTTCCGTTGATGGTGAGAGTCTGATGTGTTGCGGTAGGGAGTTCCAGAGTATGGGGGAAGCACGGGGGGAGTAGAGAAGGAGGTCTTGGGACGATCGAAGGTTGCGTGCGGCTAGGTACCTAGAGACCATGTCACAGATATATGGAGGAGACAGGTTGTGGATGGCTTTGTATGTCATGGTTAGGGTTTTGAATTGGATCCTCTGGGCAATAGGAAGCCAGTGAAGGGCCTGGCATAGGGGGGAGGCTGGGGAATAGCGGGGAGACAGGTGGATTAGTCGGGCAGCAGAGTGTAGGATGGACTGGAGCGGTGCTAGAGTGCTAGAGGGGACGCCAGAGAGTAGGAGGTTGCAGTAGTTGAGGTGGGAGATGATAAGAGCATGCACTAGTGTTTTTGTGGCTTCGTGGTTGAGGAATGAGCGGATCCGTATATATAGAAGGCGTAAACCACACACGCTCACACACGCTCACTCACTATGGATGATACCGTAATACAAAATTTGGAACAAAGGTACTGTATCAGCACATACCAGGTGTATACAGTCTAGGGGTAATTGTAAATTTTCGTCTATACTTCCGGAGTCAGGCACAGACACTCACAGTCTCGGTATGTATTACACCAGAATTTAACAAGTAGAATAAGGGAAAGGTAGTCGAAGCATACAACAGTATACAGTGTTGTGGTACTTTTAAATCTTCATATATATTTCAATTTCAGTAAGCCAGTCCAGATTCTCTACTACTGGAAACTACATGGATACAAGTACAGACAGAAATTCGAGTGTTATCAGAAATTTGTGAATTACTCATAGGGGGAAAACCTCCCGGTAGATGTTGCAGAGGCGATGCAGACCCTCAATTACTGTGTCTGTGGAGACAGCGAAAACGGTTCTTTGTGAAGAAAGGATTGCTTTATCGCAGTAGCGTGGATCACATCACCGTTACTCGTCTCCATCACACTGTGATCACAGGGAGAGATGTACACATGGTCCTCACTGCCTATTATCATGTGTCTGGTCATTTTGGAGTGCCAAAGACAGAAGCCACAGGCCGTAGGCGATTCTATTGGATTCTCATGAGAGGAGGCATTGAAAAATGGTGGCAGGAATGTCACACGTCTGTGACTATCAAAACTGTGAAAGGTGATCATAAAGCACCACTGCATCTGCTTGTAAGTTGACGTCTATTACAAATGGTAGCCATTGATCATCTGAAGGTAGAGGCCAGCAGGACAGGCCATAGCTACATCTCAACCATTATCGATCAATACACCAAATTTCTAGTGGCCGTCCCTGTGAAGAATTTAACTGCCCAGATTACACAGCGGTGAAGCAGGGAGAAGAAAGTATTGCAACTTGCAAGTGCTGTGGCCATGACCAAGCAGGGGGGCACACTCGTGGTCGACGGTACTGGCACAGGGCCCCTCATAGTACTCTGGTGTGTCTGACGGTGAGTGGGCCCCCCCACCGTCAGAGACACTGTATTGTACTATGAGGGGCCCTGTGCCAGTACCGTCGGCCATCTGTGGGCCCATCCACCTGTTCAGAGTAACGGCACTTGCCCGGGTGCGCCAGGTGTTGACCCCAGCCATTGGGGGGGAGTGGGCAGCCCACTTAGGGAGGTTTAAAAAATGGCATATGTTGATGTGTTGGCTGGACATTCAGCTGCTGTAAAGGCCTGAATTGGGCAAGTCCGTGGAAGAGGAGTACAAAAGCAAGGCAGATTTCTGGGAACCTATGTGTCATCAGGGGAAGGTGGGACAAAATCCTTTGCAACCCATGCATGGTTCATTTTAATGAAGGTTAGATCATCAACATTTTGGGTAGACAGACGGGTCCTTTTTTCTGTCAGGATTGATCCAGCAGCACTGAAGACTCTTTCAGATAACACACTAGCAGCAGGGCAAGCGAGCTCCTGTAAGGCATATTGTGCCAATTCAGGCCAGGCGTCCAGTTAGAGGCCCAATAGTCAAAGGGGAATGACTTGTGAGGGAGAACATCGATATGGGAGAAGTAGTTTGTAACCATATTTGACAACTGCTGTCTCCTGTCACTTTTAATCGATGCAGTATTAGCAGTCGTGTGAGCGCTACTTGAGATATCATTCCACAACATGGTCATTAAACCCCTGTCTTCAATGCTTCGGCTGTGTGCACCACGAACACCTCTTCCATTGTGCCCACTACGGCTCGTGGGAGAACCAGCACCGCTGCTGTGTGCTGGGAAAGCCTCAAACAACCTGTTTACCAGAGTTGCTTGTTTGTTAGACAATATTATTTCTAGGTTCTCCTGTCGCATGATGTTGTGTAATTTGCCTTTGTATTGTGGATCGCGGATGCTGGCCAGCCAGTAGTTGTCATCTCTCATCATTTTGGAAATGTGGGGGTCCCTTTTTAGGATCCGCAAGGCATAATCGCACATGTGGGCCAATGTTCCAGGTGTCAGTGATGCACTGCCAGTGGTGGGTAGAGGAGCACTTTCTGGCAAATCCACATCCCTACAGTCACGCACAAACACTGTACCTGACCTTGGAACGCCAACAGTTTCTCTTGCGCCCTGAGAAGCATTCTCCTGCCCAAAATAATCATCCCCCTCATCCTCCTCCTCCACCTCTTCCTCTTCTTCCTCCACCTCGTCCAGGACAGTTCCCTGACCAGACAATGGCTGACTGTCATCAAGGCTTCCCTCCTCCTCCTCCTCTGCAGATGCCTGATCCCTAATGTGCATCAAACTTTGCATGAGCAGATGCATAAGTGGGATGCTCATGCTTATGATGGTGTCATCTGCGCTTGCCAGCGTGTGCATTCCTCAAAATACTGAAGGACTTTACAGAGGTCTTTCAACTTTGACCACTGCACACCCGACAATTCCATGTCTTCCCTCAAACTGCCTGCCCGTGTATCCTCCCACAAATGCATTACAGGCTGCCTCTGTTCGCACAGCCTCTCAACCATGTGCAGGGTGGAGTTCCACCTTGTTGCAATGTCTATGATTAGGCAGTGCTTTGGGAGGTGGAGCAATCTCTGCAGCTTCTGCATACGACTGGAGTGTACGGCCGAGTGACGGATGTGCGAGCACAGTCTTCGCACCTTATGGAGCAGGGATGATAACTCTGGATAATTATTAAGGAAGCACTGCACCACCAGGTTCAAAGTGTGAGCCAGGCAAGGTATGTGTGTGAGTTTTGCACGGGCTATGGCTGCCACAAAATTATGGCTGTTATCACTGACTACCTT
The DNA here is from genome assembly GCF_039654945.1 of Dendrobates tinctorius. Lineage (NCBI taxonomy): Eukaryota > Metazoa > Chordata > Amphibia > Anura > Dendrobatidae > Dendrobates > Dendrobates tinctorius. Next base: position 1,356,426 of record NW_027361808.1, on the reverse strand, counting down.
GCCTGCCTCAAGATGTAGACTGCCCAGCCATGACTCTGTTTGTCGCTGCAAGTAGTTGCCCAGTACCTCTGCGGTGTGTCTGTTGTCGCCCAAAGACCTCATCTTTAACACAGCCTGCTGACGCTTACCACTGGCTGCTCGATAGTGGGACACCTCGTGCACAACGCTGCCAGCTGCGGATGGAGTGCTTGTGCGACTGCGCTCTGTGGACGAGCTTTTGCTGATGGAGGAGGAGGAGCGAAAGCCTACAGCCAACTGTTTCCTATACCGTGGGCTAGGCAGCACTGTTCCACTGCCGCTGTCCCCAGTGGAGCCTTCATCCACTGCATTAACCCAGTGCGCAGTGTTGGACACGTAACGGCCCTGGCCATGCCTACTGGTCCATGCATCTGTTGTGAGGTGCACCTTTCCACTCACTGACTGTTTTAGTGCATGGACAATGCGGTCTTTCACATGCCGGTGGAGGGCAGGGATGGCTTCTTGAGAAAAGAAGTGCCGACCGGGTAGGTCATAGCGTGGCACAGCATAGGCCATGAGGTCGCGGAAAGCTTCGTTTTCAACCAAATGGTAGGGCATCATCTCTAATGAGATTAGTTTGGCAATGTAGGCGTTCAAACAAAGTGTACGCGGATGAGACGATGAGTACTTTTTTGTCCTACTCAGAGTGTCTGGTAGGGTGAGCTGGACTGGAGAGCTGCATATGGGGGAAGTAGCGGTGGACCGTACGGAGTGAGAGGGGGTTGGTGATGGTATTGGTGGTGATGGCCTAGATTCAGCGTTGTGTTGCAAAACCATTGTGATTCCCTGAGTGCTTTGGCCTTGCGACGACACCTCCACATTTAGTGCTGGTGGTGTGCTTAACAGTGGCGGTGGTCTTACAGTGGGGGAAGTGATGGAGCATTGCTGGCTACCTTGAGTCAGAGCAGGTGCATACGTGTACCAGAGGTTTTGTAGTCTGTCCACGCTTGCAAGTGCATGTTGATTAAATGTCTAAGCATGAAACTGGTATTCAAATTTCTGAGTTGTTTACCTCGGCTAAAGGTCCTTCTGCACTTCTTACAGGTAACCTTTGCCTCATCAGTAGGATTTTGGACAAAGAAGTGCCACACTGCACTCTTCCTACTATGGTATACATTTTGTGGCCTTGCACGCTGTGGTAAGTTGACCATCTGGCCAAGCTGTCCTGCAACTCTTTTAGTTTTTCGTCCACGTTTTTGGACAGCTATGGGCCTGCCAGATAACCGCTGCTGCAATGTCAATGCCTGCTGGGGATCCTTCTCCTTATCTGAACTATTGCCAGCGCCACCCTCCTCCCCCAATGGATGCCAATCCGGGTCAAGAACCGGGTCATCCATCACCTCCTCTTCAAAGTCATCTGCACCTTCCTCTTTACCTTCCTCTGTGTCACCATGTAAGGAATGGGCATCTGAGTTTCATCAGGGTCAGATTCTGGCTCAATAGACTGCGACGGCAATGTAGTGCTCTGGATCGATGTACCAGCAGAATCATCTAGCAGTGGCTGTGCATCAGTGCACTCCATGCCAGATTCATCTTGGACTGGGGAATTCAGGATTTGACTGGAAAACCCAGGCATGGTATGTGAAAAGAGCTCCATAGAGTAATCTGAAGTGTGGGCTGCTGCATCCTTAACTTTTGGTGGGGGTGAAGGACACAAGGAAAGGTGTTTTTCCTGACGAGAATCCTGCACTGACGACTCCATGCTTGCAGGTTTTGAACGTTCAGAAGAGGAGGCAATAGAGCTGGTGGCTGTTTCGGCAATGTACGCCAAAACCTGTTCCTGATGCTCCGGCTTCAAAAGCGGTTTTCCTACTCCAAGAAAAGGCAACCTTACAGGCCTTCTTGGGCCAGACGATGTCGCAGGCTCAACACTTCCTGCCTTAGCTTCTATTGTGCTTTTGCCAGAACCAGCTGATGCACCACCACCATCAGTACCACCTGCACCCCCCTGCCCACGTCCATGGACTTTTCCACCATACTTCCTCATGTTTGGGAAAATGTACCAAAAATACCAGCAGAGAGATGGTACTGTATGAGGAGCGTCCAGCTGTGTAAGGTGTATGAAAAAAATTAAATCTACGCATATATTTTGTTAGACACAGATGCTCTCACAGTATGTATTGGACCGTAATCCAATAAGCAGATATACGGAACTGTATCAGAAGTGTACAGCTGTATACGTTTTTTGTGTAACTAACTAACAATCTCCATAAATGTATTTACGGAGTGTCACACACACGCTGACTCTGTATAGATGTTACTGTAATGCGAACGGCAGATATACAATACTGTTTGAGAATTGGACAGCTCTATACGGTGTCTGTATGGAAAATTGTCAATCTCCGTCTATTTCTGTAGGGATTGACACACGCTGTCTCTGTCTAGTTTTCACTGTAATCAAACAGCAGATCTACGAAACTGTTTGAAAAGCGGACAGCACTCTAAGGTGTAGGTCTCGAAAAACGGAAAAACTCCTCGGCTTTTATCCAGAGTAACACACAGATAGCTTCTATTTGTCCGTGATACCAGCCGGTACACAGTAGTGTTTGATGATTGTACACCGCTATACGGTGTCTGTATGGAAAATTGTCAATCTCCATCTATTTGTATAGGGACTGACACACGCTGTCTCTGTCTAGTTTTCACCGTAATCAAACAGCAGATCTACGAAACTGTTTGAAAAGCGGACAGCACTCTAAGGTGTAGGTCTGGAAAAATGGACAAACTCCTCGGCATTTTCTTCCAGAGTCACACCCAGATAGCTTCTATTTGTCCGTGATACCAGCCGGTACACGGTAGTTTGTGAGGAGCGTACACCGCTATACGTTCTGTGAAAAAATGAATGCTCAGTAACTCACCAGGACAAAATAATAAAAGTTGGAGTGCTTTGAAAAAAGCAGTTTGAACACCATTGTGCACACAGCAATGCAGCTAGCAGGTAGCCTTACAATGCAGCCTAATCACCACCAGCGCTGCTGCACAAATGCAAAAATCCTCCCCTTTCACTGCACACTAACTGTAGAGTGAAAAGCGCTATCAGCAGAAGCAGTTTTCTTTTCTTCTTCCCTGCCTAACGCTCTCCCTATTCAGAATCAGCAGCAGCACCTCTCCCTATGCTAAGATCGGCAGAAGTAAGATGGCGGTCGGCGGTCACAGCCTATTATACCCACTATGACGCCACACAAAGCCAGCCAATCACTTCAATGCCCTTCTCTAAGATGGTGGTGGCTTCTGCCTATGTCATTGCGTTGCCCACAATGTGCGTCCTCCATCATTGGCTGAAAAAAGGTGCTGGGAGCATCATTTGAAACGTGACTTTGGCGCTCGGGTCGCCGACATAACGCTATGGTCGGGTTTCGTTTCATGAAACCCGACTTTGGCGAAAGTCGGCGATTTTTTAAATTGACCGACCCGTTTCGCTCAACTCTACCTATGGGGCCTCTTGAACATAATAGCACTCGCTTTGTGTATAGTAATTCTGTTTGCTAATAGCAACCCTGCACTTATGTTGCACCTTAGTCTCTCTGTGACGCATTGTTTTATTTATGGTTGTAAACTTTTGTCTATGTACAGTATATACGTTTTTTGTGAGTACAAATAAAATAATGAAGTAATTTTATTGTTGGATATAGACTCCTTTTTCTTTGGTTTGTTTATTCAAGCTTATTGGAAGCATTAACTGCTATCCAACTGACCACATGTCCATACTGCTATGGCTTCAGAAGTGGTATACCGTGCCTTACTGCAAAGTGGGACAGGAACTTACAGTTGTGGCCAAAAGTATTGACACCCCTGCAATTCTGTCAGATAATACTCAGTTTCTTCCTGAAAATGATTGCAAACACAAATTCTTTGGTATTATTATCTTCATTTAATTTGTCTTAAATGAAAAAACACAAAAAGAATTGTCCTAAAGCTAAATTGGATATAATTCCACACCAAACATAAAAAAGAGGGTGGACAAAAGTATTGGCACTGTTCGAAAAATCATGTGATGCTTCTCTAATTTGTGTAATTAACAGCACCTGTAACTTACCTGTGGCACCTAACAGGTGTTGGCAATAACTAAATCACACTTGCAGCCAGTTGACATGGATTAAAGTTGACTCAACCTCTGTCCTGTATCCTTGTGTGTACCACATTGAGCATGGAGAAAAGAAAGAAGACAAAAGAACTGTCTGAGGACTTGAGAAACCAAATTGTGAGGAAGCATGAGCAATCTCAAGGCTACAAGTCCATCTCCAAAGGCCAGAATGTTCCTGTGTCTACCGTGCACAGTCATCAAGAAGTTTAAAGCCCATGGCACTGTAGCTAGCCACCCTAGATGTGGATGGAAAAGAAAAATTGACAAGAGATTTCAACGCAAGATTGTGCGGATGTTGGATAAAGAACCTGTTAGGAATCTGTATCCTGCCATACTAATGCAGAGATCCAGATCCTCACATTCATCTCCAGAGGCTAAGTCCTTTCTGCCAGCTTGTGAGCATGCTCCTGGAATGAGCTCCCATTGGAGTTCAGGAGTCAGGTGCCCAGGTTCTGCTTCTGATTCCATTGGTTCAGCTCAGGTCTCTGGAGATTTCCGGAAGGCCCTGGTCACTATAAAAAGTGCGCATGGCTGTTATGCCATGCGCTAGTATTTTCTGTTACTTGCTGCTATATGTTTGTTGATGGATGCTTGGTCTGGTGTATGACTTATTATGAAACCCCTTCCCTCGGTTATTACGAGTGTGTGAGTGATTGGGTCAGCCAGTAGCAGCGCTAGCGCCAGTGGGCTCAAGCTTCAGCCATCTCAGCAGCAAAGCGTCCTGCATCGCGCTTGCGTTATTGCGGTTGCAGACTTCTGTGGCATTCGCAGTTGTGACGCCGTGCACACGCTCATTCACGGTAAGTCCGTTTGGTTGTAGTGCCACTTTAACTACTCCTGTGCTCGGCTACCGTATGTGTGCCGCTGTGTCCCTATGCGTTTAACAGGCTCAGCGTTACCTTTTCTTTATTATTTTTCTGTGCAGCTCTGTGTCCCATAACAGAGACTGCCTCTTTTGCACTTGGGTGATTTAGAACCCTGTGCACACTACCGCTGTAGTGCACTGCCTCCCTTAGCAGCGGTTTTGCCATCTGCCGCACTGTGGACCCCGAGTGGCGAAGGCACTTTAATTATTTTTTTTTTCCGGCACTCATAACAGAACCTCGACTAACATCCAAACAAGTTCAAGCTGCCCTGCAGTCCGAGGGTACAACAGTGTCAACCCGTACTATCCGTCGGCATCTGAATGAAAAGGGACTGTATGGTAGGGTACCCAGGAAGACCCCACTTCTTACCCCGAGACATAAAAAAGCCAGCCTGGAGTTTGCCAAAACTTACCTGAAAAAGCCTAAAACGTTTTGGAAGAATGTTCTCTGGTCAGATGAGACAAAAGTAGAGCTTTTTGGGCAAAGGCATCAACATAGAGTTTACAGGAGAAAAAAAGAGGCATTCAAAGAAAAAAAACACGGTCCCTACAGTCAAACATGGCGGAGGTTCCCTGATGTTTTGGGGTTGCTTTGCTGCCTCTGGCACTGGACTGCTTGAACGTGTGCATGGTATTATGAAGTCTGAAGACTACCAACAAATTTTGCAGCATAATGTAAGGCCCAGTGTGAGAAAGCTGGGTCCTCTCAGAGGTCATGGGTCTTCCAGCAGGACAATGACCCAAAACACACTTCAAAAAGCACTAGAAAATGGTTTGAGAGAAAGCACTGGAGACCTCTAAGGTGGCCAGCAATGAGTCCAGACCTGAATCCCATAGAACACCTGTGGAGAGATCTAAAAATGGCAGTTTGGAGAAGGCACCCTTCAAATATCAGGGAACTGGAGAAGTTTGCCAAAGAAGAATGGTCTAAAATTCCAGCAGAGCATTGTAAGAAACTCATTGATGGTTACCGGAAGCGGTTGGTTGCAGTTATTTTGGCTAAAGGTTGTGCAACCAAGTATTAGGCTTTGGGTGCCAATACTTTTGTCTGGCCCATTTTTGGAGTTTTGTGTGAAATGATCAATGTTTTGCTTTTTGCTTCATTCTCTTTTGTGTTTTTTCATTTAAGACAAATTAAATGAAGATAATAATACCAAAGAATTTGTGATTGCAATCATTTTCAGGAAGAAACTGAGTATTATCTGACAGAATTGCAGGGGTGTCAATACTTTTGGCCACAACTGTATGTGTCATGGACGGGCGTATTTCTTGTGCTCCAGCAACAGGAGTAGTCATACCTGCCCCATGTCCTCAGCATCTGCGAGCACCATCATTAGCACTTCCACTTCCCTGTCTGTTAATGCATGCCTTATGCATTTTGGAATTGCAAGATCTTTTGAAGCCAAGTTTATTTTTAATAAAAGAAAAATATTGGTCATATGCAGCAATAAGAGCATTTTTGTAAGTTTACTAAACCGTAATGAAACACAAAAGTGTATGGTTAACAATCAAATTCAATCCACTAAAATGTTTGAATGCTTATTCTCAGAATTAGAGAGCACAGAAATGTTCACAGACCACGTAACACTGTATGTCTGAGAAATGGAGGTCTACAACATTTATAAAGCTGGTCTTCACTTTTAGAGATCACAGAACTATTCAAAGCAAGACTGAATGATTGAATAATAGAGGCCTACAACATTTAACAGCTTTTCTGCAATTTTACAGATCACAGAAATGTTTACAGACCACATAACACTACATGTCTGAGAAATGGAGGCCTACAAAATTTTAAAAAGCCTATTTTAAGCATTTTTGTTCTCTGAGATCACAGGAATATTCACAGACAAAGTAACAATTTATAGAAGTAAGTAACTGACAGCACATCAATACCAGGATGCACGCTCCAAATCCAATGACCCAATTGGACAAAGGATAATCTAAAGAACATAAAAGAACAGCTATCATGCTGGTCATGCTTGATAGCGACCAGCATTGGTCGAAACGTTGCATCATGGCGGAATAAAGATTTTTCTATGTTTTCATCACCTGGACTGGATGCTGTTCCTTTTTTGTTCTTTTGGGTACATACCCATATGCGAGAAAAAAAACGGTCCTATTTCCGGACCAAAAAAACAGACGAGTGACATGCGAGTGTCATGCAATTTCTGTGCGATTTTTAAATGGAACATCCATATGACATGCGTATGCAATCTGTATGCAATGCGATTTTAACATGAGCTTTTACATACAGCAGTTCTCTGTCCTTTACACATCTTTTTACAACAAAATATTCTTCAAAACACACACACATATACACTCACTGGCCACTTTATTAGGTACACCATGCTAGTAAGGGGTTGGACCCCCTTTTGCCTTCAGAACTGCCTATATTCTTCGTGGCAGAGATTCAACAAGGTGCTGGAAGCATTCCTCAGAGATTTTGGACCATATTGACATGATGGCATCACACAGTTGGCGCAGATTTGTCGGCTGCACATCCCTGATGCGAATCTCCCGTTCCACCACATCCCAAAGATGCTCTATTGGATTGAGATCTGGTGACTGAGGAGGCCATTTGAGTACAGTAAACTCATTGTCATGTTCAAGAAACCAATCTGAGATGATTCGAGCTTTATGACATGGCGCATTATCCTGCTGAAAGTAGCCATCAGATGTTGGGTACATTGTGGTCATAAAGAGATGGACATGGTTAGCAACAATACTCAGGTAGGCTGTGGCGTTGCAACGATGCTCAATTGGTACCAAGGGGCCCAAAGAGTGCCCAGAAAAAATTCCCCACACCATGACACCACCACCACCAGCCTGAACCGTTGATACAAGGCAGGATGGATCCATGCTTTCATGTTGTTTACGCCAAATTCTGACCCTACCATCCGAATGTCGCAGCAGAAATCGAGACTCATCAGACCAGGCAACGTTTTTCCAATCTTCTACTGTCCAATTTCGATGAGCTTGTGCAAATTGTAGCCTCAGTTTCCTGTTCTTAGCTGAGAGGAGTGGTACCCAGTGTGGTCTTCTGCTGCTGTAGCCCATCTGCCTCAAAGTTCGATGCACTGTGCGTTCAGAGATGCTCTTCTGCCTACCTTGGTTGTAACGGGTGGCAATTTGAGTCACTGTTGCCTTTCTATCAGCTCGAACCAGTCTGCCCATTCTCCTCTGACCTCTGGCATCAACATGGCATTTCCGGCCACAGAACTGCCGCCCCCTGGATTTTTTTTCTTTTTCGGACCATTCTCTGTAAACCCTAGAGATGGTTGTGCGTGAAAATCCCAGTAGATCAGCAGTTTCTGAAATTCTCAGACCAGCCCTTCTGGCACCAACAATCATGCCACGTTCAAAGGCACTCAAATCACCTTTCTTCCCCATACTGATGCTCGGTTTGAACTGCAGGAGATTGTCTTGACCATGTCTACATGCCTAAATGCACTGAGTTGCCGCCATGTGATTGGCTGATTAGAAATTAAGTCTTAACACACAGTTGGACAGGTGTACCTAATAAAGTGGCCAGTGAGTGTATATATATATACTGTGTGTATATACATATATATATATACTGTATATACATCTATATTAGATAGATAAATAGATGGATAGATTAACCCCTTTCTGACATCTGACGTACTATCCCATCCACGGGACCCGGGCCCATATAACTGGGGACGGGATAGTACGTCACCGCAACCAGCGGCACTCACGGGGGAGTGCCGCTGATCGTGGCCGGGTGTCAGGTGATTATCACAGCTGACACCCGGCACTATGTGCCAGGGACAGTCACGGACCACCCCCAGCACATTAGCCCCTGGCACACTGTGATGAAACATGATCGCAGTGTACCGGGGGCACAGGGAAGGTTCCCTGCATGCTTCCCTTAGACCCTCGGAACAGCGCAATGTGATCACGCTGTTCCGAGGGCCTTCTCTCTGCAGGTCCCCAATATGGCCGCGGGGGGCCTTCGGAGTCCTACAGGGAGGTGCTTTCTCAGTGTCTGTCAGATCACTGATCTGATACTGCACTACAAAGTGTCAGATCAACGATCTGACACTTTATAGTAATATCCCCACCTGCGGTAAGGTAATAAAGTAAAAAAAAAAAAGTGTAAAAATAATTTTTAAAAAATCCCTAAATAAATTATAATAAAAAATCCATAATAATTTCTTTTTTTTGTAAATTAAAAAAAACAATAAAAGTATACATTTTTAGTATCACCGTGTCCATAACGATCCGCCCTATAAAACTGTCCCACTAGTTAACCCCTTTAGTGAAAACCACTTTACTAAAAAAAATAAATGAAAAGCAAAGCAAAACACAATGCTTTATCATCATACCGCCGAACAAAAAGTGCAATATCGCGCGATCAAAAAGACTTATATAAATAACCATAGTACCGCTGAAAACGGCATCTTGTTCCGCAAAAAAAAGCTGCCATACAGCATCATCAGCAAAAAAATAAAAAAGTTATAGCTCACAGAATGTTTAATTAGCAGATGCCTTGAGAGACTATGTTATAAAAAGATGTCTTTTGCTCTATTTCTGTGACCACCACGGACAGGAAGGAGACGGCACCAAGCCGCCCAGCAGAGGGACACCGACTGCACGACCGTGCTTCCTGCGGCCGCCACAGCCCGACTCCCGCCTGCGGCTGCGGCCTCACCGCTGCCGCCCGTGGCCGCCACAGCCCGACTCCAACCCACCGCTGTGGCCTCCCTGCTGTTGCCCACAGCCGCCACAGCCCAATTCCAGCCTGCCCGCCACCTGTTGCTGCCACGGCCCGACTCCAGCCCGCGGTTGCGGCCTGCTGTCGCCACCCCTGGCTGCCGCTGCCTATTTTCGGCCCGCTGTTGTGGCCTGCCTTCCGCCACCCTCAGCCACCAGTGCCCGACCCCAGTCCGTGGTTGCGGCTTGCCCGCTGCCGCTGTCCGGCCCCAGCCCGCGGCTGAGGCCCACACGCCCTGGGCCCCTGCCGTTGCCATCCCGCCTCCACCAGGAGGCACAACACAGAGGAACTCTACAGGGGCCTGTTGTGCCCACACCCTGCCTGGGCGTAGGAGCACCAGAAGCTTGCTTCAGATTCTCGTCGGTTGGGCTCAGCAGCTGAGAATCTGAAGAGACACCGACCACCACTCTGCCGGACGTCAGAGGTGGATTAGTGACACGTTGTAGTTGATAACCTGTAGTTTCTGGACCCATAGTCGGCCATACCGTGGCCCCATAGTTACCAGCTTACATTGTCCTCGCAGTGTACTGAGCCAGAATCTGACCCTGATGAAACTCAGGTGCCCCTTTCCGCATACTATACCACCTTACACGGTGACACAGAGGAAGGTGCACATGCAATTGAAGAGGAGGTGATGGATGACCCAGTTGTTGACCCAGATTGGCATCCATTGGGGAAAGAGGGTGCCACTGCCAATAGCTCAGAAGAGGAGGAGGAGGATCCGCAGCAGGCAACAACATCGCAACAGCTGTTATCTGGCATGACCATAGCAGTCCAAAAACGTGTTACAAAAACCAAAAGAGTTGCAGGACAGCTTGGCCAGACAGTCAAATTAGCACAGCGTGCAAGGTCTCAAATTGTCTTCAATAGTAGGAAGAGTGCAGTGTGGCACTTTTTTGAACAAAATCCTAATGATCAGGCAAAAGTTATCTGTAAGAAGTGCGCAAAGACCTTTAGCCGAGGGAAAAATCAGAGAAATTTGAATACCAGTTGCATGCCTAGACATTTAACCACCATGCACTTGCAAGCGTGGACGGACTACCAAACCTCACGTACCAGATGGGCACCTGCTCCGAATGAAGGTAGTCAGCAATGCTACATCACTTCCCCCACTGTAAGGCCGGTTTCACATTTGCATTTAGGGCCGCAGCGTCGGCCTGCGCACGGCCGCCGCTAAGCCCCGCCCCCTGCTGCACCTCCTCCGGTAGCTCCGCCTCTGGGCGCATGACGCTGCATGCGTCATGTGTCCCCTATCTTTATCACTGAGTCCTTTTGACGGTGCGCCGACCAGCGCCAAACGCAACCTGTTGCAATTTGGTTGCGTTCGGCACACCGTCAAAAGGACGCAGGCGCCGCCAAATGCATACTGCGCATGGCCTGCGTCCTCAGTGATAAAGATAGGGGACGCATGATGCATGCAGCGTCATGCGCCCAGAGGTGGAGCTACCGGAGAAGGCGCGGCAGGGGCGGGGCTTAGCAGCGGCCATGCGCAGGCCGACGCTGCGGCCCTAAACGCAGATGTGAAACCAGCCTAAGCCCACCGGTTAGCACACCACCAGCAGCAAATGTCGAGGTGTCATCGCAAGGGCAAAGCAGTCATGGAATCACAATGTTATTGCTACGAAAGACTGAATCTAGGCCATCAGCAACACCACCAACACCATCACCATCACCAACCCTCTCTCAGTCCGCCATGTCCACCGCTAGTTCCACTATATGCAGCTCTCAAGTCCAGCTCACCCTACCAGAGACTCTGAGTAGGACAAGAAAGTACTCATCCTCTCATCCGCGTACACTGGCTTTGAACGCCCACATTGCCAAACTAATCTCGTTAGAGATGATGCCCTACCGGTTGGTTGAAAGCAAAGCTTTCCACGAGCTCATGGCCTACGCAGTACCACGCTATGACCTACCCAGTGGGCACTTCTTTTCACGAAAAGTCATCCCAGCCCTACATGTTCATGTGAAAGACCGCATTGTCCATGCACTCAAGCAATCAGTGAGTGGAAAGGTGCACCTCACAACAGATGTATGATCCAGTAGGCATGGCCAGGGCCGTTACGTGTCCATCATTGCGCACTGGGTTAATGCAGTGAATGCAGGGTCCACAGGGGACAGCGGCGGTGGGACAGTGCTGCCTAGCCCACAGTATAAGAAACAGTTGGCTGTAGGCGTTCCACCCTCCTCCTCCTCCTCCTCCTGAAGCGAAAGCTCGTCCACAGAGCGCAGTCGCACGAGCACTCCATCCACAGTTGCCAGTGTTGCCCACGAGGTGTCCCACTATTGAACAGCTAGTGGTAAACGTCAGCGGGCGGTGTAGAAGATCATGTGTTTGGGCAACAACAGACACACCGCGGAGGTACTGGCCGACTACTTGCAGCATCAAACTGAGTCATGGCTGGGCAGTCTACATCTTGAGGCAGGCAAGGTAGTTAGTGATAACATCCGGAATTTTGTGGCAGCCATAGCCCTTTCAAAACTCAGACACATACCTTGCATGGCTCACACCTTGAACCTGGTGGTGCAGTGCTTCCTCAATAATTATCCGGAGATAACACCCCTGCTCCGTAAGATGCGAAAACTGTGCTCGCACATCCGCCAGTCGCCCGTACACTCCAGTCGTATGCAGAAGCTTCAGCGATTGCTCCTCCTTCCCAAGCACCGCCTAATTATCAACATTGCAACAAGGTGGAACTCCACCCTGCACATGGTTCAGAGGCTGTGCGAACAGAGGCAGGCTGCAATTCATTTGTGGGAGGATACACGGGCAGGCAGTTTGCAGGCAGACATGGAGTTGTCTGGTGTGCAGTGGTCGAAGCTGAAAGACCTCTGTAAAGTCCTTCAGTGTTTTGAGGAATGCACACAGCTGGTAAGTGCAGACGACACCATCATAAGCATGAGCATCCCACTTATGCGTCTGCTCATGCAAACTTTGACGCACATTAAGGAGCATGCGTCTGCAGCCGAGGAGGAAGAGGAGGAGGGAAGCCTTAAGGACAGTCAGCCATTTTCTGGTCAGGGAAGTCTCGTGGACGAGGTGGAGGAAGAAGAGGAATAGGAGGAGGATGATGGGGATGATTATTTTGGGGAGGAGGATGTTTCTCAGGGGGCAAGAAAAAATGTTGGCATGGCAAGGTCAGGTGCAGGGTTTGTGTGTGACTGGAGGGATGTGGATTTGCCAGAAAGTGCTCCTCCACCCAGCACTCGCAGTGCATCATTGACACCTGGAACATTGGCCCACATGTCTGATTATGCCTTGCAGACCCTAAAAAGGGACCCCCGCATTGCCAAAATAATGAACGATGACGACTACTGGTTGGCCAGCATCCTGGATCCACATTATAAAGGCAAATTCCACAACAGCATGCCACATGAGAACCTAGAGCTAATACTGGCTAACAAACAAGCAACTCTGGTAAACCGCTTGTTTGAGGCATTCCCAGCAGACAGCGGCGATGATGTTTTTCCAACAAGCCGTAGGTGGCAACATGAAAGAGGTGTTCATGGTGCACACAGCCGAAGTGGCATTGGACACAGGGGTTTCATGACCATGTTGTGGACTGTTTTTACAAGTACCGCTCACACGACTGGTAATACTGCATCGATCGAAAGTGACAGGAGACAGCAGTTGTCAACTATGGTAACAAACTACTTCTCCTCCCATATCGATGTTCTCCCTCACCGGTCATTCCACTTTGACTATTGGGCCAGTAAACTTGACACCTGGCCTGAATTGGCACAATATGCCTTACAGGAGCTCGCTTGCCCTGCTGCTATTGTGTTATCTGAAAGAGTCTCCCGTACTGCTGGATCAATCGTGACAGAAAAAAGGACCCGTCTGTCTACCCAAAATGTTGATGATCTAACCTTCATTTAAATGAACCATGCATGGGTTTCAAAGGTTTTTGTCCCACCCTCCCCTGCTGACACGTAGGTTGCCAGAAAAATGGCTTGCTTTTGTCCTCCTCTTCCGCGGACTTCTCCAATTACTCCATTTGCAGCTGCTGAATGTCCAACATCAACATCTGCCATTTTTTCCACCTCCCTAACTGGGCTGCCTCCCCCCACAGGGCCGGGGTCACCACCTGGTGCACGCACCCGTGCGAGTGTCGTTGCCCTGGACAGGAGGGTGGGCACACTGTTTGGCAACGGCACTGGCACAAGGTCCCTCATAGTAGAATCAAGTGTCTCTGATGGTGAGGGTGCACACCCACCGTCAGTCACATTGGCGTACTATGAGGGGCCATGTGCCAGAGCTGTCGCCAACGAGTGGGCCCCCCTGCTTGTTCAGGATCACAGCACTTGCAAAGTTGAAATACTTACTGTACCTCTCCCTGCTCCACTGCCGTGACGTCTTCTGCATTTCCTGACAGTGACATTCTGGTCAGAGAGCGCGATGACATCACGTCTGTAAGCCCTCTGCCTAAACAGTCCAAGTACAGTGAGATGGAAGATGGGGACGACGAGGAGTCCAGACTAGTACAGGGATTCCCTAGCGAGGAGACTTATTTAATTGTTTTCAATGTTGGGACAGCTATTTTTGGGGAGCACTATACTCTGGAGAATGATATATGAGGCCCACCATACACTGGAGCATTCCAAAGGTGGACATCAGACACTGGAGCAGCATTTACAGGGCCCATTATGCACTGGAGCATTAGAAATGGGGCCCATTATATATGGAGCATTATTTGGGCCCATAACACAGTGGAGCTTCATCCATGGGGACCAACATATACTGTAGCATTATGTGGAGCTCATCATATACTGTTTCAAACATATGGGACCAATGATTCAGTATGGAGAAATATATGGGCCTCATTACTCTGTATAGCGCACTATGCGGTGGCCATAATACTGTATGGAGTAATATACTGTCCGTTTTGGAGTTATTGGAGAATTTAAAATGGATATCAGTCATGAAATGTAAGATGTGAAGTATTTTGAATTGTACTATACCGCTATTTCTCTGCCATATCACAGGATCATGAATTGTGGCATGTGTTAAAGGAACTCATTGCCACTCTTTGGCCCTGTGCCCACGAAAATCTGGAGCCAGCCCTACCCCCCCACAACTTTAGCCAAATAACCCCCAGTTTTCAATGCCTAACTATTATTATAAAGTAAATTAAGGTTGACAAGCTAAAGTAATAAGAATTGATGTTTTTGGCATTAAAATGGGCACTGTACTTGTGTTTCCTGTCCTCCACTCACTGCCGACTTTTCTCCCCCATTGACTTGTATTGGGTTTCGTGTTTCAGTTGGCCTTCGACTTTTCACGATAATCGGCCGATTTCGTTCGACCCGACTTTTGAGAAAGTCCGGTTTCATGAAACCCGTCTCGACGCGAAAAAAGGCAAAGTCGCTCATCTCTAGTGCTCACCTGTGATATTATACACAGGGGCTCTGTATAAGGTGCCAGTGTACTGGTAATACAGGGATTACCAGTGACATTATACACAGAAACTTTGTATGTAGTGTAAAGTGTGTGTACATGTGATACAGTGACTCACCAGTGATGTCTGTATGTGAAGTCCTTCATCTTCACTTTTCTTCTTCATCTTGAACAGACCACCATCACTTCTTTCTCCTGGGACTTGTCTCTGCAGTAAATAAGTAATTTATACTGTGGGGCAAAAAGTATTTAGTCAGCCACCAATTGTGCAAGTTCTCTCATTTAAAAAGATGAGAGAGGCCTGTAATTGACATCATAGGTAGACCACAACTATGAGAGTCAAAATAAGAAAACAAATCCAGAAAATCACCTTGTCTGATTTGGCAAGACTTATTTTTCAAATTATGGTGCAAAATAAGTATTTGGTCACCTAAAAACATGCAAGATTTCTGGCTCTCTCAGACCTGTAACTTCTTCTTTAAGAGGCTCCTCTGTCCTCCAATCATAACCTGTAGAATGGCACCTGTTTGAACTTGTTATCAGTATAAAAGACACCTGTCCACAACCTCAAACAGTCACACTCCAAACTCCACTATGGTGAAGACCAAAGAGCTGTCGAAGGACACCAGAAACAAAATTGTAGCCATGCACCAGGCTGGGAAGAATGCATCTGCAATAGGCAAGCAGCTGGTGTGATGAAATCAACTGTGGGAGCAAGACCACTGATAATCTCCCTCAATTTGGGGCTCCATGAAGAAGCTCACCACGTGGGGTCAAAATGATCACAAGAATGGTGAGCAAAAATCCCAGAACCACACTGGGAGACCTAGTGAATGACCTGCATAGAGCTAAGACCACCATAACAAAGGCTACCTTCAGTACCACACTACGCCACCAGGGACTCAGATTCTGCAGTGCCAGACATGTCCCCCTGCTTAAGCCAGTACATGTTCGGGCCCATGTGAAGTTTGCTAGAGAGCATTTGGATTATCCAGAAGAGTGATGGGAGAATGTCTTATGGTCTGATGAAACCAAAATAGAACTGTTTGGTAGAAGCAACACTCGTCATGTTTGGAGGAGACAGAATGCTGGGTTGCATCCAAAAAACACCATACCTACTGTTAAGCATGGGAGTGGCAACATCATGCTTTGGGGCTGTTTTTCTGCAAAGGGACCAGGATGACTGATCTGTGTACATGAAAGAATGAATAAGGCCATGTATCGTGAGATTTTGAGTGCAAACCTCCTTCCATCAGCAAGGGCATTGAAGATGAATTGTGGATGGGTCTTTCAGCATGATAATGATCCCAAGCACATCACAAGGGCAATGAAGGAGTGGCTTTGTAAGATGCACATGAAGGTTCTGGAGTGGCCTAGCCAGTCTCCAGATCTCAACCCCATAAAAAACCTTTAGAGGGATTTGAAAATTCATGTCGCCTAGCAATAGGCCCAAAACATCACTGCTCTAGAGGAGAGCTGCATGGAGGAATGGGCCAACATACCACCAACAGTATGTGTCAACCTTGTGAAGACTTACAGTAAACGTTTGACCTCTATCATTGCCAACAAAGGATATATAACAAAATATTGAGATGAACTTTTGTTAATGACCAAATACTTATTTCCACCTTAATTTGAAAAAGAAATCTTGCCAAATCAGACAAGGTGATTTTCTGGATTTGTTTTCTCTTTTTGACTCTCAGAGTTGTGGTCTACCAATGATGTCAATTACAGGCCTCTCTCATCTTTTTAAGTGGGAGAACTTGCACAATTGGTGGCTGACTGAATACTTTTTTCTCCACTGTAGCTGATCTTCCAGAGTACATTCCCCACTTTTTCCCTAACTTCTCAACTATGCCAGTTGAAGAAAAAAAGCGACACAGTGCCGGCCTGCACAGTAGAATCCTAGAATGTTAGAGATGGAAGGGAACTCAAGGGTCTTCGTGTCCAACCCCCTGCTCAATGCAGCGCAAGATTTACAAAACTATCTCAGACAAATGTCTGTCCAGCCTCTGTTTGACTTCCATTGAAGGAAAACTCACCACTTCTCGTGGCAGAGTGTTGCACTCATTGATCACCTTCATTGTCAAAAAGTTTTTTCTAATACTTAAACTGTATCTTCTCCCTTTCAATTTAAATCAATTTCTTCTCATGTTTCCATGTGCAAATGAGAATAAGGATGATCCCTCTACACTGTGACATCCCTTCAGATATTTGTACACAGCTATTAAGTCTCCTCTTAGCCTTCTTTATTGCAAGCTAAACATTCCCAGATCCTTTAACCGTTCCTCATATGTCATATTTTGCAATCTGCTCGCCATCCAGGAAGCTCTTTTCTGAACTTGCTCCAGTTTTTCAATGTCTTTTTTAAAATGTGATTCCCAGAACAGTATTCCAGATAAGGCCTGACCAAGGAGAAGTAGAGGGAGATAATTATTTCACATCATCTAGACTCTATGCTTCTCTTAATACATCCAAGAACTGTATTTGCTTTTTTTGCTGCTGCATCGCACTGTTGACTCATGTGCAGTCTGTGATCTGTTAGTATACCCAAGTCTTTTTTACACTTGCTGTTGCTTAGGCTAGTTTCACACTAGCGTTCGGCAGAGCTGTAGAGGGCTGCGTAGTTCCTTCAATAAGCCCTGCCCACTGCTGCACCTCTTCCTTCAGCTCCGCCTATGTCGGCATGGGTCCTGCGTACCCTATTTTTAACATTGAGTACGCAGGCCATGCGAATGTATGTGTATGCCTGCGCATGCATCCTTTTGACGCTGCGCCGAGCTGCGCTGAACGCAACATGTTGCATTTTGTTGCGGTTGACACAGCATTCCAACATAGGCAGAGTTGAAGGAAGAGGTGCAGCAGTGAGCAGGGCTTAATGGAGAAACTATGCAGCCCTCCACAGCTCTGCCGAACGCTAGTGTGAAACTAGCCTTAGTTCTATTGCTTCCATTCTGTAGATATAATTTTCATTTTTCTTGCCCAGGTGTAGAATCTTGCATTTCTAACTACCATTGTATTAGTCACTGCCCATTGTTCAAGCTTATCTACGTCCTTCTGAATCATTTCTCTGTCTTCTCTATTATTAACTATGCCTTGTAGCTTTGCATTGTATGCAAATTTGATTAGCTTACCTCTGGTTTCCTTATCTAGATCATTTATAAAAATGTTGTATAACACTGGGGTCAGGACAGAGACTAAAGGTACTGTCACACTTAGCGATGTACCAGCGATCCCGACCAGCGATATGACGCGGTCAGGATCGCTGGTACATCGCTATGTGGTCGCTAGTGAGCTGTCACAATGGCAAATCTCACCAGCGACATCGCTGGGACGAGGGTCGCTACTTACCTGTCACACTAGGCGATCCTGCGTCCTTCCACCCGGGTCCACTCTCGTCGCTCGTCTCCTCAGGAAGCGCCGCAGGAAGCTGACGACGAGCAACAGTCCTGGACAATCTTGCGCGATCAGCGATAACCAGCGGGGGAGCCAGTCGTAGGTAAGTATCAGACACAGCGATGTCGCTAGCAATATTGCTATAACGTCACAAGTTATAGTGATGTTGCTAGCGATATCGCTTAGTGTGACAGTACCTTAAATTGACCCCACATGAAAAACACTCTTCCAATTGGATGTGCAACCATTTATTACCATTCTTTGAGTACAATCACTGAGCCAGTTATGAATCCACCTAACCGTAGTCTTGTCAATCTCATACTTGGTCATTTTTTCAATAATGATATTTTGAGACAATTTATTAAATCCTTTGCTGAAGTTGAGATATACTATATCTCAGTATCTACAAAATTTCCCTGATCCACACAGTCAATGATTCCATCATAGAAGGAAATTAGTGATGAGCGAGCAATAAAAATAATAATGAAGCCTAGGTACACTACTGATGAGGGTTGGTCTATTTATAAGCGGGTACAATGCCAGTGGCAGGCAAAATGGACAACACAAGAAAAAGTTCCACTGTAGGTGGCTCCTTGATCCTCTGTCCAGCTACACTCATGTGCCCAGGATGATATATTGCCTGCTGTTCCTCCACACGCTCCAGCTCCTATAGTGCTTGGTCGATTGCAGCACTCATTTTGGCATTGCTTTATGGCTGTTCTGTTTTAATCTCCAGATGTGATCCTGTTCTTTCTACCATTGAGTTATTTTGTTTCTTCTCAAGTGACAGCACTGTCTAACTTCAGCATTAACTCATTCATGCTCAGCCATGGGAGCTGCTTAAGTATCGCCACTATTTAAGTGGCACTCATATTTGGAGGGAACTCATTGTGTTTGCAGGGCACTTTTGGGGACAGTTTCAATTAGATTGTGATTGTATGCTTTCATAACTTGTCATTCATGCTCAGGATTTATTATTTCTCCATTTTTTGATAATTACATGTTACAATCCAGGGTCCAGGGGCCATCTATTTGTTGCATTGCATTTATTGCCTGTGATTATTATATCACGTATGGGGGAACTTTGCTTTGGTTTTAAGTATGTTTTAAACTGTTATTGTTAATAAAGTTTTGCCTTTTTTACTTAGTATTGTGGTGTGCATTCCCTACAGTGGGACTTTTTCTTGTGTTGTGTGAGCGAGCAATAAAATGCTCGGGTGCTCGTTGCTCAGGTCGAGCACATTGGAAAGCTCGGATGCTTGACCCGAGCAACGAGCCCAATGTAAGTCTATGGGAGACCCGATCATTCTTACCGCGATCATCCCCAGGGGTCCTTTTAAAGTATGTGGGGCTGGGCGGGTGTCTGTGCGAGGCTGTACGGGGGTCTGTGAGGAGGTATGCGGGGGACTGTGTGGGGCTGTGCAGGGGTATGCAGGGCTGTGCAGGGGTCTGTTGTGTGGGTCTGTGTGGGGGCTGTGTGGGGGTATGCGGGGCTGTGCGGTAGTCTGTGCGGGGGTATGCGCGGCTGTGCGGGAGTCTATGTGGGGGTAAGCGGGTCTGCGTGGGAGTATGAAGGGCTGTGCGGGAGTCTGTACAGGGGTATGCAAGGCTGTGCAGGGGTTTGCGGGGCTGTGCGTGGCTTTGCGTGGGTATGCGGGGGTATGCGGGGCTGTGTGGGGGTCTGTGCAGGGGTATGCGGGGGTCTGTGTGGGGCTGTGCTGAGGTATGTGGAGCTGTGCGGGGGTCTGTGTGCGCCTGTGCGGGGGTATGCAGGGCTGTGTGGGAGTCTGTGGGGGCTGTGCGGAGGTATGTGGAGCTGTGCGGGGGTCTGTGCGGGGCCGTGCGGGGGTATGCGGGGCTGTGCGGGGGTATGTGGGGCTGTGTGGGAGTCTGTGTGGGGGTATGCGGGGCTGTGCGGGAGTCTGTGTAGGGCTGTGCGGGAGTCTGTGTAGGGCTGTGCGTGGGTATGCGGGGGTGTGCAGGAGTCTGTGCGGGGGTATGCGCGGCTGTGAAGGAATCTGTGCGGGGGTATGCAGGGCTGTGTGGGAGTCTGTGCGTGGGTATGCGGGGTTGAACATGAGTCTGTGCGGGGCTGTGCGTGATTCTGTGTGGGGCTGTGCGGGGGGGCTGTGTGGGGGTATGCGGGCTGTGTCGACATCGTCCGATGAGACTACTTGTCTCACCCGCTATGCCCGCTACAGTGACAGCATTAGCGGATGATGGGAAAGTAGTATTCCCATCATCCGGCTAATGTGAATGTAAAAAAAAAGACATATAGAACATATAACATACAGTACATACAACACATAACATAGAGTGCATAGTCACCGCACCCACCTAATTCCCCGAAGCCTTCGTCTCCTGCAAATAATATTATGGTGTGTGTGTTTTTTTAAACTTTTATTAATATAAGATTAATAATTGATAGGCGTCTTATTGACGCATCTCCATTATTAACCTGCTTAATGTCACCTTTCAATAGCAAGGTGACATTAGCCCCTTATTATTATCTCATATGCCACTGCTACAGAGGGGCTAAGTATCAGAATTGGTGCATCTTAGAGATGTGCCATTTCTGGGGTGGCTGCGGGCTGGTATTTGTAGCCGGGGGAGCAATATCCATGGCCCCTTCCTAGGCTATGAATATTAGCCCGTAGCTGTCTACGTAGCCTTTCTGGCTATAAAATATAGGGGGACATAACATCATTTTTTTTAGGGTCCCCCTATTTTAATAGCCAGTAAAGGCTATGCAGACAGCTGCGAGATGATATTCATAGCCTGGGAAGGGGCCATGGGTATTACCCCCTTCCCAGCCTACAAATATTGGACCCCAGCCAAAAGCTTTCCCCCTCTGGTGCAGAAAATAGCACGGGAGCCCATGCCATTTTTTTCCATTTTTTTTAAATAAAAAATATTGTTCATTAATAAACAATATATTTATGGATATATCCATAGATGTATCTATAAATATATCCATAGATATATCCATAGATATATCTATAGATATATCGATAGATATTGATATACATAGATATATAGCCATAGATATATCTATAGATATATCTATAGACATATAGCCATAGATATATTCATAGATATAGCCATAGATATATCCATAGATATATCCATAGATAGTTCTATAGATTTATCTATAGATATATCTATAGATATATAGTCATATATATTTAAAAAAATGGCGTACCCCACACAGATCCCCGCACAAAACCCCACACAGACCCGCATACCCCCGCACAGACCCACATACCCCCGCACAGACCCGCAGACCCCCGCATACCCCCACACAGATCCCCGCACAGCCCCGCATACCCCTGCACAGGCCCCCCCTCACAGACCTGCATACCCCAGCACAGACCCCCGCACAGCCCCCGCACAGATATGTGAAAGGGGCCGTCGAGCAGGGCGGCGTCCGGTCTCTTATACCCCTGATGATGCTGTGCGGCCAGCCAATCACAGCCTCAGCAAAGATGGCTGCAGCATTTCATAGCCTGGCAGACAATACCTGCAGCATGATTGGGTCTCTAAAGTCCGCCAAAAATGCTGGGTGGAGACCCGAGTACCCACCGAGTAATCACGGAAATGCTCGGTGCATGGTGAGTACCCCAAGTACCGTGATACTCGGGCGAGTATCGAATAGTGGCGAGTACGTTCGGTCATCACTAAAGGAAATTAGTTTAGATTGCTACAAACCCGGCAAGAGAAAATAGAGGGCACCACCATAAATATAACTAAGATCTACCTGTCAGATACCATGCAAACATCAAATGAAATTGAGATAAAGAGGTTATGCAGAGCCATTGGACCTCTCACATCCTCTTTCTGAGTTCATTAAAATCTGCCTTTCTGAAGTCCAACCTTAAAGTCTGAGTCTTTGCTTGTCTTCCTTCTCTTGTAAGCCAAAATTTGAGTATAGCATGATCACTGCCTCCTAGATTTCCAGCCACCTTTACTTCCTATGCCAGGAAGGAGTTAGTGCGTATATACAGTAGCTTCTAAATTTCCATTTTCCTCTGAGTCAGATCAGCCCAAAACAATCTATATTAGCATCAAATTATTATCCTTAGGTTATTTAGCAGTTAAAAAAACTTTTTTTAAATCAGACTATTGCAAACCATATGTTTCATGCAAGATCTTAAATTTCTGTCTACTAAAATTGTATTATTGGTGCCTTTATTTTTTTGTATTTTTATCTTGTGATGATGTTTTTCTCTAAAAAGTTCCAAGATTGATGAAATCTGTGTCAAATATGCATAGTACATTTCTTTTGAAGCAACAATGATATGTTTCATGGGAACGATGTGCACCTGGTCGAGGAACAGATGGCAGTAGCAGCTTGTCAGCAATGCATTCCATATTAAAGTTGGCCTCTTAATCCCTAGACTTTAAATAAACTGACTGATAGGTGTGGAAAGATTAAAAGTATCTGGTTTGAAGGTGAAGGTTTTCTAAATTATAGAGCACAAAACTTTCACATGAAATAAATTATAGAATTTGTTGGTGCTTTGCATTTCCTTTCTGGTGTTTGATTTAATTGTAACATAATTTAATATTATAGTTTTTGTAAAAGTCAAGCATGCCATCTCTTTTTCTCACTTTTTCTACTTCATTTTTATCCTTTATATAGAATGTGACTGAAAAACCATAAGGACTCATTCATAAGTCTTTGCAAATCGTTCCAAGCAAGGACAGTTAACTCATGGACTGGCCATGTCTCTCTCAACACTAACATAACAATTTAGAAATAAATAAAGCTGTCACGCTCAGATTGGGATTGTCTGTCGGGGCCAGTCTTAAGCTGTTTATATTGGTGCGCAGGCCATAGGAAGCTTAAGATTCCCCCCCACAGCCCATCACACAGTATTATGGTCAGAATCATAATTGAGGTGCACATAAAAAGAATCCAATTGCTGGTGGTCCAAAAGAAATTAATTTATTTTCAATGAAGTTTCACAAAGAATTTCAGATAATCGGACTTATTATATTATACCACATTACGACTCACCCCAAGCTTTGATCTTATAGTCACTATAAAAGACAAACAAAAAGAACAAAAGCTCAAAATACATCAATAATTTGTAAGATTCATCTATGTATCTAGGAAACCAGTAAAAAAATAGACAGTTTATGCCTACCCTCATGTTCTAGCGGTGCATACTTATGCATTTTGAACTATGTACTTCTTAAGTGTCGTATACTTATATTAGGAGAACTTCCTTATCATTATAAAACTTATTATTAATATATTTCATAACAATATATATATTTGTGCATGCATGTTTTAATTTATTTGTGATATACAGTTGTATGTAAACATTTGGGCACACCTGGTCAAATTACTATTAGTGTGAATAGTTAAGTAAGCTGATGATGAAGTGATCTCTAAAAGGGTTAAAGTTAAAGATGACACATTTCCTTTGTGTCGTCTTAGGCAATAAAACAAATTGTCATTTTTTTTACATTTTAAAAATTGCAAACAGGAAAATGGGCTGATGTAAAAGTTTAGTCACCATGCATGGTTAGTATCTAGTAGCAACCTCTTTTAAAAGTATCACAGCTTGCAAACACTTTTAGTAGCCAGTCAAGAGTCTTTAAATTCTTGTTTGAAGGATTTTCATCCATTTTTCCTTGGAAAATGTTCCCAGTTCTGTGAGATTCCTGAGTCATCTTTCATGCACTGCTATTTTGAGGCCTAGTCACAGATTTTCAATGATGTTCATATCAAAAGACTGTGAGGGACATTGTAAAAGCTTCAGCTATAAGGATCTCTACATAGAGTGAGTGTGCCCATTACCACAAAAGGGGCGGACTAGTCAAATGCAAATTGTATAGCAAGCAGGTAAATAATACCGCACCAAAGACCAATTATAGAAATGTAAAAGCAATATTTATTGTATATATTGTATATGTTAAAATTTATACTGATTATTTAAGAAGGCTAGGGTAGTGACATAATTTGTGACCAAAAAAGGTGGCACTGTGAAATGACAAAAGTTCACAGTGCCACCTTTTGGGTGACTCATGATGTCACTATCCTAGCTTTTAAATTAGCTGTATAATTTTCAACATTTTTTCAATAAATATTGCCTTTTGGAATAGTCTATTGTGGATTTTGACTTGTGGTAATAATAATTATCCATTTGTAGAAGCCATCCTTTTTTCAACTTCAGCTTTTTTACAGATGGTGTTATGTTTGCATCAAGAATTTGTTGAAAATTTCATTGAATCCATTGTTCCTTCTACTCGTGAAATGTTCCCCATGCCATTGACGGCAAAACAACCCCAAAGCATGATTGACGCACCTCCATGCTTTATGTTTTTTTTTCTCCACACATGCCTTCGATCGTTGTGGTCAAAGAGTTTGATTTTAACCTCTTCAGTTCACAGGATGTTCTTTTGCATGTTTCCAATGCTGAATTTTATGACGAGGACTAGTGATGAGTGAATGTGCTTGTCACTGGTCGTGACTCGCTTGAGATGCTCATTACTCGGTGAGTATTTTTGAATGCTCGAGCACAAGCTTCAGTCCATGCCCTGCAAGTTTTAGCACTTGTTAGACAGACAATAAACTTACAGGGATTGCCTACCAGTCACTTTAATGCCATAGCCATATTGGTAATAGCATTAATGCGATTTGCTGGCCGCATAGCATTATCGAGTGTTTATAAGACCCGGTACAGTATGCTTGGGACAGTTTTCAAATGGAAACAGGTAAGGTAGGGATAGGTGCTGCTGAACTAGGGACAGTTTTAGCTGCATATAGTCAGGGATTAGACACCATCTATATTTCTTTCAACTGCAACAACAGTCCTTATTAGGGCTAAATATAATCGATATTAATACTTAGGGAAAGATTGTACTGAAGGGATAGTGTAGAACAGGATAGGATTAATTTCACTTCCTATCTGCTGCAACTCATATCAAAAGCCCTTTGCAGGGATAACAATCTTTTTGCTCTTAATCCTGTAAATTGTTCTGAGTAGGGAAATATTATACTGTACTCCATTTAAACTGCGCCAATTGTGCATCAAAAGCATACAGCCAGATTTGGTTGGTTAGCAATAGCATTGCTTTATTGCTACTGCAGTGTAACAAGTCCATTTGAGGTGGACAAATTTTCCTTCAATACTAATCCTGCAAAGTTTTCTCAACAGGGATATAATACATAATTTAAAATGGGCACAGCATGTAGCAAGGGACAGGAAAGTGGATGTGATGCTGATGGTGAGCGCAGAGGCTGAGGCTGTGGGCAAGGTGAAACTGTGCCTGCTGTGGAAACACAACAAACATACACATCATGTTGACCTAGCTTCCAGTCCCGCTTTGTAGGGGGCATAGAACACCAGTATTGAAGCCAGACCAGTGTGAAAAGGTTCTTGGATGGATGTTGGAGCGCCCCGCGGGGCCTGGGGGTACTCGGTACCGGGCCCGTCGACTTCAATGGGGAAAGGTGTCACGGCGGCGGCGACGCGGTCCGTGGCCCAGAGGCGTCTAGTAATTAAAATAGGGGAAAGTTATGTGGTATTTACGTGGTAAAAATTAAAATAAAGTTATTAGATGGTGAAATACATGATGCCACCTGTGGTAATCTAGTCAGAGGTGACCAGCGCTGCGGTGTTGCTTCTCTGGGATGGATGTTGGGCGCAGCTATGATGTTGTAGCCCTCCACAGGTAGGGCTGCAGTCCCAGGGCGAAGATGTTAAATAAATAGTAAAAATGGCTGTAAACGTTGGGGTGCAGATAAATGAGAGAAAGACACAGAGAGGTGCAGTTTATTTACCTTTTACTGGTAATAGGTTGCAGTCCGGAGTACCACATACAGGTGATGGAATGAGTCCGGCTCACCTAGAGGGGGATTCAGGGGATCCACCTTGCCAGGTGGGGATTTAGGACCTTCCTTTCTGTGCTATGTGTGTGGGTCTCTGCTGTATATAATTATGCTGCGACCCTCTATTCGTGATGGTTTCACTAACCTGTACGGCTGTCAGCGTGAGCCTATTCCACGGGTACCGTTTATTCACCGTCAGCCCGGGCTCCTTATCCGCTGACGAGCCCTCAGGTGTTTAATGTGCACAGGAATTTACAATCCCCTGTACTTTCAGATTCGTTTATAAGGACGCACAATTCCTGTCAGCCTAGGACTCTGATGTCCCTTTTCTTGTTATTAGCGCTTCACTCAGGGGTCTGCTATATGCAGTATTTTAGCTTCCCTAGAGTCTCTCAGTCTCTGCTCTTGTCCTTTCCCTCTTCATAGATCAGTTCTGCCTATCGAGCTCCTCTCTGATCAGCTCCCTGTCTTCATCTGACAGGATCTTCCAGAAAGATCTCTTTACCGCACGTCCTCACGTTTAACTGTCATTTTTCCTCACAGCTTACAGCTCTTTCGTTTCCATGACAAACCCCTCAGCTGATTTCTAGCTGACTCACCAACCCCCTCAAAACAACAGCACAGTTACTGCAGCGACCAGTCCTTACGCTGCTGTCCAGGAATTGTCTTTGTGCTTGTACCTGGAATTTGGTTGGAGGGAAACGCCTTAACCCACTTTGTGTCTCATCCCTGGGTGTGGCTACTGGGCACTCTGTAGATGGGCCTGTTTTTCGGCCACACCGGTGGCTTATTTCCAAGGCCTTTTTGGAGTAACTATTTACAAATACAGTTCTGACCACACATAGTCCTGTGGCCCAATTGTCCTTTAACTGGTTATTATGAATACTTAAAAAGGTTCATACAGTAAGTCTCTCTAGGTTCTCATGCTTAATGGTTACAACTATACATTCTTATTACTTTATTTACATTATGTAATCTCTGCAACGGGCAGGGATCTGACCTCTAGTACTACGAGTGGATCTACGCAGTATAGGTATTTCTGATGACCTGACCTGTTCTCTGATGTCTACTGTTGGTGCATTAGTCACTATGCTATAAGTAGACTTGTGTAAGATAGGTATTCTAGACTGCCTTCTCTCTACTCCTAAACTAACCATGAGTTTGTCAGATTCGCTGTTAGCAGGGGACAGATTTCCGCATTCCTCTGCAGATGTGGTATCTGTTACTGGAGCCATTTCATTTAGAGTCTCTTCTTCATCTGGTGCAGTAGGCTGATGAAAGGTTGGTACTGGTATTCTTCCGACAGGTATGTTCATCCACCCAGCTCTCCTCCTCTCCTGCTGTCTGTCTATGAAGAGCACATAGTCCATCACCCAGCTTTGCACATAGACTTGCCTCTGCACCTAGCATTCACATGGTATGCCTTTCAGCTAACCCCAGCTTACCCCAGAGTTATTTATGACCTTGTTTTCTCTGGAAAGATCATATGCATCTGGTCCACTCTTAATGGTGCGACCAAGATGAGCAGAGACCACTCCACTCTGCTTCACACCTGACTGCACTTAGTTGTACATATATTGCATAGCTCAAGTCTGCATAGAAGTCAGTCTGCAGTGTGATTCCTATAAGTGTGTTATAGAAGTGTGAAGATAAATTTTAGAATTAAAACCAGAATTGAACCAGAAGGGAACTGAAGGTAACTGTACATAGTCACTGTAAACAATGTTTCTGTTTGTTTTCACTTTCACCCCAATAATCCTTCACTTTCTGCTAATTCCTCTAATCCCTACTCCTAGTAAGGAACTGTTCATCTCTTCTTCCATCCTCCCCATCCACCTCGCCTCCTCCTCAAAACTGTTCCTTAACATACAATCCTCTGTCTCCAATCACAGACAGCCCCCTCATGCCCTCTCCTGCTCCCACCTGCTAACACTTTCTCTGGTCCTCCTCACCACATTCCCACAGTCATTTCTACCTCCCACCAACGCTCTATCACAACCTTCCGTAACCACTCCAACCTTATACCCATTCACCCAGCCCCCCGCTTCCCCAGTCCCACTAACAGGAGCTCTGTGGAACGCTCGCTCTGTCTGCAACAAGCTTTCCTACATCCATGATCTTTTTGTTACTACCAAACTTTCCTTCCTCGCTATCACCGGAACCTGGCTCATCCCTTCTGACACAGCCTCTCCTGCTGCACTTTCATATGGTGGATTCCACCTTTCTCACACCCCCCACCCCACCAGCAAACATGGCGGAGGAGTTGGTTTTCTCCTGTCAGATACCTGCTCCTTCACCCCAATCCCACTGCCACCCTCTGTTACCCTCCCTTCCTTTGAGGTGCACTCTGTGCACATCTACTCCCCCTCCAACCTCCAACTGGCTGTCATCTACCGACCCCCAGGGCTTGCCACCACCTTCTTTGACCACTTCACCACCTAGCTACTTCATTTCCTTTCTACGGACATCCCTACTATCATCATGGGCGACTTCAACATCCCCATTGACACTTCCCTCTCAGCTTCCGCTAAACTTCTATCTCTCACTTCCTCTTTCGGCCTCACTCAATGGTCTTCTACAGCCACCCACAAAGATGGCCACACACTGGACCTCATCTTCACCCGCCTCTGCTCCCTATCTAACCTCTCTAACTCACCTCTTCCTCTCTCTGACCACAACCTTCTCACATTCTCTTCCCTCTCCACTCCATGTCTACAATCCCCACCCCACAAACTTTCACACCCTCGCAGAAATCTTAAACACCTTGACCTAAACTCATTCTCTGAATCCCTCCTCCCTCTCACAGATATAAGTTCCTTACACAATGCGGATGACGCTGCTGCTCTATATAACACCACAATAGCTGTAGCTTTGGAATCTGCTGCCCCACTTACACATACCAAAGCTTGCAAAATCAACATACAGCCCTGGCACACCAGCCTGACCAAAGAACTGAGGCGAGCTTCCAGGGCTGCTGAGCGCAGATGGAAAAGATCCCACTCCAACGAGCACTTCATCGCATTCAAACAGTCTCTCACTACTTTCAAGACCACACTCGCCACAGCTAAACAAACCTACTTCTCATCGCTCATATCCGCCCTGTCTCACAACCCTAAACAGTTATTCAACACCTTCAATTCTCTCCTCCATCCCCCAGCACCTCCTCCCTCCCCACTCATCTCCGCTGAAGACTTTGCCTCATTTTTCAAGCAGAAGATTGATAATATCAGAGACCGTTTTGGTCAACAACCCCCAGAGCCCCTCCTCCCGACTTCCCAGCCCTCCACCTCCAAAACCAACTTCTCCACCATTACAGAAGATCGACTCTCCACTCTACTCTCAAGATCACATCTCACCACTTGTGCACTTGACCCGATCCCTTCCCACTGCATCCCAAACCTCACCACAGTCTTCATCCTAACCCTAACCCATCTCTTCAACCTATCACTAACAACTGGTGTTTTCCCCTCAAGCTTTAAACATGCCTCAATCACACCTATCCTCAAAAAGCCCTCTCTTGACCCATCCTCTGTATCTAGCTATCGCCCTATATCACTTCTCCCCTATGCCTCCAAGCTACTGGAACAACACGTCTACCTTGAACTGTCTTCCCATCTCTCTTCTTGCTCCCTCTTCGACCGCTTACAATCTGGCTTCCAGTCACACCACTCCACCGAAACTGCCCTTACTAAGGTCACCAATGACCTCTTAAGCGCCAAGAGCAAGCGACACTACTCTGTCCTCCTCCTCCTGGACCTGTCGGCTGCCTTTGACACAATGGACCATTCCCTACTATTACAGACCCTCTCATCCCTTGGCATCACAGACTTGGCCTTGTCCTGGATCTCATCATACCCAACAGACCGGACATTCAGCGTCTCCCACTCACACACCACCTCCTCACCTCGCCCCCTATCTGTCGGAGTCCCACAAGGTTCAGTCCTAGGACCCCTGCTCTTCTCCATTTACACCTTTGGCCTGGGACAGCTTATAGAATCTCATGGCTTTCAGTATCATCTCTATGCTGATGACACACAGATCTACATCTCTGGACCAGATATCACCTCCCTGCTAACCAGAATCCCTCAATGTCTGTCCACTATTTCATCCTTCTTCTCTACCAGATTTCTGAAACTTAACATGGACAAAACAGAATTCATCATCTTTCCCCCATCTCACGTGACCCCCCCAACGAACCTATCCATTACAGTAAATGGCTGCCCACTCTCCCCAGTCCCACAAGCTCGCTGCCTCTGGGTAATCCTTGATGCTGATCTCTCCTTCAAACCACATATCCAAGCCCTTTCCACGTCCTGCCGACTTCAACTCAAAAATATCTCACAAATCCGTTCATTCCTTAACCAAGAATCTGCAAAAACCCTAGTCCATGCCCTCATTATCTCTCGCCTTGACTACTGCAACCTCCTGCTCAGTGGCCTCCCCTCGAACACTCTCGCACCCCTCCAATCTATTCTAAACTCCGCTGCCCGACTAATACACCTGTCCCCCCCGCTATTCCCCAGCTTCTCCCCTCTGTCAATCCCTTCACTGGCTCCCCATTGCCCAGAGACTCCAGTACAAAACCCTAACCATGACATACAAAGCCATCCACAACCTGTCTCCTCCATACATCTGTGACCTCGTCTCCCGGTACTTTCCTGCACGCAACCTCCGATCCTCACAAGATCTCCTTCTCTACTCCCCTCTTATCTCCTCTTCCCACAATTGCATACAAGATTTCTCTCGCGCATCACCCCTACTCTGGAACTCTCTACCACAACATATCAGACTCTCACCTACCATCGAAAACCTTCAAAAAGAGCCTGAAGACCCACCTCTTCCGACAAGCCTATAACCTGCAGTAACCACCGATCGACCAAACCGCTGCATGACCAGCTCTACCCTCGCCTACTGTATTTTCACCCATCCCTTGTAGATTGTGAGCCTTCGCGGGCAGGGTCCTCTCTCCTCCTGTACCAGTTATGACTTGTATTGTTCAACATTATTGTACTTGTTTTTATGTATACCCCTCCCTACATGTAAAGCGCCATGGAATAAATGGCGCTATAACAATAAATAATAATAATAATAATAATACTGGTACTACTATTGCCTGATTTACTTGTGTCCACGTCCAAGGAAATTCTCCAAGTATTGTTTGAATCTTTTCTTCCACCTCTACTATGGGTTGTGGAGTGTCTTGGACTTTTTTCTTGTCCTTTAATTGATCAGGGCACATCTTTAGATGATCTCTTGAGACTGGTTCGAAGATTTCTCCTCCATCTTTGCTGATGATGCATACTTTGGTGTTATTAAAGTCTGAAGGCATCACGGTGTATGGCTCTGCTTCCCACTGGTCATCTAGTTTGTGACCACGTCTCTTTCTTTTAAGTACTTGTTCTCCTGGTGTCAAGGGAACTGCAGGGGCGTTTTGGTTGTAATTTCTTTCCTGCCTCTGTCTTGCTTGGGACAAACTTTTCTCCACACATTCTTGTACTTTGCGGTATTGTTGTTGCCACTCTGTATCCCAGTCTGCATCTGGTGATGTTGTCTCTGGTGTTAAGACTCCCATGGCTAAATCAATAGGTAACTTGCCAGGTCTTGCTCTCATCAGGTAGGCCGGAGTGAAATTGGTGGAATTTACCGGTATATGATTATATAGATCTACCAGATCTGGCAACTTCTCTGGCCACTGGTTTCGTTCTTCAAGAGGTAAGGTCTTCAATACGTCAATGACCACCTGCTTCATCTTTTCACACATGCCATTTGTCTGTGGATGGTACGGTGTTATGAATGAGTCACCGGAGGAGGAAAAAACAAAAATACAAGCTAAGTCCAGAAAAACCGGAGAGGTTGGTAGCTAGCGGATTGCAGACCCCTGATCCTATTCACAACAACTAACAGTAGCCGTGGGGTGTTCCTACGGTGGTCCTAGACACCTCGTTCACAGCCGGAGAACTAAATAAACTTAAAGAAAGAAAGGGGATATCTAAACTGCCCCAGAGCAGACCCCAAAGCAATAGACAGCCCCCAACATGTAGTGACAGTGAAAACAGATGAAAACACAAACACAGACAGGCCAGGACCTCATCTCCTGTGAGGGCCAATTTCAACTTGGTGAAGGACTCTTCTATCCTTTTGTTCCACTCGAATGGAAGATTTTTGTTCTTGGCCTTCTTGGATTGGCCCACTAGAAGATCTTGCAGCGGTGCTGCTATCTTGGTGAAGTTCTTGATAAGTCTTCGGTAGTAGCCTACTAACCCAAGAAATTGCCTCACTTCATGGATAGTGCTGGGTGTTTTCCAGTCCCGGATAACGGTGACTTTGTCAGGATCGGGTGCCACACCTTCCGCTCACCGCATGGCCTAGGTACTGCACCTTGGGTTTCAAAAGGTGACATTTGGACAGTTTTATTTTCAGGCCAAAGTTTGACAGGGCTTCGAATACCTTGGCTAGGTGCTTCAAATGGTCTTCGTAGGTTTTGGAGGAGATGATGATGTCATCCAGGTACAGCAGAACGGTTTCAAGGTTTTTATGTCCAAGGCAGCATTCCATTAACCGATTAAATATTCCTGGTGCATTGCTGAGCCCGAACGGCATGTAGTTAAACTCGCAGAGGCCCATTGGTGTTGTAAATGCCGTTTTCTCTTTGTCTGCCTCTGCCACAGGAACCTGCCAATACCCACTGGTGAGATCTAAGGTAGAGAAATAATTAGCAGTTCTCAGTGCAGCTAGTGATTCCTCAATTCTAGGCAATGGGTACGCGTCTTTATGTGTAATGCTGTTAATCCGCCTGTAGTCTACACACATCCTAATAGTACAATCTTTCTTCTTAACGAGGACTAATGGAGCAGCCCAGGGGCTACAACTAACTCTGATTACCCCAGCCTCCTTCATCTCCTGTAACATACTCTTGGCACATTGGTAGTGTGCTGGGGGTACAGGCCGGTGTCTCTCTTTAATGGGTGGATGATCTCCGGTGGGGATATGATGTTGAACCCCTTTTGCCTGCCCAAAATCTAGAGGATGCTTGCTGAAGACCCGTTCAAATTCTCTAGCCACCCGGTAAGCCCCATGCTTTTGGTGCGAAGGAGTGGAGTCAGTGCCTACGTGTAGCTGCTGACACCAATCCTCCTGCTGCCCTTCAGAGCCATTCTCTTCCACCTTGTCAGACGGAAGCAAGGATTCTAGTGTCTCGATTGCATTGTTACTGACGGTGAACAATTTAGCAAGGGTGGCATACCGGGGTAACTGGACCTCTCTCTCCCCACAATTTAAGATGCGTATTGGTACTCTCCCCTTGCGGACATCAACTACCCCTCTGGCTGTCAGGATAGTTTGCCTACTATCAGAATACATGGGTTCTACCAAGGCTTGGTAATCTTGACTCCTGTGGCCTATTGCTGCCCGACACCAAATTAACATTTCACTTCTGGGAGGTACTGCAATGGGGAAAGGATCACTTACTCTGACAATGCTGACTTCTCCACCAGACAGCTCTACCTGTTGTCTCTGCATCAGGGCTCTGATCTCCTTTTGCAGGATCCGTTGCTGACTGGAGCTGGCGGTCTCGGCTACCTGTTGTAACAAAACAATAATTTCTCCAAGACAATTTTCAATTACATTAGTACCTAAAGTGATCATAGGATGGCATTCTCATTTGTCAAAGTCACTATTATCAAACCTTGCAATTGCAATTGTACTCGGCCGATCTTGATGGTCACCTCTTTATACACCATATGAGGCAAGGGCTGACCATTGCTGGCAAAAATGACAAGGTCTTTTTCTGGGCGGTGTGTAATGTCTGAATCTGCCCAGTACTGCTTAAAAAGAACATATGGTATCGTTGTCACCTGGGAACCGGTGTACAGTAAAGCGTCCATCGGAAAACCGTCAATCACAACAGGCAAGACTGGTCGTCCTTCTACGTACTTGTCTCTCCAATTTGATGGGCTTGGTCGTCTTACTCCTGAGGGTTGGCCCTTTGCCCCAGGGGTTGCTTGTTTAAATGACTGTATCTTACTAGGTGTCCTGCCTTGTTGCAGCAGCAACAGATGGGCTGTCTGTCCACGTCGTAACGATCGCTGTCTCTCCCTCTGATCGGCAGGATCCTCTCCTGCTGTCGCCACGGGACATCTTCTGGACTGGAGGCCAGCTGGATCTGCTTCTTTGGAGTCACTTGCAGGGACTGCGCAGTTTTTGTGAGTGTAGCCACATTTTTAGTTAGTTCCTTGACTTGGTGACCCAAGTCTGCAGCAGAATCATCATCTTGGGACGGCTTGTCAGTCTCAATAGGGGTCTTTGGAAAGGATGCTGCCTCCTGCTGGTATGCAATTGCAGGATGCTTAGAGGGTTCTGTGTTGCTAGGGTTCGGCAGCACTCTGATGGCTCTATCCTTAAAGTGCGCAAAGTCCAATTCAGGATTTTGTAGGGCCAATATGCGCAACTGTGTCCTTTGGTTTTTAGACTGGAGTCCCTCTATGAACTGCTCTGTTAATAATCTATCTTCATCTTGCACGCTCTCAGGATCAATCTGCTTTACAGCCCGTAGTGCCTCCTGAAGATTAAGGGCATAGTCCCGTATACTGTCCTGCACTCTCTGCTTGCACCAAAAAAAATCTCATTTTTATCTCTGTTGCAGTACGGGTATCAAAAGTGTCTTTCAGTCTGGCTATGATTTGTTTGACAGTTCTTTTATCTGTGTCCGGCTAGGACTTTACTTCCCTCTAAGCCACACCAGTTAACTGGCCAATGAGGATACTGACTTTTTGGCTCTCTGACAGGGGCTACACTTTGAACAAACCGCATAGTCTTTCTTTAAAATCGCTCAGGGTGTGCGACTCCTCTGAGTACTGTGGTAACCAGGCCTCTCCTGGTATACAGTGGGGCAAAAAAGTATTTAGTCAGTCAGCAATAGTGCAAGTTCCACCACTTAAAAAGATGAGAGGCGTCTGTAATTTACATCATAGGTAGACCTCAACTATGGGAGACAAACTGAGAAAAAAAAATCCAGAAAATCACATTGTCTGTTTTTTTTTCATTTTATTTGCATATTATGGTGGAAAATAAGTATTTGGTCAGAAACAAGCAATCAAGATTTCTGGCTCTCACAGACCTGTAACTTCTTCTTTAAGAGTCTCCTCTTTCCTCCAC
Source organism: Dendrobates tinctorius (assembly GCF_039654945.1). Taxonomy (NCBI): domain Eukaryota; kingdom Metazoa; phylum Chordata; class Amphibia; order Anura; family Dendrobatidae; genus Dendrobates; species Dendrobates tinctorius. The sequence goes on along the minus strand of NW_027361808.1, from coordinate 1,320,934 downwards.
TCATTACCTGTAGTAATGGCACCTGTTTAAACTTGTTATCAGTATAAAAAGACACCTGTGCACACCCTCAAACAGTCTGACTCCAAACTCCACTATGGTGAAGACCAAAGAGCTGTCAAAGGACACAAGAAACAAAATTGTAGCCCTGCACCAGGCTGGGAAGACTGAATCTGCAATAGCCAACCAGCTTGGAGTGAAGAAATCAACTGTGGGAGCAATAATTAGAAAATGGAAGACATACAAGACCACTGATAATCTCCCTCGATCTGGTGCTCCACGCAAAATCCCACCCCGTGGGGTCAGAATGATCACAAGAACGGTGAGCAAAAATCCCAGAACCACGCGGGGGGACCTAGTGAATGAACTGCAGAGAGCTGGGACCAATGTAACAAGGCCTACCATAAGTAACACACTACGCCACCATGGACTCAGATCCTGCAGTGCCAGACGTGTCCCACTGCTTAAGCCTGTACATGTCCGGGCCCGTCTGAAGTTTGCTAGAGAGCATTTGGATGATCCAGAGGAGTTTTGGGAGAATGTCCTATGGTCTGATGAAACCAAACTGGAACTGTTTGGTAGAAACACAACTTTTCGTGTTTGGAGGAAAAAGAATACTGAGTTGCATCCATCAAACACCATACCTACTGTAAAGCATGGTGGTGGAAACATCATGCTTTGGGGCTGTTTCTCTGCAAAGGGGCCAGGACGACTGATCCGGGTACATGAAAGAATGAATGGGGCCATGTATCGTGAGATTTTGAGTGCAAACCTCCTTCCATCAGCAAGGGCATTGAAGATGAAACGTGGCTGGGTCTTTCAACATGACAATGATCCAAAGCACACCGCCAGGGCAACGAAGGAGTGGCTTCGTAAGAAGCATTTCAAGGTCCTGGAGTGGCCTAGCCAGTCTCCAGATCTCAACCCTATAGAAAACCTTTGGAGGGAGTTGAAAGTCCGTGTTGCCAAGCGAAAAGCCAAAAACATCACTGCTCTAGAGGAGATCTGCATGGAGGAATGGGCCAACATACCAACAACAGTGTGTGGCAACCTTGTGAAGACTTACAGAAAACGTTTGACCTCTGTCATTGCCAACAAAGGATATATCACAAAGTATTGAGATGAAATTTTGTTTCTGACCAAATACTTATTTTCCACCATAATATGCAAATAAAATGAAAAAAAAACAGACAATGTGATTTTCTGGATTTTTTTTTCCCAGTTTGTCTCCCATAGTTGAGGTCTACCTATGATGTAAATTACAGACGCCTCTCATCTTTTTAAGTGGTGGAACTTGCACTATTGCTGACTGACTAAATACTTTTTTTCCCCACTGTATATGGCATTGATAGCGGCATTATGGAGGCTGCTCTTCACCCACGCTGAGCATTTTCTTCCTGCTTTTTTTCACTCGCTCACTAATGTCAGAGCACGGGCAGGGGCTTCGCGTCATGCTTTATTTCTGGCTCTGTCCACAATTGCACGTCCCTCTCTGCTCGTACGCGCTGTATGACGCAGTTATGGTGGTTATTTGAATGCTCAGTAAAGTCTTTAGCACTCAATTTAATAAAGTCTATGGCACACAGTACCCAGCTTTGCGAGGTTCCTTTACCCAGCTTTGCTAGGCTCGCTAAATCCTCTTCGTGATGCCAGTTGGAGCGCCCCGCGGGGCCTGGGGGGTACTCGGTACCGGGCCCGTCGACTTGTCGACTTCAGTGGGGGACGGTATCACGGCGACGAACCGGTCCGTGGCCCAGAGGCCTCCAGTAATTAAAATAGGGGAAAGTTGTGTGGTATTTATGTGGTGAAAATGAAAATAAAGTTATTAGATGGTGAAATACGTGATGCCACCTGTGGTATTCTAGTCAGAGGTGACCAGCGCTGCGGTGTTGCTTCTCTGGGATGGATGTTGGGCGCAGCTATGATGTTGTAGCCCTCCATAGGTAGGGCTGTAGTCCCAGGGCGAAGATGTTAAATGAATAGTAAAAATGGCTGTAAACGTTGGGGTGCAGATAAATGAGAGAAAGACACAGATAGGTGCAGTTTCTTTACCTTTTACTGGTAATAGGTTGCAGTCCGGAGTACCACATACAGGTGATGGAATGAGTCCGGCTCGCCTTGAGGCATTCAGGGGATCCACCTTGCCAGGTGGGGATTTAGGACCTTCCTTTCTGCGCTTTGTGTGCGGGTCTCTGCTGCACATAACTATGCTGCGACCCTCTATTCGTGATGGTTTCACTAACCTGTACGGCTGTCAGCGTGAGCCTATTCCACGGGTACCGTTCTCTTCACCGTCAGCCCCGTGCTCCTTATCCGCTGATGAGCCCTCAGGTGTTTAATGTGCACAGGAATTTACAATCCCCTGTACTTTCAGATTTGGCTATCAGGACGTACAGTTCCTGTCAGCCTAGCACTCTGATGTCCCTTTTCTTGTTATTAGTGCTTCTCTCAGGGGTCTGCTATATGCAGTATTTTAGCTTCCCTAGAGTCTGTCAGTCGCTGCTCTTGTCCTTTCCCTCTTCACAGATCAGCTCTGCCTATCGAACTCCTCTCTGATCAGCTCCTTGCCTTCATCTGACAGGATCTTCCAGAAAGATCTCTTTACCGCACGTCCTCACATTTAACTGTCATTTTTCCTCACAGCTTACAGCTGTTTCGTTTCCATGACAACCCCCTCAGCTGATTTCTAGCTGACTCACCAACCTCCTTTGCTGGCCAGAATTTATAAGGCAGCTCCCTTTTCTGACCTGCAGCAGGAATTGTGATTTTTAATCTCTGTTACCTGGCATGGGGGTCCCTTTCTGCCTCCAAGCATGACTTCACCTCTTAGAGGGAGGCAATGTCACTGTGACAACCGGACTCTGGGGTGTCACAATAGCATATAATGCATCCAGTCAGTTTGCCAGCACCACCCTGTCTTCCACACGGTCCAGTCTCAGGAACCATGTTTCTGGACCACATAATCCTCACACTGAATATCCTTCCTCCCACCATTTCTAGTGACTGGAGAAAAGTTATCCCACACTAGGACACTCCAAAGAGCTGTTCACATTTCCATTTAAAGATTCTGGCTTCTCACCCTGCCTGTTTCAAGTGGGACATAAGGAGATCATAGGTAACAATGCCCAAATATTTGAGCAACCACGGTCACAAGAAGGCAACAGTGTAAAAATGCAATTACTGTCGCAGGAAGTGGATGCTGATAAGACACAATTGCCAACAAGTGATATTGTTAAGTCAGCAAGTCAGGAAGATGACCAGGGTGTAGGAGTGCAAGGGGATGTGGTACACGATGAAGTCATTGAACCAACCTGGGAAGGTGACATGCAGATCGAGGACAGCAGTACAGAGAGGGATGGATCTCAGCACCACAACAGACAGGAAAAGGCAGTAGGGTGGCTAGAGACACAGGTGGGAAATATTCCCCAAAGCAGAAAAACATGTGTGGAGTTGCCAAGCGTTAGGTGTTCCTGAGTCTGGTGCTTTTTTAAACACAGTCCAGTTCACCCAAAAAAGGTAATTTGCAATATTTGCCATTCCAGGATCAGCAGGGTAAGCACAACTACTAGCCTGACAACCACCAGCATGCTCAGGGATATGACTTCAAAGCACCCGACTAGTTGGGCTGGACACCAGAGTCCAAAAACAGTGTCTGTGGGTGAGACCACTGCCTTTTCCACTGTTCTACATACACATTAATCCCCTGTCCATGACGCAGGCAAAGATGCTTCTCACCCTGCACCTGTTGTTGCACACTTGAATCCACCATCAGCAACCACGTCCACATCCGTGTCTCAATGCAGCCTTCAGTTGTACCTACCCCATTCCTATCTAATTGGTGTAGTGTTATTTCTTTTGCCTCTTCATTGCCATTGCGCTATTTATGAATTGTTCATTATGTATTTGCTTCCCTGGGATGAATTGTGCTCCCCTTCCTGATCCCAGTATACATTCATGTCTCCTCCATTTTTCACCTTCTGAGTAATATATTGTACATTGTATACAGCATTAAAAAAAAAACACAAAAATTGAGCTTGGCTTGAGTTGGCACACATGCAGCATATAAATGCATGTTCACATGGCCAAAAAGCATACAAAACCTACAAAAGACAAAATAAAAAAACCCTGCTATAATTAAATAAGTAAAAATCAAAAGTGCATTTAAATCATGATGATTTACATGCACTTTTGCTTTTTACTTATTTAATTATAGCAGGGTTTTTTTCATTTTGTCTTTTGTAGGTTTTGTATATTGTATACAGCATGTATATTTGACTATTTTTCATGTGATTTTTCTTTGTGATTTTTTATGTGATTCTTTAATAAACTTACTTACTTACTCAGCATGATGCTGAGTCTAAGAACACTTGTTCGAAACGTGTCCAGCCCAGTATTAGCAACCTTTCCTCCGGACATTCCAGTCGGGTGCATTATGCCTGTCTACATTTTATGATGTTTAAATAAAGTCTTTGGGATTTTACTCCTCTGAGCTGGACATCTTCAACTGAAAATTCTGACAGGCTGACTATTATCAAAATGAACTAGGGCTGGATTGGCCCAGACTTCTCAACACCACTGGATTACAGCAGTGGAACATAAACTATTTAAGCTATGTGTAAGAGTAAAGTGGATAAGCTGTTTCATTATGCAGATAGTGGCTTTTCATTATATTTTTAGTGGGATTATTATCCCATGTTCTCTTCCCTAGCATTGTTCTTGGGGGTTTCTTTGGCCACTACCTGTGCACTGGTTATCATAGTCATGAGGGTTCTTACTATTTATTTCCTTCAATAAATATAGACTGTACTGTTTTTCAGCCTTGGTTCAAGTCTGCAGTTTGGAGCTTATCCACTTTACTCTTACACATAGCCCCTGCCTTCCATGGAGCGATTTTTCAAAGAAATACTTTATCTGCTTTGTACAACTCAATAGGGGGTATATTTAGGGCAGTGTGCTTGGTTATTTTGGATTTATGGGGCAATTGGGTTATTATGCCCACAATTGTTCTTTATTATGTCTTAATATTCTTTTACTGTATTATGTGCTAATAAAGTTCAACACGTTTTAATTATTTTCAGTAGTAGAGTGCATGCTTTGCAGTAGTGCCTTTTCTCTTATCTTCTACTTAAAACCCTCTCCAACAGGGGAAAGGTCTCCCAAACTATTCCCTGACCCTCCAAGCCAGAAGGTAACAGCAAGAGTCGGTGACTAAGTCATCTCCCTCAGCCGAAGCCAAGGGAGGCTCAGTGGCGCTCCCATCTCCTGCCCAGGCTGCCACCCAAGCGAGAGAACCTTCAACTGTCAACTTCCCTCCCAAAAGAGGAGAGTCAGGGGCAGGGGGAGCAGAAAAAGCACAATAAATTGAACCCCTAAAAAATACCTTTTAATTCAATAATTAAAAATACAAGACAATTCTAAATTACAGCTCCTGCCCTAGGGTTTCTAGGGCTACCGACGTTGAGCGGGGGCGCCACATCGTCAACAACTAGGGTGACAACCTCCGCAGTCAGGAAGGGATGTACTAGGGGCCATTAGGGTGAGCTTACCCCTTCCCCTTCAATAAAATACATCTACTTTCTTTTGCCATATTGGGCACTGATCTTGGCCCTTTACCACCTATGATTTAGAATTGTCTAGTATTTTTAATTATTGAATTAAAAGATATTTTTTAGGGGTTCAATTTATTGTGTTTTCTTGGTTTGGTTTTGATTTTCTTGATCCCAATAATAATTTTTCAGAGGCTTTCAGGGGTGAGCGGAACCTGATGGCCACACACTACCCCCTAGACCTATCAGAAGGGAACCCAATAAATCCAAGTGACAGGACACACATGCAAAAGTGAACACACAAACAGTGAAAAAGAATTAAATTATTGTGAAGGCTTCCACAACATAATGCTGGCCGGACCTTCCACAGGGAATTTAAAAATTCCCCTATCCTAGCCAGAAGGCCCGGATTAAGGGTGTGTGCTTAAAAAGTAAGAAAACTTGAAGTGCAGTGCAAAATGTGCCAAAACTCGTGGGTTTCCCAGGCCCAGTGAGTTAAGGCACCCCAGGATAACCACTCCTGGGGCACTTCAGGCTTTCAAACTTACCCGGCCCAATGGCATCGATCCTGGGGGGCCATGTTTTGCATCAGATGACTATATGAGCCACCTGGTGTACTAACAAGCATCAAATCCCCAGTGTGCATATAATATTGTATCAATCTACTAGGGTGGCCCAGGCCAAAGCCGCATTTTTGAAAGATACTACACTTGATCTTAGCCTAAAGGCCAAGAAGCGACTACTGGTTTTGCACCTCTCTGATATTTATTGATATAGTAGTGCACCTGTCTCTCTATCCAGAGAACCTTTTATACATACAGCTCAAGTCCAGACAGACAGGACCTTGCCTGTGGACCAATCAAAAGCTGCCACATAACCAGAGCAGGTGATGTCTGAGCACCAATGAGAAGGTGCCACATCCCAGGCATGCTCAGTAGGATGAAATCTGGACTTAGGCTCCAGTGTACAATGCTGCATGTATAAACAAGTAGTCACCATAGGCTTAGCTGGAGGTCCAGCAGCAACTACACATGCAGCATGAGCCTGTGCAAGGAGCTGGGATGGAAGTCTGTGCCAAGTAGTCATCCCAGCGGCTGATCCTGAATGGGAGACCACAGCACCAGACAAGGCTTGAGATCCATTCTGTGCAGCTGGAGGATCCCAGCGCTTAACAACATTTCTGCAGAAAAAAATATTTTGTGCTGGTAAAATTTTGAGCTAGGCAAGAGTCCACATTTGAGCAAAATATGGCAGAACCATGAGTAAGGACCATAGTCCATAGGGAAAGCTCCCGATTTTGTGGAATGTGGAAGGAAAAAATAAACATTTAATTTTTTTCACAAAAGTTTTCCTTTAGAACAATTTTTTTTATTTTCATAAGGTTAATGAAAAGGCACCATAGAATTTATTTTGCAAATTCCCTTGAGCCTGCTGATACCCCATATGTGGGGGAAAACCACTGTTTGTGCGCATGGCAGGGCTCGGAAGGGAAGGAGCGCCATTTCACTTTTTGAAGGTAAAATTTGCTGGAACAATTAGTGGATGCCGTGTCGCATTTGGAGAGCCCCTGATGTGCCTAAACAGTGGAAACCCCCCACAAGTAACACCATTTTGGAAACTGTACCACTCAGGAAACTTGTCTAGATGTGTATTAAGCATCTTGAAGCTTCACAGAAGTGTATAACGTGGAGCCTTGAAAATAAAAAAAATCACATCTTTCCCACAAAAATGATTTTCAGCTTCAAACTTTGCATTTTCATAAGGAGAGCTGGAATAGCTGGAGAACTTGTACCATATAACCATATAATTTGTTGTACAATTTCTACTGAACATGCCAACACCCAATATGTGGGAGAAAACCACTGTTTGGGCGTATGGCAGAGCTCGGCAGGGAAGGAGTGCCATTTCACTTTTTGAATGTAAAATTTTATGGAATAATTAGCAGATGCCATGTCGCATTTGGAGAGCCCCTGATGTGCCTAAACAGTGAAAACCCCCACAAGTGACTCCATCTTGGAAACTAGACCCCTTACGGAACAAAGCTCAGAAGGGAAGTAGCGTCATATCACAGTGCAGATGTTGCTGCACTGGTTTGAGCGTGCCATGTCACATTGGCAGAGCCCCTGAGGTGCCAGAACAGCAGAACCCCCATAAGTGCCCACATTTTACAAACTAAATCTCTCAGTGAATTCATCTAGGGGTGCAGTGATCATATTGACACCATAGGTGTGTCACAGAATATTATATACCATTGGGCAGTGAATGAAACATTTACATTTTTACCACCAAAATTGTGTGTTAGCTGCAAATTTTACATTTTTATACTGAGAAATGGGTAAAATGGCACAAAATTTGTCCCACAATTTCTGCTGAATGTAAAAATACCCAATATGTGGCTGTACATACGGAGAGACTTCCGAGGGACGGAGCACTATTCGCCTCCTGGAGCGCAGATTTTTCTAGAATAGTTTGCGGACTCCATATACAGAGCCCCCTCAAGTGACCCCATTTTGGAAATGATACCCCGTTTGGAATTTATCTACAGGTGTAGTGCCGATTTTTACTACATGAGTGTTTTTCAGAAACAGGCAGTAGTGAATGTTGCTGAGTGAAAATAAAATTGCAAAATGCCATTGAAGTTACCAGTACATTATGACCAGCTCATGCTTCTGGAGACACCCACCTGTAAATTTGGCAGGCTCTCATCACTACAGAAATGCCAAACATGTGGGTGCTATATGTGGTTTAGGTACACTGTGGGGAGCAGAAGGTGGGTGGGGGCATTTGGATTTGGGAGCGCAGAATTTGCTGAATTTCTTTTGAGGGTTGGGGAGCCACTTCGCTTTTCCAGAGCCTCTGTGTTACTGTAATACCACGGCCACCGGGGGGTAGCCTCCTCGGCCGCTCCAGTACTCACTGTGCTGTAAGCCATTTCATCTCTGGTACGCTGCTCACTTTTGAGGTTCAAATGACTACAGCAGAGGCTGGAAACAACTTAAACAGTTCAACTTTATTTTCTTCAGGGCACAGCACATCCTAAACGCCATCAGGACTCTTAACACGATACCAATAGTACATCGTCTTCTATAGCAGCACACTAATTCTTCTTCCGTTACACATGGGTGGCCCACACAATCAACCAAACATGGAACACGGTGAACACGGCACTTTGACCTGTCTTCCTGCGACTGACTTACTATCTACTCCGTTATAGTTCACCCCATTACAGCACTGGTGATCCTGTACGTGTACTAGGCTAGTAGCTCACTTGACTCTAGGAACAGCTCCCACACTCTGGCTGTCACTTCCACAGGGACTCACTCACTGACCTCCCTGGCTTGACCACTTCCAGACATGGGCTGGTTTCACAGACTGGCTTCAGTGTCACTTCAGCTTCTTGACTCTGGCTAACTTGAATACAGAGGCTCTCCTATTAGCCCCTCTAGTCCTTTAGCTCCCAGTCTCTAGCTAAAGGGCCTCCAGTGACCCTTCTCACTGGCTGCTGCTGTAGGCAATCTCTTCACTCCTCTGCTAGGATAGCTACCCCCGGCTCAACTCTCCTCAAGCAGGAAATCTGTCTCCTTTTTGCCCCTGGCTAGCCACTCCTCCCATGTCCCTCTAGTTAACCCTTCTTAAGGCTCCCATCTAAATGTGCTCAGTGCCCCCATCTAGTGTCCCTTTACAAGTACTATACTACCTAGTGTCTTTACATAATGCCCTATGGCCACATACACACATACACAAGTCACATATGATGCACTCAAACATGGCAGTAATAACAGGGTAAACAATGACAGCAATTTAGTCAGGATTAAGTCCTGGTGCCCTCTTACATTACCAGTAATGTGGAAACCCTCTATATTTCCGTTAACAGATGATGGACCTGAGCAGGGATTTGTTTTTTTTTATGGATTGAGCTGAAGCCTTTATTAGGAACATTTTACATAACATATAGGATTCCATTTATACCAAAGATCGCAGTAAGGCTATGCGCATATTTATCCTGCGCTTTACGCTGAGCACTTAATTTGGGTTTTCCATCTAAATCTCTGCGTAACTTAACAGATGAAACTCCCGAGGGATCCATTCACTATAATGAGGCAGCAGAGTTAATCTGGACTCCGTCTGGCCTTTGTTCAGCAATGTCCTTTTCAGAAGTGCACAAAACTGTGGCCGACAGCATTTTTATACAATCCTAAAATGAAAGACACCGCCGGATCACAGGTCCTATGTCGTCCACACTGCCTCCAACTGCCTCATTATAGGAAATGTTCACCCAGGGGTTCCGTCTGAATCACGTATTTCAGAGATTTACACGGAAAGCCCCTTTTGAGCGTTCAACAATCTTTGGGAGGCAGAATGAAAAAATGAGTCCCCGAACGCAAGTTGTCCTGGATTGGATGTATTCAAGGTATTTCAGATAATAGATCATGCTAGTTGTAGAGTGCTGGATAAGGACTTGGTATCCACCGCTAGCTGCTTTCGGGGACTCACTTTTTCCAGAGCAACTCCCTTATTCTTCAGTACATTTTTCTAGTACATTTGATGAAGGTCGATGTGACGAAACGTCTACTGCATGTACTGAACTTTATTAAATCTTCACTGCATCCTTCTTGTTGTCGTGTGTGCCAAGTTTTCATATAACTCGATATAGTTTGGGATCCTACTTGAGCACCGCAAGACGGTTGTGCTAATGGCTATTCTCAGCAACCAGATCGAGACCCAACTTGGAGTCTCCACATTTCATAAAATTGTTAGTAAAATCAGCAGCAGTTGAAACAGGAGGCACAGAAGTCACGACAAAGGTGTGACAGACTGCAATAACGCTAGCTCAATGCAGCACACTAAAAACTACACCATCGCTTAGTCTGCCCAGTCTGCGACTGGGGTGCAAAAGTCATTGGAGATCCATGACTTGTTCACATTGACAAAAGCTAGGTGGTCTACACTTTTAGGGGACAGCCGTATTTGCTTATCTATTAGGACACCATCAGCAGCACTGAAGACACGTTCTGAGAGAATGTTGGCTGCCGGGCATGACAAAACCTCCAAGGTGTGACAGATGAGCTCAGGCCACTTTTCCATTTTTGCAGAACAAAATGCAAAAGGGTCCAAACCCCCCTGATGGAACTAATATTGACTGCAAGATACTTCTGCTCCATCTTCCTCAGTCGTTCACTTTGTCACGGGCTTGTACTCTGTTCTGCTGGTGCACCGCATCTAAATATTCTGAGAGATGATAATATCATGGACCCTATATTAAAAGACGGCATCAGAATAGTTCCTAGACACGCTCCCATAATTGAGAATGCATTTTTGCCAAGTCTGTATTGCCCATAGCAAAATCTTTACACTCACAATTGGCTTTCTACAAATGGGTATTTCAAATGCGGACAACACCCTTGCAAAACGTGCACATTAGTGATGAGCCAGCAGTCTCGGTAATGCTCGTTACTCGCCTGAGTATTGCTGTACTCATGGTACATTGCGAGCGCCGAGCATTTCCGGTATTATGTGGCAGGAGCTCGGGTCCCCGCCCTGCATGTTTGGTGCTCTTTGGAGCGCCAATCAACATGCAGGGATTGTCTGCCATGCACTGTAATGCCACAGCAATCATGTTGTGGTATTACAGTGATTGGTTGGCTGCACAGCATCATCAGGTCTATAAGAGACCTGACGCCGCCCTGCTCATCACAGTCACGTCTGGAATCAGACAGTGTAGGGAGAGCTGCTGCTGTGATAGGGTCAGATTTGGGGGTTTATAAGTTAGTGTGGGTATACCATCATAGAATTCACAAATTCAGCTACACCAACAGTCCTTCTAAGGACTAATTGTGGGGTATATAGATTGCAGTGCTAGGTAGGCAGGGGAGTGTATGTGGCTATATACATATCAGTGCAAGGCATGCAGGCACTATATATGGGTATATAGATATCATTGCATACATCAAGAGGGTCCATTCCATTACTGTCTGCTGCTGCCTATTACATACTGTATATTGACCATATATAACTAGCCCCAGGTATCAGTGGCTTGGAATAACTTTTTTGCATCCTAATCCTGATTATTTTATTCCAAAGCAATCCAGAATCCCTTTTTTTCTCCATTTGCTTGTTGACACTGCAGACTATGGCCAGATCTTTTCTATAGTACAGCGTGAAAATCCAGCAATTTTAAACGGGTTTGCCCGTCCCAGGCATCACATCTGAGTGCGCAGAAAAAACTGCAATTTTTCGTGGTACTGTAGAATTTTTTTGGAGTGTCTAATACAATTTTTTTGACACCATTTTGCTGCCCAAAAAATATTTAGCTACGGGCAGATATTTTACACTGGGTTTTGTCCACCACACGGATCGCATATCATTGCGCTCAAAATTTTGCCATTTCAGGCCTCCATAGAATTTTTTTTGTTGCATGATAGTCTACTTATTGACACAATTTTTCTGGCCAAAGAAAAATACAGGGCAGATATTTCAAAGCGGACTATCTTCATCAGATGCCTCATCTATCTGTGGGCTACAAATTGTGGCATTCCAGGCCTACATTCCACTGTATTTGCTGTCTATTACCCTAGTTCTATACACTATTTTGGGGTAAAAAATAAAAAATACAGGCTACATATTGAACAGTGTGGTATCTCCATCAGACACCTTATCTATCTGTGGGCTACAAATTGTGGTATTTCAGGTCTAAATTACACTGTATTTGCTGTCTGTTACCCTAGTTCTATAAACTATTATGGGGTAAAAAATAAAAAATCCAGGCCATATATTGATTAGTGTGGTATCTCTGTCAGACGCCTCATCAATCTGTGGGCTATAAATTGTGGCATTTCAGGCCTCCATTCCACTGTATTTGCTGCGTCTTACCCTAATTATTGACACCAGTTTGATAACAAAAAATACATTTTTACCTATATTCCAGATATTTGAAAGTGTGGTTTTCCCGCACACTGATCACATGCAAGTTCGCTCCCAATTCAGTCATTTGTAGTGAACGTAGAAAATATTGTAGTCGATTTAAAATGGGCAAGGCACATGGCAAGGGATGGGGAAGTGGACGTGATTGTGATGGTGATGGTGCATGCAGAGGCCGAGGCCGTGGGCAAGCTGAAATTGTGCCACAACAAACACTAACATCTTTTCACATGACCTTCCTGTTCAAATTCATAGGGGCCCGCAGAAGAGCACTATTGAAACCAGAGCAGTGTCAAAAGGTTGCATAGCGGAAAATGTCTTCCACATAGTCAAGTCACAGTAGCCGTGAGTCTGGACTGCATATTCATCACCCTGATCCTCATTCCTCCCACCATGCTCAGTGCCCGGAAACAACTGATCCCCCACTTGGACACTCCGAAGATCTGATCACTTTTCCATTTATAGATTCAAGTGTCTTGCCCGGTCCACTTGAAGCGAGGCAAGATGAGATTGCATGTAGCGATGCCATAATATTGAGTAGCCACATTCACACAAAGGCGACGGTGGGAACGTGTCACATCAGGAGGAAGATGATGAGACACAATTTCCAGAAAGTCAGGAGGAGAACCAGGGTGCGGAAGTGGAAGCTGAGGTGGTGGATGATATAGTAACTGACCCAACCTGGTAGGAGGACATGCAGAGTGAGGAAAGCAGCACACAGAGGGAGGAAGGTGTAGCACCCCAACAGGCAGGACGAAACAGTGTGGTGTCCGCACCGTTCCTCGTAACACCAATACGATGGAAGATGGCAGCACAATTGTTAGGTCATCCCAAGTCTGGTTGATTTTTAAAGACTCTGCCAATAACCCCAAACAGGCCATTTGCACCACCTACCATGTCCGCATCAGCAGGGGTAGCAAAAGTACCAGCCTGACCACCACCAGCATGATCAGGTACATGGCAGTAAAGCACCTGACATTGTGGGCCGAACTCCAGGCTCCAGGAACAGTGTCTGTGGGTGAAAACACTGCTTCTACTGTTGTGTGTGCAAGTCAATCTCCTGTCCACATTGCATGAGATGATGCCTCCTGCCCTGCACCTGTTGTTGCACACACTCAACTACCACCATCATCAAGCACGTCCACGTCCTTGACCCAGCGCAGTCTTCAGTTGTCCATACTCCAGTCATTGGAATGCAAGCGTAAATATGCTGCCAACTTCCCACAGGCCACAATACTAAATTCACACATATCTCATCTGCTTGCGCTCGAAATGTTGCCTTTTAGGCTCGTGGATACGGAAGCTTTCTGCAACCTGATGGTGGCGGCCATTCTAAGGTACTCAGTCCCCAGCCGGCATTACACCAGCATGCAAAAACATGCAAAACACAAGCCGCGGGGACACCATCACATGTTTCTCAACGCAATCAATGACTAGCCAGGTCTTTCCCAAGGAAGGAACAACCACGGGAAGAGCAGTCTCCAATGAAGGAAACCACCTATGCCAAAACATGGTATCCATCCACAGACAGCTGTTTCGGGGTATTGCCCCTCATCAGTGTGGAGTAGGAAACTGGCCAGTAGGAGCAATGCCTAGTAGAAGACTGTGAAAAATAAGGATGAATGAACTCATGGAGATCAACATCCAACACTGCGGAGACACCATCACATGTTTCTCAACGCAGTGATTCTAGAGCAATGCCCCCATCCCTTATGGGAAATATGTAAAAACATGCAAAACACAAGCCGCGGAGACACCATCACATGTTTCTCAACGCAATCAATGACTAGCCAGGTCTTTCCCCGGGAAGGAACAACCACGGGAAGGGCAGTCTCCAATGAAGGAAATCACCTATGCCAAAACATGGTATCCATCCACAGACAGCTGTTTCGGGGTATTGCCCCTCATCAGTGTGTAGTAGGAAACTGGCAAGTAGGAGCAATGCTCAGTAGAAGACTTTGAAAAATAAGGATGAATGAACTCATGGAGATCAACATCCAACACTGTAGAGACACGATCACTAGAGTTGAGCGAAACGGGTCTAAAAATTTCAAAAGTCGCCGACTTTTGGCAAAGTCGGGTTTCATGAAACGAAACCCGACCCTAGGATGAGGTCGGCCACGAGGTTGGCGACTTACGCGCCAAAGTCGCGTTTCAAAAGTTTGTTTTGCGCTCTTTTTCAGCCAATCAGGATCCACGGACACTGTGGGCAACGTGATGACATAGGCAGGGGTCACCACCATCTTTCTGAAGGGCATGCAAGTGATTGGCTTGCTTTGGTGGGCGTCACAGGGGTTATGAAAGGGCATGCACGCCGACCGCCATCTTACTTCTGCCGATCTTAGCATAGGGAGAGGTTGCTGATTCTGTAGGGAGAGCGTTAGGCAGGGAGGAAGAAAAAAAAACTGCTTCTGCTGCTAGCGATTTTGCCTGTACAACACACCAGTCACTGTGTGTGCAGTGCAAGGGGAGGCTATATTGTGGTGGATCAGCGGTGTTGGTTGTTAGGCTGCCTTCTAAGGCTTCCTGACAGCTGCATTGCTGTTTACCCACTGCTCTGCAAACTGCTTTTTTAAAAGCAATCCAAATTTTTTTTTCGTCCTGCTGAGGTACTGAGCGTGCATTTTTTCACACCATACAGCGGTGTACGCTCCTCACACAGTACCGTTTAACGGCTGTTATCACAGCCACAGTGAAGCTATCTGTGTGTCACTGTGGAAGGATAAGTGGAGGACTTGTTCCGTTCTTACAGACCTACACTCTAGGGAGATTCCTATTCTGCCCAATTCTACATACACCTTGTAGTTTGTGATACACTAGCCAATATCTGCCTGTGACATAGCGCTCTGATATTCAGTGGGCCTCACACAATCCAAAAGTGTCCAGTGTCCACTAGTGTGTGCAGAAATTCAAAATCTCCCTTATCCTGTAGTCACTTTTTTCACACCTGTGCCCTCGAGCCTGTGACATAGCGCTCTGATATTCAGTGGGCCTCACACAATTCAAAAGTGTCCAGTGTCCACTAGTGTGTGCAGAAATTCAAAATCTCCCTTATCCTGTAGTCACTTTTTTCACACCTGTGCCATCAAGCCTGTGACATAGCGCTCTGATATTCAGTGGGCCTCACACAATCCAAAAGTGTCCAGTGTCCACTAGTGTGTGCAGAAATTCAAAATCTCCCTTATCCTGTAGTCACTTTTTTCACACCTGTGCCATCGAGCCTGTGACATAGCGCTCTTATATTCAGTGGGCCTCACACAATCCAAAAGTGTCCAGTGTCCACTAGTGTGTGCAGAAATTCAAAATCTCCCTTATCCTGTAGTCACTTTTTTCACACCTGTGTCATCGAGCCTGTGACATAGCGCTCTGATATTCAGTGGGCCTCACACAATCCAAAAGTGTCCAGTGTCCACTAGTGTGTGCAGAAATTCAAAATCTCCCTTATCCTGTAGTCACTTTTTTCACACCTGTGCCATCGAGCCTGTGACATAGCGCTCTGATATTCAGTGGGCCTCACACAATCCAAAAGTGTCCAGTGTCCACTAGTGTGTGCAGAAATTCAAAATCTCCCTTATCCTGTAGTCACTTTTTTCACACCTGTCCCATCGAGCCTGTGACATAGCGCTCTGATATTCAGTGGGCCTCACACAATCCAAAAGTGTCCAGTGTCCACTAGTGTGTGCAGAAATTCAAAATCTCCCTTATCCTGTAGTCACTTTTTTCACACCTGTGCCATCGAGCCTGTGACATAGCGCTCTGATATTCAGTGGGCCTCACACAATCCAAAAGTGTCCAGTGTCCACTAGTGTGTGCAGAAATTCAAAATCTCCCTTATCCTGTAGTCACTTTTTTCACACCTGTTCCATCGAGCCTGTGACATAGCGCTCTGATATTCAGTGGGCCTCACACAATCCAAAAGTGTCCAGTGTCCACTAGTGTGTGCAGAAATTCAAAATCTCCCTTATCCTGTAGTCACTTTTTTCACACCTGTGCCATCGAGCCTGTGACATAGCGCTCTGATATTCAGTGGGCCTCACACAATCCAAAAGTGTCCAGTGTCCACTAGCGTGTGCAGAAATTCAAAATCTCCCTTATCCTGTAGTCACTTTTTTCACACCTGTGCCATCGAGCCTGTGACATAGCGCTCTGATATTCAGTGGGCCTCACACAATCCAAAAGTGTCCAGTGTCCACTAGTGTGTGCAGAAATTCAAAATCTCCCTTATCCTCTAGTGACATTTTTCACACCTGCGACATCGAGCCAGTGACATAGCGCTGTGATATTCAGTGGGCCTCACACAATCCAAAAGTGTCCAGTGTCCACAAGTGTCTGCAGAAATTCAAAATCTCCCCTGTCCTATAGACACCTTGTACCTTGTTTTACATTACTATATAGTTTGTTGGATTTTGTCTACATTTCTACCAAAAATGAGGAAGGCTGGTGGAAGAGGCCGTGGAATTGGGCAGGGGTTGGCAGCTGGTAATGATGGTGTTGGTGGTGGATCTGATGGTAGTGGCAAAAGCAAAATAGGACCGAATGCAGGAGGTGTTGAGCCTGCGTCATCGTCTGGCTCCACAAGGCCTTGAAGGCTTTGTTTTCTAGGAGTTGGCAAACTGCTTTTAAAGCCAGAGCTTCAGGAAAAAGTTTTGTCTTACATTGCTGACTCAGCCTCCAGCTCTATCGCCTCCTCTTCTGAAGTTGTAAAAAATAAAAGCACTGAGTCGTCATTGGAGGCTCATGTTCATGAACCACACCTTTCCTTGTGTCCTTCACCCCAACCAAGATTGAAGTATGACGCAGGCCATACTACTGATTACTCCATGGAGCTGTTTTCACATACCATGCCTGGATTATCAAGTGAAATGGTGAATTACCCAGGCCAAGATGAATCTGACATGGAGTGCACTGATGCACAGCCGCTGATAGATGATTCTGCTGGTACATTCACTCAGAGCACTACATTGTCCTCGCAGTGTACAGAGCCAGATTCTGACCCTGATGAGACTCAGGTGCCCCTTCCCACACACTATACCACCATACACGGTGACACAGAGGAAGGTGCACATGACATTGAAGAGGAGGTGATGGATGACCCAGTTGTTGACCCAGATTGGCATCCATTGGGGGAAGAGGGTGCTGCTTCCAATAGCTCAGATGAGGAGGAGCATCCACAGCAGACATCGACATCGCAACAGCTGTTATTTGGCAGGCCCGGAGCACTCCAAAGACAGGTTCCAAAAATCAAAAGAGTTGCTGGACAGCTTGTCCAGAGGGTCAAAAGATCACAGCGTGCTAGGCCGCAAAATGTCTGCCAAAGTAGGAAGAGTGCAGTGTGGCACTTTTTTGAACAAAATCCTCATGATCAGGCCAAGGTTATCTGTAAGAAGTGCGCAAAGACCTTTAGCCGAGGGAAAAATCTGAAAAATTTGAATACCAGTTGCATGCTTAGACATTTAACCAGCATGCACTTGCAAGCGTGGACACAACACCAAACCTCAAGTGCCACATGTGCAACTGATCACAAAGAAGGTAGTCAACAACACTACATTGTTTCCCCCACTGTAAGCCCACCGGTTAGCACAGCAGCAAATGTTGAGGTGTCGCTGCAAGGCCACAGCAGTCAGGGAATCCCACTGTTATATCAACGAAATACTGAATCTAGGCCATCAGAAAGAACATCAACTCCATCACCATCATCAACCCTCTCTCAGTCCGCCCTGTCCACCGCTACCTCCACCATATGCAGCTCTCAAGTCCAGCTCACCCTCCCAGACACTATGAGTAGGTCAAGAAAGTACTCAGTCTTTCATCCGCGTACACTGGGTTTGAACGCCCACATTGCCAAACTAATCTCGTTTGAGATGATGCCCTATCGGTTGGTGGAAAGCGCAGCTTTCCGCGAACTCATGGCCTATGCAGTACCACGCTATGACCTACCCAGTCGCCACTTCTTCTCTCGCAAAGCCATCCCAGCCCTCCACCATCATGTAAAAGACCGCATTGTCCATGCACTCAAGCAGTCAGTGAGTGGAAAGGTGCACCTCACAACTGATGCATGGTCCAGTCGGCATGGCCAGGGACGTTACGTGTCCATCACTGTGCACTGGGTTAATGTGGTGGATGCAGGGTCCACAGGGGACAGCGGTGGTGGGACAGTGCTGCCTAGCCCACGGTATAGGAAACAGTTGGCTGTAGGCGTTCGACCCTCCTCCTCCTCCTCCTCCAGAAGCGAAAGCTCGTCCACAGAGCGCAGTCGTACGAGCACTCCATCTGCAGCTGCCACTGTTGCACACAAGGTGTCCCCCTATCGAGCAGCTAGTGGAAAGCGTCAGCAGGCTGTGTTGCAGATGATGTGTTTGGGCGACAGACACACCGCCGAGGTGCTGGCCGAGTACTTGAAGCGACAAACTGAGTCATGGCTGGGCAGTGTACATCTTGAGGCAGGCAAGGTAGTTAGTGATAACAGCCGTAATTTTGTGGCAGCCATAGCCCTTTCAAAACTCAGCCACATACCTTGCTTGGCTCACACCTTGAACCTGGTGGTGCAGTGCTTCCTCAAAAATTATCCGGAGTTAACAGCCCTGCTCCAGAAGGTGCGAAGACTGTGCGCGTACATCCGCCGGTCGCCTGTACACTCCGTTCGTATGCAGAAGCTGCAGCGATTGCTCCACCTTCCCAACCACCGCCTCATTATCGACATTGCAACAAGGTGGAACTCCACTCTGCACATGGTGGAGCGGCTGTGCGAGCAGAGGCAGGCCATAATGCATTTGTGGGAGGATACACGGCCAGGCACTTTGAGAGCAGACATGGAGTTGACAGGTGTGCAGTGGTCGAAGCTGAAAGACCTCTGTAAAGTCCTTCAGTGTTTTGAGGAATGCACACGGCTGGTAAGCGCAGACGACACCATCCTAAGCATGAGCATCCCACTTATGCGTCTGCTCATGCAAACTTTGACACACCTTAAGGAGCAGGCGTCTGCAGCCAATGTTGATGAGGAGGAAGAGGAGGAGGGAATCCTTGATGACATTCAGCCATTGTCTGCTCAGGGACCTCTCCTGGACGAGGTGGAGGAGGAGGAGGATGATGGGGATGATTACTTAGGGGAGGAGGATGCATCTCGTGGGGCAAGTGAAAATGTTGGCGTGGCAAGGTCTGGTACAGGGTTAGTGCGTGACTGGAGGGATGTGGATTTGCCAGAAAGTGCTCCTCCACCCAGCACTCGCAGTGCATCATTGACACCGGGAACATTGGCCCACATGTCAGATTATGCCTTGCAGATCCTAAAAAGGGATCCCCGTATTGCCAAAATGATGAACGATGACGACTACTGGTTGGCCAGCATCCTGGATCCACGCTATAAAGGCAAATTACAAAACATCATGCCACAGGAGAACCTTGATCTAATATTGGCTAATAAACAAGCAACTCTGGTAAATCGGTTGCTTGAGGCATTCCCAGCACACAGCAGCGGTGATGGTTCTCACACGAGCCGTACGGGCCGGGGGCAGCTTGGCAGAGGTGTTCATGGTGCACACAGCAGAAGTGGCATTGGAGACAGGGGTTTCATGACAATGTTGTGGACTGATTTTTCAAGTACCGCTGTTGTGAGTTCATTTTCCCCTTCATTAGGCTGGTTTCACATTTGCGTTTTTTAGCGCTGGAAAAAAACGCATATGTGCGCATGCGTTTTTTCCCCTATATTTAACATGGGTGCGCATACCTGCGCGCTGGTAAGCGCATGTATGCGATTTTCATGCGCTGCGTTTTTTTGGGGTGTGCGTTGGTATTTTCCAGACGCAGCATGTTGCATTTTTTGGCCCTTGAAAAAAATCGCATGCGCACGTATGCGCACGTTTTGCGCTAAAAATGGCCATTATAGCCTATGGATGCGCATACGTGCGCACTGGCATGCGCAGGTATGCGTTTTTTTAGCGCTGCGTTTTTTTGGTGGTGTCCACTTGTTGTCCTAGTTATAATCTTCTAAAGTCAAAAAAAAAAGTCTATATAAAGGAGGTGCCTGCCAAAACTCTGCCACTACTACACTGACAGATTGAAGAGCAGACAGTCAACCAAGAACCCATTATATCAGCGAAGAATGTGAGTATATTACATTATATGCCTGTCCTTTTAAATTATGTATGTACTAATGATTTTTATTATTTTTACATGCAGTATGTCTTCAGAATCAGAGTATTCCCCATCGCGGCAGGAATTGGCGCAAGCAGACCGTGAGGTGATTATTTTCGTGCATCTGGTAAGTATATCTGCTGCTTCTCCAAATCTCTTACGTTTTTTTCAACTTTTTTAAGACATCGTCATCATCATCTTCTGCGGACGGGACTAGTGAGGGCGAAGAGCAGGAGCAGCGAAGCCAAGTCCCGGTGGTGATACGGAATGTAAGTATCAAATGATTTGTAATGTTCTTTATTTTTTATCTTCTATTTTTACTCTTTTTTATGTTTCTTTTTTTGTAACTTTTTATTCAATTTAAATTTGATTATTCTAATGAATGTGTTTTGTCTAGGTTCCACAACGGGATGAAGACGTCTACCTGGATAATGAGCAGCTCATCAGCCTGGTCCAGGAGCGTTCGCCGTTGTGGGACAGCCGTGACCAGCTGCACAAGGACATTGTGGTGACCCGGCGGCTATGGAATGAGGTGGCCGCAGCGTTGATGGATGGCTGGGACAGCGCCACAGCATCCTCCAAAAAGGCGTTTAGTGAGTATTTCCCTGCTCTGTATTGTGCCTCAGTGACTGTTGTCCTTGACGGCACTGTTGGGTTTCGTGCTAGGCGTATTCTAGCAGGAAACCCAACAGTGTCATCGGGGTCTACAGTGACTGCTTTGAGTATTGTATTGCTACATTGTGCCGCAGTGACTGTTGTCCTTGACGGCACTGTTGGGTTTCGTGCTAGGCGTATTCTAGCAGGAAACCCAACAGTGTCATCGGGGTCTACAGTGACTGCTTTGAGTATTGTATTGCTACATTGTGCCGCAGTGACTGTTGTCCTTGACGGCACTGTTGGGTTTCGTGCTAGGCGTATTCTAGCAGGAAACCCAACAGTGTCATCGGGGTCTATAGTGACTGCTTTGAGTATTGTATTGCTACATTGTGCCGCAGTGACTGTTGTCCTTGACGGCACTGTTGGGTTTCGTGCTAGGCGTATTCTAGCAGGAAACCCAACAGTGTCATCGGGGTCTACAGTGACTGCTTTGAGTATTGTATTGCTACATTGTGCCGCAGTGACTGTTGTCCTTGACGGCACTGTTGGGTTTCGTGCTAGGCGTATTCTAGCAGGAAACCCAACAGTGTCATCGGGGTCTACAGTGACTGCTTTGAGTATTGTATTGCTACATTGTGCCGCAGTGACTGTTGTCCTTGACGGCACTATTGGGTTTCGTGCTAGGTGTATTCTAGCAGGAAACCCAACAGTGTCATCGGGGTCTACAGTGACTGCTTTGAGTATTGTATTGCTACATTGTGCCGCAGTGACTGTTGTCCTTGACGGCACTGTTGGGTTTCGTGCTAGGCGTATTCTAGCAGGAAACCCAACAGTGTCATCGGGGTCTACAGTGACTGCTTTGAGTATTGTATTGCTACATTGTGCCGCAGTGACTGTTGTCCTTGACGGCACTGTTGGGTTTCGTGCTAGGCGTATTCTAGCAGGAAACCCAACAGTGTCATCGGGGTCTACAGTGACTGCTTTGAGTATTGTATTGCTACATTGTGCCGCAGTGACTGTTGTCCTTGACGGCACTATTGGGTTTCGTGCTAGGTGTATTCTAGCAGGAAACCCAACAGTGTCATCGGGGTCTACAGTGACTGCTTTGAGTATTGTATTGCTACATTGTGCCGCAGTGACTGTTGTCCTTGACGGCACTGTTTTTTTTTATCAACAGTGGACAAAGTCCGAACACGTTGGCGTTCGATCAAGGACCGCTTCAACAGTGATGTTCGTGCTGAGGGCCAGGTTCGCAGTGGATCTGCGTCAAGGACCAGAACTAGATACCGTCACTATAACGCGTTGCAGTTCCTAAGACCGGTCCTTGCCACGAGATCGTAAGTATTATAAATTTTTGGTTTTTATTTTTATTAATCTGTGTTTTTCTAATCAACAGCTGATGCTTCTTGTAAAGGCATGGTAGTAATGATTTTCCTTTCTTCAACAGCACCTGGAGCAGCACCCTGCAACCTGGCCCTGGAGCGGTCCTTCCTCGGACGTCCTCTGACCCGTCCCAGCCATCCGACAGCCAGGAAGCACCTTGCAGGTCAACCACACACACAGCTGGTGACCAGGAAGCTGGGCCATCAGGTGTTCCCCTGTCCCAGGTCTCTGCCACTGGTTATGCGTGCACTACCTGCCAGCGGCAGAGGGCCTTGGACAGGAATGTCTTGCCCGTATTTATGCATTTGAGCGAGACATTTAATTCCAGCCTCAAGTCACTGTCCGACAGAGTTGAAAGCGGTTTTGCACTCATGGAACGTGGTTTTAACCACTTTGAACACCGCTTCAATTCTGTAGAACAGCGCCTTGACCGTCTGGAGGCCGACCTCAACAGACCAGCACACCATTTTTTTAGTAAGATTGAAAAGGGCATGGCGGAACACCTTAGTCCTGATCAACAGCTGAATGTGCTGCAGGCCTGCAACAATGCTTTCTTGCAGGCTATGCAGCATAATCGGTACGGTCAGCAGTCAGTGGTGTCCTTTCCACCTGTGCCACCATTGACTCGCTTCACCTCACTACCGACTTGTGCTGCATACCACTGCACGGACACCTCTATTCAAAGCCAGGACACCCACCGTTACACCACCACAAGTCTGAGTGCAGCTGGTCACTTCACCGACACCACCATGGCAAGCGCTGCTCCTGTCTGGAGCACCACCGCCACTCACATGCATGCGTGGAGCTCAGCCACCACTAGGCAAACATGGAACAGCCCTGCCGCTACAACAACGTGTAGTAGCCCTGCCACCACCACTCTGCAAACCTGGACCATCACTGCCGCCACCAGTCCTCCTGCAAGGACGAGCACTGACAACGAAGAGCAGCAGCAGCAGCCACCTCAGCAGCAGCTCCAGCCACCTCATCAGCAGCCACCTCAGCAGCAGCAGTAGCCACCTCAGCAGCAGCAGCCACCTCAGCAGCAGCTGCAACCACCTCAGCAGCAGCTGCAACCACCTCAGCAGCAGCAGCCACCTCAGCAGCAGCCGCCACCTCAGCAGCAGCCGCCACCTCAGCAGCAGCAGCCGCCACCTCAGCAGCAGCAGCAGCCACACCTGCAGACGGGGGACCTACACTCAATATTTGCCCCTACTTCAAGGCAAAATCCATCAAGGCGGGCATTGGGCCAAAGTCGGTCCAGGCACACAAGCCTACGGCGACATGCCATTACAACTAATGTACCTGAACAGATTTCCTCTCCTCCAAGTGTTCCTAGTTTGATTCCCTTAACTGGACTACCTTCCCCCACAAGTTTTGTTGCCCCTTCCCCTCAAACACCGTCTTCAACAGCAAGTGTTGCATATTCCCTGCACACCCCCAAATTGAAACCATCTGCCCCCAAACGCCGGAAAAAATAATTTTTTGGTTTATTTTTGTGATAAAAAATAAATTTACATTTGTGGTTCACCATTACTAAGTTTCATTAATGTTGTTTGCGCCGCTCACACACACTGATGGGTAAATACATGTTAAAAACCAACCCAAGGCCTAGTATAGTCATATGTGAAATAACACGGACTAGTATAGTCATACCAAGGCCTAGTGTAATAACTCGAGTTTTACCAACTTGGATCTGGTTTCATGAAAAACAAACTGTTGAAACTTGTCTTAAAAATAAGTTTCTTTCTAGTTTCACCAGTTTGTTTTTTGTGAAACAAGATGCTAGTTGTTAAAAATCGAGTTATTACAGTAGGCCTTGGTATGACTATACTAGGCCGTGGTATTTCACATATGACTATACTAGTAGGCCCAAGGCCTACTATACTCATATTTGAAATACCACGGCCTAGTATAGTCATTCCAAGGCCTAGTGTAATAACTCTAGTTTTACCAACTAGAATCTGGTTTCATGAAAAACAAACTGTTGAAACTTGTCTTAAAAATAAGTTTCTTTCTAGTTTCACCAGTTTGTTTTTTGTGAAACAAGATGCTAGTTGTTAAAAATCGAGTTATTACAGTAGGCCTTGGTATGACTATACTAGGCCGTGGTATTTCACATATGACTATACTAGTAGGCCCAAGGCCTACTATACTCATATTTGAAATACCACGGCCTAGTATAGTCATTCCAAGGCCTAGTGTAATAACTCTAGTTTTACCAACTAGAATCTGGTTTCATGAAAAACAAACTGTTGAAACTTGTCTTAAAAATAAGTTTCTTTCTAGTTTCACCAGTTTGTTTTTTGTGAAAAAAGATGCTAGTTGTTAAAAATCGAGTTATTACAGTAGGCCTTGGTATGACTATACTAGGCCGTGGTATTTCACATATGACTATACTAGTAGGCCCAAGGCCTACTATACTCATATTTGAAATACCACGGCCTAGTATAGTCATTCAAAGGCCTAGTGTAATAACTTGTAAGTTGGAATGGAGCAGATTACATTCATCCACTCAATGCTGACTTGTATTCCCCATGGACTTTCATTGGGGTTGGGTTTTGAGGGTTGTGTTTTGAGAAAATCACATACTTTGTTTTCAACTAGTTGCACAATTTTCTCTTGAAAAAAATGGTTTCCTGATTCATGGCCTGCAGCTTTGCTCGTTCCAATATATTTCACGCAGACTAGCAATGCTGCATTTTAACTTATATGTGTATTTACCTGCCCAGGTGTGTGAACATCAAAAAATTCAGTTATACATGGGAAGTTTTTTATTAAATTGGAGTTTCAAAAATATAGTGCACTCAGTAATGGTATCAAATAAGGTTTTTTATTACCATAAACAAACAAAAACATTACACCATTTCATCTTGCCAGTGCACCCGTCCTACATCAGAAATAAAGTAGGCCGCAAATTGGTCCCTCATTTGGCCAACTTCAATGGATGACCTGAGAGTGTGCTGAGTGAATTCAGGCAATGGGTTAGGAGCATCATCGTCCAGTTCAAAGGTCGGGTGCTCTTTAGCCATCACAAAGTTATGTAGAACCACACAGGCCTTCACCACCTCATCGACTGTTTCAAGTTTAAGATTAATGGCCGTGCCCAGAATTCGCCATCTGGAAACAAGAATCCCAAAAGCACACTCGACAGTTCTTCTGGCCCTGGTCAGCCTGTAATTAAATATTTTTTTGGTGTGGTCCAAGTCCCGGCTGGAGTAGGGTTTCAGTAAGTTTCCGCACATTTGAAAAGCCTCATCGCCAACCATTACAAAGGGCAGTGGCGGAGCTTCGGTGTGAGGAAGAGGCCGTGGCATAGGGAAATTAAATTGGTTGCCACACAACCTCCGGCCCATGTCTGAGTTTTTAAAAGCCTGTGAGTCATTACCACGGCCAAATGCTCCAATGTCCACTGCTACAAACATACATCCGGCATCCGCAATCGCAATGAGTACTATTGAAAAGTACTTTTTGTAATTATAGTACTCAGATCCCGTTCTTTGGGGTTTGATGATCCGTATGTGTTTACCATCAACAGCTCCCAAACAGTTGGGAAAATTGCATACTGTCCAGAATTTGTCAGCAATTTCCATCCACTTTTCAGCGGTGGGCAGGGGCATAAATTCTGGGCAAAGAACATTCCAGAGAGCCCGGCAGGTGTCAGCAACAATTCCAGACAAGGTAGAGATTCCAATACGGTACTGGAAGTGTAGTGAAGATAGGGTTTCTCCAGTCGCCAGGAATCTGTGAACAGACAAAGAAGTAAAATTAATATTTATGTATATTATTTTAAAAAACTATAAAATAAAATATTAGTACATTCACGAAAACTAATTACCCACGGTTTTGAATACTAAATTTAAAAAAAACCCATCAGACCGCACCCCTTGGTTTTTAAAACATACCGTAATGTCACCAGTAGCCGTTCCTCAGGAGGAATCGCACGACGGAGCTGTGTGTCCTGTCTCCGGATGGATTGTTGGACACGAGCAAGCAAATCCATGAAACTTTCGTGGGACATCCTGATATAATCTGTAAATTTGTCCGGGTTTGCCTGTAGCTCGCTGTAGAGGGTGTGGTATGCCCCACGGCTCTCCCGGAGTTCAACAATCGGATGTATCCACATACGCCGCCGTCTTCGCTGCCTCTCTCTCTTCCTTTGTTCATGGCAAGCAACTGCATACGCCTGAGCCATCGCGATGTCCAAATCCAAGTTGAAGTGAAAACTCTTCCAGCGCAGATCCATGGTCACGAGAAGAATCAAGCAAATGTGAAGAATACTGTAGACAGGGTCTATATATTAACATACCACACCCACAATGAAGTCCCATTGGTCTTGTGTGTTGTTGAATGGTTGTTTTTTCATTTTTGTGGGGTTTTTCCAAAATCTGTAAAAAAACGCAAATGCACAAAAAACGCATACAAACGCGCAAAAACGCTGCGTTTTTTTCCTGCATGCGCATAAAAATGCTTGAAAAAAACGCAGCGTTTGTATGCATTTGTATGCGTTTTTTTAATGCGTTTTTTTGTGGGAAAAACGCGCTGCAAAAAAAAGCAAGTGTGAAACTAGCCTTACTGAGGCCCGAGGAACTCCCTCTTCTGGTAAAGAAAGGTAGTGAGCCTGATTATCAAACACCTGAGGCTGATGATGATGACTGGCTGAGTGGAGTTACTGACTGGATATAAGGCTGCCGACGCCCTTGTGCCCTGCGGGTGATTTCTCTGTGGGATCCTTGGAGACCAGTCTGAATTCCTGCTCCTCTAAAGCTAAGTTTGCTGCTCGGCCTTTTGCTTTTGTGCTTTGACATTGTTTTGCTTTGTTTTTCTGGATTTCTGCCATTCCCTTCTGGGGTGTGCTGAATTCATTTGGCTCTGTCTTCTGAAAATACCTGAGTGCTGATTTAATTTTTGAAGCCTAGCTGCTTCAGGGCCTTTTTCATATCAGCTTGTTGGCTTATGTCTTTGATAGGGTTTTGGCAGATTGCAGACAGCAGCCTTCCTGTCCTTTCCTATCTAGGTAGTTTTGGGGCCCCGTCTTTGCTCAGTCTATCTTTCTGTCTGTGTTAGTATTTTCATCTTGCTACACCGTCATTATATGTTGGGGGCTGCCTATTGCTTTGGGGTCTGCTCTGGGGCAGTTTAGATTTCCCCTTTCTTTCTTTAGGCCTATGTAATTCTCCGGCTGTGATCGAGGGGTCTAGGGCATCGTAGGAATCCCCCACGGCTACTGTTAGTTGTGTTGATAGGTTCAGGGGTCTGCAATCTGATAGTTGCCAACTTCTCTGGTTTTCTGGACTTAGCTTGTATTTCTGCTTTTGCCTCCTACGGTGACTCATTTATAACATACCGCTCACACAACTGGTAATACTGCATCGATGGAAAGTGACAGGAGACAGCAGTTGTCAACTATGGTTATAAACTACTTTTCCTCCCATATCGATGTTCTCCCACACAGGTCATTCCCCTTTGACTATTGGGCCGCTAAACTGGACACCTGGCCTGAATTGGCCCAATATGCCTTACAGGAGCTCGCTTGCCCAGCTGCAAGTGTGCTATCGGAAAGAGTCTTCAGTGCAGCTGGATCAATCCTGACAGAAAAAAGGACCCATCTGTCAACCCAAAATGTGGATGATCTAACCTTCATTAAAATGAACCATGCATGGGTTTCCAAGGATTTTGTCCCACCTTCCCCTGATGACACATAGGGTGACAGAAAAATGGCTTGCTTTGGTCCACCTCTTCCTGGGACTTGACCTATTTCGCCTTTTGCATCAGCTGAATGTCCAACATCAACATATGCCACTTTCTAAAACTCCCTAACTGTGCTGCCTCCCTCCGCATGGCCGGGGTCACCACCTAGCGCACGACACCGTGCAAGTGCCGTTACCCTGGACAGGTGGGTAGGCCGACTCTTGGGCGCGGGCACTGGCACAGGGTCCCTCATAGTGCAATCAAGTGTCTCTGATGGTGGTGGTGCACACCCGCCATCAGACACACCGCCGTACTATGAGGGGCCCAGTGCCAGTACCGACGCCCACGAGTGGGCCCCCCTTGCTTGGGCAGGGCCCCAGCATTTGCAATCTTTACCTCTCCCTGCTCCTCCGCTGTGTAGTCTGGGCCGTCAAATCCATACTGTGCCTGACACCGTCTGAGCCTGCCTCCTGATGTATAGACATATATTTTGAATGTGTACGCTATCCATACATGTTATCCGGGGATACGGTACCCTTTCTCACCTTTGTGCAATCACGTGCAAGCCATACTGGGCCTAACACCGTCTGAGCCTGCCTCCTGATGTATAGACATATATTTTGAATGTGTACGCTATCCATACATGTTATCCTGGGATACGGTACCCTTTCTCACCTTTGTGCAATCACGTGCAATCCATACTGGGCCTAACACCGTCTGAGCCTGCCTCCTGATGTATAGACATATATTTTGAATGTGTACGCTATCCATACATGTTATCCGGGGATACGGTACCCTTTCTCACCTTTGTGCAATCACGTGTAATCCATACTGGGCCTAACACCGTCTGAGCCTGCCTCCTGATGTATAGACATATATTTTGAATGTGTACGCGATCCATACATGTTATCTGGGGATACGGTACCCTTTCTCACCTTTGTGCAATCACGTGCAAGCCATACTGGGCCTAACACTGTCTGAGCCTGCCTCCTGATGGATAGACATATATTTTGAATGTGTACGCTATCCATACATGTTATCCGGGGATACGGTACCCTTTCTCACCTTTTTGCAATCACGTGTAATCCATACTGGGCGTGAGAACGCCTGGCGAGCTGTTAAGCAAGCTACAGCACCTGTGGTTTGCACACGTAAGTTTTTCATTTTTTCAGGAATGACAGTTAGGCCTAAGTCCGGAACTGCGGTTGACCTGCACTTACTGGGAAATCATTGTTCGCGGGTAATAATTGTAATCAGTGATCCCCATCACTAACGTTGTTCAGCGGGTTATCTGCACCTGTAAGCGACAAACGCTGGCCTTTTCAGTGTAGCGCACATGCAGTCACGGACATGTAAGGGCATGACACACCAGTTATTGGCCAATCTCATGTGCCAGAGCCTCACTTGTCCCTCTAGTAAGCCGGACTCGGACCGCGGGGCATGACGGAGTCTCGTTCGTTAACGGAATTAAGCTTGCAATGTGTGCATCTGTTCTGTAGCTGGCATGGTTGAGGTTTCCCAGGTGGAGTCGAATTTAACCGTAGGCTCCACTCCTGGTGGTGCCCTTCTGGACATTCCTTTAAGGTTCAGCTTTGCAACCATACTGCCCACGTAAAACAAACACTTTGCCTTCATGAACGCTGTTTGGAGGGTCATGACTCGTGGGAATAACGCCGCCCAATCAGTTAACCTGCTAGAGAGATCCTTCGTTGCTCCCAAGCATGACATCACACTCCCTAGGAGGAAGGTAATGCCACTGTGGCGACCGTACTCCTGGGGGCGACACAAGTGCACTGATGCCCAGCCACTGCTCGATAAATCTGCTGGTACATTGACCCAGACCACTACATTCCCCTCGCACGCTACACGGCCTGAATCTGACCCTGATGAAACTCAGGTTACCCTTCCCATATACAGTTCCATCTTACACGGTGACAAAGAGGAAGCTGCAGATAAAAGTGCAGGTTCGGCCCACCCGCCATCAGACACACCATCGTACTATCAGGGGCCCTGTGCCAGTGCCGTCGCCAACGAGTGGGCCCCCCCTGCTTGCTCCGGATCACAGCACTTGCAAGGTTGAAATACTGTGCAGTGAGATGGAAGATGGGGACGACGAGGAGTCCAGACTAGTACAGGGATTCCCTAGCGAGGAGACTTATTTGATTGTTTTCAACGTTGGGACAGCAATTTTTGGGGAGCACTATACTCTGGAGAATGATAGATGGGGCCCACCATACACTGGAACATTCCAAAGGTGGACATCAGACACTGGAGCAGCATTTACAGGGCCCATTATACACTAAAGCATTAGAAATGGGGCCCATTATGTTTGGAGCATTATTTGGGCCTATAAGACAGTGGAGCTTCATCCATGGGGACCAACATATACTGTAGCATTATGTGGAGCTCATCATATACTGTTTCAAACATTATATGGGACCAATGATTCTGTATGGAGAAATAGATGGGCCTCGTCATGAGATGTAAAAAGTGAAGTATTTTTCATTGTACTATACCGCTATTTCTCTGCCGTATCAGAGCATGATGAGTTGTGGTATGTGTTAAAGGGGCGCTCTTTCGCCCAGGGCACATGAAAACCTGGAGCCAGCCCTACCCCCCCACAACTTTAGCCAAATAACCCCCATTTTTCAGTGTGTAACTTGTATTATGAAGTTAATTAAGGTTGACAAGCTTAAGTAAGAAGAATTGATGCTTTTGGCATTCAAATGAGCACTGTAGGTGTGTTTCCTGTCCTCCTCTCACTGCCGACTTTTATTCCCCATTGACTTACATTGGATTTCGTGTTTCGGGACGACCCCGACTTTTCCCTATAATCGGCCGATCTTGCTCAACCCGACTTTTGGAAAAGTCGGGTTTCATGAAACGAAACTCGACCCTAAAAAACCAAAAGTCGCTCAACTCTAACCATCACATGTTTCTCAACGCAGTGATTCTAGAGCAATGCCCCCATCCCTTGTGGGAAATATGTAAAAACATGCAAAACACAAGCCGCGGAGACACCATCACATGTTTCTCAATGCAAGCAATGACTAGCCAGGTCTTTCCCTGGGAAGGAACAACCACGGGAAGGGCAGTCTCCAATGAAGGAAACCACCTATGCCAAAACATGGTATCCATCCACAGACAGCTGTTTCGGGGTATTGCACCTCATCAGTGTGGAGTAGGAAACTGGCCAGTAGGAGCAATGCCTAGTAGAAGACTGTGAAAAATAAGGATGAATGAACTCATGGAGATCAACATCCAACACATTGTTCCTCTCTGATAGTCTGGTATGGGGGAGCCATTGCGCATGACAAACTCCGCTTACAAAGGACTTTCAGAACAGCAGAGAGAATTATAGGTTCCCCCCTGCCTAAAATCCAGGATCTTTATGATAAGAGTATTCGATCCCAAGCATTGAAAATTTCATCCGATCCCTCTCACCCGGGACACTCCTCATTCCAACTACTCCCTTCAGGACGTTGCTTCAGAGTCCCCAAATGCAGCACCAACCGCCATATGAACAGCTTCTATCCACTCTCTGTTCAACAATTAAATCGTCATGTGTAGACTATATACTGTATCTGTCTTGTTAGATGTTACTTGTTGTATCTGTTGTTATATATTATGTTGCGTCTTTGCCACAAAGAATTCCTTGTATATATGTAATATCTACTTGGCGATAATAAATTTGATTTGATTTGATTTGAACACTGCGGAGACACCATCACATGTTTCTCAACGCAGTGATTCTAGAGCAATGTCCCCATCCCTTATGTGAAATACGTTGTGGGACACACCAGCATGTGTCCCACAACATTACCTGTGCCCTGAACGATGCTGTTACTGGGAAAGTCCATCTAACCAAGGACACAGGGACAAGTGCTTGTGACCAGGGATGCTACAGCTCGCTGATGGCACACTGGGTTTACATTGTGGAAGCCCGGAACGAGAGGGACCTTGGGATGGAACACATCCTCATAACGCAGAGGATTGCAGGCCCTATGTCAATCAGAGTTGCCCCCACAGTCTACAGCTCCTGCACCTCATCTTCCTCCTCTTCTTTAGCCTCCATCTCCGAAATGACCACATCAGTCACAAGCTGGAAGCACTGCAGCACTGCCTCAGTCATGCATCAACAGGCTTTACTGAAGCTAATATGCTTAGGTGACAAACCGCACAATGCTGAAGAGTTGTGGAGAGCTCTGAAAGAGCAGACAGATGTGTTATGAATGAGTCACCATAGGAGGCAAAAACAGAAATACTAGCTACTGTAAGTCCAGAAAACCAGAGAAGTTGGCAGCTATCGGATTGCAGACCCCTGAACCTATCAACAACAACTAGCAGTAGCTGTGGGGGGTTCCTACTGTGCCCTAGACCCCTCGATCACAGCCGGAGAACTACATAGCCTAAAGACAGAAAAGGAAATCTAAACTGCCCCAGAGCAGACCCCAAAGCAATAGGCAGCCCCCAACATATAATGACGGTGAAGAAAGATGAAAAAACACTCACACAGATAGAAAGATAGGCTGAGCAAATGATGGGGCCCAAGCTAACTAGATAGGACAGGATAGAAAAGCTGCTGTCTGTAATCCGCCAAAACCCTATCAAAACAAGAGCCAACAGCTGATAGGGAAAAAAAGCCCTGAAGACGCTAGGCTTCAAAAAGACTATATCAGTACTCAGATATTTTCTGAAGACAGAGCAAAAAGGAATTCAGCTCACCCCAGCAGGGAATGGCAGAAATCAAGGAAAACAAGGCAAAACAAAACCAAAACACAAATGCAAAAAGTAGAGCAGAAAACTTAGCTTTTGAGGAGCAGGAATCAGACTGGTCTCCTAGAATCCCTCAGAGAGATCACCAGCAAGGCAGAAGGGCGTCGGCTGCCTTATATCCAGTCAGCAAATTCCAGTCACCCAGTCATCATCATCCTGCTCAGGTGCTTGGTAATCAGCCTCACTACCTTCCTTCACCAGTAGAGGGAGTTCATCAGACCTCAATGGTGAAGGAGAAAATGAACTCACAACACAGATGTGTGGCTGACACCGCTGAACCTACAGCCAGGCATGGTCATGTGTGGCAATGGCCAGAACCTGTTGATGGCTCTGAAGCGAGGCGAGTTTACACACGTACCATGCCTGGCTCATGTGCTTAACCTCGTTGCTCAACGGTTTCTCAAAAGCTACCCAGAGCTGCCGGATCTGCTTGTCAAAGTATGCCACCTGTGTGCCCATTTTAGAAAGTCAGGTCCAGCTTCAGCTGCCCTTGCTCTACTTCAGCAGCGCTTGCAGATTTTGGCTCATCGACTGATGTGTGATGTCCCCACGCATTGGAACTCAACACTGCACATGTTGGAAAAGATTTGTGAGCAGAAGAGTGCAGTTGTTGACTACCAGCATCAACAAGGCCATCGGTATTCAGGTCAGATGCCACACATAAGCCCTCAGTAGTGGACATGGATGTCAGGCATATGTACCATCCTACGAAACTTTGAGGAGTCCACCAAGATAGTGACGCCATAACTAGCATCATCATCCCACTTCTCTATCTTCTGAAATGCTCTCTGCTCACAATGAAAGAGGTGGCATTGCAGGCTGAGCACAATGAGATGGAGCAAGGAAGCATACAGTTTGATTACACACAGCCCAGCCTCATGTCATCCCAATGTGGATTGGTTGACAATGAGGAAAAGGAGAAGAAAGAATAGGAGCTACTTTCATGCACTATAGACGGCACTACAAGCACAACTGTCATACTATCTGTTCAGCGTGGATGGCCTGAGGACAGGGAGGAGGAGGAGGTGGTGGTGGAGTAGGAGAGAATGGTCAGTCATCCTCTTTGTGAGGACACGGAAGTCTTGCCTGTTAGCAGTCTGCCATGCATGGCTGACTATGTTGCACTGCCTTTCCCATGACCCTCGTATTGTCAATATCTTGGCTGACAGTCATTACTGGTGATACTTCTAGACTGTGCACTCAGCAAATACTTCTAGACCCATTCTACAAGAAGAGCTTTCAATCTCTTCTTCCATAGGCAGACAGGTGTACTAAAGTGTTGCAGTACCAAAAGGCTCTTGTTGGGGAACTATTAAAAAATTCCCATTTGAAAGCAATGGCGGCTGAGGTCACAGTTCGTTGGACAATCAAGGATTACGAGTGAGAGAGACACAACTTCAATACAGCAGAGGCAGGAGACAGCACTTACAAAGTTCTGGGAGAGTTTTCTCAGACCCTCCCATTGCAGTGGCCCTGAGGAGCGGGGCACTCTCACAAGGAGTGCAAAGTTTTAGTGAAGGAGTACCTTGCTGACCATACCAACGTCCTCCAAGATTCCTCTGTGCCTTTTAATTATTGGGTCTCAAAGCTGGATACGTCGCATGGACTGGCTCTCTATACCTTGGAGGTCCTGGACTGTCCTGCCTTCTAGCGTTTTGTCAGAGTGCTTTAATGCCACTGGTGGAATTATAACTGATAAGTGCATCCTCCTGTCAACTGAAAATGCTGACAGGCTGACTCTTATAAAAATGAACAAGGGCTGGATTGGGCCAGACTTCTGTATACCACCGTGTGATAACAGTGAAACCTAACCTCAAATCCAGTGTCTTTTTTTGATGAGTATATTGCCATGCACTCTTCACACCCACACATGGGTATATGCTTCCTGATTTTGGCTATTTGCTGTTATCCTCCACCTTCTCCTCATCTTCATCATCCACCACCACTAGATCACCATGGTGACCGTGGTCCATGATGCAACAGCTACTAGAAATTTTTGCAAGGGTGTTTATGATACCAGTAACAAATATTTCAACAAATACGTTGATGTGTACTACCCAAGGGGAAATGTTTGTCAGCCCATACATTTAGTGTATGGGCATTACAAGTATAGGAGACCCACTCCTTTCAATTGGGAAAACATTTTTCGGAGGCCATCCTCCACATCTCTTCCGACACCACTAGAGATGAGCGACTTTCCCTTTTTACGGGACGAGTCGGTTTCAGACCACCCGAACCCGACACCACTCGTATTTCACTTCTCACATCACAAGACTGATATCCATTTTAAATTCTCCAATAGCTCCAAAAACGGACAGTATATTACTCCATACAGTATTATGGCCACCGCATAGTGCACCATACAGAGTAATGAGGCCCATATATTTCTCCATACAGAATCATTGGTCCCATATAATGTTCGATACAGAATATGATGAGATGAGCTCCACATAATGCTACAGCATATGTTGGTCCCCATGGATGAAGCTCCACTGTCTTTTGGGCCCAAATAATGCTTCATACATAATGGGCCCCATTTCTAATGCTCCAGTGTATAATGGGCCCTGTAAATGCTGCTCCAGTGTCTGATGTCCCCCATTTGGAAAGCTCCAGCATATGATGGGCCTCACAGATGATGCTCTAGTGTACGATTGGTCCAAATAATGCTCCATATATAATCTGCCCCATTTACAATGCTCCAGTATATGATGGGCCCCATGGATGATGCTCCAGTGTCTTACTGGCCCAAATAATGTTCCATATATAATGGGCCACATTTCTAATCCTCCAGTGTATAATGGGCCCTGTAAATGCTGCTACAGTGTCTGATGTCCACCTTTGGAATGCTCCAGTGTATGGTGGGCCCCATATATCATTCTCCAGAGTATAGTGCTCCCCAAAAATTGCTCCCAACCTTTAAAACAATTAAATAAGTCTCCTCACTAGGGAATCCCTGTACTCTGGACTCCTCGTCGTCCCCATCTTCCATCTCTCTGCACTTGGACTGTTTAGGCAAAGGGCATACAGACGTGATGTGATCGCGCTCTCTGACCAGAATGTCACTGTCAGGAAACATGGATGACGTCACGGCGATGGAGCAGGGGGAGGTAAGTATTTCAACTTTGCAAGTGCTGTGATCCTGAGCAAGCAGGGGGGGCCCACTCATTGGTGACGGCACTGGCACAGGGCCCCTCATAGTACGGCGGTGTGTCTGATGGCAGGTGGGCCCTCCCACAGGCAGAGACACTTTTGCGTACTATGAGTATGCCCCCCCACCTGCTCAAGGAACCTGCACTTTCATCTGCACCTTCCTCTTTGTCACCGTGTAAGGTGGTATAGTATGCGGGAAGGGGAACCTGAGTTTCATCAGGGTCAGATTCTGGCTGTGTAGATTGCGAGAGGAATGTAGTGGTCTGGGTCAATGTACCAGCAGAATCATCTAGCAGTGGCTGGGTATCAGTGCACTTGTGACGCCCCCAGGAGTATGGTCGCCACAGTGGGATTACCTTTCTCCTAGGGAGTGTGATGTCATGCTTGGGAGCAATGAAGGATCTCTCTAGCAGTTAAACCAACACACAGCACAGTTCCCATTCCAGGCCAGCAGGGAGAGCTCTGAACCTGACTGCTGAGGAGCTGCTCTCTGTGGTCGGGAGGAGGGAAGTTAGGGCAGTCTGTGAAGGGAAGGGGAAGTGTGTGGACGTGAGAAGGGGAGCTGGAGGATGAGCAGAGTTAAGGCTCACTCCTAGCTGGAGCGCATGGTCGGGATTCCGGTCTCCGAGTTTGCAGGGACACTGACGGTCTTGCAGCAGAAACCAGAGGAAGTGGCAGCTGTAAATGCTCTGTTCCCAACTAAGGCTCGGAGGCCCCAGCAGCGACGTGTGTGAGCCAGAAGGCAAAGGCTATGGCTGCCTGCCATATGAGAAAGTTCCAAAAGAGAGTCAACAGGGGGAACTTCAGTGAACTCAGTACTGCGAGTACCTCAGATAAGCGCTGCCACACTACCTATCTGCAGAGAGAGAATTCCTAATTTGCTTCCAGGCTGACCAACTCTTTCTCCATCTGTACTCTGGGTCCTGGACGGCACTTACCAAGTACAGGTAAAGGAACTGCACGACTGTCTCTGTCATCTTTCTCCTGCGCCTGGCGCACGGCTCTGCTACATCCTGTACTGCACACCATCTACCAACTCTTTCATCTGCCTTGCGACTACAACAATACCTGTGCAGGGCTTCTACATCTTAGCTGCACCACAACATCTGTCCCAAAGAAGCAACACTGCAGCGCTGGTCAATCTGATCAGAAACCACAGGTGGCGTCACGTATCATTCCCCTACAGTTGTGGCCAAAAGTATTGACACCCCTGCAATTCTGTCAGATAATACTCAGTTTCTTCCTGAAAATGATTGCAAACACAAATTCTTTGGTATTATTATCTTCATTTAATTTGTCTTAAATGAAAAAACACAAAAAGAATTGACCTAAAGCCAAATTGGATATAATTCCACACCAAACATAAAAAAGAGGGTGGACAAAAGTATTGGCACTGTTCGAAAAATCATGTGATGCTTCTCTAATTTGTGTAATTAACAGCACCTGTAACTTACCTGTGGCACCTAACAGGTGTTAACAATAACTAAATCACACTTGCAGCCAGTTGACATGGATTAAAGTTGACTCAACCTCTGTCCTGTGTCCTTGTGTGTACCACATTGAGCATGGAGAAAAGAAAGAAGACCAAAGAACTGTCTGAGGACTTGAGAAAACAAATTGTGAGGAAGCATGAGCAATCTCAAGGCTACAAGTCCATCTACAAAAACCTGAATGTTCCTCTGTCTACCGAGCGCAGTGTCATCAAGAAGTTTAAAGCCCATGGCACTGTGGCTAACCTCCCTAGATGTGGACGGAAAAGAAAAAATGACAAGAGATTTCAACGCAAGATTGTGCGGATGTTGGATAAAGAACCTCGACTAACATCCAAACAAGTTCAAGCTGCCCTGCAGTCTGAGGGTACAACATTGTCAACCCGTACTATCCGTCGGCGTCTGAATGAAAAGGGACTGTATGGTAGGAGACCCAGGAACACCCCACTTCTTACCCCGAGACATAAAAAAGCCAGCCTGGAGCTTGCCAAAACTCACCTGAAAAAGCCTAAAACGTTTTGGAAGAATGTTCTCTGGTCAGATGAGACAAAAGTAGAGCTTTTTGGGCAAAGGCATCAACATAGAGTTTACAGGAGAAAAAAAGAGGCATTCAAAGAAAAGAACACGGTCCCTACAGTCAAACATGGTGGAGGTTCCCTGATGTTTTGGGGTTGCTTTGCTGCCTCTGGCACTGGACTGCTTGACCGTGTGCATGGCATTATGAAGTCTGAAGACTACCAACAAATTTTGCAGCATAATGTAGGGCCCAGTGTGCAAAAGCTGGGTCTCCCTCAGAGGTCATGGGTCTTCCAGCAGGACAATGACCCAAAACACACTTCAAAAAGCACTAGAAAATGGTTTGAGAGAAAGCACTGGAGACTTCTAAGGTGGCCAGCAATGAGTACAGACCTGTGGAGAGATCTAAAAATGGCAGTTTGGAGAAGGCACCCTTCAAATATCAGGGACCTGGAGCAGTTTGCCAAAGAAGAATGGTCTAAAATTCCAGCAGAGCATTGTAAGAAACTTATTGATGGTTCCCGGAAGCGGTTGGTCGCAGTTATTTTGGCTAAAGGTTGTGCAACCAAGTATTAGGCTGAGGATGCCAATACTTTTGTCTGGCCCATTTTTGGAGTTTTGTGTGAAATGATCAATGTTTTGCTTTTTGCTTCATTCTCTTTTGTGTTTTTTCATTTAAGACAAATTAAATGAAGATAATAATACCAAAGAATTTTTGCGTTTGCAATCATTTTCAGGAAGAAACTGAGTATTATCTGACAGAATTGCAGGGGTGTCAATACTTTTGCCAACAACTGTATAAACGTTATTCACCCCTTTGCTTGGACGCCCATTCCCACGGATCGGGTCACCACCACCGTGACACATCCCTCTGAGACACCGGCCCGGTACCGATTAACCCCACTGCCCTGGCTGGCGACCCACACTCCATGTCAGATATATCTTGGACTGGGGAATTCACGATTTGACTTGATAACCCAAGCATGGTATGTGAGAAAGAGCTACATGGACTAATGTGAAGTGTGGACAGCTGCATCATTCACATTTGGTGGGGGCGAAGGACACAAGGAAAGGGGTTCTTCCTGACCAGGAGCCAGCACTTGACGACTCAGTGCTTGCATTTTTTGAAACTTCAGAAGAGGAGAGCATATTAGCTGGAGTCTGTTTCGGCAATGTAAGCCAAAACCAGTTCCTGATGCTCCGGCTTTAAAAGCGGTTAACCTAATCCCAGAAAAGGTAGCCTTCCAGGCCTTCCGGAGCCAGACAATGATGCAGGCTCAACACCTCCTGCCTTAGCTGCTATTGTACTTCTGCCACTACCAGCAGATGCACCACCACCATCAGTACCAGCTGGCCCCCCCACGCCCACGTCCGCGGCCTCTTCCACAATACTTCCAAATTTTGGAGAAAATGTACCAAAAATAACATCAGATATATGGTACTGTATCAGAAGCGTACAGCTGTATACAGTCAAAGGATAATTGTAAATCTCCGTAAATATTTCATGGGTCACACAGAGACGCTCACAGGCTCAGTATGGATTAGACAAGAATATAAAAAGTAGAAAAAGGGTACAGTATCATCAGATAGCAGGTATATATAGTATAGTTTAAACATTCTAAATCTCCGTATATATTTCAGGAGGCAGACACAGACGCTCTCAGGCTCAGTATGGATTACAACACAATATAAAAAGCCGTAAACCGGTAATGGATCTGAAGCGTACAGCTGTTTACAGTGTAGGGGTCATTGTCAATCTCAGTATTTATTTCCAGAGTCAGAAACAGACTCTCACTTGGTCAGTTTGGATTAGACCAGAAAATAATAAGCAGTAAATGGGTAATGTATCACAAGCGTAGAACAGTATACAGTGTTGGGGTAATTTTTAAATCTACATATAAATTGCAGGAGTAACCCACAGACTCTCACACGCTCAGGAAGGATCACACCACAATATAAAAAGAAGATCCGCAAGAAATAATCACACATGTGGGC
The DNA here is from genome assembly GCF_039654945.1 of Dendrobates tinctorius. Classification (NCBI taxonomy): domain Eukaryota; kingdom Metazoa; phylum Chordata; class Amphibia; order Anura; family Dendrobatidae; genus Dendrobates; species Dendrobates tinctorius. The sequence continues at coordinate 1,280,748 of NW_027361808.1, read as the reverse complement.
CAATGTTCCAGGTGTCAATGAAACACTTAGAGTGGTGGGTGGAGGAGGACTTTCCGGCAGAAAGGGTACAGTATCACCAGATACCAGGTATATATGGGTCACCCTCGCACACCCAGGGCTGTGGGGTACTCGATACTGGGCTGGTGTCAAGGCGGGAATGTGTCATAGCAGCGGTGACCCGGTCCGTGGCCCTGGGCGCCCAATATCAATGGCAGTGATGTAGATGGTGTTAAAGTTTATTAGAATAGTTCGTGAGTCACCGTGACGCCACCCGTGGTGTTTGGCAAATATGGTGTTAGGCCAACGCTGCATGCAGATCCGCTGGGACTGATGGTATGTGCAGCTTAGATGGTAAAGCTCCCCACAGGTGGAGCTGTAGTCCCAGGGCAGTGTAGATGTAGCTGGCACGGGGATGTAGCAGTGCCGAAAGCATAAGGAATAGACAAGACACAGCGGTTGTAGTTTCTGTACTTTTACTGAGTATATGCAGTCCGAGTCCTGAGTACAGATGGTATTGGAGCAGGTTAGCCTGGAAGAAGATCAGGATTCTCGCTCAGCAGAAGGGCTGTGCAGTCTCCTTCCTAGCGCTTTGTATTGTGAAGCACTCCAGTACTTAGTTACTCTGAAATGCCCCTCTTCAGGTGTTCCTAGAACTATACTTGTATGACAGACAGCTGTAGCCTCTCTTGGGGACTCCTCTCTTCAGTCCTTGCTCTCTATTCAATTGCTGTTGTGTCCCAAGTCTTTGCTGGGAGCAGGGCATTTACAGCCTCCTACTCCTCTGGTATCTGTGGTAGGACCGTCAGTATCCGTCTGACCGTGGAGACCAGGCTCCAGCTCTGTATGCTCTCAAGCTGAGGGAGCTCGTCTTCTGCAGCTCAACCTCTCAGCATCGCACCTCCCGTCTGCACACTTCGCCCTCCGCAGACTATCTGAACCTTCTTCCTCCTGGCCCTCCGAGGACACTCCTATCCAGAATCCTGGTTCAGAGTTCCCCCTGCTGGCCCGGAGTGGAACAGTTTTGCATGCATTAGGTTAACTGCTGGAGAGACCCATCACTGCTTCCAAGCCTGGCATTACCCTCCCCTGGAGGAAGGCAAAGCCAGTGTGGCGACCATACCCCAGGGGGCGCCACATATATAGCATAGTTTAAACATTAAAAATGTATGTCTATATATCAGTAGTAGTGGTGTGCTACCCCGCTAGTGTTCGAGTTCAGTTCGTCGAATAGGAGGCAAGTTCGTCGAATGTTCGTCGAACGTTCGACGAAAACCGTCGAACCCCATTGAAAACAATGGCAAGCAAACACAAACACATACAAACACATAGAAAACACATACAAAACACCTTAAAAGGTGTCCCAAAGCAGACAAAATGATCAGAAGACACAAATAACATATGGAAAAGGGCAACTACATATAGAAAAAAGGTAGAGGAGTAAAAGGAGGAGGAGGAGACACAGATATAGGCATGTCATGCCCCTATAAAGTCAAGAAAGGCTGGAATAAAAATCTAAAATAAAAAAAATTCTAAACTTCTAAAATCGAAGACGATGATATACCGTCGGGCTTCCGGCCATAAATTATGCCAACTGCCGATCGGGCGGCGTTATTCCCACGACCCTCCGAACAGCGTCCATGAAGGCAAAGTGTTTGGTTTCCGAGGGCAGTATAGTTGCAAAGCTGAACCTTAAAGGAATGTCCAGAAGGGCACCACCAGGAGTGGAGCCTGTGGCTTAATTGGACTCCACACGGGCAACCTCAACCATGCCAGCCACGGGAAGGATGGACAGATTGCAAGCTTTGTCGATTCTGTGGGTGGTGGTGCATGGACGTTTTTAGTTGTGCTAGCCATTTTTCAGCTTAATTCCGTTAACGAACGAGACTCCGGCATGCCCCCGCGGTCCGCGTCCAGCTTACTAGAGGGACACGCAAGGCTCTGGCACACGAGATCGAGCAATAACAGGTCTGTCATGCCCTTACATGTCCGGGGCTGCACGCGCGCTACACTGAAAGGACCAGCGTGTGTCGCTTACAGGTGCGGATAACCCGCTGAACCCCGTTAGTGATGGGGATCTGGGATTCCAATTCTTCCCCGTGAATGAGAATTTCCCAGTAAGTGCAGGTCAACCGGAATTCTGGAATTAGGCCTAAAGGTACTGTCACATTAACGATATCGCTAGCAATATCGCTATAACTTGTGACGTTATAGCGATATTGCCAGAGATATCGCTGTGTCTAATACTTACCTCCGACCCGCTCCCCCGCTGGTTATCGCTGATCGCGCGAGAATGTCCCGAACTGTTTCTCGTCACCAGCTTCCTGCGGCGCTTCCTGTGGAGAGACGAGCGACGAGCGTGGAGCCGGGCGGGAGGACGTCAGGATCGCCTAGTATGACAGGTAAGTAGCGACCCCCGTCCCCAGCGATGTCGCTGGTGAGATCTGCCTGTGTGGAGGCTCACTAGCGACCACTAAGCGATGCACCAGCGATCCTGACCGCGGCATATCGCTGGTCGGGATCGCTGGTGCATCGCTAAGTGTGACAGTACCTTAACCGGCATTCCAGAAAGAATGTGAAAAAATTAAGTGTCCAAACCACAGGTGCTGTAGCTTGCTTAACAGCTGGGCTCCTCCTGCTGAGTAGCACACAGTTCTTACATAAACAGGCGGCATAGCTTGGTTCACAGGTGGGCAACTCTGCTGAGTAGCAGACAGTGCTTACATAAACAGGCGGCATAGCTAGGTTCACGGGTGGGCTCCTCTGCTGAGCTGTAGACAGAGGTACTAGGCCCAAAGTATTCACTGGGCTAAATGGAGTTAAAAAATGGTTCTTACATAAACAGGCGGCACAGCTTGGTTCACGGGTGGGCTCCTCTGCTGAGTAGCAGACACAGTTACTAGGCCCAACGTATTAACTGGGCTAAATGCAGTCAAAAACTAGTTCTTTCATAAACAGGGGGCATAGCTAAGTTCACGGGTGGGCTCCTCTGCTGAGTAGCAGACAGTGCTACAAGGCCCAAAAGGATTTTCTGGACAAGATGCGGTAAAAAATTATTAGAAACATACACGGTGTAGCTTCTTGACAGGTGTACTACACCGCTGGCTACCACACACCGCTACTATGCCATGAAACTGTCTATTAACATTGAAAACCATTATTAATGTGAAAATAAAGTTACGCTTTTGGTGAACGAACCGTTCTCGAATGGAACCGAACAGCCGAATTTTAAGCAAAGTGTTCGAGTTCGACGAACGGCTCCAACACCGCCCAAAACTGCTCGAATTTGAACTTGGCGAACAGTTCGACTCGAACACCGCTGATCTCTAATCAGGAGGCAGACTCAGACGGTCTCAGGCCCAGTATGGATTCGACAAGATTGTAGAAAGTTGAGAAAGGGTACAGTATCACCGGATACCAGGTATATATAGCATACTTTACACATTAAAAATCTATGTCTATATATCAGGAGGCAGACTCAGACGGTCTCAGGCCCAGTATGGATTCGACAAGATTGTAGAAAGTTGAGAAAGGGTACAGTATCACCGGATAACAGGTATATATAGCATAGTTTAAACATTAAAAATCTCCGTGTATATTTCCCGAGTCCGACAAAGACACTCAAAGCCTCAGTATGGATTAGACAAGAATCTAAAAAGTAGAAAAAGGGTAATGTATTTGAAGCGTACACCAGTATACCCTGTTGGGGTATTTTTAAATCTTCATATATTTTTCAGTCTCAGCAAGACAGTCCAGACTCTCTGCAAGAGGAAACGAGTTGGATACAAGTACAGATGGAAAGTCGAGTGATTGCAGAAATTTTGGAATTACTAATCACGGGAAAAACTCGCAGAAGAATTCTCAGAGGCGATGCTGACCCTCAATTACTTTGTCTGTGGAGACAGCGAAAACAGTTCTTTGTGAAGAAAGGGTTTCTGTATCGCAGTACCGTGGATCCCATCACCGTTACTCATCTCCATCAAATCGTGATCACAGGGAGAGATGTAGACATGGTCCTCACTGCCTATCATGATCTGTCAGGTAACTTTGGAGTGCAAAAGACAGAAGCCACAGGCCGTAGGCGATTCTATTGGATTGGCATGGGAGGACACATTTAAAAATGTGGGCAGGAATGTCACACGTCTGTGAGTAGGAAAACTGTGAAAGCTGATGATAAACCACCACTGCATCTCATTGTGAGTCGACGTCCATAACAAATGGAAGCCATTGATCATCTGAAGATAGAGCCCAGCAGGACAGGGCATAGCTACGTCTTAACCATCGTCTATCAGTTCACCAAATTTGTAGTGGCAGTCCCAGTGAAGGATTTAAAAGCCCAGACTAGAGTTGAGCGACTTTGGTCGGATCGGGTTTCATGAAACAAAATTTGTTTCAGATGAAACTCGTCCGACTAGGGCAAAAAAAGTCAGAGTTTCGCCCGAAACCCGACCCCAATGCAAGTCAATGGGAAATAAAAGTTGGCATTGAGCGGATGACTTTTATTTCCCATTGACTTGCATTGGGGTCGGATTTCGGACGAAACTCAGACTTTTCTTTGCCCTAATCGGACCAGTTTCATCTGAAACAAATTTTGTTTCATGAAACCCAATCCGACCAATGTCGCTCAACTCTAGGCCAGACTACACAGCGGTGGAGCAGGGAGAGGTAAGTATTGCAAGTGCTGGGGCCCTGAGCAAGCAGGGGGGCCCACTAGTGGGGGGCGGTACTGGCACAGGGCACCTCATAGTACGCCAGTGTGTCTGACGGCTGGTGTGCTCCCCCACTGTCAGAGACACTTGATTGTACTTTGAGGGACCCTGTGCCAGTGCCGTCGCCCAAGAGTGAGCCCACCCACCTGTCCACGGCAACGGCACTCGCACAGGTGCGTGCGCCAGGTGGTGACCCCGGCACTGGGGGGAGGCAGCCCAGTTAGGGAGGTTGAAAAAATGGCATAAGTTAATGTTGGACATTCAGCAGCTGCAAATGGAGGAATTTGGAGAAGTCCAAGGAAGAGGAGGACAAAAGCAAGCCATTTTTCTGGCAACCTATGTGTCAGCAGGGGAAGGTGGGACAAAATCCTTTGAAACCCATGCATGGTTCATTTTAATGAAGGTTAGATCATCAACATTTTGAGTCGACAGATGGGTCCTTTTTTCTGTCAGGATTGATCCAGCAGCACTGAATACTCTTTTGGATAGCACACTAGCAGCAGGGCAAGCGAGCTCCTGTAAGGCATATTGTGCCAATTCAGGCCTGGTGTCCAGTTTACAGGCCCAATAGTCAAAGGGGAATGACCGGTGAGGGAGAACATCGATATGGGAGGAGAAGTAGTTTGTAACCATAGTTGACAACTGCTGTCTCCAGTCACTTTCAATCGATGCAGTATTACCAGTCGTGTGAGCAGTACTTGAAAAATCAGCCCACAACATGGTCATGAAACCCCTGTCTCCAACGCCACTTCGGCTGTGTGCACCACGAACACCTCTTCCATGTTGCCCCCTATGGCTCGTGGGTGAACTATCACCGCTGCTGTGTGCTGGGAATGCCTCAAACAAACAGTTTACCAGAGTTGCTTGTTTGTTAGCCAATTTTAGCTCTAGGTTCTCCTGTGGCATGATGTTTTGGAATTTGCCTTAATAGCGTGGATCCAGGATGCTGGCCAACCAGTAGTTGTCATCGTTCATCATTTTGGCAATGCGGGGGTCCCTTTTTAGGATCTGCAAGGCATAATCACACATGTGGGCCAATGTTCCAGGTGTCAATGATGCACTGCGAGTGCTGGGTGGAGGAGCACTTTCTAGCAAATCCACATCCCTCCAGTTATGCACAAACCCTGTACCTGACCTTGCCATGCCAACATTTTCTCTTGCCCCCTGAGAAGCATCCTCCTCCCCTAAATAATCATCCCCATCATCCTCCTCCTCTTCCTCTTCTTCCTCCACCTCGTCCAGGAGAGTTCCCTGAGCAAGCAATGACTGACTGTCATCAAGGCTTCCCTCCTCCTCTTCCTCTTCCTCCTCGGCTGCAGACGCCTGCTCCTTAACCCCCAAGGGTGGTTTGCACGTTCATGACCGGGCCAATTTTTACAATTCTGACCACTGTCCCTTTATGAGGTAATAACTCTCGAACGCTTCCATGGATCTTGGTGATTCTGACACTGTTTTCTCGTGACATATTGTACTTCATGCTAGGGGTAAAATTTCATTCATATATCTTGCGATTATTTATGAAAAAATGAAAATTTGGCAAAAATTTTGAACATTTCGCAATTTTCCAACTTTGAATTTTTATGCCCTTAAATCACAGAGATACGGCACAGAAAAAACTTGATAAGTAACATTTCGCACATGTTTACTTTACATCAGCACAATTTTGGAACTCAAATTTTTTTTTCTTGGTAAGCTATAAGGGTTAAAATTTGACCAGCGATTTCTCATTTTTGCAACAGCATTTTATTTTTATGGACCACATCACATTTGAAGCCACTTTGAGGGGTCTATATGATAGAAAATACCCAAAAGTGACACCATTCTAAAAACTGCACCCCTAAAGGTGCTCAAAACCACATTGAAGAAGTTTATTAACCCTTCAGGTGCTTCACAGGAAATTTTTGAATATTTAAAAAAAATGAACATTTAACTTTTTTCACAAAAAAAATAATTCAGGTTCAATTTTTTTTATTTCACCAAGGGTAACAGGAGAAGTTGGACTGCAAAAGTTATTGTGCAGTTTGTCCTGAGTACGATGATACCTGATATGTGGGGGGAACCACTGTTTCGGCGCATGGCAGAGCTCAGAAGGGAAGGAGCGCCGTTTGACTTTTTCAATGCAAAATTGGCTAGAATTCAGATCGGACGCCATGTCAAATTTGGAGAGCCCCTGATGTACCTAAACAGTGGAAACCCCCCACAAGTAACCCCATTTTGGAAGCTAGACCCCCCAAGGAACTTATCTAGATATGTGGTGAGAACTTTGAACCAACAAGGGCTTCACAGAAGTTTATAACGTACAGCGGTACAATTACAAAAATCATATTTTTCCACAAAAATGATCTTTTCACCCCCAATTTTTATTTTCCCAAGGGTAACAGGACCCTAAAAGTTATTGTGCAATTTGTCCTGAGTACGCTGATACCCCACATGTGGGGATAAACCACTATTTGGGCGCATGGCAGAGCTCGGAAGGGAAGCAGTGCCATTTGACGTTTTTGGCTGGAATTGAGATCGGACACCATGTCGCGTTTGGAAAGCCCCTGATGTACCAAAACAATGAAAACCCCCCACAAATTACACCATTTTGGAAACTAGACCCCCCAAGGAACTTATCTAGATGTGTGGTGAGCACTTTGAACCCCCCAGTGCTTCACAAAAGTTTATAACGCCCGGGCGTGAAAATAAAAAAATCGCATTTTTTCCACAAACATGATCTTTTAATCACCAATTTTTTTATTTTCCCAAGGGTAACAGGAGAAATTGGACCCCAAAAGTTGTTGTCCAATTTGTCCTGAGTACGCTGATACCTCATATGTGGGAGAAAACTACTGTATGGGCACACATCGGGGCTCGGAAGGGAAGTAGTGACGTTTTGGAATGCAGACTTTGATGGAATGTTCTGCGGGTGTCATGTGCGTTTGGAGAGCCTCTGATGTACCTAAACTATTGAAACTCCCCACAAGTGACCCCATTTTGGAAACTAGACCCCCCATGGAACTTTTCTAGATGTGTGGTGAGCACTTTGAACCCCCAAATGCATCACAGAAGTTTATAACGCCCGGGCGTGAAAATAAAAAAATCATTTTTTTCCACAAAAGATATTTTTGCCCCAAATTTTTTATTTTCTTAAGGGTAACAGGAGAAATTGGACCCCAAAAGTTGTTTTGCAATTTGTCCTGAGTATGCTAATACCCTACATGAGGGGGTAAAACACTGTTTGGGCGCATGGCAGAGCTTGGAAGGGAAGGAGCACCATTTGACTTTTTCAATGCAGAATTGATGTGCCCAAATGTGCCACTGATGTGCCCAAATAGTGGAAACCCCCCAATTCTAACTCCAACCCTAACCCCAACACACCCCTAACCCTAATCTCATCCCTAACCCTAGCCCTAGCCCTAACTCTAGCTCTAACCCTAGCCCTAACCCTAGCCCTAACCCTAGCCTTAGCCCTAACCCTAACCCCAATGGGAAAATGGAAATAAATACATTTTTTATTTTATTATTTTTCCCTAACTAAGGGGGTGATAACGGGCGGTTTGATTTACTAATTATGGCGGTTTTTATATTTGGCAGCTGTCACACGCTAAAAGACGCTTTTTATTGTAAAAATAGCTTTTGCATCACCACATATTGAGAGGTATAATCTTTCCATATTTTGACCCACTGAGTCATGTGAGGTCTTATTTTTTGCGGGACGAGTTGTCGCTTTTATTGTTATCATGTTCGGGCACGTGACATCTTTAAATCGCTTTTTATTCATATTTTTGGGACGCAGAATGAACAAAAACCAGCTTTTCATGAATTTCTTTAGGGGGGTGCGTTTACACCATTCCGTGTGCGGTAAAATTGATAAAGCCTTTTTATTCTTCGGGTCAGTACGGTTACAGCGATACTTCACTTAGATTTTTTTTTATGTTTTGTCGCTTTTATGCAATGAAAGCAATTTTATATAAAAAATAATTATTTTTGCATCGCTTTATTCTGCGAGCTATAAATTTTCTATTTTTTCACTGATGATGCTATATTGTAGCTCATTTTTTGCCGGACAAGATGACGTTTTCAGCGGTGCCATGCATATTTATATGTGTCTTTTTGATCGCGCGTTATTGCACTTTTTGTTCGGTGGTATGATAATAAATCATTATTTTTTGCTTCGTTTTTTATTTTAATTTTTTATGGGGTTCGCTAAAGGCGTTAACTAATGGGACAGTTTTATAGGGCGGGTCGTTACGACCGCGGCGATACCAAATATGTGTACTTTTATTTTTTTTTGTTTATTTCCAAAAAATGAATTTATTAGAGAATTTATTTTTTTTTTATTTATTTAGCGATTTTTTTTAAAATTATTTTTACACTTTTTTTCTTTTAACTTTATTGCATTGTCCCAGGTGGGATATCACTGTCCTGTGACAGATCACTGATCTGTCACATCACAGATCACTGTGAGAGATCAGCGATCTGCCACAGGCACTGCACAAGGCTTCCTCCTTGCCTGCGCTTTGCAGGCATGAGGAAGCCAGCTCCCTGCAGGCCCCCGAAGGTCCCCGTTGCCATCTTGGATTCGGGGACCTGCAGGGATGGAGCCCCCGCAGCAGCGCTGCAAATTGTGCTGCTGTGGGGGGCTCAGGTAAGCACGGAGGGAGCCCCCTCCCTGCCGATGCTTCACTTTAACCCCCGGTACACCGCGATCGTGTTTGATCGTGGTGTACAAGGGGTTAACGTGTCAGGGCGGTCCGTGACTGCCCCTGACACATTGTGACGGGTGTCAGCTGTGAAAATCAGCTGACACCCGGCCGCGATCAGCGGCGCTCACCATGTGGGCGCCACTGATCGCTGTGACGTACTATCCCATCCATGAGAATTAAGTCCCAGGGCACATGGACGGGATAGTACGTCACATGACAGAAAGGGCTTAATGTGCATCAAAGTTTGCATGAGCAGACGCATAAGTGGGATGCTCATGCTTATGATGGCGTCGTCTGCGCTTACCAGCCTTGTGCATTCCTCAAAACACTGAAGGACTTTACAGAGGTCTTACAGCTTCGACCACTGCACACCAGACAACTCCATGTCTGCCCTCAAACTGCCTGCCCGTGTATCCTTCCACAAATGCATTACAGCCTGCCTCTGTTCGCACAGCCTCTCAGCCTTGTGCAGGGTGGAGTTCCACCTTGTTGCAACGTTGATAATTAGGCGGTGCTTGGGAAGGTGGCGCAATCACTGCAGCTTCTGCATACGACTACAGTGTACAGGTGACCTGTGGATGTGCGAGCAGTCTTCGCACCTTATGGAGCAGGGCTGTTAACTCCGGATAATTATTGAGGAAGCACTGCTCCACCAGGTTCAAGGTGTGAGCCAGGCAAGGTATGTGTCTGAGTTTTGAAAGGCTATGGCTGCCACAAAATTCCGGCCGTTATCACTAACTACCTTGCCTGCCTCAAGATGTAGACTGCCCAGCCATGACTCAGTTTGTCGCTGCAAGTAGTCAGCCAGTACCTCCGCGGTATGTCTGTTGTCACCCAAACACATCATCTTCAACAGAGTCTGCTGATGCTTACCACTAGCTGTTCGATAGTGGGACACCTCGTGTGCAACACTGGCGGCTGCGGATGGAGTGCTCGTGCGACTGCGCTCTGTGGACGAGCTTTAGCTTTTGGAGGAGGAGGAGGGTTGAACGCCTACAGCCAACTGTTTCCTATACCGTGGGTTAGGCAGCCCTGTCCCACCGCTGCTGTCCCCTGTGGACCCTGCATCCACCACATTAACCCAGTGCACAGTGATGGACACGTAATGGCCCTGGCCATGCCTACTGGACCATGCATCTGTTGTGAGGTGCACCTTTCCAATCACTGATTGCTTGAGTGCATGGACAATGCGGTCTTTCACATGCAGGTGGAGGGCTGGGATGGCTTTTTGAGAAAAGAAGTGCCGACTGGGTAGGTCATAGCGTGGTACTGCATAGGCCATCAGCTCGCGGAAATCTTCGCTTTCAACCAACCGGTAGGGCATCATCTCTAAAGAGATTAGTTTGGCAATGTGGGCGTTCAAAGCAAGTGTACGCGGATGAGAGGATGAGTACTTTCTTGTCCGACTCAGAGTCTCTGGTAGGGTGAGCTGGACTTGAGAGCTGCACATGGTGGAACAAGCGGTGGACATGGCGGACTGAGAGAGGGTTGGTGATGGTGATGGTGTTGGTGGTCTTGCTGATGGCCTAGATTCAGTCTTTCGTAGCAATAACATTGTGATTCCCTGACTGCTTTGGCCTTGCGATGACTCCTCAACATTTGCTGCTGGTGGTGTGCTAACCGGTGGGCTTACAGTGGGGGAAGCGATGTAGCGTTGCTAACTACCTTCAATCGGAGCAGGTGCACATGTGCTACATGAGGTTTGGTAGTCCGTCCACGCTTGCAAATGCATGGTGGTTAAATGTCTAAGCATGCAACTGGTAATCAAATTTCTCAGATTTTTCCCTCGGCTAAAGGTCTTTGCGCACTTCTTACAGATAACCTTTGCCTGATCATTAGGATTTTGTTCAAAAAAGTGCCACACTGCACTCTTCCTACTATGGAAGACATTTTGAGGCCTTGCAGGCTGTGCTAATTTGACCATCTGGCCAAGCTGTCCTGCAACTCTTTTGGTTTTTGTAACCCGTTTTTGGACTGCTACGGGCCTGCCAGATAACAGCTGTTGCGATATCGATGCCTGCTCCTCTTCTGAGCTATTGGCAGCGGCACCCTCTTCCCCCAATGGATGCCAATCTGGGTCAACAACTGGGTCATCCATCACCTCCTCTTCAATTTCATGTGCACCTTCCTCTGTGTCACCGTGTAAAGTGGTATAGTATGCGGGAAGGGGCACCAGAGTTTCATCAGGGTCAGATTCTTGCTCAGTACACTGCGAGGACAATGTAGTGCTCTGAGTGAATGTACCAGCAGAAAAATCTAGCAGTGGCTGTGCATCAGTGCACTCCATGTCAGATTCATCTTGGACTGGGGAATTCACGATTTGACTTGATAACCCAGGCATGGTACGTGAAAAGAGCTCCATGGAGTAATCTGTAGTGTGGCCTGCTGCATCCTTCACTTTGGTAGGGGTGAAGGACACAAGGAAAGGTGTTGTTCCTGACCAGGATCCTCCACTGACGACTCAGTGCTTTTATTTTTTGAAACTTCAGAGGAGGAGGTGATAGAGCTGGAGGCTGTGCCAGCAATGTAAGCCAAAACTTGTTCCTGAAGCTCCGGCTTTAAAAGCGGTTTACCTACTCCCAGAAAATGGAGCCTTCGAGGCCTTGTGGAGCCAGACGATGACGCAGGCTCAACACCTCCTGCCTTAGGTGCTATTGTGCTTTTGCCACTACCAGCAGATGCACCACCATCAACACCACCATCAGTACCAGCTGGCAACCCCCGCTAACGTCCACAGCCTCTTCCATCATACTTCCTCATTTTTGGGAAAATGTACCCAAAATACCACCAGCTATATGGTACTGTAAAACAAGGTGCAAGGTGCATATAGTATTGGTGTATGACAAGGTACAAGGTGTATATAGTATTGGGGAGAATTTGAATCTCCCTAGAGATTTTAGGAGGCTGAAAAATTATCTCAGGCCCACTATAGATTACACCTCAATTTAACAGGCTGAAATTGGCTGGTGTATGACAAGGTACAAGGTGTATATAGTATTGGGGAGAATTTGAAACTCCCTGGAGATTTTAGGAGGCTGAACAATTATCTCAGGCCCACTATAGATTACACCTCAATTTAACTGGCTGAAATAGGCTGGTGTATGACAAGGTACAAGGTGTATATAGTATTGGGGAGAATTTGAATCTCCCTAGAGATTTTAGGAGGCTGAAATATTATTTCATGCCCACTATAGATTACACCTCAATTTGACAGGCTGAAATTGGCTGGTGTATGACAAGGTACAAGGTGTTATAGTATTGGGGAGAATTAGAATCTGCCTAGAGATTTATGAAAGCTGAACTATTATCTCAGGCCCACTAAAGATTACACCTCAATTTAACAGGCTGAAATTGGCTGGTGTATGACAAGGTGCAAGGTGTATATAGTATTGGGGAGAATTTGAATCTCCCTAGAGATTTTAGGAGGCTGAACAATTATCTCAGGCCCACTATAGATTACACCTCAATTTAACAGGCTGAAATAGGCTGGTGTATGTCAAGGTACAAGGTGTATATAGTATTGGGGAGAATTTGAATCTCCCTAGAGATTTTAGGAGGCTGAACAATTATCTCAGGCCCACTATAGATTACACCTCAATTTAACAGTCTGAAATAGGCTGGTTTATGACAAGGTACAAAGTGTATATAGTATTGCAGAGAATTTGAATCTCCCTAGAGATTTTAGGAGGCTGAACAATTATCTCAGGCCCACTATAGATTACACCTCAATTTAACAGGCTGAAGTTGGCTGGTGTATGACAAGGTACAAGGTGTATATAGTATTTGGGAGAATTTGAATCTCCCTAGAGATTTTAGGAGGCTGAACTATTATATCAGGCCCACTATAGATTACACCTCAATTTAACAGGCTGCAATTGGCTGGTGTATGACAAGGTACAAGGTGTATATAGTATTGGGGAGAATTTGAATCTCCCTAGAGATTTTAGGAGGCTGAACAATTATCTCAGGCCCTCTATAGATTACACCTCAATTCAACAGGCTGAAATTGGCTGGTGTATGAGAAGGTACAAGGTGTTAAAGTATTGGGGAGAATTAGAATCTGCCTAGAGATTTTAGGAGGCAGAACTATTATCTCAGGCCCACTATAGATTACACCTCAATTTAACAGGCTGAAATTGACTGGTGTATGAAAAGGTACAAGGTGTATATAGTATTGGGGAGAATTTGAATCTCCCTAGAGATTTTAGGAGGCTGAACAATTATTTCAGGCCCACAATAGATTGCACCTCAATTTAACAGGCTGAAATTGGCTGGTGTATGACAAGGTACAAGGTGTTATAGTATTGGGGAGAATTAGAATCTGCCTAGACATTTTAGGAGGCTGAACAATTATCTCAGGCCCACTATAGATTACACCTCAATTTAACAGGCTGAAATTGGCTGGTGTATGACAAGGTACAAGGTGTATATAGTATTGGGGAGAATTTGAATCTCCCTAGAGATTTTAGGACGCTGAACAATTATCTCAGGCCCACTATAGATTACACCTCAATTTAACAGGCTGAAATTGACTGGTGTATGACAAGGTACAAGGTGTATATAGCATTGTGGAGAATTTGAATCTCCCTAGAGATTTTAGGAGGCTGACAATGATGCTCTCAGTCCATGTATGGCAGCAGGCAGCCTAATAAGTAGGACTGCTGCACACAAAAGTGTGGAAAAATGAACGCTTGGTAACTGTGCAGAAAAGAGGAAGAAAAGTATTTTTGCTTTTAAAAAAGCAGTTTGCACAGCAGTGTGCAAACAGCAATGCAGCTATAAGGGAGCCTTATAAGGCAGCCTAATAACCAACAGAGCTGATGCACACAAATATATCATCCCCTGTCACTGCACACAAGCTGTTGTGTTGTACAGTGAAAATCGCTACCAGCAAAAGCAGTTTTTTTTTCTTCTTCCCTGCCTAACGCTCTCCCTAATTCAGAATCAGCGGCAGGAACCTCTCCCTCCCTATGCTAAGATCGGCATAGGTAAGATGGCGGTCGGCGTGCATGCCCTTTTATAGCCCCTATGATCCCACACAAAGCAAGCCAATCACTTGCATGCCCTTCTCAAAGATGGTGGTGACCGCTGCCCATGTCATCGCGTTGCCACAGTGTGCGTCCTCCATCATCGGCTGAAAAAGGGCGCTGGAAGCATAATTTGAAACGCGACTTTGGCGCTCTGGTCGCCGACCTCATGGCCGACCTCACGCTATGGTCAGGTTTCGTTTCATGAAACCCGACTTTAGCGAAAGTCGGCGACTTATGAATTTGACCGACCCGTTTTGCTTAACTCTAGACACCACCATTAGATCACCAGCATGAACGTATTCCGTTATGCAACAGCCAAGTAATTTTTTTCAAGGGTGTTTATGATGCCTGTGAGGGATCTCACAGGGGAAGGGGGGTTGACTTCACTCACCTCAGGGGGGAGGGGAGAGAAGGACCTATCAGAGGTTGGCTCTCTGGCGCCACCACTTGACCCAGGTCAGTCAGGGAACTGCACCGAGGGCAAATAGTCGCCGGAAAGACTTCCCTTATAGGAATGAGTTAGTGAGGCACTCCCAGTGACAGGGGATATACTGTATATCACCAGTCCAGGCTGGGGATATATATATAAACCTCCCGGCCATCACTGCCAGAGTTCCTCATTAAAACAGTACAGAGAAAGATTTCCAGTTTGTCAAGGAGCGCTTCCGGCTGATTCATTAATTACTCCGAGTATTTCAAGGAATATCCAGAAAAAGAAGGAGGGTGCAGATCTAAGTGCAGAGTTTTAATTATGTCAGATAGAAAATAAAAAATTCTTCTCACCTTTTTGGTGTCTTGTTGCTCAGCATATAACCCTGTGTTTGGGTACTGGAGTAATCGTCTGGATCTGCTGGCCTGCAGCTCAAAACAGGTGGAATGAACTACCTTGTAGGAGATTCATCAGAGAATGCCGAAAAGGATTTCCAGTTTGTCAAGGAGCGCTTCCGGCTGATTCATTAATTACTCCGAATATTTAAAGGAATATCCAGTTTATTATTAGACATAAAAACACAACGCGTTTCGGCTATACATAAAATTAGCCTTCATCAGGTAGAATCATATATACAGTATCTTTAAAAGACACATTTATATAGGGGGAAAGAAAAAAAAGGTTCCACCCTTCAATCAATTATCATCGATTGAAAACACATGCACACCTCTCCAAACTGGTGGGAGGCTAGTTGTAGGTGGAATATATATTGCTTGGAATCTAATAAAAAAAAACAAAAAAAAAACATTTTCTATGTGGTTTCTTTTTTTCTTTTTTTTTCCTTTTTCCTGTCTTCCTTTCCTTTCTTTCCCTTTTCCTCCCTCTTCCTTCCCTTTCCTTCTCCTTTTTCCTTTTTTTTTTCTCTCCCTTCTCTTCTCATTATACATATACTTCTTCCATGTATAAAATTAATAGGGTTATTTATCATTTAGTATCCATATTAAAGAATTTGTATATATCTCTGATGAGTCAAAACTATTTTTCCAAACCCGTAGATAATTTCATTTTATTAGTTTCATCACTAGGGACCATCAGATTAACTAGTATCTGTCGGGACTAGAACTCACGCATTCATATTCCCTATATCTTTATTGCATTGCACTTACATAGTTACTCTACAGAGCCACCCACATGTATCGTCTCTGGGTGCTTAGTATCTTTCAATGGGGTTTTTAGCCATTGATTTCTAGCCGGGGATATTTGTGTTCCACACAAATCATTATTATATACTAGAGGAAACATCTCATCACCAGAAATGGCATTTGATCACATTCTTAAGGGGGATTAAAAGCGAACCAACATGTTTATTTTTAATTAGATTCCAAGCAATATAGATTCCACCGGCAACTAGCCTCCCAACAGTTTGGAGAGGTGTGCATGTGTTTTCAATCGATGATAATTGATTGAAGGGTGGAACCTTTTTTTTTTTTTTTTACCCTATATAAATGTGTCTTTTAAAGATACTGTATTAGTGTTGAGCATTCCGATACCGCAAGTATCGGGTATCGGCCGATACTTGCTGTATCGGAATTCCGATACCGACTTCCGATATTTTTTCAATATCGGAAGTCGGCATCGGAATCGGAAGTTCAAAGTTGATTGACAGCCTGACGTCATCATGATGCGCGGTGTGTGCGCATCATGATGTGCCGTCATTTCGGGCCTTCCGGGGGTCTCTGCCGGCCTGCCGGGGGGCTGTGCCGGCCTGCCGGGGGGCTGTGTGGACTGCCCGGGGTCTGTACCGGCCTGCCGGGGGGCTGTGCCGGCCTGCCGGTGGTCTGTGCACCCTGTGGGGGTCTGTACCGGCCTGCCGGGGGGCTGTGCCGGCCTGCCGGGGGGCTGTGCTGATGTCCGGGGGTCTGTGCAAGCATCGTCCGATGGGACTATAAGTCCCATCTGGCGATGCCTGCTACCATGACAGTGATTGACACATTAGCCAATGATGGGACAGTAGTAGTCCCATCATCCGGCTAATGTGTTAAATGTTAAAAAAAAAAAAAAAAAATACTACATATATACTACATACATACTACATGCATGCTACATACATACTACATGCTACATACATACTACATATATACTACATGCATGCTACATACATACTGCATGCTACATACATACTACATGCATGCTACATACATACTACATACATACTACATGCATGCTACATACATAACATATATACTACATGCATGCTACATACATACTACATGCTACATACATACTACATACATGCTACATACATACTACATACATACTACATATATACTGCATGCTACATACATACTACATACATACTACATGCTACATACATACTACATACATACTACATATATACTACATACATACTACATACATACTACATGCATGCTACATACATACTACATGCATGCTACATACATACTACATGCATGCTACATACATACTACATACATACTACATATATACTACATGCATGCTACATACATACTGCATGCTACATACATACTACATACATACCACATATATACTACATACATACTACATGCATACTACATACATACTACATGCATGCTACATACATAACACATATACTACATGCATGCTACATACATACTACATGCTACATACATACCACATACATACTACATACATACTACATACATACTACATGCATGCTACATACATGCTACATGCTACATACATACTACATATATACTACATGCATGCTACATACATACTACATGCTACATACATACTACATACATACTACATGCATGCTACATACATACTACATACATACTACATACATACTACATGCATACTACATGCATACTACATGCTACATACATACTACATATATACTACATGCATGCTACATACATACTACATGCTACATATATACTACATATATACTACATGCATGCTACATACATACTACATGCTACATACATACTACATACATACTACATGCATGCTACATACATACTACATACATACTACATACATACTACATGCATACTACATGCATACTACATGCTACATACATACTACATATATACTACATGCATGCTACATACATACTACATGCTACATATATACTACATGCTACATACATACTACATGCATGCTACATACATACTACATACATACTACATGCATGCTACATACATACTACATGCTACATACATACCACATACATACTACATATATACTACAT
This sequence comes from Dendrobates tinctorius, assembly GCF_039654945.1. NCBI lineage: Eukaryota > Metazoa > Chordata > Amphibia > Anura > Dendrobatidae > Dendrobates > Dendrobates tinctorius. Next base: position 1,262,635 of record NW_027361808.1, on the reverse strand, counting down.
GCATGCTACATACATACTGCATGCTACATGCATGCTACATACATACTACATACATACTACATGCTACATACATACCACATATATACTACATACATACTACATACAATACATTCATACAATACATACATAGACATACAGTACATATAACATAGAGTAACATACTTACCAATACTTGTCACATTGTTCCCCGAAGCCATTGTCTTTTAAAGGAATAAATATTAACATAACAAACCACAAAAATACTCACCCACGATCCGAAGCAGTCCACGAGTGTGTCCCACGACGATCTTGGGTAGAGAACTGCAGCATCAGCTGATGCCGCCGTTCTCTACGGGCTGCAGGAATCCAATGACGGAAGATAGGTATCCTTCCGCACTGGAATTTCCCACGCAGCAATGGCATAAAGTGAGACTAGGGACTTTTTTTTTTTTAAGTGGCGGAGGAATACAGTGCGGAAGGATACCTACCTTCCGTCATTGGATTCCTGCAGCCCGTAGAGAACGGCGGCATCAGCTGATGCTGCAGTTCTCTACCCAAGATCGTCGTGGGACACACTCGTGGACTGCTTCGGATCGTGGGTGAGTATTTTTGTGGTTTGTTATGTTAATATTTATTCCTTTAAAAGACAATGGCTTCGGGGAACAATGTGACAAGTATTGGTAAGTATGTTACTCTATGTTATATGTACTGTATGTCTATGTATGTATTGTATGAATGTATTGTATGTAGTATGTATGTAGTATATATGTGGTATGTATGTAGCATGTAGTATGTATGTAGTATGTATGTAGCATGCATGTAGCATGCAGTATGTATGTAGCATGCATGTAGTATATATGTAGTATGTATGTGGTATGTATGTAGCATGTAGTATGTATGTAGCATGCATGTAGAATGTATGTAGTATGTATGTAGCATGCATGTAGTATGTATGTAGCATGTAGTATATATGTAGCATGTAGTATGTATGTAGCATGCATGTAGTATATATGTAGTATGTATGTAGCATGTAGTATGTATGTAGCATGCATGTAGTATGTATGTAGTATGTATGTAGTATGTATGTAGCATGCATGTAGTATGTATGTAGTATGTATGTAGCATGTAGTATGTATGTAGCATGCATGTAGTATATATGTAGTATGTATGTAGCATGTAGTATGTATGTAGCATGCATGTAGTATGTATGTAGTATGTATGTAGTATGTATGTGGTATGTATGTAGCATGTAGTATGTATGTAGCATGCATGTAGTATATGTGTTATGTATGTAGCATGCATGTAGTATGTATGTAGTATATATGTGGTATGTATGTAGTATGTATGTAGCATGCAGTATGTATGTAGCATGCATGTAGTATATATGTAGTATGTATGTAGTATGTATGTAGCATGCATGTAGTATGTATGTAGCATGCATGTAGTATGTATGTAGCATGCATGTAGTATGTATGTAGTATGTATGTAGTATATATGTAGTATGTATGTAGCATATATGTAGTATGTATGTAGCATGTAGTATATATGTAGTATGTATGTAGTATGTATGTAGCATGTATGTAGTATGTATGTAGCATGTAGTATGTATGTAGCATGCATGTAGTATATATGTTATGTATGTAGCATGCATGTAGTATGTATGTAGTATGTATGTAGCATGCATGTAGTATGTATGTAGTATATATGTGGTATGTATGTAGCATGCAGTATGTATGTAGCATGCATGTAGTATATATGTAGTATGTATGTAGCATGTAGTATGTATGTAGCATGCATGTAGTATGTATGTAGTATGTATGTAGTATGTATGTAGCATGTAGTATATATGTAGTATGTATGTAGTATGTATGTAGCATGTATGTAGTATGTATGTAGCATGTAGCATGTATGTAGTATGTATGTAGCATGCATGTAGTATATATGTAGCATATATGTAGTATGTATGTAGCATGTAGTATATATGTAGTATGCATGTTGCATGCATGTAGTATATATGTAGTATGTATGTTGCATGTAGTATATATGTAGTATGAATGTAGCATGTATGTAGTATGAATGTAGCATGTATGTAGCATGTAATTTTTTTATTTTTTTTTACATTCAACACATTAGCCGGATGATGGGACTACTACTGTCCCATCATTGGCTAATGTGTCAATCACTGTCATGGTAGCAGGCATCTCCCGATGGGACTTGTAGTCCCATCGGACGATGCCTGCACAGACCCCCGAAGCCTGCACAGACCACCGGCAGGCCGGCACAGCCCCCCGGCAGGCCGGCACAGCCCACCGGAGCCTGCACAGCCCCCCGGCAGGCCGGCACAGCCCACCGGAGCCTGCACAGCCCCCCCGGCAGGCCGGCACAGCCCCCCGGCAGGCCGGCACAGACCACCGGAGCCTGCACAGACCCCCTGGCAGGCCGGCACAGCCCCCCGAAAGGCCCGTACAGACCCCAGAGAGGCTGTACAAGGGAAAAACAGGGTTTTTCTTATTCCGATACCGGAAGTCCCATAGACTTGAATGGGACTTCCGGTATCGGAATCGGCGATACCGATACTTTTTTTTAAGATCGGCCGATCCATTCCGATCCGATACTTTGAAGTATCGGACGGTATCGCTCAACTCTATACTGTATATATGATTTTACCTCATGAAGACTAATTTTATGTATAGCCGAAACGCGTTGTGTTTTTTTGTCTAATAATAAACTGGATATTCCATTAAATAATCGGAGTAATTAATGAATCAGCCGGAAGCGCTCCTTGACAAACTGGAAATCCTTTTCTTCATTAAAACAATACGTATTCTGCCATCAGTTCCTCATTTGAAATAAGCCCCGTCCGACAACAGGCTTATATTGGGTCAGGAACCAACCCAGTAGCGTATCACATAACCAGCCAAGCGTGAGAACGTGGGGATTCGTGGATCGAGATAAAAGAGCAGCCCAAGATTAATTTTATATTTAATCACCTAAAAGGCACACTAGAAATATACAAGCATATATTTACAGAGCAATATATAAGTATGCAGTCAAGGGTGTAGTGCAAAGGATAACGTATAGATAGGTTGCAATTACTATGTTATGTAGCATGTGACCACAGGGAGGTGTTGATGGATCACAGGTCCAAATCTTAGTTACAGGCTTTCCTTGCTCTGTCTGATAACGAGTCCTCCAGCCAGAAGAAAACTGGGCTCCAAATGAGGAGCTGACATTAATGGGCTTGTACAGCCTCTCTCCTCCCATCTATGAGAGAATGATTTCTGGTCCAGAACTGTAAATGGCCCAAAATTTTCTGCCCGAAGCTCTGAATAGAATGGCAGCAGTGCCACTGGATTTGACTGGATTTTATCTGCTCATAAAGTCCAAATGTGCCTCCCATATGTAATTCGGGTTGGCTAAGCTTTATTACTCCGTAGCACAGAGTGCTACCATTGGCTACCACGGGCGTATGGGGGAAGGAACGCCGATTCGGGTGATGTGCTCTGCTAGTCTCAGAGATATTGCATTCTGTTATTATAGGTCATTTTCCAGATTCAATACCGCAGAGTCTGCTGCAACATGATGTACCCTGTGCTTAGTCACACAAAGGGGCCAGCTGGCTTGCAGCTGCAGAACATTTCCCACCATTGTGTCAAAAGCTTTAAAGGGCTTGTTCCTAGCTTTTTAATTAAAGATAAGCACTGCATTTTTATGGCCTTGGGGATGCCAAGGGAGGGGGCACAGTTCAGGAGTGGAAGGAGATGTCCTGAACTTAAAATCCAAAATGGATTCTGTCTTGTCCATCACTGTGCCCATTACAAAAATGTTTACACTCTATGATAAGGTGCCCCCCAGGGGAAAATGTTTTTCAGCCTATCCACTTAGTGTATCGGCATTTTAAGTATAGGAGACCCGCTCCTTTAAACTGGGAAAACATTTTTTGGAGGTCATTCTCCATGTCTCTTCAGACACCACCACTAGAACAAGAGTGCGAACCTTTTATAGCCGGGACCTTCCGGAAGCTTCCAGATCCCTGAGATGGACCAATCAGGTCACGAGAAGGACCTGAGCATGTGACTCCCGATCTGCAATGGGAGATTGTCTCGTGAGCATGCCCAGTAGAGCGACGGGAGGACTTAGCCTCTGGAGTGGCTTGCTGCTGAGCAGCCTGCATTGCTATTACTGGCCCAGAGGTGGCAGCAACAGCCAGACCCACAGAGCTGGTCTGATCAGAGCGTCTGGAATGCCGGGGCTGCTGAGCAATCTCCTCTGCGGGTCGATAGAGAATGGGAGACCGCAGAATGTGAGGCTCTGAATTCCTGTTGTGCCACTGCAGGAACCTGACACCTAGCACAAACAGTATGAGAGTACCAAATGAATACTGTGAACTTGGTTTTCCTGTGGCCATCCAGTACCTTGGTTCAAAGGCTTATTGGGGTGCATGTAATTTTGGTGCAGGGCAGGCCTTGCCTTCTATGCATAAGCAAACAGTATGGGAGTACCAAATGAATATTGTGAACTTGGTTTTCCTGTGGCCAACCAGTACGTGTGTTCAAAGGCTTATTGGGTTGCGTGCAACTTTGGTGCAGGGCAAGCCTTGCCTTCAATGCATAGGCAAACAGTGTGGGAGAACCAAATGAATAATGTGAACTTGGTTTTCCTGTGGCCAACCAGTACGTGTACTCAAAGGCTTATTGAGGTGCGTGTAACTTTGGTGCAGGGCATGCCTTGCATTCAATGCATAAGCAAACAGTATGGGAGTACCAAATGAATACTTGGAACATTGGTTGCATAGTGGTTATACATGACGTCTGTTCAATGGGTTGTTAGGGTGCGTCCAAATTTTGGGCAGCTCTGCTACTCACTGCATATGCAATAACAGTATAAGGGACCCAATGTTTAATAATGGGAACAACAAAGCATAGCCGGCTGTTGGCTTTATAAGTATAATGAGGTCGGACTGCTGGCACTATTAAAATAGACTTTGTGACTTTCAGAGTCCGTCATTCATAAATGAAACAGGATGTGTCTGATGATGTGTCACACATCACATGTCCAAATAAGGTAAACTGTTAAAATAACATTTCCCAATGAATGCATTTGTCTTGGTTGAAAGCAATGGTAAAGTTGAAAAACGCATCAAAAACGCTGCGTGTAAACATAGCCCAAATGGTGGAGGAACATTTTTGTTTTGGGTTATTTATTTTGCATTATATAAAAGTCATTACCCTGGAAAGAATGTTCCTTAACATATTTCCTAGGAAAATCCATTTTGGATTAGTTTTTGTATGTTTTATTGTGCGCCTGTAAAAATGGCGTACGACTCGGATAACATTGTTCACAGCTGTGACCTGGGAGTCAGAAATGTTTCCAGGGATCTTCACCATGATGTTCCCATGTGTCACGATCCATTTTTGGATCTGTGGCAGATCCGGGCTCTCATATTAAAACTTTTTTCCTTTCAGGTCATCAGGGGTTAATATTAGTTTTTGCCCCCGGTGGCCGCTGGTGTTACGACACCATTAGTTGGTCTTCTGGTAAGTTTTTCCCCCAGTGGCCGCTGCATATAGGGACCCAGCATTAAGAGTCCCTGTCAAGCTACGTCTTGAGGGATATGCCATCACCTATCGTTTTAGGCCTCCTTTGGTTGGAAAAACACAACCCGGTGATAGATTGGCGGTCCAGGGAAATAGTCCGCTGGGGTCAGTCTTGTGAGGGCTGCTGCCCGGGGGCTACTGTCTCTGCTGTCATTCTACAACCATCCGCTTCTTCTCCAGTGGGGGCAGCAGAGGTGCTGCCAGGGAGTAATGGCCAGTCTCAACCCTCACCATTTGCCAACCCGGTTAATCGGAGTCGTCTTAGGAAGGATCAGCGGAGGGTGGTGGTTCCCTGTTATGAACAGGTCACCGAGGAGGATGGCAGGAATAGGCTAGGCCACCAGAAAACCAGAGAGGTTGGTAACTTAGTGGAATACAGACCCCTAATCCTAACAACACAACTAGCAGTAGCCGTGGGGCGTACTTACGATGCCTTAGATGCCTCGGTACAGCAAGAGAGCTAAGCCTAAAGCAAGAAAGGTGAAATCTAAACTGCCCCGGAGTAGAACCCCAAAGGAATAGATAGCCCCCAAACATATATTGTCGGTGAGACAAGATGAGACACAAACGCAGGCAGAAAATAGACTGAGCAAATGATGGGGCCCAAACTGACTAGCTAGGATAGGAAAGGAAAGACTCTGTCTGCAATCACGCAAAAACCCTAAAAAAATCCAACACGTCTGATGTACAAAAAACACTGAGATCTCACGACCTCTCCCCCCACTATATCAGTATTCTGGTGTAAACTGACAGCAAAGCAAAAGCGACTAATATAACAGGGGACTGAACAAACTGACACAAGCTGTAACATATGGTGCAGGGTCCAGCACTGCCCCAGCAGGGAGCATGCTGAACCCTCACAGCAAAGCAGAAAGAGGCAAACCAGATCAGATGCAAAGGATAGAAAATCAACAACTTAACAGAAAAATGCAGGATCAGGCAGGAGACAGCAGACCTTAGAATGCACAGGAAGAATCTGATCACCAGAAGCCACTGAAGGAAGCCTGCTCACTTTAATACTCCAGTCAGTAGCCCCTGATTTCCAATCATTGTCGTCAGGTGGCAGACTTCGGCCAGCTCCACTACCCACAGTAACCACCAGAGGGAGCCCCGACTCAGAAGTCAAATCGAGAGAGTTCACAACAGTTTCCTCTGAAAATCGTGGGTGAGTGTGTGGACATAGGGGGATGCCTCTGTTGTCAGTTCCTTGAAGAGTTCACCATCTTGTGGAAAACGAGTGTGTGGCAATAAATGTTCAGGTCTGGACCTGTGTGTAAACGAGTATGTGTGGGTGTCCACTAAAAACATCCAGTGGAAGTGTGCTGCTGGGGTCTGGAGTTCTCAGGTGATCGGGCCATATCGGTTGTCAGCTATTCTTGGCCCGGGGACTTACCAGCTGGAGTTACTCCCAGTAATGCCCATTCACAACTCGTTCCCCAGGTCGGTGCTCTGGAGATTTGTGATGCCTCCAAAGCATACATTGCCACTTCCATCTGCCCAAGTTTGCCATAAACCTGAGAGTCAGGTGGTTGCTGAGGTGAACTCTGGTGGATCTAGGCATCCTCACGGTAGGTGGTTCTCCGGTGAGGTGTGGAGTTGAGGATCCAGAGGCCCCTCATTGAAAGGGGGTACTGTCACTGTCCGTTTTTGGATCTGTGGCAGATCCGGGCTCTCATATCAAAACTTTTTTCCTTTCAGGCCATAGGGGGCTAATATTAGTTTTTGACCCCGGTGGCCGCTGGTGTTACTGCATCATTAGTTGGTATTCTGGTGAGTTTTTCCCCCCGGTGGCCGCTGGTGTTACTGCATTGTGATTAATTATATCTATGCAGGCGGAAACCACTCCCACCTTCCTACATAAGCTCACCAGGTGCACCAACTAACTGTTGGTGATATTGTTTCTCTTTGGAGACCAACCAAGCTGGAGTTCAGGAGCTGACAGGGTTCTGTGGATCTTCAGTTGTCTGCTGTTTTCAAGTGGCTAACTCTGCTATTCTGGAGCATTACCTCCGAGCAAGCTAAATCTTGTCTTTCAGTTTATTTAACCCCGAGGTGTCTGTATTACCCTTTCCCTGGTTTTTGGTGCAGTTTACTTTATTCCTTGTCTCACCCCCTGGGGATGGGGTTGGGTGTTTAACTCAGGGCTGAACAGGAGCTATGGACAGGCCGGAGACTTGGGCCTCACTACCTTTAAGTGTACCCCCAAGCTAAGGAAAGTCAGGGCACCCCCTTAGTATTAGGGGAAGTTCAGGGGCCCTGGTTCCACATCTCCTGTTTCCCCGCAACTGCCTCGTGACACCATGTCATTCTAGCACTGTTTCCATCATTTTCAGACATTTTTAGACCCTAAAAGGACTCAGGGGGGTCGCAGTAAAAATACTCGGTTTTCCCATAGACTTACATTGGGCTCGTTTCTCGGGTCGAGCACCCGAGCATTCCAATTTGCCCAACCTGAGCAATGAGCACCCGAGCATTTTAGTGCTCGCTCATCACTACTGTTCAATGGAGAGTTCCTGGAAGCTTTCCTGCATTAAGGCTCTCAGCTGTGCACTGTAGGCCACTCCGATCTCCTATATAAACTCTGGCTAGCACTCATTGTCAGAGCTAGTTACAGTCATATGTTAAAGTTTGGGCAACCCCATTTAATGTTAACCTTTTTTCTTTATAACAATTTTGTTTTTTGCAACAGCTATTTCAGTTTCATATATCTAATAACTGATGGACTCAGCTATATTTCTGGATTCAAATGAGGTTTATTGTGCTAACAGAAAATGTGCAATCTGCATTTAAACAAAATTTGACCGGTGCAAAAGTATGTTCGCCTCAACATAAAAGTGACATTAATATTTCGTAGATCCTCCTTTTGCAAAAATAACAGCCTCTAGTCGCTTCCTGTAGCTATTAATGAGTTCTTGGAATCTGTATGAAGGTATTTGTGACCATTCCTGTTTACAAAACAATTCCAGTTCAGTTAAGTTTGATGGTCGCCGAGCATGGACAGCCCGCTTCAAATCATCCCACAGATGTTCAATGATATTCAGGTCTGGGGACTGGGATGGCCATTCCAGAGCATTGTAATTGTTCCTCTGCATGAATGCCTGAGTAGATTTGGAGCGGTGTTTTGGATCATTGTCTTACTGAAATATCCATCCCCTGCGTAACTTCAACTTCGTCACTGATTCTTGCACATTATTGTCAAGAATCTGCTGATACTGAGTTGAATCCATGTGACCCTCAACTTTAACAAGATTCCCGGTGCCGGCATTGGCCACACAGCCCCAAAGCATGATGGAATCTCCACCAAATTTTACTGTGGTAGCAAGTGTTTTCTTGGAATGCTGTGTTTTTTAGCCTCCATGCATAACGCCTTTTTGTATGACCAAACAACTCAATCTTTGTTTCATCAGTCCACAGGACCTTCTTCCAAAATGTAACTGGCTTGTCCAAATTTGCTTTTGCATACCTCAGGCGACTCTGTTTGTGGCGTGCTTGCAGAAACGGCTTCTTTCGCATCACTCTCCCATACAGCTTCTCCTTGTGCAAAGTGCACTGTATTGTTGACCGATGCATAGTGACACCATCTGCAGCAAGATGATGCTGCAGGTCTTTGGAGGTGGTCTGTGGATTGTCCTTGACTGTTCTCACCATTCTTCTTCTCTGCCTTTCTGATATTTTTCTTGGTCTGCCACATCTGAGCTTAACAAGAACTGTACCTGTGTTCTTCCATTACCTTACTATGTTCCTCACAGTGGAAACTGACAGGTTAAATCTCTGAGACAACTTTTTGTATCCTTCCCCTGAAAAGCTAAGTTGAATAATCTTTGTTTTCAGATCATTTGAGAGTTGTTTTGAGGAGCCCATGATGCCACTCTTCATAGGAGAATCAAATAGGAGAACTACTTGCAAGTGGCCACCTTAAATACCTTTTCTCATGATTTGATACACATGGCTATGAAGTTCAAAGCTCAATGAGGTTACAAAACCAATTTAGTGCTTCAGGAAGTCAGTAAAAAGTAGTTAGGAGTGTTAAAATCAAGAAAATGATAAGGGTGCCCATACTTTTGCACTAGTCAAATTTTGTTTAAATGCAGATTGCACATTTTCTGTTAGTACAATAAACCTCATTTGAATCCAGAAATATAACTGAGTCCATCAGTTATTAGATATATGAAACTGAAATACCTGTTGCAAAAACCAAAATTGTTATAAAGAAAAAAGGTTAACATTAATAGGGGTGCCCAAACTTTAACATATGACTGTATACTGCATGGCTGGAGATTATTGTTGGTGGTTATTGTTGGAGAAGGCATTTGGTGGATTTATCTGTGACTTTTGCTAGGTTTTGAGTATGTAATATTTCTTTTCTTCTCCTATTTTGGTTTAACCACGTCCTCCACTCCCCGGTGTTTACCTCTGTTGTCTACGTGGGTATATTTGTATGACTGGTATTTTCCTTTATCCCTGTTTGTATTACCTTGTTAGTCTGTTTGGTGTACACTACTACTCCCTCTTCCCTGGGTGGGGAAAGGTTACAGACTGAGGGCCGATTCAGGAGCTAAGACAAGGTACGTTGCCCCGGCATCTTTCCAATCAGAAATGATCTGTTGAACAGAGTAAGCTAGGGCACCCCTAATATTAGGGACAAGCAAGGAGCCCCTGGTCCTGGGACACCCAACATTAGAGTTTTAACACTAGCTCTGACCGAGACAAGTTTTGATCCATTATGGATCCTATCATTATTCTGACAGGGCAACTTCAGCAGCTCAGCCTGGAGGTGAAGATCTACACACTGTCATTTTAAAGCACCATAACACATCAGGTTTGGGGACCTCGACTCCCAGGCAACCCATAGTGTAGCCCAAAAACCGCTTTGCCTGACAGGTTCTCTGAGGGGTGTGACAAAATTATTGTATACAGGGAGGCCTGTAAGCTATACTTTAGGTTACATCCTTGTTTCTCAGAAACCTAGGAGCAACGGGTGGGGATAATAATCACTCTCCTTCAAGGTGACCCCCCAAGCATGGTCATTCTCTCTCCAGTCTTTTTCCCAATCGCTCCAGATGGTGGAGGAATTTTTTATGCAAGTGGGTCATATATATGACAACCCTGACTGAATCTCCCTGGCTGAGTCCACACTACATCAGCTTCAGCAGGGAGACTGGCCGGCTGAGGAGTATTGCTCCAAGATTCGGAGGTGGTCCACTGACACTAAGTAGAATGATCCCCCGTTCCATAGCCAGTTCTGTGAAGGGCTATCAGTAAGGGTGAAGGATACCTTAGCCCTGTATGAGACTCCAGTTTCCCTTGTTCCAGCCTTGTCTCTGGCTATCGGGGTTGATTGCTCTCTTCAATAGAGACATAAAGAGACACCCCAATGTGCAGGAGGTCCAGGGCCAAGGGAAACCTGGTCTGAGTCATCTGAGTAACCTATGCAGTTGGGTGAGGCAAATCATTCTGGAAAGAAGTTTGTTGTTTGGCGCAAAGTGGGAGTATGTTTTAACTGTGAGAGAAGTGATCTATCTGGGCGTTGGTTGGCCTGGGGAACTTGCAGATACTTTTACTTGATTTTTTACTGTGGTAGAAAGGGCCATTTTGTTGTGCCCTTGTCCTTCCTTATCTCACTATAAACAGCCACTGGAAAACTAAGGAGCCCGAGTTGCGGGGAGGTTAGCTGGGTGTACTTATCTCCTCCACTGGTAGGACACAATTTTATCTGCCTGCTGAAATCCATCTGGACAAAATAAGGTGCTTACTTCTGCCTTTCTGGACTGTGCGTCAGGGTTTACCTTGATTGATGCTAGGTTCGCCCAGGTCCAAGGCCTCAAACCATTTACACTTTCCAGACCTATACCCATAATCTCCATCGACTCTGCAACCTTGAGACAGGGGTATTTCACTCAAATCGTCCAAAGGTTACACCAACAGGTAGAAGCCATGCACTCAGAAGGTATTAACTGCTATATGTTAGAGGGTCTGCCCTCTCCTGTGGTTCTTGGACTTTCTTGGCTCACTCTGCACAACCCTGTGGTAGGTTGGCAGACATGGGAGGTGGTAAAGTGAAGTGAGTATTGTCAAGGACATTGCTTGGACACCCGGTTTGCAAGGGTGGATACCCAGTCGGTGTCTAAATACTTGTCTTACTTTGGGGATGTGTTTTCTGAGCAGGGGTGCCAAGAACTTCCTCCCCATCGTCCTTATGACTGCGCCGTTAATCTTGTCACTGGCGTTTAGGTGCCAAAGCGCAGACTATATAATATCTCTGGTCTAGAGAGGCAGGCCATGAAGGACTATATCACGGAGAATTTGGCAAAGGGTAGTAATAATAATAATAATCTTTATTTTTATATAGCGCTAATATATTCCGCAGCGCTTTACAGTTTGCACACATTATCATCACTGTCCCCGATCGGGCTCACTATCTAAATTCTATCCGTATGTCTTTGGACATATCATATCATATCAGACCATCCTCATTCCCCATTGCTGGGGGGTTTTCTTTGTAAAGGTGAAAGATGGGAGGATACGCCCTTGCCTAGATTTCTGCAAACTCAATCAGATCACAGTCCGGGATTCGTATCTGCTCCCTCTTATCCCAGACCTCTTTAATCAGATCGTAGGAGAAAAATGGTTTTCCGAACTGAATCTCAAGGAGGTGTATATTCTCATATGTATTATAGAGGGAGATGAGTGGAAAACAGCTTTTAATATGCCTGAGGGACACTATGAGAACCTAGTGATGTCATTTGGGTTGACTAATGCTCCCGACATCTTTCAACAGTTTGTAAATGGCATCTTTTGTCACCTGGTGTGTAGATTTGTGCTAAATCTATCTTGGTGACATATTAATTTATTCACCTGACCTTGAGTCACATTAGTTACATGTCAGGCAGGTCTTACAGAAACTCAGAGACAATAAATTATTTGTCAAACCAGAGTAATGTATGTTCTCGATTGAGGAGATCCCTTTTCTAGGATATGCTTTTTCATCCACCAGTTTTCTCATGGATCTGGCGAAAGTCCGGGCGGTGCTGGTTTGGGATCATCCTGGGGATTTGAAGTCGTTACAAAGGTTTTTGGGTTTTGCCCACTAATATCATAAGTTTATCAAGAACTTTTCAGTAGTGGCCAAACCTCTGATGGATTTGACCAGGAAAGGGACAGACTTTTCCAAGTGGTCCAGTCTGGTCAGGGAGGCATTTGATATATTAAAGGAGTATTTTTCATCTGTGCCGATTCTCATACAGTCTAACGTCATTCAACCTTTTATTGTAGAAGTTGACACATCTGAAATGGGTGTGGAGGCTCTGTTGTCACAGGGTGTTTTTCTTTGTAAATAGCGTCCATGTGCATAATTTTCAAAAAACTGTCATCTGCAGAGAGAAACTATGACATTGGTAATATCAGGAGTAGTGATGAGCAAATTTGTTGAGAAAACGATCACCAAACATAAATTCGGCATGAATATGACACATTTGGATTCGTGATCGGAAACACAAGCAAAATTTTATAAAATCGGAACAAAATGGTTAAAAGTGTGGGAAAATATTTGTGTTGCCACAAAATTATTTTCAGCACTTTAGCAACGATAATGGTCGTGTATCATGAGCGTTTGGCATGTGTTTGATGAGGGGAGGGGGTTTGCAGAGCTCAGAGGCACGGCGTTCTTGGTAACAGTCATTTTTTCCCTCCTTTAAGTGTGCACATTGTGGCTAGCCAATCATGGCGCAGGAAGCACCCACAATGTCCTGACACAAGGGCATGAGTCATTGGCTGCTGGAATCACATATCGCTCTCCATATAAATAGCGGACATCTTGTTTTAGTGCCATTTTGACACTGTAACAGCACAGAGAGTCTGCTCATGCTGCTGGTACTGTTAGCATCAAGATTTTAGCTAGTTTGTTAGGCGGTTGTATATAAGTCAGATAATGTAGCTAGCTAGTGTCCAGTGTGGCTGTTAAATTTACATTCCAGCAATTTTTTTTTTTTTTTTTTTGAACATTACTGAGGTCCACAGACAAAGCCAGCAGGGCACGTGTCCTCCAATGTGTTGTGCACTGCATCTATTGTTCTCCATGCATGAGTATAGCATCCAAAATAATATTTTTTCACTAGCTAAATTAAAACAGCCTGCAGTATCCCACTTTGCCATTTTGGGCTTTATGGCTGTGGTGATATCAACCTGTCTGCAGACCTAAGGCACATTAAAAAAAATTATAATTTTTCAGTTGCAAAAAGCTAGACAACCTGCCATATCACACTTTGACATTTTGTTGAGTTGAAATTAAGTTGCAAAGGCCTGATCTAGAGGCCACAAAAATTTCTTCTGTTCCTAGTGTCATACAGTAGTGCACCTGACTTTCAAGTAGTTTGCAGCATCTAGTGTATTATAGAGGCCTGATCCATAGGCCACAAAAACATTTTCTGTTCTTAGTGTCATACAGTAGGGGACCTGACTTTCAAATTGTTTGCAGCATAACTTCTTTGTCATACAGGCTTCATCCATACTCAAACAAATCTTTTTTCTGCGACTAACATGATACAGCACATCATTTTTCAACTTGGAATTTAATGTCGCAGAAATTCAGCTGTTGACAATGCAAAGGATGAGCCATCTCATCCCCCTGCACAAAAATGAGGACCAGCATACCTCAACAGCCATCAGCCGCCCCATCAATCACATCTGCTGCTTCTTTCCTCTCCTCCTCTGTTACCATGCCAACTATTGAGACGCAGGTCTTCAACCGTAGAACCTCGGGTTCTTTACCCGCTCCAGTCATGCTGACTGAGAGCCAGGCTTTAGCTGTAACGGAAGTGGACATGCCTGCAGTTTTTGACTGATTTCAGAGTATGAGCACACCACAAGTTTCTCAATCCACCGTAACAGCTCCACCTGCACCTCTCTCATGGTCTAGCCATTTGTCCGGTTCATCATACTCCTTTCTCTCTCAGCACTGCAGCCAGCCCACGGTTGCACAGTTGTGGTCACGTGAAAGATTGTTTCCTCCTACGCATCACAAAGCTAAGAGGTTGAACTACACCATCTCCAATCTTTTGGTGCTGCTGATGTTAACACAAGTTTGTGGAAATGTGAACACTCATGGTTGGTCTACATATACCTGGTTAGCTGTAACTGAAGATGTCTTGGTCCCAATTATATTATTTCTATTCTCGTGACAGTTATTGCACTTTGATGGTGTGAGACCCTCATTTTTTAAAATGTGAACACTCCTGGTTGGGGGTCCATCTCCTGGATTGGGTTTAGTGGAAGACCTATCGGTCCCTATCATACTATTTCTATTGTGGTTAAGTTGATGCCACTTTTGTTTGGGAACGTGAACACTCCTAGTTGGGTGTCCATCTTACATAGTAACATAGTAACATAGTTTTGAAGGCTGAAGGAAGACCTTATGTCCATCTAGTTCAGCCTATTTTTAGTGCAGCTGTTCTGAATTGTTGATCTTGGGGAAGGCAAAAAACCCACAGAGTAGAAGCCAATTTTCTCCATAGGGAAAAAAATTCCTTCCCCTAAGCTGGGTCAACCATCTACCTATAATATTCTGTTATTCATAACCTTCTATACTGTTACTCACAAGAAAAGCATCCATTCCTTTCTTAAATTCATTCAGTGAGTTGGCCATCACCACTTCCTCAGGAAGAGAATTCCAGAGCCTCACTGCTCTTACCGTGAAGAACCCTCTTCTATGCTGGTGCAGAAATTGTCTTTCCTCCAAACAAAGAGAATGCCACCTTGTTCTTGTCACAGCCCTTGGTACAAACAGTTCATTGGAGAGATCTCTGTATTGCCCTCTGATATACTTGTACATATATATTAAGCCTCCCCTAAGTTTTCTCTTTTCTAGAGTAAATAGACCTAATTTTGATAAACTTTCTGGGTATTGTAGTGAACCAACTCCATTTATCATTTTAGTAGCCTGCCTTTGAACCCTTTCAAGTTCAGTAATGTCTTTCTTGAGCACCGGCGTCCAAAATTGCACACAATACTCCAAGTGTTGTCTGACGAGTGATTTGTACAGAAGGAGAATTATGTTTTCATCTCGTGTCCCCAGACCGCTTCTAATGCATCCCAAAACCCTATTTGCTTTGGTGGTAGCTGCCTGACACTGGGCGCTCCAATTTAGCTTCTTATTGACTAAGATGCCTAAGTCTTTTTCCATGTCTGATTTCCCCAGCAGTTTCCCATTTAGTAAATAATTATAGCATCTGTTTCTCCTTCCCATGTGCATAACCTTACACTCATCTGTGTTAAACCTCACTTGCCATTTTTCAGCCCAATTCTCCAATTTACTCAAATCTGTCTGTAGTTGCAAACTGTTCTCCTTTGTGATAACTACCTTAGTTTTGTATCATCTGCAAATACTGATATTTTACTGTGTAAGCCATCCACTAGATCATTAATAAATATATTAAATAGTAGGGGGTCCAATACAGAACCCTGTGGTACCCCACTAGTAACCCTGGCCCAATCTGAGTATGCCCCATTAATAACAACTCTTTGTTTTCTATCACAAAGCCAGCAACCTACCCATCTACACACATTTTCCCCTAGCCCAAGCTTTCTCATCTTTCTTACCAATCTTATATGTGGGACAGTGTCAAATGCTTTAGAGAAGTCGAAATAAATGACATCCAATGATTCTCCTTGGTCCATTTGAGAGCTTACATCCTCATAGAAGCTGATCAGGTTAGTTTGACAGGAGCGATTTTAATCTTACTAAGGCGGTTCTGCACTTCTTCCTGGGTTAGGCAGGTAATACTAAATGGGGAGTTTACATTATCACTCTGCATTTCCCCCGGCAAATCCTTTTCCTGTGTGAACACTGTTGAGAAAAAAGTATTTATAACATTTGCTTTTCCCACATCGCTCTCTATGATTTCACCCTCATTGTTCTTTAAATGGCCGACATCATCAATTTTAATCTTTTTACTGTTTATATAATTAAAGAATAATTTGGGGTTTGTTTTACTTTCCTTAGCAATGAGTCTCTCAGTTTCCACTTTTGCTAAATGTATTTGTTCTTTACATATTTTATTTTTTTCTCTATAACTTTTTAATGCTTCTTCATTGCCTTCGTGTTTTAGCTTCCTAAATGCCTTGTTCTTGTTATTTATTGCCCTTTTTACATCCTTATTTAGCCACATTGGTGTTCTCCTGTTACTAGCCCTTTTATTTCTGTACGGTATGGCTAGCTCGCAGTGGGTGTGTAAAACTGATTTAAATATTTCCCATTTATTTTCTGTGCTCCTATTTTTGAGGACATTGTCCCAATCAATTCGGCGAAGGTCCTCTCTAAGCTGATCAAACTTTGCTTTCCTGAAATTCAGCATTTTTGTAACCCCCTTCCAGGGCACCTTACTGAAGGACAAGTGGAATTGTATTATATTGTGGTCACTGTTCCCTAGGTGCCCATCGACTCGTACTTCTGTTATTCTATCTGGCCTGTTGCTTAAAATTAAGTCCAGAAGGGCTGTCCCTCTAGTTGGGCCCTGCACAAGTTGTGACAGATAATTATCCTTGGTTACTGACAGAAATTGGTTTCCTTTCTGAGATACGCAGGTTTCAGTTTCCCAGTCTATGTCGGGGTAGTTGAAATCCCCCATAATAATGACCTCATTGTGATTTGCTGCTTTGTCTATTTGTTTCAATAATACATTTTCAGTGGTTTCTGTTATATTTGGTGGCTTATAACAAACCCCTATGAGGATTTTATTACTTTTCTCTCCTTGTATCTCCACCCATAGAGACTCCACCTCTTCATTTCCCTCTTGTATCTCTTCTCTTAGTGTGGGCTTTAAAGTGGACTTTATATAAAGACAGACTCTACCCCCTTTCCTTTTTTTTACAATCCCTCCTAAACAAATCATATCCTTGCAAGTTAGTCGCCCAGTCATAGCTGTCGTCTAACCATGTCTCAGTTATTCCTACTATGTCGTATTTTTCCTCATACATTACAAACTCCAGATCTGCAATCTTATTGGTCAGACTTCTTGTGTTGGTCAGCATGCAGGAAAGAAGTTTTTCTTCTGCTGAATTGGGTTTAGTGGAAGACCTATGGGTGCCTATTATGCTATTTATTATTTATGTATATAGCACCATTAATTCCATGGTGCTGTACATGAGAAGGCGTTACATACAAAGTTATAGATTTCATTTACAGTAAGCAAATTTACGATGACAGACTGGTACAGAGAGAAATTGATGCCACTTCTGTGGTGTAAGGCCCTCATTTGGTTAACCCCTTTCTGCCAGATGACATACTATCCCGTCCATGTGCCCTGGGACTTATTTCCCATGGATAGGTTGGTGGGACCACCCCCAGAAAATGCTGATCTGGTACAATATGAGAACCTTCAGTTCCAGAAGTACTGGGGCCTGCTCCTTCCTGAGCGCCAAACATCAGGGACTTAACCACTACCTCCTGGAAATGAAGGTACAACGTATCGGTGTGGCATGCACATTGTGACAGCAGGAATGCGTTGAGCATTGCCATTTGGTTGATGTGCATGGCCAGCTTTTTATACCACACCTTGGCCTTCCTCAATGCATTGTACGGTTGGAGGAGTTGATCAGAGAGATCAACACCCCTCATGTTTTTGTTGTACCCCACTACACATGTCGGTTTGCGGACCTGTGTAGAGGTACCCCGTACAGTGCAGAGGGTACTGCCATCACGTGTATGGTGGTCAAGAGATGGACATCTCTCTTGTCCTTGTACTTGACCACCAGCAGGTGGTCGTTACATTGGGCTCTGCTCTCACCTTTTCGGAGCATCTCCCCAAGTAGCTTCTTTGGGAGGCCTCTCTGATTTTTGCGGACAGTACCGCAGGCTGCAGTACCTCTCTCAGAGAGGGATTTGTAGAGTGGGACGCTGGTATAAAAGTTATCAGTGTAGAGGTGATAACCTTTATCCAGCAGTGGGTGCACCAAATCCCACACAATTTTCCCACTCACTTGCAGGAAAGGAGGACACTCAGGGGGTTCAATCCGGGTGTCCTTCCCTTCGTACACTCTAAACCTGTGGGTGTACCCTGAGGTACTCTCACACAGCTTATAGAGTTTGATACCGTACCTGGCCCTCTTACTGGGCAGGTATTGATGGAATCGCAGCCTTCCCTTGAAGTGAACCAAGGACTCATCCACGCAGATGTCCTTTGGGGCATGTACACCTCAGCAATCTTTTTGTTGAAGTGTTCGATGATCGGCCAAACTTTAAAAAGACGGTCAAAGTTGGGGTAATCTTGCGCGGGACACTGTGCATTATCAGTATTACGCAGAAATTTGTGGATGGCCTCAAAACGCTTCCGCGCCATGACCATTCGGAACACTGGAGTGTTATATAAAATATCAACACTCCAATGTTGGCGAAGTTCGGGCTTCTTCAGGATCCCCATATGGAGGACCAGGCCCCAAAATTGTGTCATTTCAACTGCGTCTACAGGAGACCAGTTTGAAAATGATGAACCCGGGTTTTGCTCTAAAAACTGATGAGTGTACAAATTAGTTTGTTCCACCATGAGGTTAACAAAATCCTCAGAGAAAAGACTTTGAAAAAGTCAATTTCTGTGAGGCTGGTGGTGTCAAACTTGATTCCGGATTCTGCCACAAAATCAGGAATCAGTGGCTTGTAATTTACGGGGGGCGAGGTCCATATGGGGAGCACTGCGTCAGCTGCAGGCATGGTGGGTGCTGCCTCATCTTCTGTCCTGGAGCGTCTGCATGGCAGTTCCACAGGACCCGAGGAGGAAGATGAGGAGGGGGAAGAGGAAGAGGATAAAGAATCCACAAAATAAAGAAAAGTGGGATCATCATCCTCACTATCAGTGTCGGAGGCAAGTATAGCATATGCCTCCTCCATTGAATAGCGCTGTTGGGATGAATTTGATGACATTTTTGCATAAATATGGTGCTTAGGTGTACACTTTATTGAAAAACTGTATGTATATGTGTGGGGGGGTAGTGATTGGTGTAAACATTCTGTAAAGAAAAAGCTGTGGAAAAAAGTCTAAAACAGCAGGCCCTAGCTCTGATAAGTGTCACTTATCAAAATTAGGCTGCTGGATGTGCGCACGGGGGTGGCGTAAGGGGAGGTGATTAAAAAGGAAAATGGCAGGCACAAACTTTGATAAGTGAGCTGTGTCACTTATCAAAGTTTGACAGCTGCGCGCTGTGTGTGCGGAGTTGGCGCTAAGGGGGCTGAGAAAAAAAGGGGCACGAGTGTTGATCGATGAACTGCATCACCAATTAACACTCGGTGGCTAGGGGGGTGGAGGGGGGTAAAATACGGGAAAGGGAGAAGGGGTATGGGGGATTGGGGTAGATGAAGAGAGATTGGGCAGGGATCAGTTACGGTTGTAGTTAGGTGGCACAAAGGGGGTAAAAAAATGAAAAACGGCAGGCACAAGCTTTGATAAGTGACGTGTGTCACTTATCCAAGTTTTGCGGCTGCGAGATATGTGTACGGAGGTGGCACTAAGGGGGCTAAGGAAAAAAAAGCGAGCACGATTGTTGATCGGTGAACTGCGTCACCGATCAACGCTCGGCGGCTGCGCACGGAGGAGGCGCAAGAGGGGGGTCGAGGGGGGTAAAAATAGGGGGAAGGGGGATGGGGGGATTGGGGTGGATGAAGAGAGTTTGGGCAGGGATCAGTTAGGGTTGTAGTTAGGTGGCACAAATTGGGGTGAAAAAAATGAAAAACGGCAGGCACAAGCTTTGATAAGTGACATGTGTCTCTTATCCAAGTTTTGTGGCTGCGGGATGTGTGTACGGAGGTGGCGCAAAGGAGGCTAAGGAAAAAAAAGCTAGCATGAGTGTTGATCGGTGAACTGCGTCACCGATCAACGCTCGGCGGCTGCGCACGGAGGTGGCACAAAAGGGGGATGGAGGGGGTAAAAAGAGGGGGAAGGGGGGATTGGGGGGATGAAGATAGATGGGCGGTGAAGACAGATTGGGCAGGGGATCAGGGATCAGGTAACACAGTTGGCGGTTTTCTCTTCTTTTTTCTGCAGGGATTGTGATGCTACTAGTTGTGGCACCACAATACCCAGCACAGGAGCTCTTGCTGCATCTGACCTCTCTGCAGGAATCCTCAGCTAAGAGTGAGGACCCCTGCAGAGATGTCAGACAGGTCATTTGCAGGTCAGAGACAGGTCACAGAGCGGTCACATCGCTGATGTGACCTGTCATTGGTGGGATCGAATGATTACATCAATCCCACCAATCCCTGCTCTGCCTGGTGACCGTGGCAACTGTCTAGGATCAGAGCTCACAGCTCCGATTCCTAGGCAGGTCAGGGCCAGGTCACCAGCAAGGCACAAAGCAGTCACAGCGTGACCGCAGCTGTTCCCTGTGGATGGCGCGATCGCCGATCTAATCACCTGGCTCCGGCCTAGGATCGGTGCTAATACAGCACCGATCTGGGCAGGTTCTGGCAGGGCACAGCAGTGATATAGCGCTGCTATGCCCTGCAATTGGCGAGATCGATTATATCGGCGATCGCGCCAATCCGGGGGCAACCATGACAAAGCTTTATTGCAACAAGAAGCGAAATGGATCCTGAAAGCGAATGCACAAGGTCCTTTGGGACTAAATGACTTGATTGATTTATCAGTATTTTTGTAAAAAATTGTATATAAAGTTATTTAGATTATAATCTTCCTATGATATTGTAAAAATATAGATTATCTGGTAAATCGATATGGAAAGATTTATTCTTTACTAGTATCTTGCACTCTGTATAATATATAATTATTTTGCTAAATATATATTTGTAAATGTTTGTCTCACAACTCGTTATGTATGTTAATTAGTAAGGTCTGTGGTCCTATAAAGGAAATGACTAGAGTTGAGCGAAACGGGTCGAAAAAATTCAAAAGTCGCCGACTTTTGGCAAAGTCGGGTTTCATGAAACGAAACCCGACCCTAGGATGAGGTCGGCCACGAGGTCGGCGACTTACGCGCCAAAGTCGCGTTTCAAAAGTTTGTTTTGCGCTCTTTTTCAGCCAATCAGGATCCACGGACACTTTGGGCAACGTGATGACATAGGCACGGGTCACCACCATCTTTCAGAAGGGCATGCAAGTGATTGGCTTGCTTTGGTGGGCGTCACAGGGGGTATAAAAGGGCGTGCACGCCGACCGCCATCTTACTTCTGCCAATCTTAGTATAGGGAGAGGTTGCTGCTGATTCTGTAGGGAGAGCGTTAGGCAGGGAAGAAGACAAAAAAACTGCTTCTGCTGCTAGCGATTTGGCCTGCACAACACACAAGTCACTGTGTGTGCAGTGCAAGGGGAGGCTATATTGTGGTGTATCAGTGGTGTTGGTTGTTGGGCTGCCTTTTAAGGCTTCCTGACACGCTGGCATTGCTGTTTACCCACTGCTCCGCAAACTGCTTTTTTAAAAGCAATCCAATCTCCCTTATCCTCTCGTCACTTTGGTCACAGGCAGCTGTGCCATCGAGCGTGTCACATAGCGCTCAGATATCAGTGGGCCGCACACAATCCACAAGTGTCCAGTGTCCAAAAGTGTACGCAGAGATTCAAAATCTCCATTATCCTCTCGTCACTTTGGTCACAGGCAGCTGTGCCATCGAGCGTGTCACATAGCGCTCAGATATCAGTGGACCGCACACAATCCACAAGTGTCCACTGTCCACAAGTGTACGCAGAGATTCAAAATCTCCATTATCCTCTCGTCTAGAGTTGAGCGACTTTTGCTTTTTTAGGGTCGCGTTTCGTTTCGTGAAACCCGACTTTTCCAAAAGTCGGGTCGAGCAAGATCGTCCGATTATAGGGAAAAGTCGGGGTCGTCCCGAAACACGAAACCCAATGTAAGTCAATGGGGAATAAAAGTCGGCAGTGAGAGGAGGACAGGAAACACACCTACAGTGCCCATTTGAATGCCAAAAGCATCAATTCTTCTTACTTAAGCTTGTCAACCTTAATTAACTTCATAATACAAGTTACGCACTAAAAAATGGGGGTTATTTGGCTAAATTTGTGGGGGGGGAGGGCTGGCTGCAGGTTTTCATGTGCCCTGGGCGAAAGAGCACCCCTTTAACACATACCACAACTCATCATGCTCCGATACGGCAGAGAAATAGCGGTATAGTACAATGAAAAATACCTCACTTTTTACATCTCATGACGAGGCCCATCTATTTCTCCATACAAAATCATTGGTCCCATATAATGTTTGAAACAGTATATGATGAGCTCCACATAATGCTACAGTATATGTTGGTCCCCATGGATGAAGCTCCACTGTCTTATGGGCCCAAATAATGCTCCAAACATAATGGGCCCCATTTCTAATGCTCTAGTGTATAATGGGCCCTGTAAATGCTGCTCCAGTGTCTGATGTCCACCTTTGGAATGTTCCAGTGTATGGTGGGCCCCATCTATCATTCTCCAGAGTATAGTGCTCCCAAAAATTGCTGTCCCAACATAGAAAACAATCAAATAAGTCTCCTCGCTAGGGAATCCCTGTACTTGTCTGGACAGGTGCTGTAGCTTGCTTAACAGCTCGCCAGCCGTTCTCACGCCCAGTATGGATTGCACGTGATTGCACAAAGGTTAGAAAGGGTACCGTATCCCTGGATAACATGTATGGATAGCGTACACATTCAAAATATATGTCTATACAGCATGAGGCAGGCTCAGACGGTGTTAGGCCCAGTATGGATTGCACGTCATTGCACAAAGGTTAGAAGGGGTACCGTATCCCCGGATAACATGTATGGATAGCGTACACATTCAAAATATATGTCTATACAGCATGAGGCAGGCTCAGACGGTGTTAGGCCCAGTATGGATTGCACGTCATTGCACAAAGGTTAGAAAGGGTACCGTATCCCCGGATAACATGTATGGATAGCGTACACATTCAAAATATATGTCTATACATCAGGAGGCAGGCTCAGACGGTGTCAGGCACAGTATGGATTTGACGGCCCAGATTACACAGGGGAGGAGCAGGGAGAGGTAAAGATTGCAAATGCTGGGGCCCTGGCCAAGCAAGGGGGGCCCACTCGTGGGCGTCGGTACTGGCACTGGGTCCCTCATAGTACAGTGGTGTGTCTGACGGCGGGTGTGCACCACCACCGTCAGAGACACTTGATTGCACTATGAGGGACCCTGTGCCAGTGCCCGCGCCCAAGAGTCGGCCTACCCACCTGTCCAGGGCAACGGCACTCGCACGGTGTCGTGCGCTAGGTGGTGACCCCGGCCATGGGGGGGAGGCAGCACAGTTAGGGAGTTTTAGAAAGTGGCATATGTTGATGTTGGACATTCAACTGATGCAAAAGGCGAAATAGGTGAAGTACCAGGAAGAGGTGGACCAAAGCAAGCCATTTTTCTGTCACCCTATGTGTCATCAGGGGAAGGTGGGACAAAATCCTTGGAAACCCATGCGTGGTTCATTTTAATGAAGGTTAGATCATCCACATTTTGGGTTGACAGATGGGTCCTTTTTTCTGTCAGGATTGATCCAGCTGCACTGAAGACTCTTTCCGATAGCACACTTGCAGCTGGGCAAGCGAGCTCCTGTAAGGCATATTGGGCCAATTCAGGCCAGGTGTCCAGTTTAGCGGCCCAATAGTCAAAGGGGAATGACCTGTGTGGGAGAACATCGATATGGGAGGAAAAGTAGTTTGTAACCATAGTTGACAACTGCTGTCTCCTGTCACTTTCCATCGATGCAGTATTAACAGTTGTGTGAGCGGTATTTGAAAAATCAGTCCACAACATTGTCATGAAACCCCTGTCTCCAACGCCACTTCTGCTGTGTGCACCACGAACACCTCTGCCAAGCTGCCCCCGGCCCGTACGGCTCGTGTGAGAACCATCACCGCTGCTGTGTGCTGGGAATGCCTCAAGCAACCGATTTACCAGAGTTGCTTGTTTATTAGCCAATATTAGGTCAAGGTTCTCCTGTGGCATGATGTTTTGTAATTTGCCTTTATAGCGTGGATCCAGGATGCTGGCCAACCAGTAGTTGTCATCGTTCATCATTTTGGCAATGCGGGGGTCCCTTTTTAGGATCCGCAAGGCATAATCTGACATGTGGGCCAATGTTCCCGGTGTCAATGATGCACTGCGAGTGCTGGGTGGAGGAGCACTTTCTGGCAAATCCACATCCCTCCAGTCACGCACAAACCCTGTACCAGACCTTGCCACGCCATCATTTTCACTTGCCCCACGAGATGCATCCTCCTCCCCTAAGTAATCATCCCCATCATCCTCCTCCTCCTCCTCCTCTTCTTCCTCCACCTCGTCCAGGAGAGGTCCCTGAGCAGACAATGGCTGAATGTCATCAAGGATTCCCTCCTCCTCTTCCTCCTCATCAACATTGGCTGCAGACGCCTGCTCCTTAAGGTGCGTCAAAGTTTGCATGAGCAGACGCATAAGTGGGATGCTCATGCTTAGGATGGCGTCGTCTGTGCTTACCAGCCGTATGCATTCCTCAAAACACTGAAGGACTTTACAAAGGTCTTTCAGCTTCGACCACTGCACGCCTGTCAACTCCATGTCTGCTCTCAAAGTGCCTGGCCGTGTATCCTCCCACAAATGCATTATGGCCTGCCTCTGCTCGCACAGCCGCTCCACCATGTGCAGGGTGGAGTTCCACCTTGTTGCAATGTCGATAATGAGGCGGTGGTTGGGAAGGTGGAGCAATCGCTGCAGCTTCTGCATACGAACGGAGTGTACAGGCGACCGGCGGATGTGCGCGCACAGTCTTCGCACCTTCTGGAGCAGGGCTGTTAACTCCGGATAATTTTTGAGGAAGGACTGCACCACCAGGTTCAAGGTGTGAGCCAAGCAAGGTATGTGGCTGAGTTTTGAAAGGGCTATGGCTGCCACAAAATTACGGCCGTTATCACTAACTACCTTGCCTGCCTCAAGATGTACACTGCCCAGCCATGACTCAGTTTGTCGCTTCAAGTACTCGGCCAGCACCTCGGCGGTGTGTCTGTCGCCCAAACACATCATCTGCAACACAGCCTGCTGACGCTTTCCACTAGCTGCTCGATAGGGGGACACATCGTGTGCAACAGTGGCAGCTGCAGATGGAGTGCTCGTACGACTGCGCTCTGTGGACGAGCTGTCGCTTCTGGAGGAGGAGGAGGAGGGTCGAACGCCTACAGCCAACTGTTTCCTAGACCGTGGGCTAGGCAGCACTGTCCCACCACCGCTGTCCCCTGTGGACCCTGCATCCACCACATTAACCACAGCGTGTCACATAGCGCTCAGATATCAGTGGGCCGCACACAATCCACAAGTGTCCAGTGTCCAAAAGTGTACGCAGAGATTCAAAATCTCCATTATCCTCTCGTCACTTTGGTCACAGGCAGCTGTGCCATCGAGCGTGTCACATAGCGCTCAGATATCAGTGGGCCGCACACAATCCACAAGTGTCCAGTGTCCAAAAGTGTACGCAGAGATTCAAAATCTCCATTATCCTCTCGTCACTTTGGTCACAGGCAGCTGTGCCATCGAGCGTGTCACATAGCGCTCAGATATCAGTGGGCCGCACACAATCCACAAGTGTCCAGTGTCCAAAAGTGTACGCAGAGATTCAAAATCTCCATTATCCTCTCGTCACTTTGGTCACAGGCAGCTGTGCCATCGAGCGTGTCACATAGCGCTCAGATATCAGTGGGCCGCACACAATCCACAAGTGTCCACTGTCCACAAGTGTACGCAGAGATTCAAAATCTCCATTATCCTCTCTTAAGGAGCAGGCGTCTGCAGCCAATGTTGATGAGGAGGAAGAGGAGGAGGGAATCCTTGATGACATTCAGCCATTGTCTGCTCAGGGACCTCTCCTGGACGAGGTGGAGGAAGAAGAGGAGGAAGAGGAGGAGGATGATGGGGATGATTACTTAGGGGAGGAGGATGCATCTCGTGGGGCAAGTGAAAATGTTGGCGTGGCAAGGTCTGGTACAGGGTTTGTGCGTGACTGGAGGGATGTGGATTTGCCAGAAAGTGCTCCTCCACCCAGCACTCGCAGTGCATCATTGACACCGGGAACATTGGCCCACATGTCAGATTATGCCTTGCGGATCCTAAAAAGGGACCCCCGCATTGCCAAAATGATGAACGATGACGACTACTGGTTGGCCAGCATCTTGGATCCACGCTATAAAGGCAACTTACAAAACATCATGCCACAGGAGAACCTTGACCTAATATTGGCTAATAAACAAGCAACTCTGGTAAATCGGTTGCTTGAGGCATTCCCAGCACACAGCAGCGGTGATGGTTCTCACACGAGCCGTACGGGCCGGGGGCAGCTTGGCAGAGGTGTTCGTGGTGCACACAGCAGAAGTGGCGTTGGAGACAGGGGTTTCATGACAATGTTGTGGACTGATTTTTCAAATACCGCTCACACAACTGGTAATACTGCATCAATGGAAAGTGACAGGAGACAGCAGTTGTCAACTATGGTTACAAACTACTTTTCCTCCCATATCGATGTTCTCCCACACAGGTCATTCCCCTTTGACTACTGAGCCGCTAAACTGGACACCTGGCCTGAATTGGCACAATATGCCTTACAGGAGCTCGCTTGCCCAGCTGCAAGTGTGCTATCGGAAAGAGTCTTCAGTGCAGCTGGATCAATCCTGACAGAAAAAAGGACCCGTCTGTCAACCCAAAATGTGGATGATCTAACCTTCATTAAAATGAACCACGCATGGGTTTCCAAGGATTTTGTCCCACCTTCCCCTGATGACACATAGGGTGACAGAAAAATGGCTTGCTTTGGTCCACCTCTTCCTGGTACTTCACCTATTTTGCCTTTTGCATCAGTTGAATGTCCAACATCAACATATGCCACTTTCTAAAACTCCTTAACTGTGCTGCCTCCCCCCCCATGGCCGGGGTCACCACCTAGCGCACGACACCGTGTGAGTGCCGTTGCCCTGGACAGGTGGGTAGGCCGACTCTTGGGCGCGGGCACTGGCACAGGGTCCCTCATAGTGCAATCAAGTGTCTCTGACGGTGGTGGTGCACACCCGCCGTCAGACACACCGCTGTACTATGAGGGGCCCAGTGCCAGTACCGACGCCCACGAGTGGGCCCCCCTTGCTTGGCCAGGGCCCCAGCATTTGCAATCTTTACCTCTCCCTGCTCCTCCGCTGTGTAATCTGGGCCGTCAAATCCATACTGTGCCTGACACCGTCAGAGACTGCCTCCTGAGACATATATTTTGAATGTGTACGCTATCCATACATGTTATCCAGGGATACGGTGCCCTTTCTAACCTTTGTGCAATGACGTGCAATCCATACTGGGCCTATCACCGTCTGAGCCTGCCTCATGCTGTATAGACATATATTTTGAATGTGTACGCTATCCATACATGTTATCCGGGGATACGGTACCCCTTCTAACCTTTGTGCAATGACGTGCAATCCATACTGGGCCTAACACCGTCTGAGCCTGCCTCATGCTGTATAGACATATATTTTGAATGTGTACGCTATCCATACATGTTATCCGGGGATACGGTACCCCTTCTAACCTTTGTGCAATGACGTGCAATCCATACTGGGCCTAACACCGTCTGAGCCTGCCTCATGCTGTATAGACATATATTTTGAATGTGTATGCTATCCATACATGTTATCCGGGGATACGGTACCCTTTCTAACCTTTGTGCAATGTTGTGCAATCCATACTGGGCCTAACACCGTCTGAGCCTGCCTCATGCTGTATAGACATATATTTTGAATGTGTACGCTATCCATACATGTTATCCGGGGATACGGTACCCTTTCTAACCTTTGTGCAATGACGTGCAATCCATACTGGGCCTAACACCGTCTGAGCCTGCCTCATGCTGTATAGACATATATTTTGAATGTGTACGCTATCCATACATGTTATCCGGGGATACGGTACCCCTTCTAACCTTTGTGCAATGATGTGCAATCCATACTGGGCCTAACACCGTCTGAGCCTGCCTCATGCTGTATAGACATATATTTTGAATGTGTACGCTATCCATACATGTTATCCAGGGATACGGTACCCCTTCTAACCTTTGTGCAATGACGTGCAATCCATACTGGGCCTAACACCGTCTGAGCCTGCCTCATGCTGTATAGACATATATTTTGAATGTGTACGCTATCCATACATGTTATCCAGGGATACGGTACCCTTTCTAACCTTTGTGCAATCACGTGCAATCCATACTGGGCCTAACACCGTCTGAGCCTGCCTCATGCTGTATAGACATATATTTTGAATGTGTACACTATCCATACATGTTATCCGGGGATACGGTACCCCTTCTAACCTTTGTGCAATGACGTGCAATCCATACTGGGCCTAACACCGTCTGAGCCTGCCTCATGC
Source organism: Dendrobates tinctorius (assembly GCF_039654945.1). Taxonomy (NCBI): domain Eukaryota; kingdom Metazoa; phylum Chordata; class Amphibia; order Anura; family Dendrobatidae; genus Dendrobates; species Dendrobates tinctorius. Next base: position 1,233,678 of record NW_027361808.1, on the reverse strand, counting down.
TGTATAGACATATATTTTGAATGTGTACGCTATCCATACATGTTATCCGGGGATACGGTACCCTTTCTAACCTTTGTGCAATGACGTGCAATCCATACTGGGCACTGGGCCTAACACCGTCTGAGCCTGCCTCATGCTGTATAGACATATATTTTGAATGTGTACGCTATCCATACATGTTATCCAGGGATACGGTACCCTTTCTAACCTTTGTGCAATCACGTGCAATCCATACTGGGCCTAACACCGTCTGAGCCTGCCTCATGCTGTATAGACATATATTTTGAATGTGTACGCTATCCATACATGTTATCCGGGGATACGGTACCCCTTCTAACCTTTGTGCAATGACGTGCAATCCATACTGGGCCTAACACCGTCTGAGCCTGCCTCATGCTGTATAGACATATATTTTGAATGTGTACGCTATCCATACATGTTATCCGGGGATACGGTACCCCTTCTAACCTTTGTGCAATGACGTGCAATCCATACTGGGCCTAACACCGTCTGAGCCTGCCTCATGCTGTATAGACATATATTTTGAATGTGTACGCTATCCATACATGTTATCCGGGGATACGGTACCCCTTCTAACCTTTGTGCAATGACGTGCAATCCATACTGGGCCTAACACCGTCTGAGCCTGCCTCATGCTGTATAGACATATATTTTGAATGTGTACGCTATCCATACATGTTATCCGGGGATACGGTACCCCTTCTAACCTTTGTGCAATGACGTGCAATCCATACTGGGCCTAACACCGTCTGAGCCTGCCTCATGCTGTATAGACATATATTTTGAATGTGTATGCTATCCATACATGTTATCCGGGGATACGGTACCCCTTCTAACCTTTGTGCAATGACGTGCAATCCATACTGGGCCTAACACCGTCTGAGCCTGCCTCATGCTGTATAGACATATATTTTGAATGTGTACGCTATCCATACATGTTATCCGGGGATACGGTACCCCTTCTAACCTTTGTGCAATGACGTGCAATTCATACTGGGCCTAACACCGTCTGAGCCTGCCTCATGCTGTATAGACATATATTTTGAATGTGTACGCTATCCATACATGTTATCCGGGGATACGGTACCCCTTCTAACCTTTGTGCAATGACGTGCAATCCATACTGGGCCTAACACCGTCTGAGCCTGCCTCATGCTGTATAGACATATATTTTGAATGTGTACGCTATCCATACATGTTATCCGGGGATACGGTACCCCTTCTAACCTTTGTGCAATGACGTGCAATCCATACTGGGCCTAACACCGTCTGAGCCTGCCTCATGCTGTATAGACATATATTTTGAATGTGTACGCTATCCATACATGTTATCCAGGGATACGGTACCCTTTCTAACCTTTGTGCAATCACGTGCAATCCATACTGGGCCTAACACCGTCTGAGCCTGCCTCATGCTGTATAGACATATATTTTGAATGTGTACGCTATCCATACATGTTATCCGGGGATACGGTACCCCTTCTAACCTTTGTGCAATGACGTGCAATCCATACTGGGCCTAACACCGTCTGAGCCTGCCTCATGCTGTATAGACATATATTTTGAATGTGTACGCTATCCATACATGTTATCCGGGGATACGGTACCCCTTCTAACCTTTGTGCAATGACGTGCAATCCATACTGGGCCTAACACCGTCTGAGCCTGCCTCATGCTGTATAGACATATATTTTGAATGTGTACGCTATCCATACATGTTATCCGGGGATACGGTACCCTTTCTAACCTTTGTGCAATGACGTGCAATCCATACTGGGCCTAACACCGTCTGAGCCTGCCTCATGCTGTATAGACATATATTTTGAATGTGTACGCTATCCATACATGTTATCCGGGGATACGGTACCCCTTCTAACCTTTGTGCAATGACGTGCAATCCATACTGGGCCTAACACCATCTGAGCCTGCCTCATGCTGTATAGACATATATTTTGAATGTGTTCGCTATACATACATGTTATCCAGGGATGCGGTACCCTTTCTAACCTTTGTGCAATCACGTGCAATCCATACTGGGCCTAACACCGTCTGAGCCTGCCTCATGCTGTATAGACATATATTTTGAATGTGTACGCTATCCATACATGTTATCCGGGGATACGGTACCCCTTCTAACCTTTGTGCAATGACGTGCAATCCATACTGGGCCTAACACCGTCTGAGCCTGCCTCATGCTGTATAGACATATATTTTGAATGTGTACGCTATCCATATATGTTATCCGGGGATACGGTACCCCTTCTAACCTTTGTGCAATGACGTGCAATCCATACTGGGCCTAACACCGTCTGAGCCTGCCTCATGCTGTATAGACATATATTTTGAATGTGTACGCTATCCATACATGTTATCCGGGGATACGGTACCCTTTCTAACCTTTGTGCAATGACGTGCAATCCATACTGGGCCTAACACCGTCTGAGCCTGCCTCATGCTGTATAGACATATATTTTGAATGTGTACGCTATCGGGTTAGATACGGTACCCCTTCTAACCTTTGTGCAATGACGTGCAATCCATACTGGGCCTAACACCGTCTGAGCCTGCCTCATGCTGTATAGACATATATTTTGAATGTGTACGCTATCCATACATGTTATCCGGGGATACGGTACCCCTTCTAACCTTTGTGCAATGACGTGCAATCCATACTGGGCCTAACACCGTCTGAGCCTGCCTCATGCTGTATAGACATATATTTTGAATGTGTACGCTATCCATACATGTTATCCAGGGATACGGTACCTTTTCTAACCTTTGTGCAATCACGTGCAATCCATACTGGGCCTAACACCGTCTGAGCCTGCCTCATGCTGTATAGACATATATTTTGAATGTGTACGCTATCCATACATGTTATCCGGGGATACGGTACCCCTTCTAACCTTTGTGCAATGACGTGCAATCCATACTGGGCCTAACACCGTCTGAGCCTGCCTCATGCTGTATAGACATATATTTTGAATGTGTACGCTATCCATACATGTTATCCGGGGATACGGTACCCCTTCTAACCTTTGTGCAATGACGTGCAATCCATACTGGGCCTAACACCGTCTGAGCCTGCCTCATGCTGTATAGACATATATTTTGAATGTGTACGCTATCCATACATGTTATCCGGGGATACGGTACCCTTTCTAACCTTTGTGCAATGACGTGCAATCCATACTGGGCCTAACACCGTCTGAGCCTGCCTCATGCTGTATAGACATATATTTTGAATGTGTACGCTATCCATACATGTTATCCGGGGATACGGTACCCCTTCTAACCTTTGTGCAATGACGTGCAATCCATACTGGGCCTAACACCGTCTGAGCCTGCCTCATGCTGTATAGACATATATTTTGAATGTGTTCGCTATCCATACATGTTATCCAGGGATACGGTACCCTTTCTAACCTTTGTGCAATCACGTGCAATCCATACTGGGCGTGAGAACGGCTGGCGAGCTGTTAAGCAAGCTACAGCACCTGTCCAGACAAGTACAGGGATTCCCTAGTGAGGAGACTTATTTGATTGTTTTCTGTGTTGGGACAGCAATTTTTGGGGAGCACTATACTCTGGAGAATGATAGATGGGGCCCACCATACACTGGAACATTCCAAAGGTGGACATCAGACACTGGAGCAGCATTTACAAGGCCCATTATACACTAGAGCATTAGAAATGGGGCCCATTATGTTTGGAGCATTATTTGGGCCCATAAGACAGTGGAGCTTCATCCATGGGGACCAACATATACTGTAGCATTATGTGGAGCTCATCATATACTGTTTCAAACATTATATGGGACCAATGATTTTGTATGGAGAAATAGATGGGCCTCGTCATGAGATGTAAAAAGTGAGGTATTTTTCATTGTACTATACCGCTATTTCTCTGCCGTATCGGAGCATGATGAGTTGTGGTATGTGTTAAAGGGGCGCTCTTTCGCCCAGGGCACATGAAAACCTGCAGCCAGCCCTCCCACCCCACAAATTTAGCCAAATAACCCCCATTTTTCAGTGCGTAACTTGTATTATGAAGTTAATTAAGGTTGACAAGCTTAAGTAAGAAGAATTGATGCTTTTGGCATTCAAATGGGCACTGTAGGTGTGTTTCCTGTCCTCCTCTCACTGCCGACTTTTATTCCCCATTGACTTACATTGGGTTTCGTGTTTCGGGACGACCCCGACTTTTCCCTATAATCGGACGATCTTGCTCGACCCGACTTTTGGAAAAGTCGGGTTTCACGAAACGAAACGCGACCCAAAAAAACCAAAAGTCGCTCAACTCTAGAAATGACCTTAAGCTAGTCCCCTCACCTGGACCCGTAGAAAAGGCCGTTGTCCGGCACATCCCTCCCCTAACATTCCTCTAACGTCCTGCATGTCCACATATCTGTTGATGGAATTCATGTGAAATAAAGACGCACAGTTTTTCAGCTATATTGGTGAGTGCTGCATATTTCTTCTTTTTTCATTTCAAACTGATCGGGTTAACCAGAATCTTGAAACTTATCTTTAGAGATGAGCAAACTTGTTTGGAAAACGCTCACCATTCTCAAATTCAGCATGAACGTAGCATATTCGGATTTGTGTTCTCTTTCACAAGTATTTTTACTCAAAGTTGGCAAGCTCAGTCACAGTTTGGTATATCACCGCGTTTACCTTAATACTTTTGTAATTACTTTGCCTAGGAGAGTGGTGCTGTATGATGTGCAAGGGGGAAGGGGAAACACGTTTGATGAGGGGAGGATCATGTGGACAGGTTAGTAAAGCAACGTGCTCTTTTTCTTTTTTCCTTTAACTTTATGTGTGTTGATTCCGGCAACCAATCGGGGCTCAGAAATCATCCACAACGTCATGACACAAGGCATCCTGTGATTGGCGGCCAAAGTCCCATGTCCCTGGCCATATTAAAAGCAGACATCTTGTTTTGCTGACGCCATTGTCTCAGCGTCACAGTGCAGAGAGGTCGCTCCTGCACTAATGCTGCAGCTGAAAGTGAACTTTTAAACAACAATTAAGAAGATAGGATCCTGTCCTGTGTGAAATTGCTCTTCCAGCCTCAAACTAGATTGTACAAAAATTGTGTGGCAGTCTCTGGAGGCCCCATTTGCTACTCCAAATCATTTGTGATAAAAATGTGATCCGGGGCAAATCAGAAGGCCAGATTTCCACTTAAAAATTGTTAGGCCTAATATTGGGATGCAGCCAGGAGGACCATTTAGCTACTCCAAATCGTTTGTAATGAAACTGTGTTTCCTTGGCAAATCAGAAGACCATCTCCAATCTGTTGGCCATGGGAATGCTGCCTTTCCACCTGGTGGATACAGACATTTTCAGAAAATTGATGGCCGTCGCAGTCCCCAGTACTAGTTGCCCAGTTGCCATTACTTTTCTAAGAAAACTGTGCTTGCCCTACACAATCATCACAAGCATGTCGCTGGCAAAATCACTCACACATTCCTTGAGAAAATCTATGTCTGCCAGGGTGCATTTTACCACTGAAATCTGGATGAGCAAACATAGTCAGGGGCGTTACATCTCACTGAGTGCCTTTGTGGCTGTGGGCGCAGGCCGTCAAAGGGCTGCTCGTCTAGTCTTTGAATCTCCAATGCTTGTGGGACAAGCCTCTGCATCTAACAGTTCCTCCACTGTGTCTGGCTCTTCGCCCCTCTAGGGCCTCCAACTGTGCCCTCAACCTCTCCCTTAATCCGATACATGTTCCAACAGTGCAGATAGAATCCCCCCCTCCATACTGTGCAGCCATGGCTCGCCATAATCAGGCAGTGTTCAGATTAATATGCCTTGGAGATTGCCAATACACAGCTCAAGAGTTGTGGACAGCTATCCAGGCTGAGTTAAAGCAATGGCTGTCTCCACTTAACCTGGAGTCAGGGAAGGCCGTGTGCAATAATGGTGAAACCTGATGGCAGTCCAACCTCACACATGTGCTTTGCATGGCTCAGGTCCTTCTCTACCATAATCCAGGCCTGGATGCTCTGCTGCAGAAAGCATGGTCACTGTGTGCTGGCTTCTGCTGATCGCATCCTGCAGGTCACCGACTTCATCGCTACAGAGGTCTTTCGTCCTATGGGTTAAACATTTGATTTGCGATGTTTTGACATGGTGGAATTTCACTCTTCACATGTTTCAGCAAGTGTAGTGATGATCCTTGGTTCAGTCGTGCAAATTACTTTTGCAGAGTGGGCACAGATTAAGGACTTTTGCAACTTTCTGTACAGTTTTGAAATGGCTACAAAGATGGTTAGCACTGACAATGCCGTTATCAACATCACTTTTCTGCTCATCTACATGCTGGAGAACAGTTTGAATAATTTGCATGAGGAGGTGGTGGTCCCAGAGGAAGAGGTGGAAGCAGAGGAGGATGCAGAAGAGAAAACTATATTTCAAATTTCCGGATTGTAGTCGCACAGGCAGGTGCCATGGGAGGGTGGCTTATAGCAATCGAGTAGGGCTCATGGTACCAGACAAACTGTTAGTGAAGGTGCAGGAGCTGAGGAACATATTGAGGAGGATTAGGTGATGGACACGCAACTATCGGGAGATGAGGAGGATAATGATCCCCTCTCTGTGGTTTGTGGTTGGTGAGAGGGGACAGATGAAGCACCCTTGAGTATTACCCCACCACCGATAAACCATGGACTTGGACCTCACGTAGGTACCTGACACATGAGTGTCTTCTTGCTGCATTATCTTCAACATCATACCTGTATTCTTAGGGTTAGAAATAGTGCTGACTACTGGGTTGCCACTCGGTTAAATCAACGGTAAAGAGTAAATTTATCCAGATGCTTTCCCCCTTGAAAATAAGGTTGTCAGAACTCTGAACATTTTTGATTACCTTTTGGGCATCCCTGCCCTCTTTCAAGATGGTGTCTTTTGTCTCATGTGCCCCATGTCTTCCTGCTTTATAACTTCACCTCAGCCTTTAGTCTATGATAGATTATTCTGCCTGTGTCCAGCTCCTAAAGAAAGTCAATCAGCCGCATTCTTTTTAACTGTTCACTTTGCATCTTCCTAAGGCCTCTTTCACACATCAGGTTTTCGGCGTCAGGCGCGATCCGGCGCTTTTGACTAAAAACGGATCCGGCGAAATGCAATGCCGGATCCGGTTTCCCCCCCATTGACTTGCATTAGAGCCGGATCGAGCCGGATGGCCATGCGTTTCATCCGATTTTCGCCGGATCCGGCAATGTGACGCGATCCGGCGTCTGGAAAAAACGGCTACTGTAACGTTTTTTGTCTCCGGCGAAAAAGCCGGACACGCCGGATCCGGCGTGTCCGGCTTTTTCATACAATGAAAGCCTATGAGCGCCGCAATGCGCCGGATCCGGCGACAGCCGGATCCGGTGGCCGGATCCGGTTTCTTTGGTCTGAGCATGCTCAGTAGCTCTGCCCACAGGACATATATAAAAGCAAGACAATGGGACCCTCAGCCACACCCAACATGCCACCCAAGCCAAGAACCAGGAGCAGGAGAAGGCAGCAGACATCTGCAGCAGCAGCACCATCAGCAGCACCACCCCAAATGGAGCAGCATGCTGAACAACGGGAGGGGAGTCCAGCAGCAGATGAGAGACGGTAATTATCAAATCCCCCATTCCTCCAAACTAGGGCTATGGAATATCAAGATATTCATTGGCCCTTTGTTTCTCTTTATTCAACAGCCGCCCAATAGATGCAGCAGCAGCAGCAGCAATGGCAGCAGCAGAAACACCACCCACAGCCATGGAGTCTGGCCATGAGGAAGACAGCACATCTTCTGGGAGCCCTCCCTCGCATCGTCAGCGTTTGACGGTAAGTTTTTATTTCCAAAATCCATCATCTCTGTAATATATGTGTATTAATTGCCTTTTATTTCAAAACAGGAATCACAAGATGAAGAGGAGCTCCCAGAAGAAGAAGGAAGGGGTGGACAGACACTTGGAGTGGGCTCACAATTGGTAAGTTTTTTTGCATCAAACGCAGAAACACAACATCACACTACACACAACACATAGAAAACAATGTTCTGCAGACCACACACAGCAAACAAATGCCTACATCCAAAGACATAACATTTTTTGTTTTCTTCTCTAGTCTTCCCAATCTGGTGCTCGGCCAAGAGGTCCTCGCAGTGCCTCCCAGGGTCGTCGGCGACAGCAACGCGGCGGTCACCAGCGTGTAAGTATAAATATTTTTGCTTTGTTTTTTTTGCACTTTTTATTTCATTTCTTTTGTGGAGGCTAATTATGTTATTTTTGTCTTTTTCTTTAACAGCCTTCACAGCGTGCTCCCAACTCTGACGGTGAGGATGGAGGGATTGATGTGGACCGCCTCATCGATCTCGTCAGAGAAAGGGAGCCGCTCTGGAATATGGCTGACCGCCGCCACGCTGACCTGATCGTTACCTGACGACTCTGGGAGGAAATCTGTTCGCTCCTTGTGGACCGCGGGAGGACCTCGAAGCTCGGGCCCAGATTAAAGAGCGTAAGTATATACAGTACCGGTTGCTTGATTTAAACCAGTGTTTCCCGAACTCCAGTCCTCGTGGTCCCCACGGATCATGTGTTCAGGATTTCTATTTACTTTGGAAATCCTGAAAACATGACCCCTGGGGACCATGAGGACTGGAGTTTGGGAAACACTGATGTTGTATACTAACCAGTTTGTCCTTTCTCGTTTCAGGGGAGAGAATTGTGAAGCGGTGGCGGTCTGTGAGGGATCGTTTCAAGAAGGAGTTCAATAAAGAGATGCGGGCCCCGAGTGGATCTGGAGGACGCAGGAGCAAGTACAAGTACGCACGAGCCCTGTCGTTCCTCCGGGAGACAATGCTCACCAGAAGGTAAATATTACACACCACATGTGACAAAAAAATGTTTAGATGTAACTTTTTTTTTTCAGCCAGGGCCATACCATGTCACTATTTTAATTGTTTTTTTTTCTCTTTATTCCACAGCACGGTGAGCATCACTCGGGAGCCTGCACGATTGGACCCTTCTGAGGCGATCCCTGAGGAGACCGGCACCGAGGGACACTTCGACCGCCCCGGTACATCTGCACCTTCCCAGCCTTCCCACACATTCGACCCATCTGTCCCATCCACCAGCACAGGAGCATCGTGGCCGCCTACATTACATGAAGCTGCTGGTGAGGAGATCGCTTTCCCTTTACCCCACCCTTCTGCCCCTGCCACCTCTAATACACCTGCGGGTACTGGGCGGCAGCGGCAGAGGGGTCAGGAAAAGACTTATGCGCCAGAGTTCTTGCATCTGAATGCATCTTTCCAGAACTGTCTAAAAGTCTTGTCAGAGCAAATCTCCGCAGGCTATCAGCAGATCAACTCCAGCATTCTGGAGGTGAAGACACTTCTGCAAACCATGCATTCAGAAGCAAGATCTTTGCCAAACCACACCTTTTTCAGGTCTGTTGTGGAGCGCATGGAAACGCTCTCTCCTGCCCAGCAGATGCATGTAATGCATTCATGCCACGCTGCTCTCCAGCAAGTTACCTCCCAACCTCCTCCTCCCACCACAGTAGTTCCTCCACCTGCACCCCCTCAAGCCACTTTCCATCCTCCCCCTCCTATTACATCTACACCCCCTCCAGCCACTTTCCATCCTCCCCCTCCTATTACATCTATACCCCCTCCAGCCACTTTCCATCCTCCCCCTCCTATTACATACCATCCACCTCCCCAGCACCAGCAACCTCCCCAGCACCAGCAACCTCCCCAGCACAAGCAACCTCCCCAGCACCAGCAACCTCCCCAGCACCAGCAACCTCCCCAGCACCAGCAACCTCCCCAGTACCAGCAACCTCCCCAGTACCAGCAACCTCCCCAGTACCTGCAAACTCCCCAGTACCAGCAACTTCCCCAGTACCAGACATCTCCCCACTTCCAGCAACCTGCCCCGTACCAGACATCTCCCCACTTCCAGCAACCTGCCCCGTACCAGACATCTCCCCACTTCCAGCAACCTGCCCCGTACCAGACATCTCCCCACTTCCAGCAACCTGCCCCGTACCAAACTCCTTCCCCATACAACTTGCCATCAACATCATCTGCTCCTACAGTCCCTGCCCAACCCTCCACTCCACTACCCACCACCTCTTCTGCTTCCCACATGTCCACCCATTCTGTAGTTTTTTCCACACCTTCACCTCTAACTGTTCCTTCCCCACCACGATCCCAGTCCTCTCTCCACACTCCCAGTGTCGAAGTGTCCCGCAGCCCCTCCAGCAGTATTTCCACCACACACTACACAGATTTATAATGTGTGTATTTAAATAAAAATGACCAGTTTTATGGTTTCAAAGCTTTATTAAACAAGTTTATTAAAATTTTAAAAAAGTTTACTAAAAAAAACATTTTTCAATAAAAGTTAAATTATTTTACACTGGTTGTCTGTCATTTCTTTCTGCGGCTAAAAAGGTTAAATACAGGGTATTTAAAAGGTGAAATGGTATTCAAAACTAGGTATATAACTGTGGGTAAATTTTAGCTTTTTGCCACAGTTGTGTTCCTGGTTGTGTTTGAAGCAAAGTATTTCACCTAAAAAGTTGTGTTTATTGTTGGTGATTTCCTAACAATGTACACAACTTTTGTTAAAAGATGAAATACTTTGCTTCAAACACAACCAGGTACACACCTGTGGCCTAAAGCTAAAAATAGAGACCATGACAAGATAGCCAACTTTGGTTGGCAAAGGTATATACTGTTGGTACAGAAGGTACACAAGTTTGGTTAGGGCACAAATCTTTCACACTCTGTCATCCTGCCAGTGTACTCTGCCTTGAGGTGACATAAAGTATAGTGCAAAATTGTCCCTCATTACTGAAACTGTCACAGAACTTCTAGTGGTAATGTCCTGGTAATCTTGCAAGGTGGTTTCTTCAGAGGTGTCCTCAATGGAAATGGGTTCCTTGCAGATAACAAAATTGTGGAGTACCACGCACGCTTTGATCACCTCGTCCACAGTTTCTGTCTTGAGGCTGATCGCAGTCAATAGGACCCGCCATTTGGCTGTCAGAATACCAAAGGTACATTCAACCATTCTTCTTGCTCTTATGAGGCGGTAATTAAAAATGCGTTTTGGTCTTGTCAATCCTCTGCTAGAGTACGGTTTCAAAAGGTGTTCTGACAGCTGGAAGGCTTCATCCCCTACACAGACAAATGGCATAGGTGGACCAGATGTTTGCAGCAGTGGTCTAGGTGGTGGGAACTGGAAGGTGTTTCCATACAGTTTACGCCCCATGGCAGACAGTTTGAAAACTTGAGAGTCATTGGAGCGGCCATAGGCCCCAATATCAACCGCAATAAATTTGTATTCCGCGTCAGCGATGGCCATGAGGACAATTGAAAAATATTTCTTGTAATTGAAATATTCCGATCCCGATCCAGCTGGCTTTACAATGCGGATATGTTTCCCGTCCACAGCGCCCAAGCAGTTGGGAAACTGACATATCTGTTGAAACTTGTCAGCAATTTCAATCCACCTCTCTGTTGTGGGCTCTGGTAAAAACTCTTCAGCTAAGGAGTCCCACAGTGCACGGTATGTGTACTTCACAATTCCAGATATGGTGGAAATCCCGAGTCTGTACTGGAAATGCAGTGACGAAAGGGATTCTCCAGTTGCAAGAAATCTGTGGGGAATTAAAAAACAATAAATTAGTTTTAAATCACAGCATTACATACCAAAACTGAGCTATAACACTTGGAGATACAAACTACCACCAACAAGATTGCAGTGAAAGTGTGCTCTGATGCGATCACATCCAATAAATGTGGCTTACCTTAAAGTCACCATCAGACGCTCTGCGGGTGAAACAGAGAAGCGGCAATAGGTGTCCGCTTTTCTTATGAGGTGTGCAATGCGCTCCACCAAGTAATCAAAATTCTCCATTTTCATCCTAACATATCCAAAAAATTTATCCGGGTTTCGTCGAAGGTCCATGCAGAGTGTAGAATAGACCCCACGCGTCATTCTCTTGGCTGTGATGGGGTGGATCCACAAACGTCGTCTACGATGCCTGATGCGCTGCTGTCTCGCTCTCTGCTTCTCCAGAACAATCACCCTCAAACGATTCGCCTCCGCGATAAAATCCGCCAAATTCTTCAAAATATTTCCAATGACAACATCCATCTTCGCCAGTAACTTGCTCTTCTCTCCAACCTGCACTTTCTCCTCGACAACCTGTCAAAGAAGGGCTGTAGGAACACTCTATATATAGTTTTCCAGTAGCCAATCCCGTTCGGAAGGCCACAAGGGTCAATTTTAAAAACCGGATCCGGCGTAATCCATCGAAAAACGGATTGAAAAACGGATGAACCGGATGAGACGGATCCGGTTTTGTCTGTCAAGAAAAAGACGGATCCGGCAAAAAACCGGATCCGTCACATCCGGTTTTACTAAACATTTGCCGGATCCGGCGTTCCGGCACGACGCCGGATCGCGCCTGACGCCGAAAACCTGATGTGTGAAAGTAGCCTAAGTGTGGCTGATTGACTTTCTCTACAAATTTGGATTATTCCAGTTCAGCCAGCACCTCCCATTCTCTATGAGCTATGTGTGCCATCCTTTTTTCCTGATGCGTCCAGCTCCTGACCTGGTGGCTTCCTGACTTTCTACCTGCTTCTGTGAGCCTGTGTGGATATCCTGTTTCTCCACTCTCAGAGTTTCTGCTGCATACACCAGTTTCCAGTATTCCTCCTGCTTCTGGCTGTTTGTGTTGCTCTCATGTGCATTTGTTTTACACGTAAGCTGTTGCTGCTCTGCTCTGCAAATACCTGAGACTATCTACCCAGTCCTCCCTGGATGAGTTGCTATATTATTTGAACTGGCTTATATATATTTATCTGTGTATGGACTAGATATGGACTTAAGACCCCGTCTCACATAGCGAGATCACAGCGAAATCACTAATGCGTCACCGATTTGTGACGCAACAGTGATCTCGCCTGTGATCTCGCTACATGTGACACGCAGCAGCAACCGGCCCCCCTGCTGGATATCGCTGATCGTGCAGGAATGTCCTGGGCCATTTTTCATCGTCGGCGTCCCGCTGGCCAGCATGCATCACTGTTTGATCGCTGGATAGTTGCTGCGCTGCTGAAGAGATCTGCCTGTTTGGCAGCTTACTAGCGATCAATTAGCAACGCACCAGCGATCCCTACCAGGTCGTATCATTGTTGGGATCGCTGGTGCATCTCTAAGTGAAATGGGACCCTTACTTGTTTTCAAGCATCCTCAAGTGTAACTGTGCTTCACAGACTGCTCCATTGATTACATTTTACTCTGAGGTTACCTGCAGACTTTGTTACGTTGAATTCAATATCTACACTGTGTTTATAGATTTTGATGTTTTCCCTGTAGCTGTTTGAAACACTGTGTGTGATAATATTGACTTTACCACCTATAAACTGTGTTCTGTAGTGTCTTGCTCCACGCAAAAACTCTCCTGAGTCATCCATTATAATTATTACAGATGTGGGCCTGCTGGAGTATCAAAACACACTTGTAGACAATTTTAAGAGTGGTTTTCCCCAAAACAGAAGTGAAGCATACAGTGTGCATCCAAGTTCTAGACATCCAACCCCGGGAACGTCAAGGCATCATCACAATAACATTAGCAGCAACATCAGGTGGGTAAGTGGCATAAGCAATTTCTGTGAGTTATTTCACACATTTTTTAGACCAGCCCATGCACCAGTCTGACACGTTAACGACTGAAGAGGATGGTGCAGGAGTATCTGGAGTTTAATATCAATGCTATCAGGAGTGAAGGATGGCCCCTTTTGCATTTTGGTCTTCAAAAATGGAAACGTGGCCTGAGCTCATCTGTCACTCCTTGGAGGTTTTGTCATGTTGGCAGCCAGCGCTCTCTCAGAATGTGCTGTCAGTACTGCTGGTGGTGTCCTGACGGATAAGCGCATGGGCTGTCCCCTGAAAGTATAGACCACCTAACTTTCTGTTAGCACCACGCCGGAGCCCTGTTCTGACAGACAGGGTCTCTGGCGTGTCATTTCACTCACCCGTGATGTGGTCGGTTCCTCTTTTCCTCATGCTCTGCATGCTCACAGCAGCACTTCCAGCCGTGTCCTTAGGGCCCACGTGTGCGTGCTCCCACCCTCTTAAATGGCTAGCACGTGCACTTGCTATTTCTTCCCCAGCCAATGGTTGAGAGGCATTATGCATATATTGCTTTCTGTCCACTGGGGAGGTGCCTGAGAAACCTTCCTGTTTTGCAGTCTAAGTTGTGTAAGTTTGCATACCAGTCCCTGTTGCACTCTGGTGCAAGTCCTGCTTGCTGCACTCTAGTGCAAAACCTGCCTGATGCACTGTGGTGCAGATCCTGCCTGCTGCACTCTGATGCAAACACTGCCTGCTGCACTGTGATACAAACACTGCCTGCTGCACGCTGATAAACTCTGCTGCACTCTGCTGCGAACTTTGTCTGCTGCAGTCTGATGCAAACTCTGTCTGCTGCACTCTGATGCGAACTCTGTCTGCTGCATTCTAATACAAACTCTGCCAGCTGCTCCCTCCATTCTGTCCTCTGGGTCCTGCTGCTGCACATCCGATGGCTGTTTACAGGCTGATGCGCCTGTCAGTGATCACATCCCCTGCCTTGCTAAACACACGTTCCGACAGTACACTTACCGCAGGGCAGTTCAGCATTTCCAACGCGTAAGAGCAAGCTTAGGCCATGTGTCCAAGTTTAAGATGCAGAAGTAAAATAGGGCAGACCCATCACTCAGTACATGGAGACATGTGGCCACATACTCTTCCACCATGAAGTTGAAGTGCTGCCTCCTGCTAATACGGACAGTATCATATGGTGGTGCAGGAAGTTGTGGCGTGCTGGGAAAGGTTTTCCAAATTTTGGCGAGGCTATCCCTCCTGTCTGAGGTGGTGCCGGTTTCCTAGCTGAATTGGTGACTTCCTCCTCCTCTGCCTTGTGCTTACACTGAACCCACTCTGTCAGGTGGTAACACCGTAAATCATTCTAAGGAGGAGGTGATAGCGAGTAACTTATCTACCATTGCTTGTACAGAGATGAATGCTGACATCCCTCAGACACATGTTATTTACGTACATCAGTGGCTAAATATTGGTTACCAGTCCTAATGAGTCCATTCCTTGCAGAGTTCACCTGCAGTTATCTCGCACAGTTCTTTAGCTCCTCCAGGAGCTATGTGGGAGTTCCTGCTCTACCAATATTGGTTGTATATTGGTATACAGCAACTCAACATCAACTGTCACCAGAAAAGCATTCTTGGGAAATTGTATAGATTGGAGTTTCTGTATAAGATGTAAAGAATCCCTAAGATATTACGTAAAATTGTAGAACCAAAATGTGTAAGAAAAAGCCTGTGTAAATACAAGCATTTTCACACATTACCTATTCCCGAAACAATAGATCTACATGAGGGACAATCTGAACTTTTGTGAAACTTGGTGAACCTGTAAAACATTGGTATGATTTGATCTTTTCACATCCATGTAATCCATTTCCCGTTTGTTAATAACACCGTGTTCAAAAACTGCTCCCAAGAGAAATTGAAATTTATTAAAAAAAAATCTGTGAGATCCGATGGTAATTTAAAGCAATATTTGTCATTATTAAGTTGTCTGAGGGCCTCACTGATATACATACATACATTTCAGTGGGCTGTAATACAACATTACCACATTCAATAATGTAGGTCTGTTTTTTTGGTAAATTATTCAAGACACCTCTATCTCATATATCAAGATTCTAATCTTTACAAGGATTATCAGATAGCTTGTCAATTTAATCTGTCATAATATCAAAAAAGATTATGACTAATGGAACCAAGAAAAAAGGTTGTGTTATCAGGGAAGGAGACCTGTGTGGAAACTGTTTCCTACTTGGGTTGGTGTCATTTTCTCAAAGAAAGTCAAGCAGGTCAGTAAAACATGTCTATTAATTGTGGTAGTCAAAACAGGAAGTATATTGGGTTTATTGTATAAAGCCTTCAAGACGATTTTCCTCCAAAACAAATTCAAGTCCTTGTGCAAAGTGAAATTATTATTCCACCTCTTAGGAGTAAAAGTGAAACTGCATTGGAGGACAGACTTTTCATAGTCAATGAGAATATCTCAAGATAGGTTGACAATTTGTAGTTGGGTGTTGGATTGATCTAATGGTTCAGTCTCCTCTTGTTTGTCCATGTGGGTGAAAATTTTCATTGTCCTCATTATGTTTTCTTGGCTTTGTATCTACAAAAAACACTCAGATTGAATTTTATTAGTAGTGTGGTGTCAGTAGGTGTCCACCATTTATTACTCAACTGTTTCCATTTATAAACTATACTATTCTCATAATCATTTATATCATGGCTTAGTTTCTGCCTTTTAACTTCCATAACCTACTTTTTGATGGTATGCTTGAGCTTAGTCTAAAAAGGCAAAAACCCATCTGGTGTGATCAAATTTGGCCATTTGGGATTTCATCACAATTAAATTAGAACACTGTGTGAGACCAGATTTGCAAGTGGACTTAAGGGTAGATCATACCTCCCAGGCCAGAAATATTTGAAAACCTAACGTTCGTTGGTTAAAAGAACATTTGAGATACTCTTCCAAACTGTGAATATTTCACCATAATGTAGTGATGAATTTATGTGTGTCAGAAAGTACCTTGGAAATGTTAATAAAATTTGGGTTCTCTGTTCCCTCGAGTTTGACATGGTTGTTCTACGCAGCCTCTCTGGCATCAAAATTGAAGGCCATTTCCAGTCCTAAGAGATCATAAAGATCAAGAAAAATAGTGTATGTAAGAAATATATATGAATACATTAAAATGTGGTTGTAGGCCTCTACTACAGAATACCTGGAAAAGTGACCAAATAAAGAAATGTAGTGTAAAATGTGTCCAAATTTAACCTAGCAAGACAAAATTTGGCAAAAGAGAAAACTCTTTCCATGGTCAGTTTACACTTTCTGAGGATGCATTTTGGCAAAATTCATGGGCTTTCACGGGGTTGACTTCCAAAAAATCTCTGCTAACATTCGATGCAGTGACCGTCAAGGTTAACTTCTCAGACTGGAATCTAGGTGGATTTATAACCTGTGTTCTGCTGCACCTATGGACCTCAATGAGTATTTGTTGTTTTCTTATTTAAACTTACTAAGCAGGACCTCTTACTTTATTCATTTTTCTATTTGTCCTCCATTTTTCTACACACCTTTACTACAGTCACTGCTATTATGCTTGTATTTTAGTTTTTTACACATTTTTTTGTCGCGCACTGGGGTTCTACCCCTAGCCTTGCTACTCGTGCTCACATTCCTTAGAAGTGTTGGCATGAACCAAAGGGCCCTAAGTCACGGGCCTTTATGGTTGTTCATTCTGTGACCAAAAGCACATATATTATTATTTTTAATATTATTTTTGTACCACTCACTTACACCTTTTCTTCATTAGTACATATACATATGTTTATTCATGGTGTTTATTCGCATTTAATTTATATGGTAATATCTACATATTTTTTACGTTTTGATATTTGAACATATTGTGAAACATCTTATTATAAGATAAACCGTATATATTTTGGAGTTCCCACTCCATACTGTCTGTGTTTGGATATTGATTGCAGTAGGTCTGGGGAAGCAATTTATTATCATTTGATTGTGAGTGTTCTGTAGCAATCATCCAGCATTAGACTAATCATATTCATAACTAAAGTCATATATATTGCACTGCACACAACTCTAAATTTATGTGCATTTTATCCAGGCTACATAACCTTTTAAGTTTCTAAAACATCTACAATTAAAGTATGTGGTTATGTAGGTGTGTACATGCAATGTTAAATAGTTAAAAAAAATATAAATCAGAGGCAGCAGCGGTCAACAGTTAGTGATCGACTGCAGCAGTCAGTTATCCCTGTGATAGGACATCATTGTAATTGAAGGTAGAAATTGCCAGAGGAATGTTGTGATTATTCTGTGGTGGAGGAGTGCTGAGTGCTTTCCCAGTAGTCTGAAGTATATAACTGCTGAGACCATACAAAAATACATTCTGACCAGACTCTTCAAACCTGTGTAAAGTCCCTAATGTGGACCTACATTTAGGATGACCATCCACTGATACCATTATGTCAGACATCATAGTTTGCCAAATGTCCCTAAGTTCCTAACCAATGAGTAACTCACTGCAGCCGCACCATCTACTAAGCACCGATGTGCTGGGCACGTGTGGCCCTACTATACTAGACTTCGGGATCCAGTCACAAGTGCAAATGCCAGTGTTTTGTGCACGTTTGGTTTTTGGAGCAGAAAAATCTGTTGCAAATACTTGTGTCAAGGCAGGAAAAATGCTGTGGAAAATGTTTGTGTTTTGCAGCATCTTATATGCGTTTTTACTTGATTTTTTTCTATTCATTTGAATGGGTAAAAAATGGTACAAAAATTCTTAAATACGGTAATTGACATGCAGATTTGAAAAAAAGCACTCCCACTATCGCATCCCGCTTCAATGCCCTTCTATCTAAGGGTAGAGACACACTGGTGTATTTCTCCTGCGATAATCGCATCGCACTGAACGTACTGGCCGGCACCTCTCCTGACCTGAGCATGACAGCATGATGGATTACTATGCAGCTGTCAAGCTCAGGTCAGGAGAGCCGACAGCCAGTGCGAGTTTTCTCGGACGAAAAATACGGCAGTGTGACTCTGCTCTAATAGTATCATCCTACCTCCAGCTTTCCGTATTTATCCTCCCCCACCAGTATATGTGCATCCAGGAGTGCTTGACTGTGCAGGCAAATCACAAAAATCACAAACTGGAGACAATATCTTCATTGCTGTTTGCTAGATCTTGTGTTAATGCAGAAAGATGACAGAAAGATGGAGTCACACATCACGTGCCCAAGAGCCACTGATGAAACGCTGATGGTAAAAACTGACCACATACTATTGAAAGAAAGAATCCAAAAGCTGATGAAAATTAGATTTTTTTGGAGCGCCAGATAAATGGCTGACAAATCAATGAGATCTTCAAAGGAGCCAGCCTAGCACAAAAAAAGCTTTAAACAGAGAAAAAAATGGAAAGTGGCTCAGATACTGCTTAAACTATGATCTTTGCATACTTGTATTAGTCCAGTCTAAAAAAAAGTTTAGATTGCTGAAAATAAGAGAATCTTGTGGGTGCTTCAGGGTAGTTACTTTGTATCAAACAAGTTTAATAAAATGTCACAAATACTAAATATAAAAGCCTATAAAGAAGAAATAACACATCATTATTCTGGAATGCATCCAATACATTTTTTTTTTTTTAGAAAATACAAAGATATTATTCTTGTAAGGTTGGAGTCACACTAGCGTATGGCATCCCATGCGAGAGCATCAGATGCCATATGCCAAAGACCCGCGGCTCCTGCTCTGCTGCGAACGTGAGCCGAGTGTCATGCTACTCGCACAGAGAGGATCGGAGCACAGCTGCGGAGGAGGCGGAGAAATGAATTTCCCCATCTCCTCCATTGCCGGGGTCAGTGTATATCGCACAGCATTCAGATGATATCCGAGTGATGTGCGCTGTGTCACTCCCACCCATAGACTTGTATGGATGCGAGTGAGCCAAGACTCGGCCGAGTGTCGGTGACATTCGTAGTATGCTGTGATTCCTCTCACACGTAGAATACAGGCGGGAAAAAAACACTGATGGGAGCTGCCCCATAGATGAATACTGGTCCGAGTGCTACACAATGTTTTATCGCATAGATCTCATCCGTATTTAGCGTAAGACCCTGGCCTAAACCAGATTTCAGGATTACCACTATATTTATTCCTCTTACAATGATAGTAATAGCACAACATTTTAAGGCACTTCATAGCCACTGACAGATACTAAGCACAGTAAATAATAGTTTAAAAAATGTTTAAAGCAATGTGTAACATGTAAACCAAAATACGTAGCCAAGCAGATATGTACATTAGGAACACTAGGGTTCCCGGGTCACATATCATACATATGAATGATATCATATTCAAGATGAATGCTGCATGATCAGAGTCCTTAGGCCAGGTGGTCTCATGAAGTTATAGTATTGGGTGGTCTTTAGATGGAACCAAAGAACGGATTCACATGAGCTCTCTTGCTTTATGTATGCATTTGCTTATGAACACAGTGGAGATGTGCAATGAGTTAAGATATGCAACTTACTATTTTGTGACCATATTATTTGTCCAAATCTAAAAAGGTGATATAAACGGATAGACCAAATTCAATCATCTATGAAATGGTGTTCGTGTACAGACCATGATGCTTGGACTGGCCGTGGGTCTCATGACTCACACTTGGCAGCCTCAGGAATATCTCCTATCACCGACCGTATTTCATAGATATCTGAATTTGCTCTTATGTTGTGCTGAGGAATATGAAAAGTACCAAGTGCCCAAGTGTGCCAATGAAGGCCCCCTCTGTATGACCATGGACATAGCCTTTTTGTTGTTTTAAGCTAAGTTCCCACAATGAGTATTCGGTGAGTTTTTGATGTTGCAGATTTTCGGTAGCATTTCTGCACTCTTTTTAACAATGCGGTTTTTGTCTCTTTTTAAATAAAGCTGCTCTGTAACAACATCATGGTATTTGGCTTTGAATAAACTTTATTGATACCGTCATGTGTGGTTTTCACGTGTTTTTATTGCATTTCCGCAGCAGAAATGCCCTGAAAATGCAAATGCATTTTTCTTACTGTGGATTTTTCTGCATCTAATACAATTCTTTGTGGAAAATCTGCACAAGTCAACATAGCTGCAAGTGAAATTGATGTGACGTGGATTTAAAAAACACTGAGGAAACACATTAAAAGTGTATGTAATCTGCACATGACCGTATCACTAAAGCTTTGTCAAAGCCAAATACCAGGAAGTATTAAAGACAAAGCAGCTCTATATAAAACAAGACAAAGCAAAAAACACCCACAAATACCACAGTGTCAAAATGTGATAAAAATTCATGTTACACACACACTCAAAAATGCAATGAAAAAAGTTACCTAATGAGCTTTAATGGGGATAAATGTAAGGTCATGCACTTGGGTAGAACGAACAAGTTGTATAATTATGTGCTTAATTGTAAAACACTGGGCAAAACAGTCACTGAAAAGGACCTGGGTGTATGGGTGGACGACAAACTCACATTTAGTGGCCAGTGTAAGGCAGCTGCTGCAAAGGCAAATAAAATAATGGGATGCATTAAAAGAGGCATAGATGCTCATGAGGAGAACATAATTTTACCTCTATATAAGTCACTAGTGCGACCACACTTAGAATACTGTGTTCATTTCTGGTCTCCGGTGTATAAGAAAGACATAGCTGAACTGGAGGGGGTGCAGAGAAGAGCGACCAAGGTTATTAGGGAACTGGGGGGTCTACAATACCAAGACAGGTTATTACACTTGGGGTTATTTAGTTTGGAGAATCGAAGGCTTAGGGGTGATCTTATTACAATGTATAAATATATGTGGGGACAATACAAAGACCTTTCTAATGATCTTTTTACTCTTAGACCTGTGACGGGGACAAGGGGGCATCCTCTACGTCTGGAGGAAAGAAGGTTTAAGCATACTCACAGACGCGGATTCTTTACTGTAAGAGCAGTGAGACTATGGAACTCTCTGCCATATGATGTTGTAATGAGTGATTCACTACTAAAATTTAAGAAGGGACTGGATGCCTTTCTTGAAAAGTATAATATTACAGGGTATATACACTAGTCTCCTTAATATTGCGTTGATCCAGGGAGCTAGTCTGATTGCCGTATGTGGAGTCGGGAAGGAATTTTTTTCCCCAATGTGAAGCTTACTGTTGCCACATGGGGTTTTTTTGCCTTCCTCTGGATCAACATGTTAGGGCAAGTTAGGATAGGATATGGGTTGAACTAGATGGACTTAAAGTCTCCCTTCAACCTTAATTACTATGTTACTATGTTACTATGTTACTATGTAATAAATGCAGAAAAGCAGTAAAAAATCTGGAAAACAGTGCAATGTGAAAAATGAGGAAATTAGTAAATAGTGACTTACAAAGTATGCTATATGTTACGACTCCTGGTCACCTAGCATAGATGCCCAGCCCCAACGCGCGTTTCGGCGCTAAGCCGTCCTCATTTTTCACATTGCACTGTTTTCCTGGTCAGCAGACATTCGGGCCTATTAGTGACACCTTATGGTATCTTTTAGCATTACCTGTATGATCCGCATAGGCATACTGACACCTACTGTTTTATTGTTGAATTGCATTGCACTTTAATTATATAGATATGGCTATGTTTATTGTGTTATTCAAATTTGCCCAGCACTTTACTCATTTATAAGTATGATGCACTTTATAAATTTATATAGAGAATTTTAATATAATATTAAAAACATTATAATATTATAACATTTATATCTTTTTCACATTTTTTTCACACTGTTATATATCAATGGTATGTCCTATATCTGGGTAGTACTGCCCCTATAAATTATATCTTTTCAGCATATGTCTAAAAAACTTGATTCATTCCATATATTGATACCGGTTTTAATAAACTATTATTTTGCTGTATTAATAAATATTGTACAGTCATATGTAAAAGTTTGGGCACCCCTATTAATGTTAACCTTTTTTCTTTATAACAATTTTGGTTTTTGCAACAGGTATTTCAGTTTCATATATCTAATAACTGATGGACTCAGTTATATTTCTGGATTCAAATGAGGTTTATTGTACTAACAGAAAATGTGCAATCTGCATTTAAACAAAATTTCACTGGTGCAAAAGTATGGGCACCCTTATCATTTTCTTGATTTGAACACTCCTAACTACTTTTTACTGACTTCCTGAAGCACTAAATTGGTTTTGTAACCTCATTGAGCTTTGATCTTCATAGCCAGGTGTATCAAATCATGAGAAAAGGTATTTAAAGTGGCCACTTGCAAGTAGTTCTCCTATTTGATTCTCCTATGAAGAGTGGCATCATGGGCTCCTCAAAACAACTCTCAAATGATCTGAAAACAAAGATTATTCAACATAGCTTTTCAGGGGAAGGATACAAAAAGTTTTCTCAGAGATTTAACCTGTCAGTTTCCACTGTGAGGAACATAGTAAAGAAATGGAAGAACACAGGTACAGTTCTTGTTAAGCCCAGAAGTGGCAGGCCAAGAAAAATATCAGAAAGGCAGAGAAGAAGAATGGTGAGAACAGTCAAGGACAATCCACAGACCACCTCCAAAGACCGGCAGCATCATCTTGCTGCAGATGGTGTCACTGTGCATCGGTCAACAATACAGCGCACTTTGCACAAGGAGAAGCTGTATCGAAGAGTGATGCGAAAGAAGCCGTTTCTGCAAGCACGCCACAAACAGAGTCGCCTGAGGTATGCAAAAGCACATTTGGACAAGCCAGTTACATTTTGGAAGAAGGTCCTGTGGACTGATGAAACAAAGATTGAGTTGTTTGGTCATACAAAAAGGCGTTATGCATGCGCTGTATTGTTGACCGATGCACAGTGACACCATCTGCAGCAAGATGATGCTGCCGGTCTTTGGAGGTGGTCTGTGGATTGTCCTTGACTGTTCTCACCATTCTTCTTCTCTGCCTTTCTGATATTTTTCTTGGCCTGCCACTTCTGGGCTTAACAAGAACTGTACCTGTGTTCTTCCATTTCCTTACTATGTTCCTCACAGTGGAGACTGACAGGTTAAATCTCTGAGACAACTTTTTGTATCCTTCCCCTGAAAAGCTATGTTGAATAATCTTTGTTTTCAGATCATTTGAGAGTTGTTTTGAGGAGCCCATGATGCCACTCTTCATAGGAGAATCAAATAGGAGAACTACTTGCAAGTGGCCACTTTAAATACCTTTTCTCATGATTTGATACACCTGGCTATGAAGTTCAAAGCTCAATGAGGTTACAAAACCAATTTAGTGCTTCAGGAAGTCAGTAAAAAGTAGTTAGGAGTGTTCAAATCAAGAAAATGATAAGGGTGCCCATACTTTTGCACCGGTCAAATTTTGTTTAAATGCAGATTGCACATTTTCTGTTAGTACAATAAACCTCATTTGAATCCAGAAATATAACTGAGTCCATCAGTTATTAGATATATGAAACTGAAATACCTGTTGCAAAAACCAAAATTGTTATAAAGAAAAAAGGTTAACATTAATAGGGGTGCCCAAACTTTTACATATGACTGTATTTATTTGGGACTTATGGTCGTTATGTGCATTGTTGTAGATAGATAGATATTACTAGCATTATCTAATGTGATATGCCACTTCTGGGGCGGCTACTGCCTTGTATTTTTAGGCTGGGAATTTTGCATATACTTATTTTAAATATTGCCAATGTATAAATGTAAGTTCTACTTAAAAAGTACAATTCTTGATTTATAAATGCAAGGCTTCAATATTTTTCGGTCTGTCTGTGATGAAACAGAATCCATCTGCAGTGTTGCTATGTATTTCTCGGAGAGCCTAGTTGTGTGGCTGACAGTGCAGCACATAACATACAGTATATCATCCAAGCGATCTCTGCGCCATGCTTAGTGATGTAGAGAAGAGTCTCAGCTTCATTACATGTCAGCATTTGTGATCTTCTACTGATACAATATTGTGTAGAAAGCTAAAGCATGCTGCCGAGAACAAGCCTGTTTCTGGTATCTGTGTAATTTATATATAAGAAAGAAAGCTTGCCTTGCTATTTATTGGCTGTCGGAAACCATATGTGAGTCTACTTCAGCATTTTCACCGTAGTAAAAAGAAATATAAAACAGAAAAGCTGCAGTTTTTCAATGTCTGTCATTTTGTGTGTTCTGAGGTGAGGGATTATTGGTTATTGCAACAGATGAATATAATTTATTAAAGTACAAAATCTTGAAAAGTGTATTATGCACTTGAGCTATAAAGTTCACATCTGCAAATACTTTGTTCCCTAAGGCACCTCAAAAGGAATTAAGGGCAAAGCATTAATGCCTGTTCAAACATCTCCCAGATGGCAAGAAGAAAGCTCCAGGCGATGGTTGCACACTCTCTGCTCCTCCTTGAGGCAAATGTTTCTAGTTTGTTCAGGTGATAGCTTTTGCTCCATGTTGGCCCCCGGCAGTGGGAGGAGGAGGAATGAATGGCTACATGAATTCTTAGCCAGGTGGAATGAAAAGATTTTGTTTTGACATTCTTCGTTTGGACTGATTAGTCTCACAACAGAGAAACAAACCTTTTTGTGATTATGTGACAAAGGCTGCTTGCCCACGGGCATGGATCAATTTGTCAGTTATTGGGAAGCTGATATTTGTGTTACTATTACTATAAACAAATCAAACGGAGGCTCCAGGAAATGTAAAATAAAAGTCACAGTCATAAGCTGACTAATTTGTGATTGATAAGCTGTCAGAGAAACAAAGCCTGGCATAGTGCACACTCACACTACTCCAGTCTTGATGGAGTACAAAAAGTGCCAAACTCATTAAGAAGCGCACATCGCTTAATAAATTTGAGACCCCTTGTGGGTGGCATGCACATCGCCAGAAATGCTGCTTCAGTCAAGGAGTGGAGTAACATTTCTGGAGTAAAAAAGCCCACACTTATCATGACCATGACCACACTATGTCCTATCCCGGCTCCTCTCCTGCTTCGCCCATTTTGTCTGAGCTGATGCAAAGCGACATTGAAACACCAAAAGTCACAGTTTTTCGCTCAATTCCGCATTGTGAAAAAAATTGCGACTTTTCAAAGCTTTGATGCCTCCACTTAAATTAATGGTACTGCAAAAATAACGGTAGCTTGTTTTTGTGGTATACCGTATTTGCGAAAAAAATTGCGACTTTTCAAAGTTTTGATGCCATTTTTGTGGCTTTGATGAATGAGCTCTATAGTGTTTTATTCAGCACAACAAATGCAAAATCCAAACATATAAAAAGACATCTATTAAAAATCCTTCCCTTAAGGACATTGATTATAAGCATAGAACAGAAAGCAGCTGAATTATACAATGAGC
Organism: Dendrobates tinctorius; assembly: GCF_039654945.1. Classification (NCBI taxonomy): domain Eukaryota; kingdom Metazoa; phylum Chordata; class Amphibia; order Anura; family Dendrobatidae; genus Dendrobates; species Dendrobates tinctorius. The sequence continues at coordinate 1,207,630 of NW_027361808.1, read as the reverse complement.
AGAAATAAAATCCAATTACAATACATGAACATTCATCTACAACACATCTACCTACAATCAAAATGAAAGGAAGAATACAGAGAAAATGCAAAACTTGTACATCTAGAATAGCTACACAGAGCAAGGCACATACATTGTATGTGTAAATTTCCACAAGTTCCTTATGTTTCACAGATTCAAAAGTCTGCTTAAATATCACAATTCTACAAAGTGAATTTACATTTAAAGTACAAAGTGCAAATACTATTTCTGTGTCACTGCCTATGTGGCATTGAGCATCAGCTTCTCAGTTACAATTCTTGATTATCTTCAGACGTATTCATCCTTGTTTCCGGGAGATCTGCAGGAAAGAAGAGGAATGTAAGCAATTTAATAGTTAAAATATCGCATCATTTAAACACTGAAACACTATTAGGCTTCTTTTAGGCTTCTTTTACACTTGCCATGTTTTTGCGGGTCTTTTTTGCGACCCCCAATAGATTTCTATGGGGCCGCAAAAATGGCCCTCAAAAATATATTGGATTGCTGTGTGCCGTATATATGGCCATGAAAACATACAGAGCTTGCTCGATATTTTTCACGGCTCACGGACACGGCCTCCACTTAAATCAATGGTACCGCAAAAACAACGGTAGCTTGTTTTTGTGGTATACCGTATTTTCGGATCATAAAAACGGACCACAAAAAACCCAGCAAGTGTAAAAGAACCCTTAAAGGGGTTTCCCAGTTTCAGTAAACTATTGTTCCCTGGTGCAGTTAAGTATAAAAATGCAGACTGAGCTTTTCTTACCCTCCTTGGCTCCAGCACTGTGTGCCCACCGCTGCCTTGGTCTCTGTTGTTTGCCTGTAGCATTTCTAACAATGCAATAGTTTACTGTAACTGGAAACCAACTTTAAAATGATTAATATTGATACTTTTTCCTATTGGTTTCTCTCCATTTCAAATGATTCTTTGGGCTTGGTTCTGTTTCTCAAACATAACGTAGACCAAGGTCACACATTGCACAGTTGGCGCATACGCTGTGAAGATCTCATAATGCACCTATTCATTTTCATAACAAAACATATGCCCCAAATATTGACATATATTTAGCTAGTATACACTGGGATTCTGCAGGCCCAACTATCTGAAAAATAACTGATATCTGCGCTCTTAAGTAGAGCTGCACCTACCACAACATACACATATTGCTTTGCATTCTAAAATGCATGGTCTTGCAGATTCAATTGCTTTAGTGCCATTTTTTACTTATTAGTGTACAATCATTTTAAGTTGTAATTTATTGAAAAACCTATACAAAAATGCCCAAAAAACACTATATATTTAGAAAAAGGTATGTGTGCTATATGTAAAAACTAACATTTTGCTAGACGTCAAACATATATTTGGAGACAACTTTTAGCTTTCCTCACTTCTAAAAAGGTTTAATAAAGCCACATGTGTAACACAGTAGGACTCTCCGTAAAAACAATGTGATATGTCATACAAAATTGAGATTATATATATCAAATTATATTTTAACCCCTCCACGACATATGGCGTACATTTATATCATATGTCATGCCCCTGCCATTGATGTGGGTTCACCTGCTAAATCTCACTGTCAATCTCAAACAGTGGGATTTAACACGCGTCGTCAGAGAGTGCGTCAATCCATGCTCCCAACCGCGCATCCGTGACGAGATTGCAGGGCGCCAATGGGTTGCCATGACAGGCAGGGGTCTGCTGATGACCCCTGTGTCTGTCACTACGATCCTCCTGAGAACACCAACCAGCAGCTGGCTTTCATATGAGTTCATGATTTTTGCTAGGTATAGTACAAGCGATCAGATGATTGCAGCTTCGAGTCCCCTAAAGGGACTATTGAAAACAGTAAGAAGTAATTTTTTTTTGTTGTGCTGTGTACCGATCTAATTCATTTATTTTATATTTTGATAGATTGGACATTCCAGAAGGCAGCGATACCAAATACCTTATGTATATTTAGTTTTTACTGTGGTTTCAAAGAGTCAAAAGGGGGATGATTTGATCTTTTGTGTTTTTTTTCATATTTTTAAAAAGGAGATAGCTGACATATGAAGTTAATTCGGAACTTTAGCTATTAATATTGCATCAAAGAAAATTCCTATTATGTTTGTATTAATTCTCTTGCACTTATCCTAATTTACAAATTTTTTTTGTAAATTTTTCATTTTTAGTTTTATCTCTCGGTAAGTTTTATTGGCTCAATGTCTGCTCAAAGCTTGCTTTGGTAATTTACATTCATGGAAAGTTTGTTATTTCCACTACATATTTTGGTAAAACTGTCTTGCCATAAAACAGATGCTCAGATAAGCAATTAGCACGTGTCTGACAACTTGGCTATTGATTTTATCTAGCGACAATCCACTCATTTACTCTGGATGTAAGCAGTGAATGACGCAGAACACCACAGTGCCATGCATTGTATAGGCACTGTAGATCAGCTTCTATTGAACAGACTATTTGCAGTACCATTAGGCAGCCACTAGGCCACATACAGAGCTGTGGAGTTTTGTTCCAGCTTCCGGCAGATGTGATAACTAGGGATAAGCTAGTAGTATTCGGACTCGTTGTATTCGTTACAAGTACCTCCTAATACTCGGGTACTCGTAACGAGTACCGAGTCCAATATAAGTCTATGGGAAATGCGATTAATGGGCGGGGACTGTGATGGACTGGGCGTGGACAGTGCGAAGACTGTGCCAGGCTATGCGGGACTGTGCTGGCCTGTGCGGGGATTGTGCCAGGCTATGCGGGACTGTGCTGGCCGGTGCGGGGACTGTGCCGGGCTGTGCGGGACTGTGCGGGACTGTGCAGGGCTTTGCAGGTACTGTTCTGGGCTGTGTGGGACTGTGGTGGGCCGTGCTGGGATGTGCGGGGACTGTGCGGGGACTGTGTCATGCTGTGCGGGGACTGTGCGGGCTGTTGCGAATATTGTGAGGCGAGTAGTGAAATACTCACGAGGATTCGAATACCGCGAGTACCGCATTACTCACCGAGTACCGAATCCTCACGAGTATGCTCGCTCATCCCTAGTGATAACATCTAATGAGGTTACTGAGTGCCAAAATCACCAAACAGTCACAGACTGAACTACAATTAAGGGTCATATTTAAAAGCTAGTTTAGCACAGAAGATAAAAACCATAATATTGAGTCTGGCAGTTGCAGACACTGCATGTGGGTCGCCCCGTCCCAGGGCTGTGAGGTACTCAGTACCGGGTCGGTGTCAGGGGGAAAGTATCACAGCAGCTGTGACCCGGTCCGTGGCCCTGGGCGCCCAATGTCAATTGAATAGTTCGTGACGCCACCTGTGGTGTTTGGCAAGCAAGATGTTAAGCCAACGCTGCATGCAGATCCTCTGTGGCTGATGGTGTGTTGCAGCATAGATGGTATAGCTCCCCACAGGTGAAGCTGTAGCCCCTGGGCAGTGTGTTGGCACAGGTAGTGTAAAGGAGGATTACCCAGATGTAGCGGTGCTGAAGGTATTGGTGCACAATGACTGGAAGACACCAGGACTTGTAGTTCCAAAGCTTTACTCACAGTTCGTGGTACACACTGGTGCCTGCCTCCGTGCCATGTCCTCCGGGGCAGAGACTCAATCAACCTCCCGGGCAAGTCAGGCTTCTCCTCTCCAACACTCTGCCAACATGTACCTGTCCTGAATGACTCCGCTATTGCGCCTATTCGTGTGAAGAGCTCCAGTACCGTGGTTACTCTGTAGTTCCTCCTGTCAGATGTTCCTAACAACTCTACTTGTATGACAGACAGCTGTAGCCTGATCAGGGACTTCCCGGATCCCGGCTCTCTATCCGTGTTGCTGTTGTGTCCCAAGTCTTGGGTGGGAGTAATGCATTTACAGCCAACTACTCCACCGGTGTCTGCTGCAGAACCATAAGTGTCCATACAACCTCGGGGACCGGGCCCCGGCCTTGCGCTGAGAACCTATAGGCAGGGTTCCTCTTCCAACCCACAACTCCTCTCTGTTCTCCTACTCCTTCGTTCCACGCTGTTCCTTCTCTCTCTTATGGAAGCTTAGGTTGCAGTTCTACGTCTTTCTCCTTCTGTTCCTTTCCTGTGCCAGCTGGCTCAGGTCACTGAGGCAGCTGCAGCACTCCTTCCTCCATCCCTTCTTCCAAGGATCCTCACTCCTGTCTGAGTGACTTCCTTCCCTCTCTGACCCTCTGTCAGACTGACCCCAGACTGATCTGTAATTCTAAACTTTCCCACTCTATTATATTTAACTCCACCCACCTCCCAGCACATCTCATGTTACGAAGCAAGGACCCACGAAAGGTGCTCTGCTACCCTCTAAGCATGGAGCCGCAATCTGGTCCATTGCTGAACTATCCTGTGTGTGGGTGCAGGTGTTGGAATGTGGAAAGGAGTTCCCAACTTACGGCACCTAGTTGGTGGGGCACTACACCTTAGGAGAAGGTGCAGTACCTCTGTGGCGACTGAGCCTCAGGGGCGCCACACATGGATACAGAAAATGAGTGGCGTGACACTAACTTGTCACTATGAATTACAATGGTGTTTAAATGCTAGTCTGATGCAGAAAATACAAGTAGCAATATAGGCTGAGGCAGTCGCAGACACTTCATGGGTAAAACAGAATGCATGCTATGACACCCTAATATGTCACTGACTGAGCAATGCTGATGTTTAAATGTTTAGATGTTAGTTTAACACAGAAAGCACTAAAGAGACAATATTGGCTGCAACAACCGCAGACACTGCATAGGTGCAACAAAAGGAGTGCTAAGGAGAAAAGAAAGAAAGCACTACCGTAAGTATACACTAAACTGAGTAAAAAACATATGAAAAAACTTTATTGACACACAATCGCAAAAAGGTGATATTAAAACATAAATAAAAACCCGCTCAGGGTTACCTGCCAAAAACACAAATTGAAACAAGGCATATATGGGATATAATATTGAATATATGAATCAAAAAACCTTCCAAAAATATGGCTCATGGGGGAAAACACAGAAACCCTCATCTCATTATCCCACAAAATGAGTGCTGGGACACACTAGGTAGTCAAGGAATAAACTGGAATTACAAAGCAGAGTTTAAGGGTTCATGCAGAGGTCAGTGGATGTTCCTGATCACGGACCACAATGCACGGACGGGCCGCGGGTCTCCCGACCAAAGTGTGACAGCCTCATAGAAATATATAAAGCTATCGTACTCCAGTTGGGAGACCCACGGCCAGTCCCAGCATTGTTGCCCATGATCGTACGGACCTACATAGATGTCTGCATGAGCCTTTACACAAAAAATACAAACAATACAGTGAGCAGCAGTGAGTCACTGGTTAGTGACAGAACAAAAAGAGTAAACAAGGGACTTGTCATGGAAACAGGAGCAGCTGGAGCTCATGACAAGACAGTTAGAGACAGTTGAAGTTGGTCTGTGAAGAGGAAAGGGACAGGAGCAGAGACATGAGGCTCTGGGGGACCTAAAATTGCGTATAACTGACCCCAGAGCAAAGCACTGATATAAAAAGGGACACTAGAGTCCTTGGCTGGGCAGGAGCTGTACATCCTGACAGCCAAATCTGAAGTACAGGGGACTGCAAGTTCCTTGGACAGACTGAATACCTGAAGGCATGGCAGCAGACCAAGAGCCTGGGGCTGACAGTGAAAAGGAGAGTACCCGTGATATAGGCTCATGCTGTCAGTCATACAGGTTAGAGATCATCACGCAGGAGAGGGCCGCAGCTTAGCTACAAGCAGCAGGGACCCGAAAACAGAGCGCAGAAGGAAGGTCCCCAGCCCCACCTGGCAGGGTGGATCCCCTGAATGCCTCCAGGTGAGCCGGACTCAATCCCTCATCTGTATGTGGTACCCCAGATTGCAACTACTTTCAAGTAAAAGGTAAAGAAAACTGCACCTCTCTGTGTCCTTCACTTATTCTCTGCACCCCAACATTCACCACCATCTGAACAATCAAATATATTTGCCCTGGGGCCCCGCTCTACCGTGGGGAGCTGAACCATCTTTGTTGCGTTACGATCAGCCCCAGAGGACCAAAACCACAGTGTCAGCCCCCCATTGCCGAACACCACGAGTGGCGTCACAATTAAACTCCACATAACTATCCTCTATTTAATTACTGGACGCCCAGGTCCACGGACTGGGTCACTGCCACCGTGACAACTCCTTTTGAGAGCCTGACCGGCCCGGTACCAAGTAACCTAAGACCCTGAGGGGCGCTCCAAACTTTGGCGTCAAAAACAGGATTATCGAGCCTGGCAAAGCTGGGTACTTGGAGCCTGGCAAAGCTGGGTACTGTGTGCCATAGACTTTATTAAATTGAGTGCTAGAGACTTTAATGAGCTTTCAAATCACCGCCAAAACTGCGTCACACAGTGCGTGCGAGCAGAGAGGGGCGTGCCATCGTAAGCGGAGCCAGAAATAGAGCACGATGCGAAGCCCTGCCCGCGCTCTGATGTCAGTGGGCGAAGTGAAGCTGGAGCTGCACTCTATTGTGAGCGATTGAAAAGCAGGAATATCCGATTTGGAGACCAGGAGGAGCTCAATCCAGCCCGTCAGAGAGCAGCTGTTGACAACGGTAAAGGTAAACGGAGCTTGGCTGAGGTTCACTGAGGGAGGAAGAAAATGCCCAACTCGGGTAGAGATTCGGCAGCTGTCGCAGCCTCCATAATGCCGCTATCAATGCCATATATACCAGGAGTGGCCTGGTTACCACAGTACTTCAGGGGAGTCGCGCACCCTGAGCGATTTTAAGGAAAGACTATGTAGTTTGTTCAAAGTGTACCCCCTGTCTGAGAGTCAAAAAGTCAGCATCCTCATTGGCCAGCTAACTGGTGCAGCCCAGAGGGAAGTAAAGTCCTGGCCGGACACTGATAAAGGAACTGTCAAACAAATCTTAGCCAGCCTGAAGGACACTTTTGACACCCGTACTGCAGCAAAGATAAAAATGAGATTCTTTCGGTGCAAACAAAGGTTGCAGGACAGTATATGGGACTATGCTGTTAACCTTCAGGAGGCGAAAAACAGGTTGACCCTGAGAGTGTGCAACGGAGCAGTTTATAGAGGGACTCCAGTCTAACAATCAAAGGACACAGCTGCGCATAATGGCCCTGCAAAATCCTGAATTGGACTTTGCACACTTTAAGGATAGAGCCATCTGAGTGCTGCGTGAACCAAATCCTAGCGGCACAGAGCCCTCTAGGCATCCAGCAATTACATACCAGCAGAAGGCAGCATCCTTTCCCCAGACCCCTATTGATACTGAGACGCTGGCCCAAGATGATGACTCTGCTGCAGACCTATGTCTCCAAGTCAAGGAACTCAGGGCCGCCATCAGGGCATGACAGCCCTTACTGCTGTATGGGGCCCGGTGATCAGCAGTACAGAAGCGGGCCCACATGTCAGGGGCCCTGCTCCTGTGCTTCTAGTCATCGGGTCCCAAATGCAGTGCGCTGCAGCCGGGCATGCGGCGCATAGCGCACACATCAGAAGAGCCGCAACAGCGGCCGACATCAGATGAGAGCTGCAGAAGTGGAAGAGGTGAAGGACCTGTGGTGACATCATCATTATCACTGGCCTTCACCGTTGATCAGGTCCGCCCCCTGATCACATGACGATGATGTCACACAGGTCCTTCTGCTCACAGCAGCAGCTGCATCTTCACTGCAGGAGCATGGTCAGGTAAGAAGTTTTTTCTTTTAATTATTGAAAGCGTCCAATATGTTTCCCTGGCAGGATGGAGACACATGTACCATGTGTCTCCATCCTGCCAGGGCAGATTGAAGGCACACGGGTAGATTGGAGTAGTGTGACACTGGGGGCAGAATGGAGACAGGGCATGATTGGAGACATGGGGCAGGATTGGAGACAGGGCAGAATGCAGATGCGGGGCATGATTGGAGACACAGGGGGCAAGATGAAAGACATGGCAGCATGATTGGAGACACGGGGGCAGTATTGGAGATACTGGGGGCAGGATGGAGACACAGGGGGCAGGATGGAGATACGAGGCATGATTGGAGACACGGGGCAGAATGGAGATGCAGGGCATGATTGGAGACATGGGGCAGAATGGAGATACGGGGCATGATTGGAGACATGGGGCAGAATGGAGATACAGGGCATGATTGGAGACACAGGGGGCATAATGGAGAAACAGGAGCATGATTGGAGACATGGGGCAGTATTGGAGATACTGGGGGCAGGATGGAGACACAGGGGGCAGAATGGAGATACGGGGCATGTTTAGAAACACAGGGCAGAACAGAGACATGGGGGCATGATTGGAGACACGGGGGCAGTATTGGAAATACTGGGGGCAGGATGGAGACACGGGGCAGAATGGAGATACGGGGCATGATTGGAGACACAGGGTGTAGAATGGAGATACAGGACAGAGTGGAGATACGGGGCATGATTTGAGACACAGGGGGTGGGATGAAAGACATGGGGCATGATTGGAGACACAGGGGGCAGAATGGAGACACGGGGCAGAATGGAGATGCGGGGCATGATTTGAGACATGGGGCAGAATGGAGATATGGGCATGATTGGAGACACAGGGGGCAAGATGAAAGACATGGGGGCATGATTGGTGACATGGGGGCAGGATTGGAGATACAGGGGGCAGAATGGACATACAGGGCATGATTGGAGACACAGGGGGCAGGATTGGAGACAGATCGTGCAGGTTCATGGGGCAGGATAGATACGATGGAGACAGATGGGTCAGGATGGGGAGATCATATGGGGCAGAATGGATACTCATGAGGGCGGGATGGGAGAACATATGGCTGAAGCCAGGAATGAGACACACGGGGTTCAGGATGGGGATATTATTACCATAGGGTGTTATGAATGGGTCACCGAAGAGGATAGCAGTAACAGGCTAAGCCACCAGAAAACCAGAGAGGTTGGTAACTAAGCGGATTGCAGACCCCTGATCCTATCCACACAACCAGCAGTAGCTGTAGAGCATACCTACGATGCCCTAGACACTAAACTGCCCCGGAGCAGACCATAAAGGAATAGATAGCCCCCAAACATATATTGACAGTGAGACAAGATGAAACACAAACGCAGGCAGAAAAATAGACTAAGCAAATGATGGGGCCCAAATTGACTAGACAGGATAGGAAAGGAAAGACACTGTCTGCAATCATGCAAAAAACCCTGAAAAATCCAACACCTCTGATGTACAAAAAGACACTGAAGGCACACGTCTTCGCCCCCACTATATCAGCACTCCGGTATTAACTGGAAGCAAAGCAAAAGAGACCAATATAACAGGGGACTGAACAAACTGACACAAGCAGTAACATATGGAGCGGTGGTCCAGCACAGCCCCCAGCAGGAGCAAGCTGAACCCACACAAGCAGAGATAGACAAAACCAGATCAGATGCAAAGGATTAGCAAATGAATCACTTAGCTGAACAGGGCAGGAGACATCAGACCTTTGAATGCACAGGAAAACAATCACCAGCAGGGATTGCAGAAAGTCTGCAGATTTAAATACTCCAATCCGTAATCCTAAATCTCCAATCGTCATCATCATGATCAGGTGGCAGACCTCTGTCAATCTGGCCAGCTCCACTACCTCCAGTAACCACCGGAGGGAGCAGGGGAGCTTCGGCTCAGATGTCTGAGCCAGGGAAATCACAGCAATAGGGGCTAATTAAGGGATATTCTTACTGCAGTGATGTATTTATTTTATTTTTTTGAGTATTCTGTTTTAAATGGAGGGAGGTCCTGTTACTGTGTAGAGTGATACTATGTCGCCTTTTTCTCTTCATGTGATGTAATGTAGAAGTTGGAAAAAAAATAAGTAATGTGTTCTGCAAGCGGAACTCTAGATAACTGTGTTATTTCCTGCAGAGATGAGCCCTGGCTGGAAGAAGTGATGGCGGTCTGAGCTGGATGAAAGATGAAAAGCAAGGATGAAGGACTTCACCTAGAGACGTCACTGATAAGTCAGTGTGTTACCTGTACACTGACACTATACACTGTATACTATATACAGAGGTCCTGTGTATAATGTCACCAGTGATCACTGTATTACCTGTACATTATATACAGAGCTCCTGTGTATAATGTCACCAGTGATCACTGTATTGCCTGTACACAGACACTACATACTATGTACAGATCTCCTGTGTATAATGGCACTTATGGTGATAGTATTGTGTTTTTTTTTATTACTGATCAGTATTGTAGTATTCATTCACCATGTGGTGGTAATATGTGGTCTGGACATGGTGTGGCGGTATTTGTTCCTTGTATGTGATATTATTCGGTCACTGTGGTGGTAATATGTGGTCTGGTCATGGTGTTGTGTTTTTTTTCCGTGTATGTGATATTATTCAGTCACTGTGGTGGTAATATATGGTCTGATAATGGTGTGGCAGTATTTGTTCCTTGTATGTGATATTATTCGGTCACTGTGGTGGTAATATGTGGTCTGGACATGGTGTTGCGGTTTTTTTCCTTGTATGTGATAGTATTCAGTCACTGTGGTGGTAATATGTGGTCTAGACATGGTGTGGCGGTATTTGTTCCTTGTATGTGATGTTATTGGTCATTTTAAATATTGAAAAATAAATAAAAATATACCTAAATTGTATTGGATATTGTAACAAATATTTAATAGGTTACAATAGAGTAGAGCTCAGCCAAAAGTATCTACTGTGTTATGGCGGTGGATTAAAAAATCTTTTGGCCAAAACAAAAGCTGCTGGCTATATGTGTGATCTGGAGATGGGAACTGTTAATGAGTGATTGGTGAGAAGTGGAGTTTTTCCAATAGAGAGCAGTGGGACTGTGGACAGTTCGAGGGGTGGGGCCTGGGCGGAGTCTCAAGGGGGCCCTGAAAATTTTGCCAGTATGGGACCCCGAAATTCTTAGTGGCAGCCCTGAAGGAACTAACCAAAAGTGTGTCTGCACTCACAAAAACTGTGCAGTCCATACAAGTGGCTCCAAAGAAGAAGATCCAGCTGGCCTCCAGTTCAGATGATGTCCCGTGGTGACAGCAGAGGAGAATCCCACCGACCAGAGGGAGAGATAGCGATCGTTTTGACGAGGACAGACAGTCCATCTGTCGCCGCTGCAACAAGGTGGGACACATAGCAAGATTCTGTTATTTAAACAAGCAACCCCTGGGACAAAGGGCCAACCCTCAGGAGTAAGACAACCAGGCCCACCAAATTGGCGAGACAAGTACGTAGGAGGCCGGCCGGTCCTGCCCGTCGTGATTGATGGCTTCTCGATGAACACTTTACTGGACACCGGCTCCCAGGTGACAACGATGCCATATGTCCTCTTTAAGCAGTACTGGGCTGATTCAGACATTACTCACAGCCCAGATAAAGACCTTGCCATCTTTGCCAGCAATGGTCAGCCCTTGCCTCAGATGGGATATAAAGAGGTGACCGTCAAGATTGGCTGAGTAGAATTGCAGTTGCAAGGTTTGATTATAGTTGATATTCTCAGTGAATAAGGGCTTTTGCCAGAAACGCGTTGAGATGTATCCCCAACCTATAAGATCTTTTAAAATATTTTAAATAAATTTGAGGATTTTATCTATTTTTGGGACTCGCCAAAATTTCTTTCTATAGCTGATATTGACAAACGAGAATGCCATCCTATGATCATTTTAGGTACTAATGTAATTGAAAATTGTCTTGGAGAAATTATTGTTTTGTTACAACAGGTAATAATAATCTTTATATAGTGCTAACATATTCCGCAGCGCTTTACAGTTTGCACACATCATCATCACTGTCCCCGATGGGGCTCACACTCTAAATTCCCTATCAGTAGGTCTTTGGAATGTGCGAGGAAACCCACGCAAACACGGGGAGAATATAAAAACTCCTTGCAGATGTTGTCCTTGGTGGGATTCAAACCCAGGACTCCAGCGCTGCAAGGCTGCAGTGCTCACCACTGAGCCACCGTGCTGCCCTTGCGGTACCATGCGGCTACCCAACAGGTAGCCGAGACCACCAGCTCCAGTGAGCAGTGGGTCCTGCAGAAGGAGATCAGAGCACTGATGCAGAGGCAACAGGTAGAGCTGTATGGTGAAGAAGTCGGCAGTGTCAGAGTACGTGATCCTTTCCCCATTGCAGTACCTCCCAGGAGTGAAATGTTAATTTGGTGTCAGGCAGCAATACGCCACAGGGGTCAAGATTACCAAGCCCTGGTAGAACCCACGTACTCTGATAATAAGCCCACTAACCTGACAGCCAGAGGGGTAGTTGATGTCCGCAAGGGGAGAGTACCAATACGCATCTTAAATTGTGGGGAGAGAGAGGTTCATTTTTCCCGATATGCCACCCTTGCTAAGCTGTTCACTGTTAGTAACAATGCAATAGAGGCAACAGTACTCTTGCTTCCATCCGATAAGGTGGAAGACAATGGCTCTGAAGGGCAGCAGGAGGATTGGTGTCAGCAGCTACACGTAGACACTGACTCCACCCTTTCGCAACAAAAACATGGGGCTTACCGGATGGCTCGAGAATTTGAACGGGTCTTCAGCAAACATACTCTAGACTTTGTGTAGGCAAAAGGGGTCCAACACCATATCCAACACCATAAGGGCAGCACGGTGGCTCAGTGGTTAGCGCTGCAGCCTTGCAGCGCTGGGGTCCTGGGTTCGAATCCCACCAAGGTCAACATCTGCAAGGAGTTTGTATGTTCTCCCCGTGTTTGCGTGGGTTTCCTCCGGGTACTCCGGTTTCCTCCCACACTTTAAAGACATACTGATAGGGAATTTAGATTGTGAGCCTCATCGGGGACAGTGATGATAATGTGTGCAAACTGTGAAGCGCTGCGGAATATGTTAGCGCTATATAAAAATAAAGATTATTTATAAATAAAGATTATTTATATAAAAATAAAGATTATTTATTTATTTATTTATATCCCCACTGGAGATCATCCACCCATTAAAGAGAGGTACCGGCCTGTACCCCCAGAACACTATCAGGGTGCCAAGGGTATGTTACAGGAGATGAAGGAGGCTGGGGTAATCAGAGATAGTTGTAGCCCCTGGGCAGCTCTATTAGTCCTCGTTAAAAAGAAAGATGGTACTAGGAGAATGTGTGTAGACTACAGGCGGATTAACAGCATTACACATAAGGACGCTTACCCATTACCTAGAATTGAGGAATCACTAGCTGCACTGAGAACTGCTAACTATTTCTCTACCTTAGATCTCACCAGTGGGTATTGGCAGGTTCCCGTGGCAGAGGCAGACAAAAAGAAGACAATATTTACAACACCAATGGGCCTCTGCGAGTTTAACTACATGCCGTTCGGGCTCAGCAATGCGCTAGGAACATTTCAGCGGTTAATGGAATGCTGCCTTGGACATAAAACTTTGAAACCGCTCTACTGTACCTGGATGACATCATCATCTTCTCCAAAACCTACGAAGACCATTTGAAGCACCTAGCTGAGGTATTCGAAGCCCTGTCCAACTTTGGCTTGAAAGTAAAGCCGTCCAAGTGTCAACTTTTGAAGCCCAAGGTGCAGTACCTAGGCCATATGGTAAGCGCGGAAGGTGTGTGTAGCAATATGTTATATGTGATGTGGTCTCTAGGGGTCTCACTATGTTGATGTGTGTACTATAGAGTTTAAGAACTTGTTGGTCGGTTGTTGTTAGCAGACATCTTTTAATGGAGGAATGCTTCGCAAGTCTCATGTAATAAAAAGCCTGGAGATATCCAAGGAGTGTGATCCATGACAGGAAACAAATAACAGAACAGTGTGGCACCAAACTCTGACAAAGTCACCGTTATCCGGGACTGGCAAAGACCCAGCACTACAGTCATGGCCAAAAGTTTTGAGAATGACACAAATATTAATTTTTACAAAGTCTACTGCTTCATTTTTTCTAATGGCAATTTGCATATACTCCAGAATGTTATAAAGAGTGATCAGCTTAACAGCAATTACTTGCAAAGTCAATATTTGCCTAGAAAATTAACTTTATCCCCCAAAACACATTTCAACATCATTGCAGCCCTGCCTTAAAAAGACCAGCTAACATCGTTTCAGTGACTGCTCCATTAACACAGGGTGTGGGTGTTGATAAGGACAGGGCTGGAGATCAATCTGTCATGATTAAGTAAGAATGACACCACTGGACACTTTAAAAGGAGGCTGGTGCTTGGCATCATTGTTTCTCTTCTGTTAACCATGGTTATCTCTAAAGAAACACGTGCAGTCATCATTGCACTGCACAAAAATGGCCTAACAGGGAAGAGTATCGCAGCTAGAAAGATTGCACCTCAGTCAACAATCTATCGCATCATCAAGAACTTCAAGGAGAGAGGTTCCCTTGTTGCCAAAAAGGCTCCAGGGTGCCCAAGAAAGACCAGTAAGCACCAGGACCGTCTCTTAAAAGTGTTTCAGCTGCGGGATCGGGCTACCAGCAGTGCATAGCTTGCTCAGGAATGGCAGCAGGCAGGTGTGAGTGCATCTGCACGCACTGTGAGGTGGAGACTCTTGGAGCAAGGCCTGGTCTCAAGGACGGCAGCAAAGAAGCCACTTCTCTCCAGGAAAAACATCATGGACAGACTGATATTCTGCAAGAGGTACAGGGAGTGGACTGCTGAGGACTGGGGTAAAGTCATTTTCTCTGATGAATCCCCTTTTCGATTGTTTGGGACATATGGAAAACGGCTTATTCGGAGAAGACCAGTGAGCGCTACCACCAGTCTTGTCTCATGCCAACTGTCAAGCATCCTGAAACCATTCATGTGTGGGGTTGCTTCTCAGCCAAGGGAATGGGCTCTCTCTCAGTCTTGCCTAAAAACACAGCCATGAATAAAGAATGGTACAAGAATGTCCTCCAAGAGCAACTTCTCCCAACCGTCCAAGAGCAGTTTGGCGATCAACAATGCCTTTTTCAACATGATGGAGCACCTTGCCATAAAGCAAAGGTGATAACTAAATGGCTCAGGGAACAAAACATAGAGATTTTGGGACCATGGCCTGGAAACTCCCCAGATCTTAGTCCCATTGAGAACTTGTGGTCAATCATCAAGGGACGGGTGGACAAACAAAATTCAGACAAATTCAGACAAAATAAAAGCATTGATTTTGCAAGAATGGACTTCTATCAGTCAGGATTTGATCCAGAAGTTGATTGAGAGCATGCCAGGGAGAATTGCTGAGGTCCTGAAGAAGAAGGGTCAACACTGCAAATATTGACTTGCTGCATTAACTCATTCTAACTGTCAATATAACCTTTTGTTACTCATAATATGATTGCAATTATATTTCTGTATGTGATAAAAACATCTGCCAAACACACATAAAAACCAGAGGCAAGCAGATCATGTGAAAATATAATATTTGTGTCATTCTCAAAACTTTTGCCCATGACTGTATTCATGAATTAAGGCAGTTACTTGGGTTAGTAGGCTACTACCAAAGATTTATCAAGGACTTCACCAAAATAACTGCACCCCTGCAAGATCTTCTAGTGGGCCAATCCAAGAAGGCCAAGAACAAGAGTCTTCCGTTCGAGTGGAACAAAAGGATAGAAGAGTCCTTAAATCAGGTTGAAATTGGCCCTCATGGGAGATGAGGTCCTGGCCTACACTGACTATGACCAACCATTTGTACTTTACACTGACGCCAGCAACGTGGGATTGGGAGCAGTGCTGTCACAAGTGCAGAAAGGCAGAGAGAGAGTGATTGCCTACGCCAGCAGGAAGCTTCGTCCCACTGAGAAGATCCCCGACAACTACAGTTCCTTTAAACTGGAGTTCCTCGCCATAGTCTGGGCGGTAACAGAGCACTTCAAGCACTACTTGGCTTCAGCAAAGTTCACCATCTACACGGACAATAATCCGTTAAACCACCTTGAAACGGCAAAGCTAGGTGCACTTGAGCAGCGATGGATGGCCCGGCTGTCCAACTAGGAGTTTACCATCAAGTACCGAGCAGGACATAAGAACGCTAATGCTGATGCGCTCTCCAGGATGCCCAATTCACCGGACGGGGGAGAAGATCCAGAAGAACTTGAAGAAATTGAGTTACCAGCCTTCCACCATCCAGTTGCAGCCCAGCGCTCCCAAGGGGTGAGAAATAAGCACTATATCGCACGAGAGGTAACATTGAATCCATTACCCCATCATGAGTGGGCAGAGACGCAAGATAGTGACCCAGCTGTTCGCCTAGTAAAAGAGTTGCTGACACAAGCTAATTCACACCTTGGTCCAGATGACCTACAGGAAGCACAGCAGTTATGGAAGGAGAGAGGCAAGCTGTTCATCTATGAGCGTAAGCTGTGTCAGAGGAACATCAACTCGCGCACA
Source organism: Dendrobates tinctorius (assembly GCF_039654945.1). NCBI lineage: Eukaryota > Metazoa > Chordata > Amphibia > Anura > Dendrobatidae > Dendrobates > Dendrobates tinctorius. Next base: position 1,191,281 of record NW_027361808.1, on the reverse strand, counting down.
CACAAACTGGTCTGGCAGGTGGTAGTCCCGAAGCGGGATGCGCCAATGGTCTTGCTGGCGTACCACAATGGAGCAGGACACTTCGGGTGGAAGAAGTTGGAGGTCATACTTCGTGAAAGATTCTATTGGTTTGGCATGAGGAGAGCCATTGAAAAGTGGTGCCGAGAATGTGGCCCATGCAACCTGTGCAGGAAGGACCGTAACAGCCAGCGAGCCCCATTACAGCCGATCATCATGAAACACCCGCTTGAATTGGTAGCCTTGGATCACGTGAAGTTAACTCCGAGTAGGAATGGCTACACCTATGTTCTGACCATCGTTGACCACTACTCAAGGTTCTTGGTAGTTGTGCCTGTTAAAGACCAAACAGCGAAGACAGCAGCCAAGGCATTTCAACAACACTTTTGACGACCGCACGGATACCCTGAACAAGCGCTCACCGACCAAGGTCCTGCCTTTGAGGCAGAAGTGTTCCAGGAGTTCTGTAACATGTATGGTTGCAAGAAAATCAGGACGACGACGTACCATCCACAGACAAATGGCATGTGTGAGAAGATGAACCAGGTGGTACTTGACTTATTGAAGACATTACCTCTGGAAGAATGAAATCAGTGGCCAGAGAAGTTGCCAGATCTGGTAGATCTATATAATCATATCATATATATAATCAGGAATTACAATCAACACACCCCTGCAGTTCCCTTGACACCAGGAGAACAAGTGTTCAAAAGAAAGAGACGAGTTCACAAACTAGATGACCAGTGGGAGGCAGAGCCATACACCGTTATACCTTCAGACTTTAAAATTACCAAAGTATGCCTCATCAGCAAGGATGGAGGAGAAACCTCAGAGGCAGTCTCAAGAGATCATCTAAAAGTGTGCCCTGATCAATTGAAAGACAAAGAGGAAGTCCAAGACACCCCACGGCACACAGTAGAGGTGAAAGAGAAGATCCATACTATCCTTGGAGAATTTCCTCGGACGTGGACACAAGTGAATCAGGCTATCGTAGTACCAGTCCTAACCTTTCACCAGCCTAATGCATCGGATGAAGCAGAGACTCTTAATGAAACGGCTCCAGTAACAGATGCCACATCTGCAGTGGAATGCGGAAATCTGTCCCCTGCTAGCGGCGAATCTGTCAGTCACATGGTGAGTCTAAGAGTCAGAAGAAGGCAGTCCAGAATACCAATATAACACAAGTCCACTTATAGTGTAGTGACTTGTGCACCAGCAGTAGACATTAGAGAACAGGTCAAATCATTGGAGATACCTGTACTGCGTAGATCCACTCGTAGTACCAGAGGTCAGATCCCTGTCCGTTATAGAGAATATATAATGTAAATAAGTTAATAAGAATGTATAGTTGTAACCGTTGAGCATGAGAGCCTACAGAGACTTACTGTATGAACTTTTTAAGTATTCGTAATAACCAGTTGAAGGACAATTGGGCCACAGGACTATTTGTGGTCAGAATTTTATTTGTAAATAGTTACCCTAACTTGGCCTTGAAAATAAGCCGCCGGCGTGGCCGAAAAACCAGGCCCATCTACAGAGTGCCCTGTAGCCACGCCCAGGGACGACACACAAAGTGGGCTAAGGCGGTTCCCACCAACCAAACCTCAGGTACAATTACAAAGACCATTCCTGGACAGCAGTGAAGGACAGGTTGCTGCTTTTTTCTTTTCTGGTTTTGATAATTTTTACATTTTTAACACTTTGCAGATTTTCATTTATTGTTGTTGTTAACAGTTCTTGTTATTTTACCTCAGTCCAGGAGTACTGAATTTCACTGGGGGGAATGTGGCACACCAGAGTCTGGTTGCCATAGTGACATTGCCTCCCTCTAAGAGGTGATGACATGCCTGGAGGCAGGAGGGGGGTCCCCATGCCAGGTAACACAGGTTACATGACAATTTCTGCTGCAGGTCAGACAGGGGAGCTTCCTTATAAATTCTGGCCAGCAGGTGGGGTTAGTGAGTCAGTAACAAGTCAGCTGAGAGAGTAATCAAGGGAGTTGTCATGGAAACGGGAGCAGCTGGAGCTCATGACAAGACAGTTAGAGACAGTTGAAGTTGGTCTGTGAAGAGGAAAGGGACAGGAGCAGAGACAAGAGGTTCTGGGGGAACTAAAATTGCATATAGCTGACCCCAGAGCAAAGTGCTGATATAAAAAGGGATGCCAGAGTCCTTGGCTGGGCAGGAGCTGTACGCCCTGACAGCCAAATCTGGAGTACAGGGGACTGCAAGTTCCTTGGACACACTGAATACCTGAAGGCATGGCAGAAGACCAAGAGCCTGGGACTGACAGTGAAAAGGACAGTACCCGTGATATAGGCTCACACTGTCAGTCATACAGGTTAGAGATCATCATGCAGGAGAGGGCCGCAGCTTAGCCACAAGCAGCAGGGACCCAAAAACAGAGCGCAGAAGGAAGGTCCCCAACCCCACCTGGCAGGGTGGATCCCCTGAATGCCTCCTGGCGAGCTGGACTCAATCCCTCATCTGTATGTGGTACCCCAGATTGCAACTACTTTCAAGTAAAAGGTAAAGAAAACTGCACCTCTCTGTGTCCTTCACTTATTCTCTGCACCCCAATGTTCACCACCATCTGAACAATCAAATATATTAGCCTTGGGGCCCCGCTCTACCCATGGGGAGCTGAACCATCTTTGTTGCGTCACCATCAGCCCCTGAGGACCAAAACCGCAGCGTCGGTCCCCCATTGCCGAACACCACGGGTGGCGTCACAATTAAACACCACATAACTATCCTCTATTTAATTACTGGATGCCCAGGGCCACAGACCGGGTCACTGCCATCGTGACATCCCCTTTTGAGAGCCTGACCGGCCCGGTACCGAGTAACCTAAGGCCCCGCGGGGCGCTCCACATCTCCTTTCCTGCCCTGTCACAGCTCTATACTTTGTTACTCCTTTCACAGCCACTGCACTACCATGCCAGTCACATATCATTTGACTGTCCACTTTGTTTTGTAGTACTATTCAGCACTATTAACACTTGGAAATGTTCTCTCACATTGATGTATCCTTGAAAAACAGCTCTCCATTACTTCTTCACATTCAAAACAGTACTTCTGTTTTGTCTTCAGAAAAAAAAATTTGGAGGGCTTGTTAAAAAGTCTTATTAATTGCCTTACCATTTTTGTGATCAGTAAACTAACTGCAGACCCTCAAAAAGGGGAAATATTTCATGCATGGTTGTGAAGCCATAACTTTTTCACATCCAAAACAATGCAACTGTTTTGTTACCAGTAAAAATATCATTTTTAGACAGCTTATTAAAAATCCTTTGTAATTGCCTAATTGTTTTGTGATTAGCAAACCAGTCACAGACACCAAAAATGGGATAATTTTTATTCTCTTTCAGTTGAGAGGCCATTAGTTTGTCACATTCAAAACAGTACATACACTTCAGCTTCAGAGACGATAATCCTTTATTCAGACAAGCACATCAGGACGAGCGGTGAGCAGGGGGTGTGTGGGAGAGTGGTGAGCTGGAAGATGGCCATTTCACCCCGCAAACTGCACTTCTATGGGTCCATCCAAAGAACAGTTTGCGGCACGAAACAACCGTTATTCTGTTCACCACTCTTCTGCACATCCCCTGTTCACTGCTCCTCCTGATGTCCTTGTCTGAGTAAAGGATTATGGTATTAAGCTTTTGGTAAGTGCCACCTTTCTATGTTCAAATTTACAAGTATGCTCATGTGATTTTTCTCTGTGAAAAACCACAGAAGTAAACAACAGACTGGTGTTTGTTCCAGTTGAGGACTGCCTGATTTAAACACCACTCAGGACTGGTGCGATACAGCTTCACTCACTCAATTAGTACATACACTTGTTTTGTCTCCCTAATTGAAGGAATAATTTTTTGATTCATTATGAAAAAAACTATTGCTTCTTCATTTATCAAAGTACAAAGCTCTTTATACTCAGAACATAGGGATAATTGTTGGACTCAACCTTAAAAACAAAGGCTATATCTGTATGGCCGAGAATCTACTAGTTACTGACCACAATCCGTTTACTTGACTAAACAGGGTCTCTGAGGACAATGGATGTGTATTGAGATGGAGCCTGCCTGGATCTTTATCCTGAGAACTTCACCACACAATATAGAAAAGTAAGTCAGCTCCAAAATGTTGATGGAATGTCCAGGCAGGAGGAATCATGAGTCATGTCAGCTATATCTGCGTGTAAAGCCCCCGTTACACATAGCGATATCGCTAGCAATATCGCTGTAACGTCATGGATTTTGTGACGTAGCAGTGATATTGCTAGCGATATCGCTATGTCTGATACTTATCTCCGACCGGCTCCCCCGCTGCTCATCGCTGGTCGTGCGAGAAGGTCCTGTATCATTTCTCGTTGGGCGCTTCCAGCTGGGCTGCCTGTGGCGCCGACGAGCGACGCGTGGACGTCAGGATCGCCGCGTCTGACAGGTAAGTAGCGACCCCTGACCCCTGCTATGTCGCTGGTGAGATCTGCCTGTGTGGCAGCTCACTAGCGACCACTTAGCGATGCACCAGCGATCCATATCGTTGTCGGGATCGCTGGTGCATTGCTAAGTGTAACGGTACCCTAAAGCCCCCGTTACACATAGCGATATCGCTAGCAATATCGCTGTAAAATCACCGATTTTGTGACGTAGCAGCGATATTGCTAGCGATATTGCTACATGTGATACTTACCTCCGACCGGCTTCCCCGCTGATTATCGCTGGTCACGCGAGAAGGTCCTGGATCATTTCTCGTCGGGCGCTTCCTGCTGGGCTTCCTGTGGTGCCGACGAGCGACGCGTGAACGCGGGCGAGAGGACGTCAGGATCGCCGCGTCTGACAGGTAAGTAGTGACCCCCGACCCCAGCGATGTCGCTGGTGAGATCTGCCTGTGTGGCAGCTCACTAGCGACCACTTAGCGATGCACCAGTGATCCATATAGTTGTCGGGATCGCTGGTGCATCGCTAAGTGTAACGGGTACCCTAAGTTGCAAGCGATCTGTTGAGGTAAATTGAGGTATGTACACAAATTGAGGATGGAAGAGGTTGTGACAGTGTGTCACCCCCAATCAGCCTCTGTGAATCATAATGCTATCAGGCCCTTCATTAGAATTACCTGGTGGTGGGCATGTGTTGCAGGAGACATTCCACTGGACTTGAGTGACCTTGATTCAAGCTTTGAATTAAATGTACCAGATATTTAAGTGGGTGGGATATGAGCACCTCAGCTTGCTTGAGGAAAGCTGATCTCAAACAGGAATGCAAAAAGGGAAAAGACAAATGTTTAGTAATTGATGCTGTGTCTTGGAAGGGCTAGGATCTGCTACAAATCCTGGTGCAAAAAGCCATGGTTTGTAAATAGTTTACATCACAGCAAAGGGATCTAACTGGTGAAGTGTACAGTGGGGAAAAAAGTATTTAGTCAGCCACCAATTGTGCAAGTTCTCCCACTTAAAAAGATGAGAGAGGCCAGTAATTGATATCATAGGTAGACCACAGCTATGAGAGTCAAAATGAGACAACAAAATTCAGAAAATCACCTCGTCTGATTTGGCAAGATTTATTTTCCAAATTATGGTGGAAAAAAGTATTTGGTCACCTAAAAACATGCACGATTTCTGGCTCTCACAGACCTGTAACTTCTTTTTTAAGTGGCTCCTCTGTACTCCACTCATTACCTGTATTAATGGCACCTGTTTGAACTTGTTATCAGTATAAAAGACACCTGTCCATAACCTCAAACAGTCACACTCCAAACTGCACTATGGTAAAGACCAAAGAGCTGTCAAAGGACACCAGAAACAAAATTGTAGCCCTCCACCAGGCTGAGAAGACTGAATCTGCAATAGGCAAGCAGCTTGGTGTGATGAAATCAACTGTGGGAGCAATAATAAGAAAATGTAAGACATACAAGACCATTGATAATCTCTCAATCTGGGGCTCCACGAAAGATCTCACCCTGTGGGGTCAAAATGATCACAAGAATAGTGAGCAAAAATCCCAGAACCCCACGGGGGGACCTAGTGAATGACCTCCATAGAACTGGGACCACCGTAATAAAGGCTACCATCAGTAACACACTACGCCGCCAGAGACTCAGATCCTGCAGTGCCAGATGTGTCCCCCTGCTTAAGCCAGTACATGTCTGGGCCCGTCTGAAGTTTACTAGAGAGCATTTGGATTATCCAGAAGAGTATTGGGAGAATGTCATATGGTCCGATGAAAGCAAAGTAGAACTGTTTGGTAGAAACAAAACTCGCTGTGTTTGGAGGAGACAGAATGCTGAGTTGCATCCAAAGAACACCATACCTACTGTGAAGCATGGGGTGGCAACATCATGCTTTGGGACTGTTTCTCTGGAAAGGGACCAGGACGACTGATCCATGTATATGAAAGAATGAATGAGATTTTGAGTGCAAACCTCCTTTCATCAGCAAGGGCTTGAAGATGAAATGTGGATGGGTCTTTCAGCATGATAATGATCCCAAGCACACTGCCAGGGCAATGAAGGAGTGGCTTCGTAAGAAGCATATGAAGATCCTGGAATGGCCTAGCCAGTTTCCAGATCTCAACCCCACAGAAAAACCTTTGGAGGGATTTGAAAATCCGTGTTGCCTAGCGACAGTTCCAAAATATCACTGCTCTAGAGGAGATTTGTGGAATGGGCCAACGTACCACCATCAGTGTGTGCCTACCTTGTGAAGACTTACAGAAAATGTTTGACCTCCGTCATTGCCAACAAAGGATATACACTGCTCAAAAAAATAAAGGGAACACTTAAACAACAGAATATAACTCCAAGTAAGTCAAACTTCTGTGAAATCATACTGTCCACTTAGGAAGCAACACTGATTGACAATCAATTTCACATGCTGTTGTGCAAATGGAATAGACAAAAGATGGAAATTATTAGCAATTAGCAAGACATATGCACTAAAGGAGTGTTTCTGCAGGTGGGGACCACAGACCACATCTCAGTACCAATGCTTTCTGGCTGATGTTTTGGTCACTTTTGAATGTTGGTTGTGCTTTCACACTTGTTGGTAGCATGATGTGGACTCTACAACCAACACAAATGGCTCAGGTAGTGCAGCTCATCCAGGATGGCACATCAATGCGAGCTGTGGCAAGAAGGTTTGCTGTGTCTGTCAGCGCAGTGTCCAGAGGCTGGAGGCGCTACCAGGAGATAGGCCAGTACACTAGGAGATGTGGAGAGGGCCGTAAGAGGGCAACAACCCAGCAGCAAAACCACTACATCTGCCTTTGTGCAAGGAGGAACAGGAGGAGCACTGCCAGAGCCCTGCAAAATGACCCCCAGCAGGTCACAAATGTGCATGTGTCTGCACAAATGGTTAGAAACTGACTCCCTGAGGATGGTCTGAGTGCCCGACTTCCACAGATGGGGGTTGTGCTCATAGACCTACACCATGCAGGACGCTTGGCATTTGCCACAGAACACCAGGATTGGCAAATTCGCCACTGGCGCCCTGTGCTCTTCACAGATGAAAGGTTCACACTGAGCACATGTGACAGACATGACAGAGTCTGGAGACACCGAGCGATCTGCTGCCTGCAACATCTTTCAGCATGACTGGTTTGGCAGTGGGTAAGTAATGGTGTGGTGTGGCATTTCTTTGGAGGGCCGCACAGCCCTCCATGTGCTCGCCAGAGGTAACCTGACTGCCATTAGGCACCAATATGAGATCCTCAGATCCATTGTAACCCCATATGCTGGTGCGGTAGGCCCTGGGTTAATCCTAATGCAGGAAAATGCCAGACCTCAGGTGGCTGGAGTGTGTCAGCAGTTCCTGCAAGATGAAGGCATTGAAGCTATGGACTGGCCTGCCCATTCCCCAGACCTGAATCTGATTGAGCACATCTGGGATATCATGTCTCGCTCCATCCACCAATGTCACGTTGCACCACAGACTGTCCAGGAGTTGGTGGATGCTTTAGTCCAGGTCTGGGAGGAGATCCTTCAGGAGACCATCTGCTGCCTCATCAGGAGCATGCCCAGTCTTGTAGGGAGGTCATACAGGCACATGGAGGCCATACACACTACTGAGCATCTTTTCCTTGTCATGAGGCATTTCCACTGAAGTTGGATCAGCCTGCAATTTGATTTTTCATTTTGATTTTGAGAATCATTCCAAATCCAGACCTCCATGGGATATTCATTTTGATTGACATTGATAATTGTTATATTTGAATATTTTATTGTTCTAAACACATTCCACTATGCAATGAATAAAACTTTGCAACTGGAATATTTCATTCAGAGATATCTAGGATGTGGTATTTTAGCGTTCTCTTTATTTTTTTGAGCAGTGTATTTAAATTCTTCTTTTGTTTTGTATAGCACTGTCTCTTATTACTTAGTATCCTCTCTTGTTATGTATAGCACCACCCCTTATTACATCGGCAGTGCTTATTTATGATAAATAAATTATAGTGGCTGTTTTGGATTTGAAAGACAGCACAAATATTTTGGAATCATACAAGTTTTTGATTAAAAGTAATAATAAATCAAAAATCTATGAAAAAGAACAAATGAAAGCCAGACATTGCTTTTCAATCATGCATCCACAGAATTTAAAAAAAAAATAAAACTTATGAAATAGGCCTGGACAGAAATGATGATGGTACTCTTAATTTAATATTTTGCTGCACAACGTTTTGAGGCAATCACTGCAATCAAATGATTCCTGTAACTGTCAATGAGACTTCTGCACCTCTCGACAGGTACTTTGGTCCACTCCTCAAGAGCAAACTGCTCCAGTTATCTCACGTTTAATGGATGCCTTTTCCAGACAGCATGTTTCAGCTCTTTCCAAAGATGCTCAATGGGATTTAGGTCAGGGCTCATAGAAGGCCACTTCAGAATAATCCAATGTTTTACTCCTAGCCATTCTTGGGTGTTTTCAGCTGTGTATTTTTGGTCATTATCCTGTTGCAAGACCCATGACCTGTGACTAATACCAAGCTTTCTGACACTAGGCTGCACATTTCTCTCTAGAATCCCTTGATATTCTTGAGATTTAATTGCACAGATTCTATACACCTTGTGCCAGATGCAGCAAAGAAGCCCCAGAACATAACAGAACCTCCTCCATGTTTTACATTAGCGACAGTGTTCTTTTCTTGGTATGCTGCATTTTTCCATCTGAAACATAGAGCTGTTGTACCTTGCGAAAAAGTTCCATTTTTGTCTCATCTGTCCATAGGACATTCTCCCAGAAGCTTTGTGGCTTGTCAACATGTACGATGATAGAAAAAATTGGAGTCCAGTTCAACAGGACTGGATTTTTTCTTTCTTTTTATTTTTCAAAAGAAAATATAGTGCATACAAATGAAAATTTTCATGGTCGACATGACACAGTCGACCCGTTTCGCCTGCATGACATGAGTAAGACTGCCTAGTGCAGTCAAAACACATCGACTAGGTCATGTTGACCATGAAAATTTTCTTTTGTACGCACTATTATTATTATTATTTATTTATATAGCACCATTGATTCCATGATGCTGTACATGAGAAGGGGTTACATACAAATTACAGATATCACTTACAGTAAACAAACTAACAATGACAAACTGATACAGAGGGGAAAGGACCCTGCCCTTTTGGGCTTATATTCTACAGGATGGTGGGGATGGAGACAGTAGGTTAGGGGGTTGCAGCAGCTCCGGTGTTGGTTGAGGCAAAATGTCCGGTAGTGGTGAGGAGGTAGTGGGGTCATTGCAGGCTGTAAGCTTTCCTGAAGAGGTGGGTTTTCAGGTTCTGTCAGAAGTATCCAAATGTGGTTGATAGTCGAACGTGTTGGGGCAAAGAATTCCAGAGGATGGAGGATATTCAGGAGAAATCTTGGAGGCGGTTGGGTGAGGAGCGAATAAGTGTGGAGGAGAGAACGAGGTCTTGGGAGGACTGGAGATTACGTGAGGGACGGTATCAGGAGATTAGTTAAGAGACATATGGGGAGACAGGTTACAGATGGCCTTGTAAGTCAGTATTAGTAATTTGAACTGGATATGCTGAGGGAATGGGAGCCAGTGAAGAGATTTGATGAAGGGAGAAGCGGAGGAGTAGCGAGGAGAGAGATTAATTAGTCGGGCAGCAGAGTTAAGGATGGACTGGATAGGTGTGAGGGTGTTGGCAGGGAGGCCACAGAAAAGGATGTTGCAGTAGTCGAGACGGGAGATGATGAGGGCATGCACAAGCATTTTAGCAGATTGAGGGCTGATGAAAGGACGCATTCTGGAGATATTTTTGAGCTGGAGGTGACAGGATGTGGCGAGAGATTGGATGTACGGTTTGAAGGACTGGACAGAGTCAAGGATTACTCTGAGGCAGCAAACTTCTGGTATAGGGGAAAGCGTGATGTCGTTAATTGTGATAGATAGGTCAGGTAAGGAAGAGCTGTGAGATGGGGGAAAGATGATGAGCTCAGATTTGTCCTCATGGAGTTTGAGGAAGGGAGAGGAGAAAAAGGAGGTTATGGCTGATAAACACTCTGGGATTCTGGACAGCAGAGAGGAGACATCTGGGCCAGAGAGGTAGATCTTAGTGTCATCAGCATAAAGGTGGTACTGGAATCCATGGGACTTTATGATTTGTCCCAGGTCAAGTGCATAGATTGAGAAGAGTAGGGGTCCTAGAACAGAGCCTTGGGGGACTCCAACAGAGAGAGGGTGGGATGAGGAAGTAGTGTGGGAGTGGGAGACGCTGAATGTGTGATTGGAAAGGTAAGAGAACATCCAGGATAGGGCGAGGTCTTTGATGCCAAAGGAGGAGAGGATCTGTAGTAGGAGGCAGTGGTCAACTGTGTCGAAAGCAGAGAACAGGTTTAGAAGCAGAAGTATAGAATATTGTCCGTTCACTTTGGCTGTAAGTAGGTCGTTAGTAATTTTGGTCAGGGCTGTCTCAGTGGAGTGATGGGGGTGAAACCAGAATGTAGATTGTCAAAGAGCAAGCTAGATGAGAGGTTGGAGGAAATTTCAGTGTGGATGTGCAGCTCCAGGAGTTTGGAAGCGATTGGGAGCAGCAATATTGGGCAATAGCTGAACATAGCGGTTGAGTCGAGGGTTGGCTTTTTAAGGATAGGCGTGATTGTGGCATGTTTGAAAGCAGAAGGGAAGGTACCGGATGTTAGTGATAGGTTGAAGAGGTGGATTAAGGATGGGATAATAGTGGTGGTGAGGTTGGGGAGGAAGTGGGATGGGATGGGGTCAAGTGCACAGGTTGTGAGGTGTGATTTGGAGAGGAGACAATTAAGCTCCCCTTCAGTGATGTTGGAGAGGGAGGTTATGGGGTTTGGGAATTGGTCTGGTATACAAAGGGGTTGTGGTGGTTGAACAATGAAGACTTGCCTTGTTTGGTCAATCTTATTTTTGAAGTGTGTGGCAAAGTCCTCAGCAGAGATGAGGGAGGTTGGAGGGGGCAGTGGTGGGCAGAGGAGGGAGTTAAAAGTTTTGAATAACTGTTTGGGGTTGTAGGACAGGGAAGTTAGGAGGGTTTTGAAGTAGGCCTGTTTAACAGAGGTGAGGGCAGATTTGAAAGCGAGTGTTGCCTGTTTGAATGCAGTGAAGTCATCTTGCGAATTTGTTTTCTTCCAATGCTGCTCTGCAACCCTGGACAATTGCCGAAGCTTTTTAGTGGTGTTATTGTGCAAAGGTTGTCTGTTGGTACGTCGCACTCTGCCATGAACGAGAGGGGCGACTATATTTTCTTTTGAAAAGAAAAAGAAAAATCGAGTCCTGTTGAGCCAGACTCCAATTTTTTCTATTATCCTTGATGTGAGACCAGGGCGAGGCCAGTGTCTGAGGCCCAGGTGGATGAGCATAGAGCAACTGCGTGAGCTGGAATCAAGTTTTTGTTATTGTCAACATGTAGTTTGGCAAATTTCAGTCTGGCTTTTTTATTATTTTTTTCAACAATTGTGTCCTCCTTGGTCGTCTCCCATTAAGTCTACTTTGGCTCATACAACAATGGATGTTGCGATCTGACACTGATGTTCTTGGAGCTTGAAGTTCACCTTCTGTTTAGAACTTTTTTGGGGCTCTTTTGTTACCATTCGAATTATCCGTCTCTTTGATTTGTCATCAATTTTCCTCCTGCGCTCATGTCCAGGGAGGTTGGTTACAGTCCCATGGAGCTTAAATTTCACAATAATTTGTGCAACTGTAGTCACAGGAAAATCAAGCTGCTTTGATATGGTCTCATAACTTTTACCTTTAACATGTTTGTCTATAATTTTCTTTCTAATAACCTGAGACAACTCTTTACTTCACTTCCTCTGGTCCATGTTGAGTACCATGTCACCAAACAGCACAGTAAGTATCTGTAGCCCTATATACAGTCCCCCTCACTGATTCCAAGATTGTAGACACCTGTGATGCTAATTAGTGGACACACCTTAATTTAACATGTCCCTTTTTTACATTATTATCAGGGGTATCATCACTTCTGTCCAGGCCTATTTCATGAGTTTTATTTATTTTTTTTAAATTCTGTGGAAGCATGATGGAAAAGCAATGTCCGACTTTCATTTGTTCATTTTCATAGATTTTTATTTATTATTACCTTTGTCAGAATCAAGTTATTTCTGCTACCATTGTGTGTTTTCCTGTCATTAAACGAGGGGTACCAACAATTTTGACCACGTGTGTATGTATTGGTACTGCTAGACTCATAAAGGCTATGCACTTTTGATGGTTATATTCCAAGGAAATGTACTCCAGACCAAGGAATAGTCTATAGATGAGCAATACAATACCGATAAGGGTATGTGCAGACGTTGAGTAAAATTTCTGTACCATTTCTGCATCTATTGACAGGAAAAATGCAGCTGCAAAAATGTGCATTTCTGGTTCGCTTTTGCCCTGTGTTTTTGGTTGATTTAAGTGAAGCCAATGGTGAAAAACACAGGGCAAAAACACACAGAATAGTGGCATGCTGCAGATTATTTTCTGCCCCAAATCTTTAAGTAAAAAATATTTAACATGTGTATGACACATCAGGTTTCCATTCACTTTGCTGTCATCCATTTTTGCTTCAGGTTTTGTCACGAATCTGAGCCGAAAAAAACACACCCAATCTGCAACGTCTACACACAGCCTAAAATTTTGAACAAGTTTTTGGAGGCTTATATAGTAACAAAATGCACCCAAGTGTCATGATCTCAGTGCGGGTTTGACTCGCACACGTGGGGTTAATGTCTGGAACCAGTGCTGATGACTGGCATTTCTGGGGCTAAAGATTGTGATCCCAGTGCAGGCTTACCTGCACACCTGGGACTTATGATTGTGGCTTCTCCCTGGTTCTGTGATAGCTTCTTATAGCCTCAGGACGTTCCCATCCCCGTCAGTTATACTTCGCCCTTGGCATAGTGTGGTGACCCCTGAGGCTGAGTTCACACGTGGCGTTTTTTTCGCGTTTCCGCGGCGGTTTTAACGCAATTTTGCCGCGAAAACGCGAAAAATAAGCATCCCATGCATTCCTATGGGATTCCGCAATGCTGTGCTAATGCTGCGGTTTTTACCACGGCGGAATTGCTAATACCCTTCACTGCTCACTGACTTTAGCTTCTCCAGGTCCTGTTTCCTTGAACTATCCGGCCGTGTCTGACCCCGGGCCCCTCTGCAGTGTGGGTGAGTCCTTGCTCAGCGGTGGCTGCACGCCGACCTTAACAGGACCGTGACACCAAGAAGATGCAATACCTTATGTGTGAACAATATAATAATGATACATTTTTTACCAAGCTTTTTGAGGCTTTTATACCAACAAAATGTACCCAAGAAGATGTAATCCCCTGTTGGTGAGCAACATAATATCGATAAATTTGGAACAAGTTTTTTGAGGCTTAAATAGCAAGTAAATGTATTCCATACCATGGAATAGTCTATAGGTGAGCATTGTAATACTGATAAATTTGAACTTTTTTTAGGCTTTTATATCAGTGAAATGTTTCCAAGAAGATGGGTGAGCAATATGATACTGATATACTTTGAACAGGTTAAAGCTTATATAGCAATGAAATGTACTCCAGACTAAAGCATTGTCTATGGGTGATTAATATAATAATGATAACATTTAAAAGAAGAGTTTTTTGAGTCTTATATATCACAAAAATGTACCCCAGGACATGGAATAGTGTGCGGGTAAGAGATGTCAAGAAACAAGCAAAATTTTCAAATGCTTTTTTCTACTGTTGTACACCACAAAAATGTGACACAGAGCATGCAATACTGTATGGATCAGTTATCTAATCCTGAACTATTTCTCTATACTTTTTGTACATTTTAGAAATTACCGAAATGCAACAATAACCATGTTATACTGTATGGATCAGTCATTAAATCCATAAAACATTTTAAAGGAAAATATTTTCAGAGTGTAGTTGATGTACTTTTACAGTCCTAAAGGCTATGCAGAAAGTGCAAAGCCAGACAGAAAATATGATTATACATACATAGACCCCTGAAAGGCAAAAACTGGCAGGCCTCATTAAAATATTGAATATTATAAACACTTTATGTGCTGCAGTCATCTGTTGGCATGGAAAAGTGAGGGCTAATCCAGGTTTTGTTCATTTTTATGAGAGTGAGTGTGTCTGTATTCTCTTTTGACAGATGAAAATGTCTGTCTGTTATGACCCCTGAGATGACACTAAAAACCAGCCCTAACAAGATGCTAGCAGGGCAGTACAACACCTCCAAGGCATTAAGGGATAGCTCATTCCAGGTGTCCAGCTTTGAGACCCATTAGTTAAAAGTCACTGTGGAATTGGGGAGTATACTGATTTGGTAAGCCAGGTATTCTTTGACCATCTTTTAACATCTTGACCATCCGGCCCTGGGCGCTGGACTAATGTCATGAAATTGGCTCATGCCTTCGACAGTGTACCCCTGTCTCTGCTTTGTGTCTCCTTGGCCTCTTCTCCTTGGTTGGTCAAGGAAGCTTGCCCCTTGCCACTAGCATGATCTGATGGTAATTTTTTCAATTTGTTTTCCACAATGGCCTTCTGGTATAGCACCATTTTAGAAGACCTCTCCACCTCAGGAAGAGGAGATGCAAAGTACTCCTTTTAGCATGGGACTAGCAGGGTAGACAACCAGTATTCTTTTATTGCCAAGATGAATGTAATGTGAGGATTAAGGAAAAGGTAGTGGTACATAAAGTCAGCCATATGTGCCAAGCTCCAAACATCCAACAGTTCCCTGTCTCTACCATGATGATGACTCTCCATCTCCTTCTCCCTCTCCTCCTCCTCTTTCCCATCCTCAGCCCATCCACGTAGGAGAGATGGGATGAAGGTTGTGTAGCTAGTAGCCTCTGTTGCGCTAGCCACCAGCTCGTTTCTCTTCTTCCTCCACCTCAGCGTCCGCCTACTCATTGTTACCCAATCCGTGCTGAGCAGATGAGATGAGGCTGGGCTAGCTACAATCTCTCTGTGTTATGCCTTCCTCCATCCCCACCTGGTCCATATGCAAAGCTTCATGTTTAATTGTGAACAGCAACTGTTAAAATAGGCACAGAAGCAAGCTAGTTGCGCCAACTATGGTATCATTGCCACTCACCATCTTTATGGAGTGCTAAAAGTCTTGGAGAACCAAACAAATCTCAGACATCCATGCTCTCTCTTCAGTTGTTATGTGGAAAGGCTGACCAGAATATGGACTGGTGTGTTGGAGCTGGTACTCAACCACTGGGCCTCTGTTGCTCTCAAAGCCTTGCCAATATGTACATTTTACAGCTCCAGGGCATGGTGACATCCACACAAAAGTTGGTTTGCTGGCATTTGCATGTGCTACTGCAGCACTGCAAGAGCAGCGGCAGCTGCAGCCAACTTGCGAAAATGGGTGTTGACATGACGTACCTTGGCCAGAAGCTCTGGCACATCTGGGTATGTTTTCAGAAACCGCTGAACTACAAAGTTGAGCACATGTTCCAAGCACTTAATTTACAGGTGCACGAGTTGGGCACAATGTATGAGCACTAAAACGTACTGCTCACTGCAACATACTGGTCACCATGATGGCAGTTTGCAATTTTCACTCAGCAACATCCACTGCTACTTGTTTCT
This sequence comes from Dendrobates tinctorius, assembly GCF_039654945.1. Classification (NCBI taxonomy): domain Eukaryota; kingdom Metazoa; phylum Chordata; class Amphibia; order Anura; family Dendrobatidae; genus Dendrobates; species Dendrobates tinctorius. The sequence continues at coordinate 1,175,180 of NW_027361808.1, read as the reverse complement.
GAAAAACACCCATGGACTAAAAATTATCACTAAACTTGTAGATAAATTCCCGAATGGGATTCATTTCCAAAATTGGGTCACTTGAGTGGGATTCTGCCTTTCTAGCTTTTATGGGCTTTGTTACAGGACTAGGGTAGGAGCTGGGAACTGACCCTGCACTGCAACTAGGCTGATACCCTATGATGGAGTGGGCGACCCATTCCTAGTGAATAGACCCACCGACGATCCTAGGTTAATCTCAAGTGAAGACCTATAGATAGGGGGAAGGGGGTCCCTGTAAGATCTAAGGACTGGGTCCAAAAACGGGTCACCTCCTAATAGAAAAAAAAGAGAAGGCTTCAGAAACAAACTGAAAACAGAAAATAAACTAAAACTAGCAGAACCAGAGGTCCCAGCACTGCACTAATTAAACACACAGAAGGCAAAGCAAAGCTCCAAGCCAGAACTCAAGCGGACTAACACTGTTGTCCAGCAAAGAATGGGAGACAGGTGTAGGTTAATAAAGGGTGATACAATCACCCGACCCAAGACAAACCCAGCACCAGGGGAAAAAGACCAGCAGCCAGAACACTACAAGGAAAAGGCGGATAGTCACAAACTGAACAAATTCCAACAGGCTTTGCATGTGGAGTCTGCAAACTATTCTAGGAAAATCTGCGCTCTAGGTGGCTAATAGCCCTTGCCCCCCCCCGAGTCTCGTCTCGCCGTATTGTCAAGTAGTACCACCACATATGCGGTATTTCTACATTCAGGTGCCATTTTTACCCATTTCCCAAAGTGGAGACGTAAAAACTGGGGCTAAAACAAAATTTAGGTGGTAATTTTTTTTCTCTTCACTGCCCAATGTTATAAAATTCTGTCTCCCACCTGCGGTGCTAACATCATCATTGAACCCCTAGATCAATTCTTAAAGTGGTGTAGTTTGTAAAGTGAAGTCTCTTATGGGGGTTTCTATGGTTCTTGCAACTCAGTGGCTCCACCAATGTGACATGGCACCCTCAAACCAGTCTGGAAAAATCTGAACTCCGATATGGAAATTCTTCCCTTCTGAGCTTTGCACTGTGCCTCAGAAGTAGTTTTTGACCATATATGGGGTATCAGAGTACTTAGTAGAAAAAGAACAACACATTTTGCACTCCATTGTCTCATCCTTGTGTAAATGAAAACATTTGGGGCTAAAACAATATTTTTGTGGGAAAAATGTTTTTTTTTTCATTTCACAGATCAACGTTGTAAAATTCTGTGAAGCACCTTTGGGTTCAAAGTGCTCACCACATATCTAGATAAATTCCTTGAGGAGTCAAGTTTTCAAAAAGGGGTCACTTGTGGGGGGTTTCCACTGTTTAGGCACATCAGGACTGTTCAAGTGCGGCATAACACGCGCAGACCATTTCATCAAAGTCTGCGTTCCAAAATGTCACTCCTCCCTTTCTGAGCTCTGTTGTGCATCCAAACAGTAGTTTTCCGCCTCATATGTGTATACAGGTGAAATTGCACATCAAATTTTGGGGTCCATTTTCTCCTGTTTCCCTTGTGAAAATAAAAAAAGGTGGCTAAAAGAACATTTTTGTGGGGAAAATGTAATTTTTTTTATTTTTATGCCTCTGTTATAAACTTTTGTGAAGCACTTGGGGGATCAATGTGCTCACCACACACCTAGATAAGTTTTCTGATTGGTTTAGTTTCAATAATGGTGTCACTTGAGAGGGGTTTCCACTGTTTAGGCACATCAAGGGCTCTCCAAATGTGACATGGCGTCCACTAATTATTCCAGCAAATTTTGCATTCAACATACTGTACTCTGTAGAAATTGCACCACAAATTTTATGGTGACACTTCTCCTGTTACCCTTATGAAAATGCAAAATGTGAGGCTAAAAAACATTTTTGTAGAAAAATTAGATTTTTTATTTTCACAGCTCAATGTTATAAATTTCTGTAAAGCACCTGGTTGTTCAAGGTGCTCACTATACATCTGAATAAGTTCCCTGAGTGGTCTCATTTCCAAAATGTTGGCACTTGTGTTGGGTTTTCTACTGTTTAGGCACATGAGGGGTCCACCAAAGGTGAAATGGCATCCACCTGTGGGTTCAAGATGACAGCATGTGAGGTTGGCTGATGAACTACTACACCCATGAGCCTATGCTTACTGTAGTTGATAATAGCGAGAGTAAGCGTGTCTGATGGGTGTATTCATCAGCCAGAGCCTGCACTATAAATAAATAATAAAAAAGTGACATGGTTCCCCTGTATTTTTGATAACCAGCCAGGTAAAACTAAGAGCTGCGGGCTGCAACCCTCAGCTGTCCAGTTTAACATGGCTGGTTATCAAGAATAGAAGTGTCCCCATGCTGTTTTTTTATTATTTAAATAAATAACTTAAAAAAAATGGTGTGGAGTCCCACCCATTTTTGACAACCAGCCTAGCTAAACCAGACAGCAGGGGGCAGGTATTCTCAGGCTGGTAAGGGGCCATTAATATTGTCCCCCCAGCCTTAAAAATGCAGCCTGCAACCACCTAACTGTGAACTACAATAAACTCACTGAGCCCAACGCTGCACCTTGAGACTTTTTCATTGAGGTCACCGCAGTCCATTGGCCCAGCTGGGAATGCAGCCTCAGTGACCTGCGCTAACCTTGATGACATCACCACTGGTCACTGAGGCTCCACTTACAGCAGCTCATTCTCGTGGGATTACGGCATGGGACAGAACATTGGTGAAGGATATGGTTGTTTTTAATTTTTGCTTTCTTTTACAGAATACAATGCTTTCAATCGAATGGGCGTAAAGTGGGTATAACTGTGTTTGCTATTATTAAATAGAAAAGTAAAAAGGTGTTTTTTCTTATTTCAAATAAAGTACTTTAGTCTTGCTGTGTGTTTAATTACAATATGACTATAAGATTAGTAATCGATAGGTGTCTTATAAACACTTCTCCATTACTAACCTTTGGGCTTGATATCACCAGACAATACAAAGGTGACATCAACCCCACAAATATTAATGCCAGTTGCCACCACCACAGGGCAAGTGGGAAGAACCAGGCAGAGTGCCAGAATTGGCAGATCTAATAGATGCGCCTTTTCTGGGGCAGCTCTGGGCTGCTATTTATAGGTTGGGACGGCCAATATCCCTGGCCCCTTACCAGCCTGAGAATACCAGCCTCCAGCTGTCTGCTTTAGTTTGCCTGGTTGTTAAAAAATGGGGTACTCCATGCCATTTTTTATTTATTTAAATAATTAAAAAAACAGTGTGTGGACCCCCCTATTCTTGATAACCAGCCTTGCTAAAGCTGACAGCTGAGGGTTACAGTAGACAGCTATCAATTTTTCCTGGCTGGTTATCCAAAATACAGGAAAACCCAAGCCATTTTTTTCAAATGTATTTATTTATAGATAAGGCACCGGCTGATGAATACTATCAGGCGCCGTCTGCTCTCACTGTTATTAGTGGCAACAGGCGTAGGCTGATAGGAATAGCAGTTGCATCAGCCGATGCCTGTGACTGGAGGTAAACTTTTTACCTCTGGTCATAGCTGTGGGCTCATGCTGTCATTTGACAGCGTGGGAGCCGCAGCATTCTAACTGGCGGTAATAAACTTACCGCCGATCAGAGGCACCAATGTTTCTCGCACTGTCATGAACATGACTGCTCGAGAAACACCTGGTGTTCGGGTCATGAATGCTGAACCCAAATAGTAACACAGACTAACTATTGATGTCTGTGTTTGGGGTAGGTGCCGGAACAGTAAGGGTGTGTGCACACGCTGAGGTTCCGCAGCGGATTTGGCCGCTGCGGGTCCGCAGCAGTTTTTGCTGCGGTGTACAGTACCATTATTCCCTATGGGAATAAAAAAACGCAGTGCATGGCTGCCGAGCCATCCTGGGCACTTCGGGCACCCTGGCCTTGTCTGACTAAATTCCCTTCTCATCTAACCTTAACTCCCGGCAACCCCTCCTACACTTAACCCTATCCTACCTACTAACTGTTCTATATACTAGAGTGCCCCCTCCAGTGTCTAAACAAGATCACTATGCTTTCCCCATACTGTACATGAAATGCAATATACATTATCACAATTATATACAAGGAAGAACAAAGCTTGAAGACAAGGCAATGGTAATACCCAGAAGGGGTAGCAGTACCATCTCATACATGAGCAAAAAGGCATAAATACAACAATGGACATTGTTAACTTAACCCCTTTACACTCCTTCTTTCTTTAAATTTTATCGTCCCTGACCAAAAGCATTTAAAACTTTAATATTTACAGTATATACTCCACGCAGGGAGATTATATAAGGTAGTCACATCTGGTACGAACTGAAGTTCGTGTCCTAAGCATGGGACAGCAGTCCTGAGAATAAGCCCCCCCTTCCTTTGAGGGAAGTAGAGTCTTTCGTTCCAGTGGTCTCCAGCTAAGAAGACAGGCTCTCCTTTTCCAGCAGAATGGGCGCAACGAGCGCAACAAAAAAAACAATTAGAGTCCATGGGCTCCAGATATTATGCCTAGCTCGCGGTCCTCCAGGCCGAGATAACTAATTATACAAGAACAGAAAAACAAACAACACAGAGTTGTTAAAGGCCGCAACGGCCGTGTGGCTCTTAAATTTACAGAGCATGACAGGGTTCCCTGACCTATGGGGACGCAGAACAGTCCCAGATCAGACTTAAGGCCCCTTTACATTTAGCGATGCACCAGCGATCCGACCAGGTCAGGATCGCTGGTGCATCGCTAAATGATCGCTAGTGAGCTGTCACACAGGCAGACCTCACAGCGATGCAGCAGCGACGCAGCGCACGATACTCACATTTCACACACAGCAATCCTGACGTCCTCCAGCCCGCCTCCATGCGTCGCTCGTCAGCGCCAGCAGGAAGCCAAGCAGGAAGCGCCCGACGAGAAATGGAGCCGGACATTCTCGCGTGATCAGTGATGGACAGCGGGGGAGCCGGTCGGAGGTAAGTATCACACATAGCGATATCGCTAGCAATATCACTATAACGTCACAAAATCGCTATGTGTAAAACCCCCTTTATGGTTCAACGTGCACAACTTGTTTTCTTTAAACAGACTTTTTCACATTGGCAAAGTTCAATGGCACAGATCGCGTGTCACTCCTTTTTCTTCCAAGGTCATGCCTGCAGCTGCAGAGGATGCAGACTGCTGCACAGCAGTACAAGCGGTAGCGCTGGCAGGCTCTCGGGTGCTGGCTGATGTTTGGGCCTGCACCGATTCTGGCAAGACCCCCAATGTCGTCTTCCTCATAGTGAGTGACTTCTACCGTGTAGTACCCACAAGGATAGTCCTCTTTGATAAAGGAGACCTGATCTCCTTTCTTCAGCAACCGGCCAAATTTGACGGATGCTATGTTGACATATACTTTGGCGTCAGTCCCTTCCTCCCTGATGAAACCATAGCCTCGGTCGGTGTCGGTGTAAACTAGCCATCCACGGGTACGCTGCACTGCCAGAGCGCCCCCGCCAGGCTGCCATAGCTACATCCAGACTTCCCTCTCCCGTTGTTTTGCATCCTTTATTACTCCTTCTACCCAGGCAGCCTGCCTGGGAGTGGTAAAGGGACCTTCTCTTGTTGGGGTGCGAGTGGTTGGCTACCAGTTCCTTAGCAGAGTGGGAAGTAGGCCAAACCTCTGATGGCTAGGACGAGGAGGTTGGCTCTCCCATGGGGATGCGGGGGTGGATGATGGCCTCTGGGACAGGAATTTGCAGGGAGTGCCTTCCCTCAGGAATTATGGACGAGTGCACACTCACCCACTCCGATGGGGATGAGGTGGCCATGGTCTTCCCCAGAACATTGTCTCCCTCCGCAGGGACGCCCGCGCACTTGGAGGACGAATGGAGTGTCGGCTCAATCTTGACTTCCAGCCACGGTTCCTCCCAGGCAGCCGCCAGTTCTGTTCTCTGCTGAACGAACAGCAAGGGCTCCAGATCCTCGGGTCCGACGTTGCACGCTGGTTCAGCACACAAAAAGTCCAGCTCCCGAAAAGGTGGTAGCTCTGGGGGCTAATGACTCCACGGCCAAGGCAGATCCACAGGCGGGCAGTGGGGACCTCCGCCGAGTCCTCACTGATCTTGCTAGGCTGGGCCCTTGCTCTCTCCTGCAGCCACCTCCATTTGATGTGGCCCATGCCCTGGCAGCTACGGATGCAAGAGTGCTGCATCGTGGCCTGTTCAAATTCACAAAATGGTGTCGCACAGCTTTTTCCGGGATTTTCTTATAGGTTCCACCCATTTCCAGGGGTTCTGCATCCATCAATTTCACCCATCTGTTGTTGGTCAGTGGAAGTGGGTGAGGCTTTCTCTTCTTCATACGCACCCACCAGGTGTCGACCAGGGCATACTGACAGTCAGGTTTTGGCGCCAGGAGATGACGGCAATGCCCACGAAGGATGCGGTTCTCCTTCTCTGCCATCTCCCACCAATTCCACAGCCACCATCTTGGTCACAGTAATGGTGTCAAAAGATAGGGTAGGGAAAAATGAAAGTCAGCTCACCACAGCATGCTGGTCTGTAATATTGGAAGTCCTCTGCACGGAGCTGTCCCACACCAAGGCGTCAGCAATCAGCAGAAAAAAAGAGAGAGATGTGCACCAACGTGTTTCAGCAATTAAGCCTTAATCAAGTTAATGGTGTCAGACTTTTTTTTTTTTTTTAAACAAGCCAAGTCCAACTCAGTAGTCAAGTCTGGTGTTGTCACAAAATCTGTAGTAGGCAAATCTAATGTTTCATCCACAAAATCTTCTCCAGATACAGCAACCACTTGCTCCTCTTTCTGGCCACTTTCCAGGGGCACAGCAGTTGCACACATCATCTTCAACTCTTTTTTCTGCGGGCTCTCTGTATGGCAAGGTAGTCGCATCCTGACGAATACACCAGTTATAAGCGGAGGCCAGGACTGTAGTCATGGTCAGAGGCACTGAAGCATCCGTGTCCCAACCATCCCTCACAGAAAACTGTAATCCACTGATCAGCATACTTGCGTCTCCAGGTTCAGGTCCCGCTGGGCACTTCCCAGGCGACGACGACCCTTCTTCCAGGTGACCCCCAGCAATGGAGACACAGTCCAGAATAGCTTAAATATTTTCTTTACTTAGGAGTTCACACATTAATTCCATAGTTGGCACATCATGAGTTACACATTCAACTTCACTTGCTTCCTCACCTCTCCCTACTCTGCTGACACTTCTGTACGGCACATGTCCGAACCGGACCGTCTTAGACTGCATCCCAGCTTCTTCCTGGCCTAACCTCGGAATGGTAATACCCAGAAGGGGCAGCAATACCATCTCATACATGAGGTAGTACATGTAACATGTAGCAATACCAGTAAGCAAAAAGGCATAAATACAACAATGAACTTAACCCCTTTACACTGAAAGGATAAATCAGCAGTGATACTCGTTTCAGAGGAGGTCCAGTACCTGCTGTCTACCCCGTGTACTGTCTTCCTGTGTGATGTGCGTAGTGTGTTGTCACCTTTGTATGGTGTGCGTAGCGTGCTGTCTCCCCTGTGTGTGCTCTGTTGTCTGCTTAGATGAATAGTAATAAGCTGGGAACAGAACGGTGTCAGAATTCCCGTCAGCTGTGATCCCATGGTGTAATGTCTATTTACTCTCTTCTGCTTCCTCTCCTGCGACACATAAATTACTTATTCCTAAACAAAACAATAGACTAACATTGCATTTACCTGTCTACTAGATGATAGATGCTCTCCATTGCTTTTCGGAGCTGTGCCTAAACGACAAAAGAAGCACATTATTTTGGAGAGTAGCCAGAAACACATTTACATATTAGAAGCCTGCATACACAGAATGCCCAATGTCAAAAGCTCTGCAATAATGTTCAAATGGATACTTTTCTTACTGAATCAGAATTCCTGATGCAGACATAGGGGAATACTAAGTTGTGACAGCCAAAAGTCTTAGAGGGTAAGCTGGGATTCTTCTGAATGTTTAGTATAGAACTCAATATACCCTATTCAAAAGTTACAGGCTGGCTAAATGATGGGCCTACTCAATTATCTCCTTATACCAAGACATACAACCTTCTTTAAATATATGTAAGAATTGCACTTTTGTGGACTCTAGGACTTTATTAATTATTGAGCTGTAAAAAGAATCTGTCACCAAATTTTTTCTGCCTCATCTAAGAGCAGCATGATGTAAGCAAAGAGACCCTGAAACCAATGATGTATCCCTTAGTTTGCTGGGTGCAGCGGTTCTAACACAATCACAGTTTTTATATCTAGAATGCAGCAGAACTTAAAAAGTTCCCCCACCAGGCTCTCCTATTTAAAGACAGTGACTGCTCATCAGAAAAGGGAGTGTAGTATGACTAGCATTCCTGTGCACATCAGACCTGGCAATGATAATATCCTAGTAATAAAATCTTCAGTGTAAGTAAAGAAGCAACACACAGCTTTATTTGTGACACGTTGATCAATTCATGGTTTTAACCCCTACCTCATGCTGTCTTCGGATTAAATAGCAAAACCTTGCTGACAGATTCCCTTTAATAAGAGCTAAATTGCAAATTTGCTTGTTTCCTCAAGTTTAGTAGTTGTAGTTTTACTTATTTACCAAGATAAGGCAACCCTGTTAAGGATCTCATATAAATATGCACTTTTCACTTTGCACCATTGTAATTCAATAAAATAATCTGAAATAAATTTTAAAACATGAAATGTCTCAGTAAGAAACCATTGCAGATGGCCTACGTTGCACTTTGTCTGAACCGGAGTGTTACAATCTTGCTTCTATCCACTCCACAATGAAATGGTCTCAGAGGTCTGTGCAGCTGAGCAGTCACGTTAAAGCTGGGGCTTTCAGCTCCATGAGAAAATTGACATTTTCACATATTCTAAAAGATCAACAATTTTCCAAGACACTTTTTCTTGTTCTTTAAGATTATGATAATGGATTTTCTAGAATTCCTTTACACTTAGATTATATGTGCACACAGAGGTTGTGCTACAGTTTTTGCCTCGCAACTGAGAACCATGTGGTAAAAACTCCATGAAGTTTTACTGCTATATGCCACAGTTTTGTGGCAAGTACCAGTGACTCACACAAAAACAATGGACCAAATCATGAAGGTGGATTGGTAAACCACCTTCAAAATCTTAGCGGAAGATGGAGTTAAGCACATAAAATGTGACTTTCGGTATTTTCACGCCGTTTTGGCAAAAGTGGGTGGAGCGGGGATAGCAAGGGGCACTGATGAAGCCCACCTGACAAATTCATCAAAAGTTGTGGTGCAGCTCATGCCCGAAATGTTACCCCAATCCATGACTAGACTGACATTTCTGGTGCTGTGTGGAGGAGTAAAATGTAATTGTAAAATGCGCTGAATTAATTAAGCGGCATCAAAATCCTGGCAATTGGCAGTAAAATACAATCATTATTCAGCGGTGCAGCAAAAACTGGGGCACAATCTCCACATGAGAACATATCCTAAACTGAAACTGTAATAAAATAGTAGTAGAAGATATTGAATTAATTATTCATGCTGCTTCAGATTCTTTTTAGGGTAATAAAGTGCTGCCATAGTATGTCCTCTATTCTACTGCAATCAGGCTGTTTCTATCGATTTGAAGTGAAGTATTCGTAAGCTGTGAAATGCCTCAGGAAAGTTCATGTACTGTCCTAGGATTTGTAAGATTTAGTGACTCAGCATTTCATCTTACTAAAGGGCTTAGTGTCTACTTTGCTCTCCATTCCTAAAAGATTTCTGAAAAGAAAGTAAAAAAAAGAGACTTTGAAGAGCTGGAATATTTCCAACTCAATATTCCAACGTTGCCTGGAGAATGTTTTCATCCACTCAATTACTGTTAGAAACTCATTTATTTGTGCCTAGTGTTAAATTTCTAATCCCTTCTAGGAATAAAAGGCATTAAGATAAAATGACCATCTGGTTTTACCTTTTGAATGTAAACAATGCCTCTAAGTGCATGTCTACGTAACCGTTCTGCTCATGCTATGCACGTATGGGTTTCACATTTAGCACAATAACTAGAAAACAGAATATGGTTTTGTGATAGTGTCTGCATCTGCCTCAGTTTAAAAAGGTCAAGATAAATATAAAGTATAGTAGGTATTTAACAGCAAACACACACAAACACACACGCAAATGCATTTATATTTGTGGTGTGTGATATAATATTCATGGAAGGCGTAATAAACAGTATTATATAACAGTGAATGGTGTAAATATTAATTAAAGAATAAGGTTAATAGCAGATATGAAAAGGAATCTGGCATCCCAACTATGCAATGAAAAATAACTTAACGTTTATCTGGATTGAGGCTACAATAAAGCTAACATCTTGGTCTAACAATAAGACCTTCCTGAGGCTGAAAAGAACACCAGAGGGAGGTTGGTCGCCCTCCCAGGGCTGTGGGGTACTCAGTACCGGGCCGGTGTCAGTGGGATGTGTCACAGCAGCGGTGACCCGGACCATGGCCCTGGGCGCCCAAGTAATGGGGGAATGTAGTTAATGGAATGGAATAGTTCGTGACGCCACCTGTGGTGCTCGGCAAGGGAGATGTTAAGCCGACGCTGCAGACAGTTCCGCTGGGACCGATGGTATGGTGCAGCAAAGATGTAACAGCTCCCCACAGGTGAAGCTATAGTCCCAGGGCAGTGTAGAAGTGGTTGGCACGGGGATGTAGCAGTGCCGTAAGGGTAGGAAGTAGACAAGACACAGCAGGGTGCAATTTCTGTACCTTTACTTGATAACTGCTGTCCAGGGTCCTGATTACAGATGGTATTGGAGCAGGCTAGCCTGGAAGGAACTCAGGGATTCTCTCTCAGCAGACGGGCTGTGCAGTCTCCTTCCTAGCACCTATTTGAATGAAGTACTCCAAGCACTGAGTTACTCTGAAGCTCCTCCTGTCAGATGTTCACACCGCTGCTGTGAACCTTACTTACACGGCAGACAGCTGTAGCCTCTCTTGGGGACTCCTTTCTCTCTGAGTCCCGGCTCTCTATCCAAGCTGCTGTTGTGCCTCAAGTCTTAGATGGGAGTAGGGCATTTACAGCCAACTACTCCACCGGTGTCTGCTGCAGAACCATGTGTTCATACAACCTCGGGGACCGGGCCCCGGCCTTGCGCTGAGAACCTATAGGCAGGGTTCCTCTTCCAACCCATGTCTCCTCTCTGTTCTCTACTCCTTCGTTCCGTACTGATCTTTCTCTCTCTTATGGAAGCTTAGGTTGCAGTTCTACGTCTTTCTCCTTCTGTTCCTTTCCCGTGCCAGCTGGCTCAGATCACTGAGGCAGCTGCAGCACTCTTTCTTCTCTCCCTCTTCTAGGGATCTCCTTCCTCTCGGACCCATCCTCAGACTCTCCTGACAGACTGTCCTCTCACCTGACCTCCCGCCAGACTGACCCTAGACTCATCTGTAATTCTAAACCTTCCCCATCCTTTTATATGGGTCTCAACTCCACCCATCTCCCAGCACATCCAGTGGTCCATGCAGGGAACCACCAGAGGTGCTCTGCTACTCTCTAAGCACTGAGCCGCAATGTGGTAGTGCAGAACTACCCTGTTGTGTGGGGTGCGAGTGTTGGAGTGTGGAAAGGAGTTCCCACCTTACCTGGATGGTGGGGCTCTACACCTTAGGAGAAGGTGCAGTACCTCTGTGGCGACTGAGCCTCAGGGGCGCCACATAGGCAGAAGATAAAGACTGGATTGCAACGCAATGAAGAGAAGAGGAAGTAAAATGGAAGGCAGCGCATTTAAGTAAATGTGATAAAGCCTTACCGCCAGAGCAAGCGACACTACTCTGTCCTCCTTCTCCTGGACCTGTCCTCTGCCTTCGACACCATAGACCATTCCCTCCTTGACTTGGCCCTATCCTGGATCTCATCTTACCTAACAGACCGAACATTTAGTGTCTCCCTCTCACACACCACCTCCTCACCTCGCCCCCTGTCTGTCGGTGTTCCTCAAGGCTCTGTCCTAGGACCTCTACTATTCTCCATCTACAACTTTGGCTTGGGACAGCTCATAGAATCCCACAGTGTGCAGTATCAACCTCTCCTCCTTACTGACTGAAATCCCACAATGTCTGTCTGCTATCTCAGCCTTCTTCCCTGTTCGCTTTCTCAAACTGAACATGGACAAAACAAAATTCATCATCTTTCCCCCATCTCACTCTACCCCTCCACCAGACCTATCCATCAATGTCAATGGCTGCTCTCTTTCCCCAGTCCCAAACGCTCAGTGCCTTGGGGTGATCCTCGACTCTACACTCCCTTTCAAACCACATATCCAAGCCCTCGCCTCCTCCTGCCGCCTCAAACTCAAAAATATTTCCCGGATCCGCTCATTCCTCAACCCCGAAACCACAAAAACACTAGTGCATGCTCTTATCTCCCGCCTCGACTACTGCAACCTCCTACTTTCTGGCCTCCCCTCTAGCACTCTGGCTCCGCTCCAGTTCATCCTACACTCTGCTGCCCCACTAATCCACCTGTCTCCCCGCTATTCCCCAGCCTCCCTCCTATGCCAGGCCCTTCACTGGCTTCCTATTGCCCAGAGGCTCCAATTCAAAACCCTAACCATGACATATAAAGCCATCCACAACCTGTCTCCTCCATACATCTGGACATGGTCTCTAGGTACCTACCCGCACGCAACCTTCGATCTTCTCAAGATCTCCTTCTCTACTCCCCCCTTATCTCTTCTTCCCACAATCGCATACAAGACTTCTCCTGTGCTTCCCCATACTCTGAAACTCTCTGCCGCAACACATCAGACTCTCACCATCAACGGAAACTTTCAAGAAGAACATGAAGACCCACCTGTTCCATCAAGCCTACACAATGCAATGATCCTCGGTCTACTGAACAACCGCATGACCTGCTTTACCCTCTCCTACTGTATCCTCCCCCATCCCTGTAGACTGTGAGCCCTCGCGGGCAGGGTCTCCTCTCCTTATGTACCTGTGTGTCCGTTTTCTTACACATGTTTATTGTACCTGTCTATATTTCCCCTTTTCACATGTAAAGCGCCATGGAATAAATGGCGCTATATAAATGCATAATAATAATAATAATAATAATAATAAATAAAGCCCTGTAGATGTGCTCGTACTGCCTTCCATTTCACTTCCTCTTCTCTTGTCGCTTTGCAATCCAGGCTTTATCTTCTGCCTCCCTCTGGTGTTCCTTCCAGTCAGAGGAAGGTCTTATTGTTAGACCAAAACATTATGTTTATCTGCATTGTGGTTCCTATAATCCTAAATTCTGTTTCATTGCACAATTGGAATGCCGGATTACTTTTTATACTTCATGGATGGAATGGTGTCCACCCAGCACACAGAGACGCATCTTTCTTCTACTGTAAATAGCAGATTTCAATATAATATGAATTACCTCAAGAAAACTCATGGAAAAGGAAAATAAGTAAATAAGTTGTCTTATGGTTGTCTTTTAGTTCTTTTCAAAATGTTTTTCTTGCATTTTCCAGAATCTTTTTAAAAACAGTCTAAAGTAAAATACTACAGGGTTGGGGAGGAGAACATAACCCTATTTCCGTTGTGTGGGAATTCCTACAAGGACTTATTCTTTTAAAAAGTGTTAAGTTATAGGGTATTCCGATCTCCAAGAGCCTATCCCAATATACTGTATAAGTAGTGTAATAATAATATTAGCAAATACCTCCAATTAGAAATGTAGTATAGTTTTTCTGATTCACTATGTCTTTTTCATCATGTACAAGCATTGCAGGACCTTAGGTATCCATGGTTAAGACCACTAGCAACTAGCTAACTGTCATTATATCAGTGGTCGTAACCATGGATACCTAAGGTCTTGCAATGCTTGCACATGAAAGCGACCTACAAAATCAGAAAAACTATACTGCATTTCTAATTGGAAGTATTTGCTAATATTATTACACCCTCTACATATTGGGATTGAATCTTGGAGATGATAGTATCCCTTTAAGTTCCCACAATTAGTTTTTCATGCTGCATCTTGTATGGGGTGGGATTTACAGAAGTCTCACTGAGCAGTTTTTTACGCAGTGTAAACTGACCTGTGAAAGCCCAGAGCCCCTACAATGGAACTGAGGGGGCTCTGGGTTTTCACAAAATGTTGGCGGAGCCCCCGCACCACCAAGCACTGCCAAACCTACTGCACCAGCCTAGGATGGGAGTCAGATTATCGCCCTGCCACGTCGAATCACCGAACACCCCTCTTCCCAGCCCATGGCCGGCAGAATGAGGACAATGATGGAGGTGGGGGGGCAATGATGGAGGTGTGGATAGGACATTTATGGAGGTGAGGGAGAGGACAATGATGAGAAGCAGGGGAAAAGACAATGAGGGAGGTGGGGGATTTGGATGGGAAGAAGGGGTACTAATAATGGACTCATAAATAGGGAAAGAAAGAAGTTAGATCTGGATGTAACATTAATTGCATGGTAGATGAGGGTACCAAGTTCCTGATAGCATCCTCCCCATCTCACATTTCATTGTGATGGTATCAGGGACTTAAAATTTATTGTGGAGTGGTTGAAGATGCTGTTTTGTAATGAATTGGGAGGTGGCAGAGGATGCTCTGTACCTCTTAATGTCTTCTCCCAAAAATGCACTACATTTCATTCCCATTCATGGATCCCCATAAATGTCACCGAATTAAAAAAAAATATAGGCATTACCCTGAACATCAGTTTTGTAGACAAAGACCCCTGTCAGCTTCTACTGGGCAGCAAAATCTGTCCACAGTACCCCAGTTTTTTGCACCTGTCATGTCGTGAACCCATTAGGAAGCCCTAATGAAATTGCTTCATTTTAGTGATAATTCCCAAGCTCCCCCAAGAAATGATCCCAACTAAGATCATCTTAACAAATTGAGACCCATAATTTCCCTCCTAAAAGATTAATTTTTAAATTCCTATACTCATGAGCAAAATGTTGCAGTTGACAAGCCCTTGATGAGTTTCAAGGGCTGTCTGTTATTCCAGCAATTAATCCCCTACAAGCAAGCCAAATACGGTGTCAAATTATGCAAAATCTGCAAGAGCACAACAGGGTACACTTGCACCTTTCTAATATATGAAGGCAGTGACTGCCAAATAAACCCACCAAACTGCTCCCTGACAATTGGCATCCAGGGTAAAATTGTCTGGGAGCTAATGACACCATCTTTACATTAAGGGTATAACACATACACCAATAATTATTACACCAGTTTTCCCCTATGTTATTCCCTCCATGCTACAAATACAGGGGTCTATGGGTTAGTCAGAAGAAAACAAGTAGGTTTTCTGTTGCAGTTGTCTAGACAGTTGGAGAAGAGGGCATCATTTTTACTTTCAAGTGACCAATTTCTTGTAGTAAAGTGGAATGACAGGAAAGATGTCTACATGCTAACCACCACACTGCATGCGGTCACCATTATGACAGTCAGACAGGGACACCACCAAGAACAAACAAAAATGGTCTGCATCACAGATTATAATAACTTTATTGGTGGCATTGATCCCTCAGACCAGGTGCTTCAACTATACCTGGTAAAGTGGAACACCAGGGCCTTGTATAAAAAAGTACCATATCCAGATTGCTACCTATAGCAGTTTTGTTCTGCCCAAAGTCACAAGCAGTACTCACTTTTCTCCAGTTCCAGGGCATAAAAATTTAAACTTTGAAAATTGCTAAATTTTCTAGTTTTTTGCCAAATTTTCAATGTTTTTATATATTTCATATTTCAATACGCAAACCATATTGACCAAAATTTACCACTAACATGAAGAAAAACATGTCATGAAAAAAAACTCTGAATCCCTGGCATAAGTTGAAGCATTCCATAGTTATTATCACATAAATTGACACTGATCAGATTTCAGAAATTTGGCCAGGTCATTAAGGTCAAAATTGTCACTGTCACTAAGGGGTTAAAGGACCTTTAAGACCCCCATACACATTAGACTAATGTCAACTGAACTCACCGGACTCAACTGACTGTCTGATGTGTATGGGGGCACCAGCCAGGAAGATGTCGATCAGGCATGTCTGATTTTGCATTGTTCTCCTTGAGATAAGCTGCAGGTTGACTTGTCAGTCAGTGGCTCTTTCACAGAGAACACAGGAGAGCCACTCAGCTGAGAGCCAACCTGAAATGGCTGTTGGATGAACGACTGGCCAAACCATTATTTGGCCGACAAACATATAATGTGCATAAGCAGCCTTAAGGGCCCTTTACACATAGCGATATCGTTAGCGATATCGCTAAAGCGTCACCGATTTTGTGACGCAGCAGCAATATCACTAGCGATATCGCTACATGTGTTACTCACCTCCGACCGGCTCCCCCGCTGGCTATCGCTGATCGCGCAAGATCGGCCTGGTCCATTTCTCGTCGTCGGCTTCCTGCTGGCGCCGACGTGCGAGCCATGGACGCAGGCGGAAGATGTCACCCTCGCTGCGTCCTGGCTGGTCATTGCTTGCGTTGAGAAACACGTGATGGTGTCTCCGCGGCTTCTGTTTTGCATGTTTTGCATATTTCCCATAAGGGATGGGGGCAGTGCTCTAGAATCACTGCGTTGAGAAACACGTGATGGTGTCTCCGCAGTGTTGGATGTTGATCTCCATGAGTTCATTCATCCTCATTTTCACCCTCGCTGCGTCTGACAGGTGAGTACGACCACTGCTGCATCGCTAGTGAGATCTGCCTGTGTGGCAGCTCACTAGCGACCATTTAGCGATGCACCAGCGATCCTGATCGGGTCATATCGTGGTAGGGATCACTGGTGCATCGCTAAATGTAATGGGACCTTTAGGTTCCATGCACATAGCTACTTTACAATTCACTGCAGATTATATTTATTTAGGGTCAAGGATCCCACCACGTTACACCATGAAAGCCTTTCCCGAAATGTGCATTGGAAAAAGATTTCCTTAATCCTGCTGGAATGGATCCAATCCCATCTATGATTCTCAAGCATAAGCCCTTAGGGAAAGCTCAGGCTGGGTTTATATGAGTTGCTCTATAAACTATTTAAAACCTGATGACATCAGTTTCCATCATCTATTGTTCTCAGAGATGAGCACCACAAAACAATTATGTAAACAATGAAATGAAAGGCAAGGCTAACTTAACATTAGTAAGATAATAAAATATATACTTTTTCTACTCAATGAAGGTGGCTTGGTCTTCTGAAAAGTATATAAAAAAATCTTACCTTCATCTTTTGTTACACCAAGACATCCCATTAATTCATGGACAGATAAAGACTTGTCATTATTCACATCGCAGTACTCAACAAACTTTTTCACACACTTTTTTGGCTTTGATTTTTTTCGCAACAATCTCTTGAATGGTTTGACTTCCTTCTTTCCAATGTCTCCACTTGAATTTTTATCCAGTTGCTTGAAGTACCAGTGAACAACTCTTTCTTCCAAAGTATGATTTGGATCTGGTTCTGATACCCTAGTATAAATGAAGAACACAGAATTCAACAGTCTATTTTGATTTAGTGGTGTTTAACCATCCTTGGTAATGTCAGATCTATTGGCCTACCTTTTACATAACTGGTTTTAAAACAATAATTAATAATGCAACCCTTGGGCTAGATGTTATTGATCCAAGAGTATTCTGTGTAACTTTTGTTTCCAGCCATGGCTGTGGAAAATGATTAGAAAGAGAAAGGCCAAATAGAAGCATTAACAAGAACTGAGGCCTGTTTCACACTTCCGTTTTTGTGTCCGCCAAACGGATCCGTTTCCGTTTTTTGACGGAAACTGATGCAAACGGATCCGTTTTTTTAAAAACGGATCCGTTTTTTTGACGGATCCGCGGTAACCGTAATGGAAGTCTATGGGACAAAAAAAACGGATCCTGCAAAAAATGGCGGATCCGTTTTTTTACGGAAAACAACGGATTTTGACGGATTTGAAAAAACGGAAGTGTGAAACAGGCCTTAGTCTCACGGGACTGTGAAGGCTGCAGCCCATAAATGACATAGCAATGTCATGTGAGCACTGGAGGAGAGCGCATCAACTCTGTTATGGTAGAATACAGTACTGAAGAAAGGATTGCAGTCTACTTTACAGAGGGCTTATCTGGGACTTACATATTGATGATCACATATCTGTACTGCACGTTCACGTTAATGCAGCAGTTAGCAGTGAAGGTAAGTTTAAAGTGCAAACAGCTCTTGTTTAGTTACAACATTGAGATCTGATGATAACTTGATTTTGCAGTCTGTGGCCATAGAGGGTTTTGGAGTCCCACCCAGCCTGTTAGAATCCCATAACCCAGAAGTTCAGACCCAACTTTTGCTAGAAAAATAGGGTTCTTTAAGGCAGTTTTGTCTAAGGCTATGTGCACACGCTGCGGATTCACCAGCGGATTTTTCCGTGCGGATCCGCAGTTAAAACCGCAGGTAAATTGACCTGCGGTTTTACCTGCGGATTGGCCAGCAGTTTTCCCCTGTGGTTTGACACCTGGACAATGGAATAGGTGTCAAACCACAGCGGAATCCGCAGAAAGAATTGACATGTCAATTGTTTCTGCGGATTTAAAACCGCAGCTTTTCCGCAGTGAAAAAACCGCAGCATGTGCACTGCAGATTGTAAATCCCATAGACTTACATTGTACTGTACACTGTCTGCGGAACTGCTGCGGATCCGCAGAGGCCAAATCCGCTGCGGATGCGCAGCAGAATCTGCAGCGTGTGCACATGCCCTAATTTTTAAACCTAGGGATATTTTGAAATTAAAATATTATGTAGTTGCCTATTCTCTTTTTCTTAAAGGGAAGCTATCACTAGAAAGTGACCTATTGTTTAAAACAGATTTTTTTTGTTTAATATATATTTTTTTACATTTTATAGAAAAATTGCAGATCTGCATTACACTATAGTGTAACATTGGGCTGACTGCTATCCGATAAAACAATGGATAGCACTTGGCCGTGTTATACTCTCATGTGAGCGAGCCCTTATACATGTTATTATATATGTACAGATTGATATATTAACCCATCATATTACACACTGAGAGAAAGTTTCATTTTTTTTGTATTTCTCTTTGACAAATCAACTCTTTCTCTCTGTCCTTAATTCAGAGGGATATATTAGAATATACAGTAATAGACTACAGTATATTAAATCAAAGGTTAGTGATCCATGTCACGGTATTGTCACTAAGACAGTTATAAATCAGGTTGTACCTCGATGCACCCTTCACTATGTTAAGGAAAAAAGTAGCCGGACTTCAACACAAGCAAGTATTCATAACAATATAGTCTTTATTGAACTATAAAAAGCAGATTAGACATACTAACAATATCAACAAAAACTGATTCCTATTGTGCAAGGAATGCTATAAAGGTACAGACCCAGTATATAGAAATTATTATGCCAAAGTGCAAATATACATACAGAACAGTAGATCATAATGTACCATTAGTTTTTATCGACTGAATGGAGTTAGTTTATATTATCAAATGCATACTTATGTTACAAGAGGGGAAGGATGATGTCGACTAAATATATCACTTACTTATACGTAAAAATAAAGAAGTCACCAATGGACCAATAATCAAGAAAAAATGCCATAAAGTACTTTTAAAGTGCCAGTGCAAGCAAGGGTTCCATTCAAATAATGGGACTAGAATATCTAATTATAAGAATGTCCTTTAAAATCAAAAAGATAATTCAAAGAAATGTAATACCGTAATGACAAAATTTAGTAACTAATTTGTCAAGGTACCTCCATGGATATATACACCCTCACAGTCATGAGGCATACAGTAATAAATTCAAATGCTTTATGCCAGTCTAGTGCATTAATACAGATCCAATGAAACCCAAATTATCTTGGGGTCCCAGGCAACATCCTTGTCCCTGAACACAAATGTGTCTTCTCAGCAGCCCAGGAGCAAGTTGGCATTTGTAGGGGCACAAGGGCTCCCCATGGACGTGCCCCTGAGCTGGTGGTAATATTTCCTGAACAAAATTCAGAAGCTCCAGAAGAAATCCATTGAGAGGCCCCAGATGGATCCCTCTACCACCAAGAAAGTGTTGACCGTCCTTAAACCATCTGTGTGTCTTATACTACTATACAGAGCCTCTACATCTATGGAGGCAAAGATAGTGTCTGGATCTAATGAAACACCCTCCAACTTATTTAGAAGATCAGTTGTGTCTCTTAGGTAATAGGGGAGGGCCATCACAAAGGATCATAAAAGTCTGTCTAAATAGATGCTGGAGCTCTGAGAGAGGGTGTCAACTCCCAGTGGCTGGCGATATATCACCAGACACTTATGAAGTAAACAATTTAATTCATTTTTAGAAATTAGGCCTGGCTGTAAAGCTTGTGTTACGATATGTGACAATTCCGAGGTATAATCCTTTGTAGGTTCCTTTCTTAACACCTCATATGAGGAAGAGTCAGAAAGAAAAGTGAGGCACATTTCCACATATTTGGCACTATCCATTACCATAGTGTTTCCACCTTTATCAGATGGCTTGATGACAATTGCCACATTGTGATTCAACCCATCCAGAGCCCTCCTTTCAACGGATGACAAATTAGGGCAAGTGTTGTCATATTTAGGGTCTATCTCATTAATTTCTTTGGTAATTAGCTTATGAAAAATCTCGATACTTCCAAACTTATTTGAAGATGGCATCCATTTATTTTTTGGTTTCAAATTAAAGAAGGGCCCTTCACCTATGGCCCTACTCCCTTCTTCCAAGAGTTCAGTAAGTAGCTTAAGGCCAAGTAAATCTTCACTAAGGATCATAAGTTGTTGGCATTTAGCAAGGCAATTTTTAAGAAAAAACCTCCTTCATTACAGTTTTCTAGTAAACAGGTCTAGATCCTTATTCCATAAGAAAGGATCGCACTTCGTCATTGGGACGAAGGTAAGGCCTTTATTTAAAGGGAATCGGTCACCCCATTTTTGACCTATAAGCTGCGGCCGCCGCCATCAGGGGCTTATCTACAGCATTCTGTAATGCTTTAGATAAGCCCCCAATGTAACCTGAAAGATAAGAAAAACGAGTTTGTTTATACTCACCCCGGGGTCTGGTCCGGTCCGATGGGTGTTGCGGTCCAGTCCGGCGCCTCCCATTGTCTAGAGATGACGTCCTCCTTCTTACTTCTGCTGCGGCTCTTGCGCAGGCGTACTTTCTCTGCCCTGTTGAGGGCAGAGTAAAGTACTGCAGTGCGCAGGCGCCGGACCTCTCTGACCTTTCCCGGCGCCTGCACAGTGTAGTACTTTACTCTGCCCTCAACAGGGCAGATAAAGTAAGCCTGCGAAGGAGCCGTGGCAGAAGTAAGAAGGGGGTCGTCATTGCATGAATATGGGAGGCTCGGACCACGAAACCCACTGCACCCAACCCCTCCCCCCAGTGAGTATAATCTAACTTGTTTTTCTTGTCTTTCAGGTTACATCGGGGCTTACTTAAAGCATTACAGAATGCTGTAGATAAGCCCCAGATGGCGGTGGCCGCATCTTAAAGGCCAAAAATGGGGTGACAGATTCCCTTTAATACTAGCCTTTCCAACTCTGATTGATTGTATGTAAAAAGGTTAATTACCTGATTCCTCTGTGTACCCATCTTATTGGCCCCAGTTACTTGGGTTGGTTGTTTGGGGGAACAGTTTGATTCCGTAAATGATATGGAAGCAGCTCCCAATCCTCTAAAAAAGAGGAGGAGGCTGATCCAAAGGAGGATACATGTCCTGTTGTTCTCCTGTCCACTCCTTGTCCCTGACATCTTTTTTGGTTAATTATCTTGCCCCAACCCTTTGATTTAGGATATTTCCTTGCTATAAAGCCCCTAGAAACTGAATCAATGTCTGAAAAGTCTAAATCCGAAGATGATACCTCTGTAGTAGTGATTAGTGCACTCTGTAGAGATGGATATGCCCGTTTCTCCTTAAATTCTATACAGTCTTTTGCACATTGCTTATGTTTTCTATCTTTTATCTCAAACTGGAACCTTTCTACTGTACTTTAAGGCTAAGTGCACACGTACCGGAACTCTCGCGGAAATTACCGCGAGAATTCCGGAATTCCAGTCCGCGGGAAAATCGCATTTTAAATTCCCGCGATTTTCCCGCGGAAAAACTAGCATTTTGCAAGCGTAATTAGCTTGCAAAATGCTAGCGTTTTCCAAGCGATCTGTAGCATCGCTTGGAGAACTGATTGACAGGTTGGTCACACTCGTCAAACATAGTGTTTGACAAGTGTGACCAACTTTTTACTACTGAGGCCGCCTATGCCACATCAGTAGTAAAAAGATAAAATGTAAAAAAAAATAAAAAAATGGTGTTATTCTTACCATCCGACGTCCCGTGCAGCCGTTCCCAGTAATCCTTTGCGTAAATGCCCGCGATGACGTCCGTTCTCGCGGGATCGCGATGTCTCACGGTAATTCGCGATGACGTCGCGCGAATGACCGTGAGACTTCGCGATCCCGCGAGAACGGACGCCATCGCGGGCATTTTCGCAAAGGCTTACTGGGAACGGGAGCGTGGAGAGAGGCGGGAAGGCTGCGTGGGACGTTGGAGGGTGAGAATAACAATACTTCTTATTTTTAAATTTTATTTTTTACAGGGATATGGTACCCAAAGCCCGGAGGACAGTCTCCTCTCCTCCGGACCGTGGGTACCATCCGCAATTGTTCTGCTTACTTTCCGCATGGTGTGCACAGCCACATGCGGGAAGTAAGCGGAACAATGCATTCCTATGGGTGCGGGATCGCCGCGATTCCGCAAATTAATGAGCATGCTGCGGCTTTTACCGCGAAGCGATTCCACCGCGGTAAAAACCGCAGCATTAGCACAGCATTGCGGAATCCCATAGGAATGCATGGGATGCTTATTTTTCACGTTTTCGCGGCAATATCGTGCAGTTAAAACCGCCGCGGAAACGCGAAAAAAACGCCACGTGTGAACTCAGCCTTAAGGTTCTCATCCTTAATGGAGAAATCAGGATCTGTTTTGAATTTGAGGGTACTCTCGATAAAATCCTTCAGTTTTGATGAACACAGCGAAAAATAGTGGTGGATGAGAAACGAGTATCGATGGATGAATGTCAGCATGAGGGTGCAGAAACCCAAAGTATCCACAAGCCTAAACAGCAAGATCTCCAGGGCAAGCAGTTTGTAAATGTGGCTGTTTAGTCTTTTGGCCTGTGGCTGTGTTCGTGGCTGGGTATTTTCTGTGCAATTCAAGACCTGTGGTAGAGAGCAAAGCTGCAACAACAGTTGCAGGGCTGGACATATCCGCACAAATATAAAGATATGGGCTGAAAAGCCCTAGCCAACTCACCAACCAAATAGCCGGAGCACGGAACCTCGTCTGGACTTCAGCGTAGCATTGATTGAAGAAAAAAAAAGAGATCGTTCCAGCTTCTAAAAAACTTGCTTTATTGAAGAAAAATTAAAATAACAGCATGTCGGCTTTCTCCTCTCCAGCAAAGGATACGCTGGGGGGCACTAAAAACAGCTACGCATTTCGATCCACTAAGGATCTTTTTCACAGCTGTAGATTGATGGAGTAACACAAATCTTATACACATCAGGAACTAATAGCAGATACACTTACAGTCACATGGTTAAACATTAAGGTCCTTTGCACTTTTCTCAGAGACATAAGGTCTTCCTTCAGCCTTCAAAACTATGTTACTATGAGGCTTTCTGGATTTTTTGCTTGTGGTCCAGATATCCTAATGGTCTAAATAAGAGAACTGAAATCATGTACCATTACTAATTGGTTATTTCTATGTTTTTTTCTTTTTCTTTTTTTATATACTGTATTTGTATTTGTTATTAATGTCAAATAGTTATTTTATCGTCGGCATAACGCAAATCTCTATTTTCTCTGAGAAAAGTGCAAAGGACCTTAATGTTTAATCATGTGACTGTAAATGTATCTGCTATTGGTTCCTGATGTGTATAAGATTTGTGTTACTCCATCAATCTACAGGTGTGAAAAAGATCCTTAGTGGTTTGAAACGCGTAGCTGTTTCTAGTGCCCCCCCAGCGTATCCTTTGCTGGAGAGGAGCCGACATGCTGTTATTTTAAATTTTCTTCAATAAAGCAAGTTTTTTAGTAGCTGGAACGATCCCTTTTTTTCTGGACATATCCGCAGCTGTGTCTTGGACAGGGGATTGGCAACCACGTATCACCCTGTGTATTTTCTTCCTCCATCTCCATCTTGGTCCACATGCAAACCTTCCGTTTTAATTGTCAGCAGGGAGTGTTTGAGTGGACACAGAAGTGGGATATTTATCCTGATTAAGGCGATATCGCAGCACATCATCTTGGTTGATTCCTCACAGATGTCATAAATCCATGGCCACTCATCACTTGTTATGTACCGAGGCTGAGTGGAATACCGATGGGCATGGTGGAGCTGGTTTTCAACTACTGCCCACTGTTGTTCACAAAGCCTTGCTAACTACATATTTAATGTTGAGTTCCAGTGCATGGGCAGGTTGCAAACCAGTCCGTGAGCTGGCAATTGCAAGCGCTGCTGCAGCACTATCAGACAAGTGGCACTTGTAGCTGACTTGTGGAAAAGGGTGCAACAGTTGACTGCCTGCTCCCTCTGGACACCCCACTAATGTGGCCCTCTAATTATTAATTGAGGGCCACATGATGATGAGGGAAATCGCCTAAAAGAGCAAAATTGCTGCATGTGGTTGCTCTGGGGAAAAGTTGCTGACCTTCTCCCTATTGCCTCCCCACTGTCTCTGATGGCCCTATAAAAATTATGCTTTAATTCTCCAGGGATTATTCCACAATGGTTCTTGTGGTGGGATGCAGGTCTCGGCAGCTGAAGTCATCCTATTAGAAAGATAAAAATTAATGAATATGTGTGTATGCTTTATTAACCCCTTTCCAACATCGGGCGTAATATTACACCCATGTTAATCTCCCCCTATTTGGTGTGGGCCTTGGCATTGAGCCTGCACCTTTCTGTGCACATGACAGCTGATCTATACAGCTGACATGTGCCTGCAAAAGCTGCCAGTGGAATAGCGATCCACCCATGGTTGTTAACTAGTTAAATGCCACTGTCAATTTCTGAGAGTGGCATTTAACTCGCGCTTACCGGAAGCGCATTGTAAATCCCACCTATCAGTGACCCCCGTCACATGATCACGGGTCACCGATGGGTTGGCATGACAAACAGAGATCTGAAGCAGACCTCTTTGATTGTCACTGCCGGATTGCTATGAGCTCTACTTCATGGTCAGCGCTCATAGCAAGTGAACATTTCTGCAGCACACAGGCGATCTGATCAGTGCCTGTGTGTATCAGAGGCGATCGAAGTACTGCAGCTTCTAGTCTCCAATGGAGACTACTGAAGCATGCAAAAAGTTAAAAAAAAAGTTTTTAAAAATATAAAAAATATATATAAAAGTTCAAATCCATCCCTTTTCACCCCAATCAAAATAAAACAATAAAAAAATCAAATATACACATATTTGGCATCGCCGCATTCAGAATTGCACAATCAATATAAAAAAAGAATTAACCTCATTGATAAACGGCGTAATGAGAAAAAAAATTCAAAATGTCAGAATTATGTTTTTTTGGTCGCTGCTACATTGCAATAACGGGCAATCAAAAGATCGTATCTAGACCAAAATGGTATCAATAAAAACGTCAGCTAGTTGTGCAAAAAAAAAAGCCCTCACCCAGCCCCGATCATGAAAAATGGAGATGCTACAGGTCTCAGAAAATAGCGTCATTTTTGTTTTCCAAATTTTGGATCTGCTGAAAAAATGCTCTTGTTTCCCATTGACTTCCATTATGCTCATTACTCGAGGTGGGCACTCAAGCAGTACAACATGCTAGATATGAGTAACAAGCACCCAAGAATTTTAGTGGACACTCATCACTAGAAACTACCATCAATTTATAGACAAATCATCTTGGCAACTATTTTGCATATGATTACATATGCAGATTCCTGTCATGTCACTGCATTGTAACGCTGGTTTCACATTAGCACTTTTTTTGCGCAGCGCATCATGCGCATCCATGCGCATGCGTCATGCGTACCTATGTTTAACATGGCGTGCACATGGTCTTGTGTTTGCACGCGTTCGTATGCATTTTTGTGCGCATGCGTTTCTCAAGGTGTGTGCCTAGGCGAGCCAGATGCAACCTGTTGCATTTTTGGGTCCGCCGAAAGGCGTAAAAAAAACCGCTTGCGCACAGAATGCGACAAAATAATACATTACAGTCTATGGGAATGCAGGCGTGCGCATGGACATGCGTTCATCTGCGTTTTCGTCACCATGCGTTTTTTGTGTAAAAATGTGTAGACAATGGTTTTAACCCCTAGAGAATGAATGCGCATAAAAAACACAAATGCATGCAAAAACGCATGATGCGTTTTTTGCATGCATTTCTATTGCGCACGATGCGATGCGCAAATAAACGCTAATGTGAAATTAGCCTTACTGTTTTGATCCTGGTGCTGGAAAAATCTTTTTCTTCCTGTATACTACAAAATACAACCTGATCTCAAATTCCCTAATAGTTCTGTGTGTTATTAAGTTAATTCCTAAGCAAAAGGTCACTGAAGATTTCCCAAGAAAAGAGAAGCCGTATCATTCAGGTCATCGATAGCAGTTACTCGTCCAAGAAAATTGCCAAACTTCATCATGTGAGTGCCATGAAAGTTGGAAGAAAATGAAATGAAGTCTGTCCATTCATTCAAAAGCCAAGAGATGGACATCCAGGCAAAATGTCGGAGTCAACAAGTCAAATTATCATAAGGTCTATCAGATCTGGTGCGACAAACATGGCAGTGGAGATGGCTTGTATCCTTTGTAATAGTGAGATCACAAATATCAATGCAAGAACCATGAGACACACATTACACATGTCTGGAATGGTAGCTTGAAAACGTTTAAGAAACCTTGACTTCAATATTGTCTAAAGAAGTGTTGGCTCGAGTTTGCAAAAAAGTACAAAAAGTGGACAGTAGAAGTTTGGAAACAGGAAATTTGGAGAGACAAGACAAATATAAATGGACTAGGCGATGATGGTTGCAAATGGATCTGGAAGGAAAAAGGGGCTAACAGATCGAGAAATTGAAAGAACTGTCATGTTCAGTTGAGGAGGCCAGATAATATGGGTTTATTACTTGTAGATTGTGAGCCCTTGCGGGCAGGGTCCTCTCTCCTCCTGTACTAGTCGTGACTTGTATTGTTTAAGATTATTGTACTTGTTTTTTGTTATGTACACCCCTCCTCTCATGTAAAGTACCATGGAATAAATGATGCTATAATAATAAATAATAATAATAATAATAAAAATAATTTCACAGCATTAAATACTTGGACCAGGATTGATGATGGTCTCAAAGCTGAGCTATATGTGAGTATACTACAAGACGAGTTACTTCATACACTCAAGTACTATGGGTATAAAAAGGACAACATAATTTTCCAGCAGGGCAACGAAATGAAGCATACGTTAAGATTGGCATGGAAATGGTTCACTGACAATGAAATAAAGGTGTTTAATTGCCCCCAGACTTGAGCCAATCAAACACTTGTTGGAAGAGTGGAAGAAAAAGCTGTATATATACCCAAGTAAGTCGACCAGTATGCACCATCTTTGAAAACATGTAGAAGAGATCTGGAATGAGATTTTAGCCATTTGAATCTGATCGAGAGCATGTCCAGAAGGATTCAGGCACTGTTGAAAACCAAAGGATAGATTTACAAAGTACTAATCAAAAAATTAAAATGTAGATTTTTATGAGTGGGATCCAAGGGGTAACATTCTTCCTTACGAGAGCAACACCTCAATTCTGACACGCTGATGTGAGCAGACTTTTAAACTGCATTCCTCCTCTGTGAAATATTCAAATTGTCTCTTCAAAGAGGAAGAGGACTAGAACTCTAGTTCCACCTATAAGAAGTAGCAATCCTAAAAGTCAATATAGACTCTCTAATGAGCCATGTCATATGAATTAGGTCAAAAACCAAAACTGCAAATTGAGATCTTGTTTTTGATTTTTAAGAGCAAAACAGTAACAATGCAGTAACATGACAAGAATCTGTATAACAAATCATATGCTAAATAGTTGCAAGTCAAATTTATGTATGAGCTAGCCAAGAAGATTGACTATAAAATTCTGGAAGACTCATGTTCAAAGCACTTGTGGATGGTGAGATATGGAGCCTAAAAGTCAAAAGTTCAAAACATTGTTACTCTTTTGACTGTCAATGTATGTACAGCCCAAATTTCATCATGATATAAAGCCACTTTTAGAAGTTACAGCAATTTGGGGGTGGTAAAGCAGCGAGTGACTCACCCTGTAGTATAGTGTATTGTAATAGGGAGGTGAACTAATTTGTAAAAGTAATGATATCCAAGAAGTATCATTTCTCCTTGTGGAGAATGACATGCTAAGCATGTCGAGATGAGGAGACTTAAAGCCGCAATGCTCCTCTGGGAAATATGCTAATTATGAAAATTGTCTCTTTAGAGAGGAAGAGGACTAGAACTCTAGTGCCACCTATTGGAAGTAGAAAACAAGAAGAAAAGATGCACAGAATAATGTGCACATCCACAGCAAGATGACCATGTGAGAAAAAGGCTTTTATTGAACATACAATAGCCAGATAAACAAAGTGTACAATAAAAACAATTTAAAACCACATTGGCAGAGCAGTGCACCTGCGCAGGAGCCGTGACAGAAAGCAAAGAAGAGGCTGTCACTGCTAGATGATGGGAGGCGCCGGACCGGACCTCGACACCCATCGGATCAAAACCGTACCCGGATCGCCCCTGGGTGAGTATATTATAATTCATTTTTCTTCTCTTTCAGGTTACATTGGGGGCTTATCTACAGCATTACAGAATGCTGTAGATAAGCCCCTGATGGCGTTGCCTGCAGCTGAAAAAATAGGTGACAGATTCCCTTTAAAGTGCAAGCTGAACTTTGTCAATGTGGAAAATAAGTCATGTGCTACCTTCTATCCTAATGTAATTGGCATTGTGCTGCTGTGTGCTGACCCTACTATGTGCTGAATTGGATGATTACAAGCATTTGTGATTTAATCTTTTATCCATTCTTCCAATTTTACAGGTCAAGCAACCTAATTTGGCCATTATGCATCCACCATAATACTGTTTTATAGAGTTGAGCGACTTTTGGTTTTTTAGGGTCGCGTTTCGTTTCGTGAAACCCGACTTTTCCAAAAGTCGGGTCGAGCAAGATCGTCCGATTATAGGGAAAAGTCGGGGTCGTCCCGAAACACGAAACCCAATGTAAGTCAATGGGGAATAAAAGTCGGCAGTGAGAGGAGGACAGGAAACACACCTACAGTGCCCATTTGAATGCCAAAAGCATCAATTCTTCTTACTTAAGCTTGTCAACCTTAATTAACTTCATAATACAAGTTACGCACTGAAAAACGGGGGTTATTTGGCTAAAGTTGTGGGGGGGGAGGGCTGGCTGCAGGTTTTCATGTGCCCTAGGCGAAAGAGCGCCCCTTTAACACATACCACAACTCATCATGCTCCGATACGGCAGATAAATAGCGGTATAGTACAATGAAAAATACCTCACTTTTTACATCTCATGACGAGGCCCATCTATTTCTCCATACAGAATCATTGGTCCCATATAATGTTTGAAACAGTATATGATGAGCTCCACATAATGCTACAGTATATGTTGGTCCCCATGGATGAAGCTCCACTGTCTTATGGGCCCAAATAATGCTCCAAACATAATGGGCCCCATTTCTAATGCTCTAGTGTATAATGGGCCCTGTAAATGCTGCTCCAGTGTCTGATGTCCACCTTTGGAATGTTCCAGTGTATGGTGGGCCCCATCTATCATTCTCCAGAGTATAGTGCTCCCCAAAAATTGCTGTCCCAACATTGAAAACAATCAAATAAGTCTCCTCGCTGGAGAATCCCTGTACTTGTCTGGACAGGTGCTGTAGCTTGCTTAACAGCTCGCCAGCCGTTCTCACGCCCAGTATGGATTGCACGTGATTGCACAAAGGTTAGAAAGGGTACCGTATCCCTGGATAACATGTATGGATAGCGTACACATTCAAAATATATGTCTCAGGAGGCAGGCTCAGACGGTGTCAGGCCCAGTATGGATTGCACGTGATTGCACAAAGGTTAGAAAGGGTACCGTATCCCCGGATAACATGTATGGATAGCGTACACATTCAAAATATATGTCTCAGGAGGCAGGCTCAGATGGTGTTAGGCCCAGTATGGATTGCACGTGATTGCACAAAGGTTAGAAAGGGTACCGTATCCCTGGATAACATGTATGGACAGCGTACACATTCAAAATATATGTCTCAGGAGGCAGGCTCAGACGGTGTCAGGCACAGTATGGATTGCACGTGATTGCACAAAGGTTAGAAAGGGTACCGTATCCCCGGATAACATGTATGGATAGCGTACACATTCAAAATATATGTCTCAGGAGGCAGGCTCAGACGGTGTCAGGCACAGTATGGATTTGACGGCCCAGATTACACAGCGGAGGAGCAGGGAGAGGTAAAGATTGCAAATGCTGGGGCCCTGCCCAAGCAAGGGGGGCCCACTCGTGGGCGTCGGTACTGGCACTGGGCCCCTCATAGTACAGCGGTGTGTCTGACGGCGGGTGTGCACCACCACCGTCAGAGACACTTGATTGCACTATGAGGGACCCTGTGCCAGTGCCCGCGCCCAAGAGTCGGCCTACCCACCTGTCCAGGGCAACGGCACTCGCACGGTGTCGTGCGGTAGGTGGTGACCCCGGCCATGGGGGGGGAGGCAGCACAGTTAGGGAGTTTTAGAAAGTGGCATATGTTGATGTTGGACATTCAGCTGATGCAAAAGGCGAAATAGGTGAAGTACCAGGAAGAGGTGGACCAAAGCAAGCCATTTTTCTGTCACCCTATGTGTCATCAGGGGAAGGTGGGACAAAATCCTTGGAAACCCATGCGTGGTTCATTTTAATGAAGGTTAGATCATCCACATTTTGGGTTGACAGACGGGTCCTTTTTTCTGTCAGGATTGATCCAGCTGCACTGAAGACTCTTTCCGATAGCACACTTGCAGCTTGGCAAGCGAGCTCCTGTAAGGCATATTGGGCCAATTCAGGCCAGGTGTCCAGTTTAGCGGCCCAATAGTCAAAGGGGAATGACCTGTGTGGGAGAACATCGATATGGGAGGAAAAGTAGTTTGTAACCATAGTTGACAACTGCTGTCTCCTGTCACTTTCCATCGATGCAGTATTACCAGTTGTGTGAGCGGTATTTGAAAAATCAGTCCACAACATTGTCATGAAACCCCTGTCTCCAACGCCACTTCTGCTGTGTGCACCACGAACACCTCTGCCAAGCTGCCCCCGGCCCGTACGGCTCGTGTGAGAACCATCACCGCTGCTGTGTGCTGGGAATGCCTCAAGCAACCGATTTACCAGAGTTGCTTGTTTATTAGCCAATATTAGGTCAAGGTTCTCCTGTGGCATGATGTTTTGTAATTTGCCTTTATAGCGTGGATCCAGGATGCTGGCCAACCAGTAGTCGTCATCGTTCATCATTTTGGCAATGCGGGGGTCCCTTTTTAGGATCCGCAAGGCATAATCTGACATGTGGGCCAATGTTCCCGGTGTCAATGATGCACTGCGAGTGCTGGGTGGAGGATCACTTTCTGGCAAATCCACATCCCTCCAGTCACGCACAAACCCTGTACCAGACCTTGCCACGCCAACATTTTCACTTGCCCCACGAGATGCATCCTCCTCCCCTAAGTAATCATCCCCATCATCCTCCTCCTCCTCCTCTTCTTCCTCCACCTCGTCCAGGAGAGGTCCCTGAGCAGACAATGGCTGAATGTCATCAAGGATTCCCTCCTCCTCTTCCTCCTCATCAACATTGGCTGCAGACGCCTGCTCCTTAAGGTGCGTCAAAGTTTGCATGAGCAGACGCATAAGTGGGATGCTCATGCTTAGGATGGCGTCGTCTGCGCTTACCAGCCGCAGACGACGCCATCATTCCTCAAAACACTGAAGGACTTTACAAAGGTCTTTCAGCTTCGACCACTGCACGCCTGTCAACTCCATGTCTGCTCTCAAAGTGCCTGGCCGTGTATCCTCCCACAAATGCATTATGGCCTGCCTCTGCTCGCACAGCCGCTCCACCATGTGCAGGGTGGAGTTCCACCTTGTTGCAATGTCGATAATGAGGCGGTGGTTGGGAAGGTGGAGCAATCGCTGCAGCTTCTGCATATGAACGGAGTGTACAGGCGACCGGCGGATGTGCGCGCACAGTCTTCACACCTTCTGGAGCAAGGCTGTTAACTCCGGATAATTTTTGAGGAAGCACTGCACCACCAGGTTCAAGGTGTGAGCCAAGCAAGGTATGTGGCTGAGTTTTGAAAGGGCTATGGCTGCCACAAAATTACAGCCGTTATCACTAACTACCTTACCTGCCTCAAGATGTACACTGCCCAGCCATGACTCAGTTTGTCGCTTCAAGTACTCGGCCAGCACCTCGGCGGTGTGTCTGTCGCCCAAACACATCATCTGCAACACAGCCTGCTGACGCTTTCCACTAGCTGCTCGATAGGGGGACACATCGTGTGCAACAGTGGCAGCTGCAGATGGAGTGCTCGTACGACTGCGCTCTGTGGACGAGCTTTCGCTTCTGGAGGAGGAGGAGGAGGGTCGAACGCCTACAGCCAACTGTTTCCTATACCGTTGGCTAGGCAGCACTGTCCCACCACCGCTGTCCCCTGTGGACCCTGCATCCACCACATTAACCCAGTGTGCAGTGATGGACACGTAACGGCCCTGGCCATGCCGACTGGACCATGCATCAGTTGTGAGGTGCACCTTTCCGCTCACTGACTGCTTGAGTGCATGGACAATGCGGTCTTTCACATGATGGTGGAGGGCTGGGATGGCTTTGCGAGAGAAGAAGTGGCGACTGGGTAGGTCATAGCGTGGTACTGCATAGGCCATGAGTTCGCGGAAAGCTGTGCTTTCCACCAACCGAAAGGGCATCATCTCAAACGAGATTAGTTTGGCAATGTGGGCGTTCAAACCCAGTGTACGCGGATGAGAGACTGAGTACTTTCTTGACCTACTCATAGTGTCTGGGAGGGTGAGCTGGACTTGAGAGCTGCATATGGTGGAAGTAGCGGTGGACAGGGCGGACTGAGAGAGGGTTGATGATGGTGATGGAGTTGGTGTTCTTTCTGATGGCCTAGAATCAGTCTTTCGTTGATATAACAGTTGGATTCCCTGACTGCTGTGGTCTTGCAACGACACCTCAACATTTGCTGCTGTGCTAACCGGTGGGCTTACAGTGGGGGAAACAATGTAGCGTTGCTGACTACCTTCGTTGTGATCAGTTGCACATGTGGCACTTGAGGTTTGGTGTTGTGTCCACGCTTGCAAGTGCATGCTGGTTAAATGTCTAAGCATGCAAATGGTATTCAAATTTTTCAGATTTTTCCCTCGGCTAAAGGTCTTTGCGCACTTCTTACAGATAACCTTGGCCTGATCATGAGGATTTTGTTCAAAAAAGTGCCACACTGCACTCTTCCTACTTTGGCAGACATTTTGCGGCCTAGCACGCTGTGATCTTTTGACCCTCTGGACAAGCTATCCAGCAACTCTTTTGATGTTTGGAACCTGTCTTTGGAGTGCTCCGGGCCTGCCAGATAACAGCTGTTGCGATGTCGATGTCTGCTGTGGATGCTCCTCATCTGAGCTATTTGAAGCAGCACCCTCTTCCCCCAATGGATGCCAATCTGGGTCAACAACTGGGTCATCCATCACCTCCTCTTCTATGTCATGTGCACCTTTCTCTGTGTCACCGTGTATGGTGGTATAGTGTGCGGGAAGGGGCACCTGAGTCTCATCAGGGTCAAAATCTGGCTCTGTACACTGCGAGGACAATGTAGTGCTCTGAGTGAATGTACCAGCAGAATCATCCATCAGCGGCTGTGCATCAGTGCACTCCATGTCAGATTCATCTTGGCCTGGGTAATTAACCATTTCACTTGATAATCCAGGCATGGTATGTGAAAACAGCTCCATGGAGTAATCAGTAGTATGGCCTGCATCATCCTTCAATCTTGGTTGGGGTGAAGGACACAAGGAAAGGTGTGGTTCATGAACATGAGCCTCCAATGACGACTCAGTGCTTTTACTTTTTACAACTGAAGAAGAGGAAGCGATAGAGCTGGAGGCTGAGTCAGCAATGTAAGACAAAACTTTTTCCTGATGCTCTGCCTTTAAAAGCGGTTTGCCAACTCCTAGAAAACTAAGCGTTCGAGGCCTTATGTAGCCAGACGATGACGCAGGGTCAGCACCTCCTGCATTCGGTCCTATTTTGCTCTTGCCACTACCATCAGATCCACCACCAACACCATCATTACCAGCTGCCAACCCCCGCCCAATTCCACGGCCTCTTCCACCAGCCTTCCTCATTTTTGGTAGAAATGTAGACAAAATCCAACAAACTACAGTGGGGAAAAAAAGTATTTAGTCAGTCAGCAATAGTGCAAGTTCCACCACTTAAAAAGATGTGAGGCGTCTGTAATTTACATCATAGGTAGACCTCAACTATGGGAGACAAACTGAGAAAAAAAAATCCAGAAAATCACATTGTCTGTTTTTTTTTCATTTTATTTGCATATTATGGTGGAAAATAAGTATTTGGTCAGAAACAAGCAATCAAGATTTCTGGCTCTCACAGACCTGTAACTTCTTCTTTAGGAGTCTCCTCTTTCCTCCACTCATTACCTGTAGTAATGGCACCTGTTTAAACTTGTTATCAGTATAAAAAGACACCTGTGCACACCCTCAAACAGTCTGACTCCAAACTCCACTATGGTGAAGACCAAAGAGCTGTCAAAGGACACCAGAAACAAAATTGTAGCCCTGCACCAGGCTGGGAAGACTGAATCTGCAATAGCCAACCAGCTTGGAGTGAAGAAATCAACTGTGGGAGCAATAATTAGAAAATGGAAGACATACAAGACCACTGATAATCTCCCTCGATCTGGTGCTCCACGCAAAATCCCACCCCGTGGGGTCAGAATGATCACAAGAACGGTGAGCAAAAATCCCAGAACCACGCGGGGGGACCTAGTGAATGAACTGCAGAGAGCTGGGACCAATGTAACAAGGCCTACCATAAGTAACACACTACGCCACCATGGACTCAGATCCTGCAGTGCCAGACGTGTCCCACTGCTTAAGCCTGTACATGTCCGGGCCCGTCTGAAGTTTGCTAGAGAGCATTTGGATGATCCAGAGGAGTTTTGGGAGAATGTCCTATGGTCTGATGAAACTAAACTGGAACTGTTTGGTAGAAACACAACTTGTCGTGTTTGGAGGAAAAAGAATACTGAGTTGCATCCATCAAACACCATACCTACTGTAAAGCATGGTGGTGGAAACATCATGCTTTGGGGCTGTTTCTCTGCAAAGGGGCCAGGACGACTGATCCGGGTACATGAAAGAATGAATGGGGCCATGTATCGTGAGATTTTGAGTGCAAACCTCCTTCCATCAGCAAGGGCATTGAAGATGAAACATGGCTGGGTCTTTCAACATGACAATGATCCAAAGCACACCGCCAGGGCAACGAAGGAGTGGCTTCGTAAGAAGCATTTCAAGGTCCTGGAGTGGCCTAGCCAGTCTCCAGATCTCAACCCTATAGAAAACCTTTGGAGGGAGTTGAAAGTCTGTGTTGCCAAGCGAAAAGCCCAAAACATCACTGCTCTAGAGGAGATCTGCATGGAGGAATGGGCCAACATACCAACAACAGTGTGTGGCAACCTTGTGAAGACTTACAGAAAACGTTTGACCTCTGTCATTGCCAACAAAGGATATATCACAAAGTATTGAGATGAAATTTTGTTTCTGACCAAATACTTATTTTCCACCATAATATGCAAATAAAATGAAAAAAAAAACAGACAATGTGATTTTCTGGATTTTTTTTTCTCAGTTTGTCTCCCATAGTTGAGGTCTACCTATGATGTAAATTACAGACGCCTCTCATCTTTTTAAGTGGTGGAACTTGCACTATTGCTGACTGACTAAATACTTTTTTTCCCCACTGTATATAGTAATGTAAAACAAGGTAAAAGGTGTCTATAGGACAGGGGAGATTTAGAATTTCTGCACACACTTGTGGACAGTGGACACTTTTGGATTGTGTGAGGCCCACTGATATCTGAGCGCTATATGACAGGCTCGATGGCACAGCTGCCTGTGACCAAAGTGACGAGAGGATAATGGAGATTTTGAATCTCTGCGCACACTTTTGGACACTGGACACTTGTGGATTGTGTGAGGCCCACTGATATCTGAGCGCTATGTGACAGGCTCGATGGCACAGCTGTGACCAAAGTGACGAGAGGATAATGGAGATTTTGAATCTCTGCGCACACTTTTGGACACTGGACACTTGTGGATTGTGTGAGGCCCACTGATATCTGAGCGCTATGTGACAGGCTCGATGGCACAACTGTGACCAAAGTGACGAGAGGATAATGGAAATTTTGAATCTCTGCGCACACTTTTGGACACTGGACACTTGTGGATTGTGTGAGGCCCACTGATATCTGAGCGCTATGTGACACGCTCGATGGCACAGCTGCCTGTGACCAAAGTGACGAGAGGATAATGGAGATTTTGAATCTCTGCGGACACTTTTGGACACTGGACACTTGTGGATTGTGTGAGGCCCACTGATATCTGAGCGCTATGTGACAGGCTCGATGGCACAGCTGTGACCAAAGTGACGAGAGGATAATGGAGATTTTGAATCTCTGCGCACACTTTTGGACACTGGACACTTGTGGATTGTGTGAGGCCCACTGATATCTGAGCGCTATGTGACACGCTCGATGGCACAGCTGCCTGTGACCAAAATGACGAGAGGATAATCGAGATTTTGAATCTCTGCGCACACTTTTGGACACTGGACACTTGTGGATTGTGTGAGGCCCACTGATATCTGAGCGCTATGTGACACGCTCGATGGCACAGCTGCCTGTGACCAAAGTGACGAGAGGATAATGGAGATTTTGAATCTCTGCGCACACTTTTGGACACTGGACACTTGTGGATTGTGTGAGGCCCACTGATATCTGAGCGCTATGTGACAGGCTCGATGGCACAGCTGTGACAAAAGTGACTAGAGGATAGGGGAGATTGGATTGCTTTTAAAAAAGCAGTTTGCGGAGCAGTGGGTAAACAGCAATGCCAGTGTGTCAGGAAGCCTTAAAAGGCAGCCCAACAACCAACACCACTGATATACCACAATATAGCCTCCCCTTGCACTGCACACACAGTGACTTGTGTGTTGTGCAGGCCAAATCGCTAGCAGCAGAAGCAGTTTTTTTGTCTCCTTCCCTGCCTAACGCTCTCCCTACAGAATCAGCAGCAACCTCTCCCTATACTAAGATCGGCAGAAGTAAGATGGCGGTCGGCGTGCACGCCCTTTTATACCCCCTGTGACGCCCACCAAAGCAAGCCAATCACTTGCATGCCCTTCTGAAAGATGGTGGTGACTCGTGCCTAGGTCATCACGTTGCCCACAGTGTCCGTGGATCCTGATTGGCTGAAAAAGAGCGCAAAACAAACTTTTGAAACGCGACTTTGGCGCATAAGTCGCCGACCTCGTGGCCGACCTCATCCTAGGGTCGGGTTTCGTTTCATGAAACCCGACTTTGCCAAAAGTCGGCGACTTTTGAATTTTTTCGACCCGTTTCGCTCAACTCTACTGTTTTACTATATTATTCCCTAATTCCTTCCGCTTCATTTTGAACTACAGCAGCTAGACAAGACTAGTGCCTGTTTATCAACACTGCAACATGTCTAACTCCTTCATACGCAAAGCCAGATTCATAAGTGTTATACTATTATCTACTAACCTCTTCACCTCTTATAACATATTTATTTTTATCTTATTTAATAATGACATTCAACCAAAATGAAAATTAAGTTAGTAACCAAAAATTTGGGGTTGCTACATGAAAATTCACGACTGGTAATATATGTGTGGCAACAACAGCAGTATGCTCATGGACTGTACGATATCTAGACTAGACAATTAAAACAGGAAACCCAAAAATAAAGAGAGCTTTTATATTAATCCATTTCCAAAATCGGGCATAATAGTACGCCGATGTCGGAGTCCCTCCCTTTGATGTGGGCTATCTCTGAGCTGCTACTGCGCATGCATAATGGAGGAAGAAATTTTTTTCTCTTCTCTAGTAAGATGGCGCCACCAGTGCATGCGCAGTAGCAGCTATTGGATCACTGCTATAGACACTGAAAACATCTACTACGCAGTCATAGCGGGTGCCACTTAAATTTTTTTCTCTCCAAACTGAATAACATGAAGAAAATGTATTCTTGGCGCACTAAACATGCAATTATACTGCAGAGCAGATGCCACTGCCTTTTTTTAAGTATATGCAGATATTCATTATGCAAACTACGGGGCAGGTCAGTGAGGGATCAATGGCCCGTTAGCAGTCTGCATTATGAATATTTAATCAGAGCACCAATTGCAGACCCCGCCTCCAGACAGCCTTAGGGCACAAGCATATCATTAGCAAAAACTGAAAATAAAGATTAAAGAACAACCATAGGATGGATTTCATCAACCAAGGTATTATTGTAATCAGTATAACGGCGCCAACCAGACACTGTGTGTAGGTTACTGTGCACAATCCTGCTGATAGGTTCCCTTTAAAACATAAATTAACTGTTATCACATGTTTGGGAAGCAGAGATCAATTTCCCTAGCCACACCCAGGACTGATAACTGCCTAACCTGTTCTCAATCAAGAAATCATTTTAATAGGACCTGCCTGACAAAGTGAAGTACACCACAAGATCCTCAAAAGCTAGACATCATGCGATCCAAATAAATTCTGAAACAAAGTAATTGCAATCTATTAGTCTGGAAAATGTTATAAAGCCATTTGTAAAGCTTTGAGACTTCAGCAAACCACAGTGAGAGCAACTATCCACAAATGGCGAAAACATGGAAGAGCGGTGAACCTTCCCAGGAGTGGTCGGCTGACAAAAATTACCCCAAAAGCATATCAACGACTCATCCAAGAGGTCACAAAAGACCCCACAACATTCAAAGAACTTCAAGCCTCACTTGCCTCAGTTAATGTCAGCATTCATGATTCCACCATAAGAGACTGTACAAAAATGGCCTGCATGGCAGAGTTCCAAGACAAAATCCACTGCTGAGCAATAAGATCATAAAGACTTGTCTGAATTTTGCAAGAAAACATCTTGATGATCCCCCAAGACTTTTGGGAGAAATACTCTTTGGACTGATGAGACAAAAGTTGAACTTTTTGGAAGGTGTATGTTGTATGTCCCATTACATCTGGTGTAGAAGTTACACAGAATTTCAGAAAAAGAACATCATACCAACAGTAAAATATGATGGTGGCAGGGTGATGGTCTGGGGCTATTTTGCTGCTTCAGGACCTGGAAGACTTGCTGGAACCATCAATTCCACTTTCTACCAAAAAAATCCTGAAGGAGAATGTCCAGCTATCTGTTCATGATTTCAAGCTAAAGCGCACTGGGGTTATGCAGCAGGACAATGATCCAAAACACACCAGCAAGTACACTTCGGAATTGCTTTTGAAAAACAAATTAAGACTTTGGAGTAGCCTAGTCAAAGTTCTGGCCTTAATCCGATTGCAATGCTGTGGCATGACCTTAAAAAAGCGGTTCATGCTCTGAAAACCCTTCTGTGGCTGAAGTACAATTCTGCAAAGACAAGTTGGCCAAAATTCCTCCAGAGCATTGTAAAAGACTCTTTGCCAGTTATTGCAAACACTTGATTGCAGTTGTTGCTGCTAAGGGTGGCCCAACCAGTTATTAGGTTTAGAGAGCAATAACTTTTTCACACAGGGCCCTGTAGGTTTCGATTTCTTTTTCCCTTAACCCCTTACCTACAATTGACGTAATATTCCGTCCATGTGACCATGGACCTAATTACCATGGACGGAATATTACGTCATCGCGATCAGCGGCGCCCACGTGGTGAGCGCCGCTGATCGCGGCCGAGTGTCAGCTAATTATCATAGCTGACACCTGGCACAATGTGTCACGGACCGCCCCCGACACGTTAACCCCTTGCACACCGCGATCAAACGCGATCGCGGTGTACCGGGGGTTAAAGGGAAGCATCGGCAGGGAGGGGGCTCCCTCCGTGCTTCCCTGAGCCCCCCACGGCAGCGCAATGTGCAGCGCTGCTGCGGGGCACTCCTTTCCTCCAGGCCCCCGAATCCAAGATGGCGACGGGGGCCTTCGGGGGCCTGAGGAAGCTGGCTTCCTCAGTGCCTGCAAAGCGCAGGCATGAGGAAGTCTGCAGCAGTGCCTGTGACAGATCGCTGATCTGTCACAGTGATCTGTGATGTGACAGATCAGCGATCTGTCACAGGACAGTGATGTCCCACCTGGGACAAGGTAATAAAGTAAAAAAAAAAAAAAAAAAGTGTTAAAAATAATTTTAAAAAAATCGCTAAATAAATTAGTAAAAAAAAAAAAAAATATTCCCCAATAAATCCATTTTTTCAAAATAAAAAAAAACAAAAACAATAAAAGTACACATATTTGGTATCACCACGTCCGTAATGACCTGCCCTATAAAACTGTCCCATTAGTTAACCCCTTTAGCAAACCCCTTAAAAAATAAAAACAAAAAACAAAGCAAAAAATAATGATTTATTATCATACCACCGAACAAAAAGTGCAATAACGCGCGATCAAAAAGACGCATATAAATATCCATGGTACCGCTGAAAACGTCATCTTGTCCCGCAAAAAACGAGCCACCATACAGCATCATCCGCAAAAAAATAAAAAAGTTATAGCTCGCAGAATAAAGCGATGCAAAAATAATTATTTTTTATATAAAATTGTTTTCATTGCAAAAAACCGACAAAACATAAAAAAACGACCTAAATGAGGTATCGCTGTAACCGTACTGACCCGAAGAATAAAACCGCTTTATCAATTTTACCGCACGCGGAACTGTGTAAACGCACCCCCCCAAAAGAAATTCATGAAACGCTGGTTTTTGTTCATTCTGCGTCCCAAAAATCGAAATAAAAAGCGATCAAAAAATGTCACGTGCCCGAAAATGGTACCAATAAAAACGTCAACTCGTCCCGCAAAAAATAAGACCTCACATGACTCGGTGGGTCAAGTTACGGAAAAATTATAGCTCTCAATATGTGGTGATGCAAAAACTATTTTTACAATAAAAAGCGTCTTTTAGGGTGAGACAGCTGCCAAACATAAAAAGCGCCATAAATCGTAAATCAAACCCCCTGTTATCACCCCCTTAGTTAGGGAAAAATAATAAAACTAAAAGAAAATGTATTTATTTCCATTTTCCCGCTAGGGTTAGGGTTAGGGTAGGGTTAGGGTTAGGGCTAGGGTTAGGGTTAGGGCTAGGGTTAGGACTAGGGTTAGGGCTAGGGTTAGGGCTAGGGCTAGGGCTCAGATTAGGGTTAGGGGTGTGTTGAGGTTAGGGTTGGAGTTATAATTGGGGGGTTTCCACTGTTTGGGCACATCAGGTGCTCTCCAAAGGCAACATGGCGTCTGATCTCAATTCCAGCCAATTCTGCGTTGAAAAAGTCAAATGGTGCTCCTTCCCTTCCAAGCTCTGCCATGCGCCCAAACAATGTTTTACCCCCACATGTAGGGTATCAGCCTACTCAGGACAAATTACAAAACAACTTTTGGGGTCCAATTTCTCCTGTTACCCTTAGGAAAATAAAAAATTGGGGGCAAAAATATAATTTTGCGGAAAAAAATGTTTTTTTTATTTTCACGCCCAGGTGTTATAAACTTCTGTGAAGCACTTGGGGGTTCAAAGTGCTCACCACACATCTAGATAAGCTCCGTGGGGGGTCTAGTTTCCAAAATGGGGTCACTTGTGGGGAGTTTCAATAGTTTAGGTACATCAGGGGCTCTCCAAACGCACATGACACCAATCCATCAAAGTCTGCATTCCAAAACGTCACTACTTCCCTTCCGAGCCCCGACGTGTGCCCATACAGTAGTTTTCTCCCACATATGAGGTATCAGCGTACTCAGGACAAATTGGACAACAACTTTTGGGTCCAATTTCACCTGTTACCCTTGGGAAAATAAAAAAATTGGGGACTAATTGATCATGTTTGTGGAAAAAATACGATTTTTTTATTTTCATTCCTGGGCATTATAAACTTCTGTGAAGCCCTTGGGGGTTCAAAGTGCTCACCAAACATCTAGATAAGTTCCTCAGGGGGTCTAGTTTCCAAAATGGGGTCACTTGTGGGGGGTTTCCACTGTTTAGGTACATTAGGGGCTCTCCAAAGGCAACATGACACCCGCAGACCATTCCATCAAAGTCTGCATTCCAAAACATCACTACTTCCCTTCCGAGCCCCGACGTGTCCTCATACAGTAGTTTTCTCCCACATATGGGGTGTCAGCGTACTCAGGACAAATTGGACAACAACTTTTGGGGTCCAATTTCTCCTGTTACCCTTGGGAAAATAAAAAAATGGGGACTAAAAGATGATGTTTGTGGAAAAAATACGATTTTTTTATTTTCACGCCCGGACGTTATAAACTTCAGTGAAGCACTGGGGGGTTCAAAGTGCTCACCACACATCTAGATAAGTTCCTTGGGGGGTCTAGTTTCCAAAATGGTGTCATTTGTGGGGGGTTTCTACTGTTTTGGTACATCAGGGGCTTTCCTAACGCGACATGGTGTCCGATCTCAATTCCAGCCAAAAACGTCAAATGGCGCTGCTTCCCTTCCGAGCTCTGCCATGCGCCCAAATAGTGGTTTACCCCCACATGTGGGGTATCAGCGTACTCAGGATAAATTGCACAATATCTTTTAGGGTCCTGTTACTTTTGGAAAAATAAGAATTGAGGGTGAAAAGATCATTTTTTTGGAAAAAATATGATTTTTTAATTGTACCGCTGTACGTTATAAACTTCTGTGAAGCCCTTGTGGGTTCAAAGTTCTCACCACATATCTAGATAAGTTCCTTGGGGGGTCTAGTTTCCAAAATGGGGTCACTTGGGGGGTTTCCACTGTTTAGGTACATCAGGGGCTCTCCAAACGCGACATGGCGTCCGATCTGAATTCCAGCCAATTTTGCATTGAAAAAGTCAAACGGCGCTCCTTCCCTACTGAGGTCTGCCATGCACCGAAACACTGGTTCCCCCCCACATATCAGGTATCAGCGTACTCAGGACAAATTGCACAATAACTTTTGCAGTCCAATTTCTCCTGTTAACCTTGGTAAAATAAAGAAAATTGAACCTGAAGTATTTTTTTTGTGAAAAAAAGTTAAATGTTCATTTTTTTTTTAATATTCAAAAAATTCCTGTGACGCACCTAAAGGGTTAATAAACTTCTTGAATGTGGTTTTAAGCATCTTAAGGGGTGCAGTTTTTAGAATGGTGTCACTTTTGGGTATTTTCTATCATATAGACCCCTCAAAGTGGCTTCAAATGTGAAGTGGTCCCTAAAAATAAAATGGTGTTGCAAAAATGAGAAATCGCTGGTCAATTTTTAACCCTTATAACTTCCTAACAAAAAAAAATTTTGGTTCCAAAATTGTGCTGATGTAAAGTAAGCATGTGGGAAATGTTATGTATTAAGTTTGTTGTGTGCCGTATCGCTGTGATTTAAGGGCATAAAAATTCAAAGTTGGAAAATTGCGAAATTTTCAAAATTTTCGACAAATTTCCGTTTTTTTCACAA
Source organism: Dendrobates tinctorius (assembly GCF_039654945.1). Taxonomy (NCBI): domain Eukaryota; kingdom Metazoa; phylum Chordata; class Amphibia; order Anura; family Dendrobatidae; genus Dendrobates; species Dendrobates tinctorius. Next base: position 1,131,354 of record NW_027361808.1, on the reverse strand, counting down.
ATAAACGCAAGTTATTTGAATGCAATTTTACCACTAACATGAAGTACAATATGTCACGAGAAAACAATGTCAGAATCACCGGGATCCATGGAAGCGTTTCAGAGTTATGACCTCATAAAGGGACAGTGGTCAGAATTGTAAAAATTGGCCCGGGAGTTAACGTGCAAACCACCCTTGGTAGTGAAGGGGTTAATAATAAAGACCTTCATTTAAAAACTTCATTTTGTGTTTACTTGTGTTATCTTTGTCTAATATTTACAATTGTTTGGTGATCTGAAACTTTTAAGTGTGACGAATATGTAAAAGAATAGGAAATCAGGAAGGGGAAAACACTTTCACACCACTGTAATTTAACAACAAAAATTACAAACAATGCAGAATAAGCATAATATAAAGGTCCCGTCACACACAGCCATATCGCTGGAGGTCGCTGATTTTGTGATGCCACAGCGATCTCGCCAGCGATATTGCTGTGTGTTACATGGATCAGCGACTGGCCCCCTGCCGGGTATCGCTGATCGCGCTCGAACGTCCTGGGCCGTTTTTTGATTGTTGGTCTCCCGCTCGCCAGCACGCATCGCTGCGTGTGGCAGCGAGAGACCAGCAATCAGCGACGCTGGTTTCCAATGTAAATAGCGGGTATCTAAGAGCTGCGCGGCTCTTGGTTACCCGCTGTTTACCTTGGAAACCAGCTTGCTCGCTGGTCCTGATCAATGGAGGGGCTGTGTATGTGACAGCTCACCAGTGATCAGCCTAACTATGTCCCAGCGATCCCATCCATGTCGGATCGTTGGTGGGATCGCTGGGACATCATTATGTGTAACGGGGCCTTAAGAGTAAATTAGGTATAGAGATCACAATGTCTATAAGGTATATCCCTATGCATTTTGAAAAAAAGCAGCATATCATCTTAAGTCCAATACTGCACTTACATGAAGTGATGAGACAATTGGGTAGGTGCCGTGTTGCCCCAAAGCACATTTTACCCTTGCTTCGTCAGTGGGTGACACAGCACCTATCCCAATCGTCTCATCACTTGATGTAAGTGCGGTATTGGACTTAAGATGGTGTGCTGATATAGATATTGGTGTCTCTATACCTAATTTACTCTTATACTGTACTTTTATACTTGTAATTTTTGTTGTTAAATATCTTTTGCTTGTAAGGCAATCCACAACATATGATGTTTCATAGAATCATAGAATCGTAGAGTTGGAAGGGACCTCCTGGGCCATCTGGTCCAACCCCCTGCTCAAAGCAGGATTCGCTAAATCATCCCAGTCAGATGTCTGTCCAGCCTCTGTTTGAAGACTTCCATTGAAGGAGAACTCACCACTTCTCGTGGCAGCCTGTTCCACTCATTGATCACTCTAACTGTCAAAAAGTTTTTTCTAATATCTAATCTGTGTCTCCTCCCAGTGATCGTTGAGCTCGCGGAGACTCTTCACTTATCCCAGAAGGCACTGGGAATATGCAAATGATCTCCTCAAGACTCTTCCCCTGGTTTTCCGATTTCCTCTTTTCAGCTGCAACGGCCAAAACCCAGTGATCGTTGAGCTCGCGGAGACTCTTCACTTATCCCAGAAGGCACTGGGAATATGCAAATGATCTCCTCAAGACTCTTCCCCTGGTTTTCCGATTTCCTCTTTTCAGCTGCAACGGCCAAAACCCAGTGATCGTTGAGCTCGCGGAGACTCTTCACTTATCCCAGAAGGCACTGGGAATATGCAAATGATCCCCTCAAGACTCTTCCCCTGGTTTTCCGATTTCCTCTTTTCAGCTGCAACGGCCAAAACCCAGTGATCGTTGAGCTCGCGGAGACTCTTCACTTATCCCAGAAGGCACTGGGAATATGCAAATGATCCCCTCAAGACTCTTCCCCTGGTTTTCCGATTTCCTCTTTTCAGCTGCAACGGCCAAAACCCAGTGATCGTTGAGCTCGCGGAGACTCTTCACTTATCCCAGAAGGCACTGGGAATATGCAAATGATCTCCTCAAGACTCTTCCCCTGGTTTTCCGATTTCCTCTTTTCAGCTGCAACGGCCAAAACCCAGTGATCGTTGAGCTCGCGGAGACTCTTCACTTATCCCAGAAGGCACTGGGAATATGCAAATGATCCCCTCAAGACTCTTCCCCTGGTTTTCCGATTTCCTCTTTTCAGCTGCAACGGCCAAAACCCAGTGATCGTTGAGCTCGCGGAGACTCTTCACTTATCCCAGAAGGCACTGGGAATATGCAAATGATCTCCTCAAGACTCTTCCCCTGGTTTTCCGATTTCCTCTTTTCAGCTGCAACGGCCAAAACCCAGTGATCGTTGAGCTCGCGGAGACTCTTCACTTATCCCAGAAGGCACTGGGAATATGCAAATGATCCCCTCAAGACTCTTCCCCTGGTTTTCCGATTTCCTCTTTTCAGCTGCAACGGCCAAAACCCAGTGATCGTTGAGCTCGCGGAGACTCTTCACTTATCCCAGAAGGCACTGGGAATATGCAAATGATCTCCTCAAGACTCTTCCCCTGGTTTCAACCCTCTAACATGGTCTTTCTCAAACTCGGATTGCAAATGAGAATTGATACAGATAACGGCGCTTTGTCCTGCTTAAAAATAATAAATTAAAGATAAATTTTTCTTCTCGAGTCTTAGAGTGAAGAGTACTTGATATTACTATTTGCATGGAGAGGAACCCTTACTCGAGCTCAACATTTTAAAGAGTGCCATATATCCTTTCTCACCTTTACAAAATAGGATGTGCCTCAAAGATCTAGATAGAATCGTGTCCCAAAAGCCAACACCTGGGACTGCTGTATTCAGGGGGCGTGTATAAACACATAACATTAGACTATTACAGCAATTAAACCAGCAGAAAAAAATATTTTAACCAACACACAAACTTTGGTAGATAAACTGTTGTGTTTATGGTTGTTGTTTATGAAGAATTCTCTTTAGAAAAAAAGTTTTCTCGTGCGCCACACTTTCAAGTGACGCACAAGCTTTTAATTTAAAATTTGACTTTAGTTGTACAAATAACAATGAGGGGTTTAATACAAACACTTCTTGCTTACACTGTGTGAAAAATCTAAACAAAGATGCTATCAATATGTTGTTACTGTTGTATATCAATCAATTCAGTTAAACTGAGTAACAATGCTCCTACAGCAGTTCCCTATATATCACTTGAATCTTTGGATCAGAAAGCACAGATTGAGACTATACTTCCATTTTCAATCTGGTACATCAGCACTGAAGTAGTACACCACAATCGCATTAGGCCTTGTCCTATGCTGTGTGCTCTGAGCTCCTATCCTTATGCATTACAGAGATAAAATGGCATTCCTTTGCTAACCCCTATTTTTTAAACTGACTGTGATAGCCCCTTGATTGGGTGGGCTACGCCATGTGAACTGATTAGGGGGAAGCCACTGCGGTGGCATCTGATGCCATAAGTGTGCTGAGTCTTCAGCAGTATGTGAAATTGCACTGGCAGTTTTTTCCTTTTTATTACTGATGCTCACGAATTGCATCTCAGTGTTCAAATTTATGGAGAACTGTCAATTAAAAAAAAAAATCAACTCTACGTTGATCCTCCTCAGGTCGATCTACTCATCTCTAATCACTATCTCTTGGTATAAGTGATCTCTTAAAGGTATGAAAAATACCCTACATTTCATTTATGTAAATTGTGCAATTTATTGATTAGGGAAATATTCCAGATAATCCTGATACACTGTAATATGTATGAAAGGGGACTACTGTAAGACCTATCCCTTTTTTGTAACCAGAACAATGAAAGCTTCATTTCTGTTAGACAGTTTTGAGGATGAGGCCCCTGAAGCCAATAGGGCATATTTATTAAGACTGGCTTTGTATATATACACTGGTTTTAATGGTCAGCATGCTGGAATAAGATGTATCTAATTTATTAAGAAACACATGCCTCCACGTACATTTGCCCACTTTGGGAGAGTTGGCTGAGTCTGGCATGAAAACACTAAAATTTGAAAATTTTTGTTCAAATTTGTGGTGTCCAAAAATTCTGTGATGTTTGAAGGTGTTTTCTGCCAGAGAACTGTTGCAAACATCTTCATAAATCAGGTCCTATGTGTAAAGATCAGTCCACACTTATACATTTCCTTTGCAGAATTGCGTCATGTTACTTTTCAGGCTTGCCTTTTCACATCAGATTAGTAAATATAAAACAGGGAGTACACAAAATGTTTGTAGCTTTATATGACTGCACAAAATCAATCAAAATTCTATGAGAATATAAATTATAAATGATTTCTTCCGTTTATTACTACTATTACTAGTAAAGTTTATTAACATTAAAGTAGAATTGCATACAGGAAAGATATATATCTTTGTATGTACTGTGTTAGCCAGTAGATAGAAAAATATTAATATTTGAGAGTCCTCAGTGGTTGATACCTTTTAATGGCTAACTGAAAAGATGGTAACACATTGCAAGCTTTCAAGATTACTCCGGTCTCTTCATTAGGCATAGGATAACACAAAATCTGTAGAGTCACATATTTATGCACAACGGGACACAGAAATAATGCAATAGATAAGACAAGTGAAATGAAGTAGAACTATCCTTATGGGAGAAGGAGAAACAGTTGTGGCCATAAATATTGGAAGAGTTGATAGATAAGGAGTTTGAAAGTTTTATTGTCCTCTGATTGGGGTCTGGTTCTTTGTTGTGATGCCCTCACAAGGTTTGAGGAGCAAATTTCTTAGTTGATGTAAAAAAAGATAAATCCATGTGACACATTCATTCTTGCACTGAGTGTGTCAAAGGTGGCCAAACAATTGTACTCCCAGACTCTCCTGTCTCTCTGAGATTTGAAGTTACTTTAATGCAAGTAATTTCATGTTCATGGGGCTGTGATTGGGGATATAAAAATGTTTGGCCACAGGTATATCATCACGTGATTGTGGGTCACTGATGAGTTGGCATGACAACCAGAGGTCTCCAGCAGACCTCTATGGTTGTCAAAGCCAGATTGCTATGAGAGTCTGCCTAGTGGTCGGCACTCATAGCAAGTGAACATTTCTGCTACATACCGGCGATCTGATCATCACCTGTATGTAGCAGAGCCAATCAAAGCGGTGAAACTTCTAGTCTCCAATCGAGACTATTGAAGCATGCAAAAAGTAAAAAAAGTTTTTAAAAATATTAAAAAAATATATAAGTTCAAATCATCCCCCTTTCGCCCTATTTAGAATAAAACAATAAAAGTATCAAATACTTGGTATCACCGGGTTTAGAATTGCCTGATCTAGCAATAGGAAAAAAGAATTAACTCAATCAGTAAACGACGAAACGAGAAAAAAAATAAAAAAGCACCAGAATTACGTTTTTTTGGTTGCTGTTACATTACAATAAAGTGCAATAACAGGCTATCAAAAGATAGTAATACACCAAAATGGTAAAAATAAAAACGTCAGCTCAGTGTGCAAAAAATAAGCACTCACCCAAGCCCTAATCACAAAAAATGGAGTTGCTATGGGTATCAGAAAATGTCGCCATTTATTAATTTTTTTTACCATTGTTTGGATTCCTTTTTCACCACTTAAATAAAAAAGAATCTAGACATGTTTAGTGTGGCACCCCTGAGGCTCAGTCGCGACAGAGGTACTGCCCCTTCTCCTAAGGTGTAGTGCCCCACCGCCTAGGTAAGTTGGGAACTCCTTTCCACACTTCAACATCTGCATCACACACAGGATAGTTCAGTAGGCCCATCTAGCAGCTTCAGGCTGGGGGTAGCAGAGCACCCTTCGTGGAACCCTGCTTCGAAACACGAGATGTGCTGGGAGGTGGGTGGAGTTAGTATAAAAAAGAGGGAAAGTTGAGAATTGGAGGTCAGTCTGACAGGAGGTCAGTCTGGGGTGAGTCCCAGAGAAGCAGTTCTGAAGTTAGTTTTGAGTTCAGTTTTGAGTTCAGTTTAGAAGGAGTGCTGCAGCTGCCTCAGTGATCTGAGCCAGCTGGCACAAGAAAGAGAAGAGAAGGAGAAAGACGTAGACCTGCAACCTAAGCTTCCATAAGAGAGAGAAGGAACAGCGCGGAACGAAGGAGTAGGAGAACAGAGAGGAGTTGTGGTTTGGAAGAGGAACCCTGCCTATAGGTTCTCAGCGCAAGGTCGGGGCCCGGTCCCCAAGGTTGTATGGACACTTATGGTTCTGCAGCAGACACCGGTGGAGTAGTTGGCTGTAAATGCATTACTCCCATCCAAGACTTGGGACACAACAGCAACACGGATAGAGAGCCGGGATCCGTGAAGTCCCTGAAAACGCAAAAGCTAAAAATGGCGTAAAGTAGATCAGATGCTACAAAGTATTTTTCCATTGGTTTTCATGCATATTTGAAACAAAAAAATGATGGCGTGTTCCATACATATTATAACTAAGTTCTTGTGGCTCTCTATTAGGTTCTTAGATGGCTCTCTACTAAGTTCTCAGACTAGGTACTGATGAGTACAAATGATGGGTACAAATGGGTCTGGAACAAACAAGGAAAAAAGGGGCTAATGGGTGGAGAAATTAAAGGAACTGTCAAGTTTGGTGGAGGAAGCCTGATAAGGGGTTGTTTCACAGCCAAAAGTGTTGGATACTTGACCAGGATCGATGGTGGTCTCAATGAAGGGCTATATATGAGTATTCTTTGTACACTACTAGGGGTATGAAAAGGATGACATAGTGCTCAAGTTTTACGACGTCCTGAAGCGTAAGTCAAGATTAGCGAAGAAATGGTTCAATAACTATGAAGAAGAGGTGCTGGAGTGGCCCCCACAGTTTCCTGACCTCAAGCCAATTGAACACTTGTGGGTAGAGTTGAAGAAAAAACTGTGTACATGCCCAAGTGAGTTGACCAGTTTGCACCACCTTTGGGAACATGTAGAAGAAACCTGGGATCAGATTAGGTCAAAGCATATTTGAATCTGATCGAGAGCATGCCTAGAAGGATTCAGGCAGTGTTGAAAGTCAAAGGTGGATTTATAAAATACTAACAAAATAATAAATATTAAAATTAAGACTTGTATGAGCAAAACAGTAACAATGCAGTGACATGACAAGGATCTGTATAACTAATCATATGCTAAATACTTGCAAGTTAAATTTATCTATGAGATACCCAACATGACTGTCTATAAAGTGATGGTAGTCCCACTTTCATAGCAGTAGTGGATGGTGAAATATGGAGCCAGAAAGTTTAAAGTTTAAAACATTGTTACCCTTTTGCTCATCACGGTATAGGCAAATGAGGCTGATGGACCACTGCAAATCTGAAGCCTCTGTCACTCCAACTCTATTACCTGCACTGCGTCACTGCCTCCCACGTGATGGACAGCCTCTACTCTGTGTGGCTTCAGGCAAAGAAGTCATCAGCAAGCAAAAGGAGGTAATGCTGGGTGGGGAAGAGAGCTGGAGTGACATAGACTTCAGATCTACAAATGGCTCACCAGCCTCATTTGCGTTTCAATTCAAACCCTGATTTCTCAGTAACGATGGAAAGGACTATCCATGTATGTCTTTGAAAGATTGACATGCATATAAAAAAAGTTTGAGGTGTGACATCTTGCTGGCAGATTCCCTATAATGAAAATTAAAGAGAGTTGCAATTTCGTTACTGATACTATTTCAACATCTAAATGTGGGATGAATACAAGTTATTAAAAATTCAATTACAAATATTAGTCTTTTAGTAATGTTACATTGGGAAGGTTTCATGTAGTAATTGGGGAATAATAGTGTCTTCAACACTTAAAGCTTTCACTCCTCATAAGCGGGTGCTTGGTAGCTTCAAAATCAATATTAATGCAACGTAAATGGATGATTTGTCTCTTCAACTCTCCATGTTTTCAGTTTAAGCAATTAAAGAAGTGTTTCATAAGATTTCCTTCCAAGTAGTCACAGAAATGAATGAACAGAACAGACACATCCTGCTACTACTACATGATGCTTACTGCTGCATTAGTATACAACACAGTTAATCCTTCAGGGGATACAGCAATATTTGCTATACAACTGGCAAGCATTCAGAATTTTTTTTGTCTGTTTTTTTTCTTGACATACCATTTAACTGAAACCATTAATATACCTTACTAGCTGAAGAGCCCGGCGCTGCCCGGGCATAGTAACTAACTACGGTTAGTTATAACAAATTATAATGATTATATGCATATATAAATAAAGCTGAGTGTAGAGCCCCGCCCACTCCACATAGCCACATTCACTATAATATCCCACATCATCCCATCAGCCAGAGCCACCGGACTACTACCCATAATATCCCACATCATCCCGTCAGCCAGAGCCACTGGACTACTACACCTAATATCCCACATCAACCCATTAGCCAGAGCCAACAGACAACTACCACTAATATCCCACATCATCCCGTCAGCCTGGAGTCAGAACCAGAGCGCTGAGTGGAACGGTCCTAACTTCCATACCGGGGATCCCTTTAAGAGAGGCCTGGCATCAGAACCAGAGCACTGAGTTGATTTGCCCTGACTACCATACCAATGATCCCTTTAATAGAAGCCTGGGGTGAGAATCAGAGCGCTGATTGGTTTACCCTAACTTCCATATCAGAGATTCCTTTAAGAGAGGCCTGGGGTCAGTACCAAAGCACAGAGTGGATTTTCCCTCACTTTCGTACCGAGAATCCCTTTAAGAGGGACTTGGGTCAGAACCAGAGCGCTGAGTGGATTTGCCCTGACTTGCATACCAATGATCCATTTAATAGAACCCTGGGGTCAGAATCAGAGCTCTGAGGGATTTGCCCTAACTTCCATACAGGAGATCCCTTTAAGAAAGCCTGGTGTCTGTACCAGAGCATTTGAAGGCATTTGCCCTGACTTATATACCGGGGATCCCTTTAAGAAGGGCCTGGGGTCAGTACCAAAGCGCAGAGTGGATTTGCCCTAAATTCTATACCAATGATCCCTTTAAGAGACCCTGGCGTCAGAACCACAGAGCTGAGTGGAACTGTCCTAACTTCCATACCAGGGATCCCTTTAAGAGAGGCCTGGGGTAAGAACCAGAGCGCTTAGTGGAATTGCCCTAACTTCCATACCAATGATCCCTTTAAGAGACCCTGGGGTCAAAACCAAAGCGTTGGATGGATTTGCTCTGACTTCCATGCCAATGATCCCTTTAAGAGGGAAGATGTGCCTACAGGATGGAGGATGTGTGATGGGGATATGGGCATGGGAAGGGGGATTCATTTGAGTCATGTGCTTATGTTCCTAGGGTGCTAGATTTCTCCCACCATGTCAGTGTCTGCTGAGGTGTTGTCAAGTGGGAAAACTTGCTCATAGCTACCAATCACAGCTCAGCTTCTTTTAACCAGCTCTGGTGAAATGAGAGATGCTTAGTGATTGTTTGCAAGGAAAACTGTTGCTCATAGCAACCAATCACAGCTCAGCTTTGTCATGATCCATGCGGGATCAGGACAGATAAAAGCACAGGTAACCTTTTTTTTTTCTCAAGCTGTGCTTGGAGATGTTTTTGCCCCCAATGGCCATTTGGATTATTGCACTGTGGTGTCGTTTGCTCTAAGTTTGCCCCAGTGGTGGTGAGCGTCATTGCACTCTGTTTCTTTAGTTAAGTGCACATTTATAATGCAGGTGTGATTGCTGGCTCTGCTATAAAAGAGTCACAGGTGTGGCAATCAGCGTTGTTGATAGTATTCATTTCCAACCATCCCTGGTGGAGGAAGGAGCTGGAGAGAGCTCCTTGCAGCATGGTCTGAGCCCTGGTGTGGAAGGAGTCAGAGGGGATTTCCTTGCAGCTATGACAGAGCTTGGTGGCAGCATTTCAGGAGGAGAGCTGCATTCTGGTGGTGGACTCTGTTGCCGGGAGCAAGTGCACAGAGTAAAGCTAAGTGGTGTTCCCCTGTTTGTGTTTTCCCTTCGTGTGTATTAGCACAGCGGTGGGGCCAGTGCCTGCGCCACCCAGCTCCCTAGCAAGGAACAGGTGTAGGGTGTGCTAGGGCGACAGGTATCCTGAGTGGCACCCGGTGCGGAACCGGCATAGGGAACGTTAGGAGCGTTAGGGACACTGACTCAGGGGAGTGCAGGAGGTCTCCACGTCCCCTTTCTCTATCGCAGGGCCCACCATTGTAACTGGTGTCCCTCCCCCTTGTCTTGTTGTTTACGGCCACCAGCCTGCCGGCCGTGTCACACAGGACAGCTTCACGTGCCACGTCGTGTTGTTTCAGTTACCGGCCTGCGGGTCGTGTCACACAGGACGGGTCCACGTGACAAGCTTCTTTTGAACAGCTCTGGTGAAATGAAAGATGCTTCGTGATTGGTTGGTGATACACACACACACATTCATGTTTATATATAGAGATATTTTCTAGCTTGACAACTTTATATTTAGTAGATTTCTCTCTCACCTTTACACTGGGTGCCATTTTTGAATAATAAGCCAGCTGGCCTGCACATGTTTTCTACCTTGACACATAAGCACTCGCTCTTGAGAGGTTTGATAGAATGATTCTGTGTCTAGCTGAATAGAAAAGCCTTCTGGCACTAAGTCTGTATTTTTCCATTCTGTCAGGATTACTCTTACGATAGACATCCCAAGCCAAACGCTTTCGCCTTGTTTATCTGTGTGTCTTAGTGAGGTGCTACAGGTTTACTTTTGCACCAGCACATTACTTATGACAGTGTATGCCATTGTTAAAATATTTACTTAATAAACCAGCACTTCGAGCTTTATTTGTCCATGTTTATAACACTCAGTATTTTTAACACACTATTTTAGTCACTTAGTATGGAGAAAAACAAGAAAATGTCGACATTCATTTAACCCTACTGCAGCGAGCTAATGTTGTTATCTATTTATTTGTAGTCTCCTGAATTAAAGAGCGTATTCTGTAAGGCAAGATTGGATAAAAAGTTTTAGAATATCCTTTTAATGAAGGTGAAACTTACCTGCTGGAAGATGAGGTTAAGTCAGAAACCGCATGTACCATATCAGTGGTTAATGCATCCAATACACTTGTAAGGAATTCAATTTTTTTGGGTCCAGGACAACCTAGAAAAATATCATCAAATATTAATTTTATTATTATTATTTATTTATATAGCACCATTGATTCCATGGTGCTGTAATTGAAAAGGGGTAACATACAAATTACTTACAGTAAACAAACTAGCAATAACAGACTAATGCAGAGGGGAGAGGACCCTGCCCTTGCGGTCTTACATTCTACAAGATGGTGGTGAAGCAGGCAGTAAGCTGGGGGATGTGGCGGCTTCGGTGTTGACTGAGGAGGAAGCTCCGGTAGTTGTGAGGATTGAGCGGGGTCATTGCAGGCTGTAAGCTTTCTTGAAGAGGTGGGTTTTCAGGTTCCGTCTGAAGGATCTGAATGCGGTTGATAGTCTGACGTGTTGGGGCACAGAATTCCAGAGGATGGGGAATATTCGAGAGAAGTCTTGGAGGCGATTAGGTGAGGAGTGAATAAGTGCGGAGGAGAGAAGGAGGTTTTGGGAGGACCGGAGATTACGTGAGGAAAGATATCGGGAGATTAGTTCAGATATATATATGAAGGAGACATGTTATGGATGGCTTTGTAGGTCAGTATTAGTAATTTGAACAGGATACGCTGAGGGAATGGAATCCAGTGAAGAGATTTGCAGGGGGAGAAGTGGAGGAGTAGCGAGGAGAGAGATGAATTAGTCGGGCAGCAGAGTTAAAGATGAACTGGAGAGGTGCGAGAGTGTTAGCAGGGAGGCCACAGAAAAAGATGTTGCAGTAGTCGAGGCGGGATATGATAAGGGCATGCACAAGCATTTTAGTAGATTGAAGGTTGAGGAAAGGATGGATTCTGGAGATATTTTTGAGCTGCAGGCGACAGGAGGTGGAAAGAGCTTGGATGTACAGTTTGAAGGACAGGGCAGAGTCAAGAGTTACTCCGAGGCAGCGGACTTCCAGTACGAGGAAAAGCGTGATGTCATTAATTGTGATAGATAGATCAGGTAAGGAAGATCTGTCAGATGAAGGAAAAATAATGAGTTCAAATTTGTCCACATTCAGTTTGAGGAAGCGAGAGGAGAAAAAGTAGGATATGGCTGATAGACTCTCCGGGATTCTGGACAGCAGAGAGGTGGCATCTGGGCCAGAGAGGAAGATCTGAGTGTCATGAGCATACAGGTGGTACTGGAATCCATGGGACTTTATGATTTGTCCAGGCCAATTGTATAGATTGAGAAGAGTAAGGGTCCTAGAACAGAGCCTTGGGGGACTCCAATAGAGAGAGGGTAGGATGAGGAGGTAGTGTGGGAGTGGGAGACGCTGAATGTGCAGTTGGAAATGTATGAGGAGATCCAGGATAGGGTGAGGTCTTTGATGCCAAAGGAGGAGAGTGTTGTGATTAGGTAACCAAGGAGGATAACATGTGAATAGGCGAGGCAATCAGATAACCAGAGAGGTTGGTAACTTAGCAGATTGCAGACCCCTAAACTGACAATACAACTAGAATTAGCCATGGGACGTACCTACAATGGCGAATGGCAAGGGTTGAGACTTGCCCCTACTCTCCTGCAGCACATCTGCTGCTCTCACTGGAGAGGAAGGGGTCCATTGAAGAGAGATGGCAGAGACAGTAGTTCCTAGGCAGCAGCCCTCACACGACTGCCCCCAGCTGACCACTTCCCTCGCCCGCCAATCCATCACCTCCGGTACGCCGTCAGCCAACACCTCTGCTGACATAGTACCTTGGGAGGGCAAAATGGAGGAAATGTATACTCCCTGGTCGCCTCCCTCCAAGCAACCAGGGGAATGTGGCTTCTCAGATGGCACTGATAATTTGGCACGCAATGGTCAAGCCTTAAGGATATGACCAGTCTGCCCACAGTACAAACATGCTGACACCACTCCCCGAACCATAGGCAGCTCCGTACACAAACTAGCTCCTCCTACTTGCATAGGTTCGTCCGGAGACTTGGCATGAACTGGGCAGGCTCTCATAAAATGGCCAGGCTTCCCACAGGAAAAGCATACCCCCCCACCACGACGAGCCGCAGACACCCCCTTTTTTGAATCAACCACACCGGGCTGTCTGGGTTCCTCCATCCGCACTGGTGGGTCCTCCTCCCTAGCAAGGACATCAGGGGGCACTTTTTGTATATGTCTTTCCCTGAGGCGTCTATCCACCCAGATGGCAAGGGACATGGCAGCCTCCAGTGACCTGGGGGCGGCGTACTGCACCAGAGTATCCTGCAACTTTGGAGACAAACCCTGCACAAATTGACTCCTAAGTGCAGGGTCATTCCACTGAGTGTTAGTGGCCCAGTAAGGGTCTGCAGGATTTGGGCAAAGGTCTGAACTGGGTCCATGGCTCAGCAGAGAAAAACAGTTGTTGGTTGGTGATAATGTCACGTGGACCCATCCTGTGTGACGCGACCTGCAGGCTGGTAACTGAAATAACACGAAGGCGGTGAGGGCAACCAGATAACCAGAGAGGTTGGTAACTTAGCAGATTGCAGACCCCTAAACTGACAACACAACTAGAATTAGCCGTGGGACGTACCTACAATGCCCTAGATGACTCGGCACAGCCAAAGAATTAACTAAGCCTAAAGAGAGAAAGGGGAAAGCTAAACTGCCTCGGAGTAGACCCCCAAAGGAATAGATAGCCCCAGAACATATATTGCCAGTGAGACAAGATGAGGTGCAAACACAGGCAGAAAATAGAGTAAGCAAATGATGGGGCCCAAACTGTCTAGATAGAACAGGACAGGAAAGGATACTGTCGGCAATCACGCAAAAAAAACCCTAAGAAAAATTCCAACACGTCTGATATGCAAAAATACTGAGGCAACACGACCTCTCCCCCACTAAATCAGAACACTGGTGTAACTAGTAAATGCAAAAAATCATCGTGCATATTTAATGTGATGCCGACTGTGTTTTTTGCATTTACCATTGAACTCTGGTGTAATTGGACGCAAACAAAAGATACTGACATAACAGGGGATTAGAAATACTGCAAGACTGACATAAGCTGTGGCAAAAGAAACAGAGTCCAGCACAGGTCCCAGCAGGGAACCAGGCTGGACTCACATCAGCAAGGCAGAAATCAGAGAAAAGCAAAAAATGGAGCAAATGCAAAAAGATTCATGCAGACAAATAACTTATCTGAAAGGTGCAGGACGAAGCAGAAGGCAAGCAGACTTCCAAAATGCTCAGGAAGAAAACCAAATCACCGGCAAGAGCTGAGGGAAGGTTGCTCACTTAAATGACTCAAGTCTGTAACACCTGACCTCCAATCATCATGCTCAGGTGATTGACTTCTGTCAGCCAGACCAGCTCCATTACCAGCAGCAACCACCAGAGGAAGCCCAATCTTAGAAGCCAGGTCAAATGTGTTCACAACAGGAGAGGATCTGTAGTAGGAGGCAGTGGTCAACTGTGTTGAAAGCAGAGAACAGGTCTAGAAGGAGAAGTATAGAGTATTGTCCGTTAACTTTGGCTTTAAGTAGGTTGTTAGTAAGTTTGGTCAGGGCAGTCTCAGTGGAATGATGGGGACGGAAACCAGATTGTAGATTGTCAAAGAGCAAGTTAGATGAGAGGTGGGAGGAAAGTTCTGTGTGGACATGCTGCTCCAGAAGTTTGGAAGCGAAATGAAGCAGTGATATTGGGCAATAGCTGGGCATAGTGGTTTGGTCGAAGGTTGGCTTTTTAAGGATAAGCATGATTGTGGCATGTTTGAAAGCAGAAGGAAAGGTACCAGAAGTTAGTGATAGGTGGAAGAGGTGGGATAAGTGTAGTGGTAAGATTGGGGAGTAGGTGGAATGGGATGGGGCCTAGTGCACAAGTGGTGAGGTGTGATTTGGAGAGGAACCAATTCATTTCCCCTTCAGTGATGTTGGAGAGGAAGGTTATGGGGTTTTGGAATTGGTCTGGTATACAAAGGGGTTGTGGTGGTTGAACAATAAAGACTTGCCTAGTTTTGTCAGTCTTATATTGCATTAACAGTAATTGTACTGTATGCCATTACCAATTGAGTATTCTTGAACATAAAAATGAAGCTTTTTAAATTTTATGGGGCGATAGCCGTTGCTCAAATGGTCTTAATTTAAAAAATGTCATATACATGCCAACACTAAACAATTGCTACAAATCATGAATAAGCCTAAATGGTTAGCTGATCATATTTGGTTACTTGTGATGTTACATCGTTATATTCCCGCATTAGGGTACTGTCACACTTAGCGATGCACCAGCGATCCCGACCAGCGATATGACTCGGTCAGGATCGCTGGTGCATCGCTAAGTGGTCGCTAGTGAGCTGCTACACAGGCAGATCTCACCAGCGACATCGCAGGGGTCAGGGGTCGCTACTTACCTGTCAGACGAGGCGATCCTGACGTCCTCCCGCCCGCGTCCACGCGTCGCTCGTCTCCACAGCAGGAAGCCCCAGCAGGAAGCTGACGACGAGAAACGGTCAAGGACGTTCTCGCGCGATCAACGATAACCAGCGGGGCAGCGGTCGGAGGTAAGTATCAGACATAGCGATATCGCTAGCAATATCACTGCTACGTCACAAAAACCAGTGACGTTATAGCGATATTGCTAGCGATATCGCTTAGTGTGACAGGCCCTTTACTCACACTATATCTTATAGTCTTTGCCATACTGTCAGCAAAATTAATACCAAACTTCTTCACAAGCCGAATAGGGGCAATTCATTATATATGCTACAAGTTGACACCCACACACATCATGTAATCAAAAATCTTGATATTTCATTTACTAAGTAATGTGATGCTATCATAGACTCAAGTTATGTGTGTAGAATGACTCTACACTTAATCCACCGCAGTCTATTCCCAAAGTTAGATCACGCTATCTTTTGCTGTCTTCATCTATCACTGTCAAAAATCTAATGTCACCACGTTCAATAAAAAGACATTTTCTACCACCTATAGCACTGACTATAAGGGCTCGTGCAGATGAATGTTTAAATCAGACGAGTGCTCTCCGTGGTTTTGATGGATGGCACTTGTACTCATGTTATGCTATGGTACTGTGCAGATGTCCAATTTTTTCCTCTTTCGAGTGCTCTGAGAAAGAAAATCATAGCATGCACGAATTGCCTCTGAGAATTGGGTGGCACTCGCCCATTCCAGTGTATGGGTTCGCAAAAAAAATTGTAATGACATATGATTTTCACAGACTGACATAATGATAAATCTTTTTTTAGAGGAGAAACTTTTCTTTCTCTCCACCTCCAACTCACTGTGAATAAACTTTGGCAGAGAAACTTCCCACTCTTGTCTCCTGCCAGATGTACTGCCCATGGGGCCATGACTCTGGGCAACCAGCGCCAGAGTGCATTTTTCAATTTCAATGTAGTTATCTGTGAAAAGCTCTGTTAAATGTGAAATATCAAAGTATAATCTTTGCAATCACATTCACAAAACATTTACCGTAATTTTTCGTACATAGAAAATAGTTGTATCAAACCTTTGATCAATTGTAACACCACCCATGTCGTATATGTTGTGAAATATGAAACTAGATACATGAAAATGTAGAACTCGTATTTCAGAATATATCTGTGATGCAATATCTTAACCTCTAAAAATAAAGTCTATTTCAGATGTTTCATGACATTTCCTTTTAAAGATTCAAAGTGATACATCATTGTTAATTACATACAGCACTGAAACGATTAACCGTCCTGTGAGAGGAGAAAACTGGGCCCCATTACTTTTAGCCCCTAAAGCTTATTGGATCTTATTCCTTGATTTCCATTACCCAAAAGGTCTTAGTTTAAAAGAATGATCTCATGTATCGCTATTGAATCACTAGACAAGATACATGTTAGGATTGGCGGAATGCAACAAATATGAAATAATAATAACGTGCATTCGCAACCTGGGGTCCACCGTGTGGTGATGGAGAAACCGCAGTCAGCACAAAGGCAGAGCAAGGCTGTGAGAAAACACTTTAAGCACACTGAGTTAAATGTCACTCAGTATGCACAGAGCGCAGAGTACCAAGCTCTTTCACACCACAGAGTGGTACTATGAAGCAATGCAAAAAGGACTATACCCTGTTAGGCTGCACAGGCGTATAGAAAAATACTAATTGGGGTCCCTATAGCTTAACCCCCCAAGGAAGACTAAGCTGGTGGTTGAGCCTGCTCTGGCACATGGTTGTGCTTAAGCACACGTGCCTGAGGACGCCCAGTGCAGATGCTAAGTTCAAGTGGGAGTTCCCACCCTACACTGCCTGTCTAGAAAAACACTTGCAGTGCTATTAGCGGCACACGTGCTCACAGAGTGGTATAGAAGCCACCAACACACCAAACACACATGATACTAGCACACCAGTGTCCGCTCCTGAGGACCTTTTATACACAAGGCTCATGTCCAGCCAGACAGGACCTTGCCTGTGGACCAGTCTGAAGCTGTCACATCACCAGAGCAGCTGACGTTCGAGCGCCAATGAGAAGGCAACACATCATGGACATGCTCAGTAGGGTGAAATCTGGACTTAACGCTGCACATGTTTACCAGTAGTCACCAGAAAAAACAAATGCTTATAATACCGCCATATAGGGCAACAGCAATACTCAAAAATAGACAGACTCAACCATAGAGAAAAAGAGTACACAAAGCTGTTTAGAATATTCAAAGATTTGACAAATTTATTATCATTTGCATAAAAAAAGTATATAAAAATACACTTAAAATATTTATGGACAGCAATTTGTTCAATGAAGGAGATAGTAGTACAATATGTGGTATATAATGTTAATTGAAGGATTGGGTATTGTCACAACCCTAGATAAAAAAGAAGTGCCATAGTGTAAAGAACTACTCATAAAGAGCAGACTGAAAGGAAAAAAGGTAAGTGGAATAAATCCAATATTTTTAATCAGCTCAAACTAATCTAGACCACTCCACAAAAATCAAATAAAGTGCCACAGTGCAATAAAAAGGAAGGGGGAACTTCTTACCCAAATAGGTCCTGGTATACCACGTGTATAGCAGCCCCGACGCGCGTTTCGCGTGGGCTTCCTTAGGGGGCTGTCTAGAGGACACTTTAGGAATATGTTCTTTTTATCTAGGGGTGTGACAATACCCAGTCCTTCAATTAACATTATATACCACATATTGTACTGCTATCTCCTTTATTGAACAAATTGTTGTCCATAAATATTTTAAGTGTATTTTTATATACTTTTTTATGCAAATGATAATAAAATTGTCAAATCTTTGAATATTCTAAACAGCTTTGTGTACTCTTTTTCTCTATGGTTGAGTACATGTATACCAGTAGTCACCATAGGCTTAGCTGGAGGGCCAGCAGTAACGTCACATGCAGCATGAACCTGGGAAAGGAGCTGGGACCGAAGTCTGTGCTGAGCAGTCATCCCAGTTGCCAAGCCTGAATGGGAGACCGCAGCACCAGGCAAGGCTTGGGATCTAACCCGTGCAGCGGGAGAATACCAGTGCCTAACAATACGTTAAAGGGAATTTGCCACCCTTTTTTTCGAATATGAGCTGCAAGCACCGACATCAGGGGCTTATCTACAGCATTCTGTAATTCTGAAAATAAGCCCTCGATGTAACCTGAAAGGGAAGAAAAGTGAGTAATATTATACTCACCAGGGGGTGGTCTGGTCTTGGTCCAATGGGTGTTGTGGTCCGGCACCTCCCATCTTCATACAATGACGTCCTCTTCTTTCCTTCCTGTTGTGGCTCCGGCGAAGGAGCACTGCTCTGCCCTGTTGAGGGCAGAGCAAAATACTGCAGTGCGCAGGGCAGAGCATTGCACCTGCGCAGGAGCCACGACAGGAAGGAAAGAAGAAGACGGCATCGTATGAAGATAGGAGGTGCTGGACCGGATGGCGACACCGGGGTGAGTATAATCTAATTCTTTTTTCTTCTCTTTCAGATTACATTGGGAGCTTATCTACAGCATTACAGAATGCTGTAGATAAGCCCCTGATGTTGGTGCCAGCCGCTCATATTCGAAAAAAAGGGGTGACAGATTCCCTTTAAGTCTTATCAAGTTCTTATTCATTTTGTTTCATTACACTGGGTACTATGACTTATCACGTGTTATTCTATGTTGGGGGGCAGGTGTAATGGTCAACGTGTGACTGGACATAGCGCCTCCAGCGGGGCGAATTTATGATACACGTGACCCTGGATACAGCGCCTCCAGCGGGGCGAATTTAAATAATACCGGGACGTGCAGCCGGATACACCGCCTCCAGCTGGTGAATTTAAAAAGTACACGTAAAACTGGATACCCCGCCTCCAGCTGGCGAATTTAAATAATAAGGGGAAACACAGGAACAATTACAGTGGTGGGCCCTGTAATAGGAAATAGGGACGTGGAGACCTCCTAAGCTCCCCTGAGGAAGCGTCCCTGCACTCCTTACGTTCCCTAAACAGGCTCCGCACCTGTCGCCGCACGCGAACCTTATGCCCTGGCTCGCCCTGAACCTAGTCCCTCGCTAGGGCATTGGCCGGTGCGGAAACTAATCCCACCACTGCACTAGATCACACATAAGGAAAGTCACAAACAGGGGAAATAGAAAACTTAGCAAATGCTCCAGCACAGAGTCCAGCAACCGACTGCAGCCTTCCTCCTGAATAGCTGCCACCAAGTTCAGTAAGCGCTGAAAAGAACTCCCTTCGGTGACTCCTTCCACATCAGGACTCAGATTGAGCTGAGCAATCTCTCCAGCTCCTTACACCACCAAGGTTGGTTGCAAATGAACAACTATCACCAACAATGATTGAATACCCTGAGACTCATTTATAGAGCCTCACACCTGATTTATAATTACAATTAAACCTACCACTAAGGTGCGATACCACTAACCACCACCGGGGATAGTCAAGTCACCTTGGCAACTTGCCAAAAAGAAAAAAAAGTTCACTCTGTGCTTTTAAAACTGTCAGATCACTTCAGATCATGACAGCAGGTCTACATATCCCCCACCCATATTCATTGTGTTTTTTTCCCTTAAGTTTGCATTTTTATTTGATAAATTAACATAATTAAGAACCTGTAGATAAGCCCCCGATCTCACCTGAAAGATAACAAAAACAAGTTTTATTATACTCACCCGGGGGCGGTCTGGTCCGATGGGCGTCGCAGGTCCAGATCTAGCACCTCCCATCTTCATGCGATGTCGTCAACTTCCTTGCTTCGTGTTATAGCTCCTGAACAGGCCTACTGATCTGCCATATTGAGAGCAGAGCCAAGTACTGCAGCGCACAGGCACTGGGCCTCTCTGACCTTTCCCGGCACCTTCGCGCTGTACTTGGCTCTGCCACGACACGAAGCAAGGAAGATGACGACATTGCATGAAGATTGGAGGCGCTGGACCCGGACTGGCGATGCCCATTGGACCGGACCACACCCAGGTGAGTATAATAAAATGTATTTTTCTTATCTTTCATGTTAGATTGGGGGCTTATCTACAGCATTGTAGAATGCTGTAGATAAGCCCCGAAAGGCTTTGGCCGCAGCTTATAGCTGAAAAACGAGGTGACAGGTTCCCTTTAATGTGCTTCTGAATAGGTGATCACCTGATCCAAATGTTTTTTAACAAAGTAAAGTATGAAAAACCCTGCTGTGGTGTTCACAATCCTCTTGCAATAGGACAAACTGGATGGCAAAACAAGTGCTAGTAATATCCAAAAAGTAATAGGAATGAAAAAATTACTTTTAACTATGCCAAAGGAGTTGAAAAGAAAAGTCTTGAGTAAGGAAAAAATGGGCTCAATTCTGACTTTACTAGCAGAGGGATACAGTGAGCGTCACGTTGCCTCCATGCTTTAACTTTCTAAGACAGCAGTCCATTACAACAAGGTCAAGCAGCAGAGATTGGGGACAACAAAGCTGCAGACCGGCAGAGGATAAAAACGACTCTCCCCTGATGACCGTCATCTTATTCGAATATCACTCAGCAACTGCATGATAACATCAAGTGACCTACAAAAGGAATGGCAAATGGCAGCTGGGGTGAAGTGCACAGCAAGAACAGTTCATAACAGGCTCGTAGAGGCAAGGCTCAAGTCATGTAAAGCTAGAAAAAAGCCTTTCGTCAATGAGAAGCAAAGGAGAGCTAGGATGAAGTTTGCCAAAGACCATGAGGATTGGACCATAGAGGACTGGAGAAAGGTAATCATTGATGAGTCTCATTTTCAGCTTTGCCTAACACCTGGTCATCTAATGGTTAGACGGAGGCCTGGAGAGGCGTACAAGCCACAGTGTCTTGCACCCACTGTGAAATTTGGAGGATTGTTGATGATCTTGGGATTGTCAGGAACACCGCACTGCACTTGCTCACTGAGCCAGGGCGCGTGTCCTGAGTACAAAGACTGTGCACAAAGATACCTGCGGAGCGAGCAGCAGTGGTGACAATGCATGCTCCAGGACCTGAATCACGTGACTGCTGGGGGCGTGGCCTAAGCTACACAGAGCTAGGAGCTGCAGGGAAACTCCTAGAAGGGTAACTACAAGACAATGTTACCAAGGAGCATAGACAGAGACAGACACCAGATCAAGCCAGGTCAAAGCACGAGATAGCAGGACAGTACCAAAGGGCTTAGACAGAAAGAATAGTCAGGACGTAGCAATAGATCAGAAAACCAGAACAGGTATTAGACGGTACAATAGGGGTAAACTGTAACGGAGTAACGATAGCCAAGCCAGGAGGTCAGAACCAGAAAAGACAATGGTACCAAAAACGAGAGATGGAGTACAGAGTGAAGGAGCAAGCCGGGTCATACACGGGAAGCAAACAAACAATGCAGAGTACACACACACCAGGGGTCAGACACACCAGAATAGCAGTATAACTGACAGAGAATGCCAGTATGGAGTGAGCATAAATACCGCTCCCAGATCCAAAGAGAGGCCGGCAATGTTAACCCTGTCAGAACAGGACATTAACCATGTCCTAACCATGACAGTACCCCCCTCTTAATGGGGGGCCACCGGACCCCCAGGTTTCTCAGGGTACCTGGCATGAAAAGCCCGCACCATTCGATCAGCGTGCACCGAACTGGCCGGAACCCACGATCGATCCTCAATGGAATATCTCTTCCAATGGATAAGGTACTGAAGTCTCCGGCGCACCCACCGCGAATCAATGATGCGCCCTACCTCGTACTCCAGTTGACCCTCTACCAACACTGGTGGAGCCACGGATGAGGGATCTTCTCTAACTGTCCCCACAGGTTTTAATAGGGACCTGTGGAAGACGTTAGAGATTTTGAAGGAGGTGGGCAACTGTTATCTGTATGCCACCGAGTTGATCACCTCTACAATCTTGTATGGGCCAATAAATTTGGGGCCCAACTTCATAGAGGGTATTTTAAGTTTGATGTTACGAGTGGACAACCAGACTTTTTCTCCCACTGTCAACGCAGGAACCACCCCCCTCCTCCTGTCTGCAAAATGTTTGAACTTCTTCTGGGCTTTGGAGATGTTCCCCTGTACCTCCTTCCAGAGGGTTTTTAATTGTTGTACCATCCCCTCGGCACCAGGGCAATCCGAATCCATACGGGAAAATTCCCCAAACTGCGGAACAAACCCATAATTGACCAGAAAGGGAGGCTTTCCGGTAGACTGATTAACCCGACAGTTGAATGCAAATTCTGCCATGGGCAATACCTCACACCAGTCTTCCTGTCTGGATGAGGCCAGGCATCTCAGAATCTGCTCCAATGACTGGTTGGTGCATTCCGTTTGTCCGTTAGATTCCGGGTGATAGGCAGAGGAGAATGACAACGTGACCCCCAACTTCATACAAAACGCTCTCCAAAACCTGGCCACAAATTGCACACCCCTGTCCGACACCACGTTCACAGGCACTCCATGCAGTCGAACAATGTGCTGTATAAACAAACGAGCCAAGGTTTCAGCAGATGGTAACGCAGGTAATGGCACAAAGTGGGCTTGCTTAGAAAATCTATCAACCACTACCCATACCACTGAGTTGCCCTTGGACAGGTGTGTCCATGGTTTATCCGAAATTGGCAAAGGCACCAATTCCCCGGCCGGCCGGACCTGAGAGCTTTTAGAGCGCGCGCACACCCCACAAGTATTCACAAACCTTTTTATATCAGTACCCATAGAGGGCCACCAAAAACCCCTAGCTACTGCCCCCCGGGTAGCTGCAATACCAGGGTGTGCACTTAACATAGAGTCATGAAATTCTTGGAGGAGTTTGGGACGGAATTGTTCGGGTACAAACAATTTACCTGTGGGTTTATTCCTGGGAGCTTGTGCTTGTGCTTCCAGAATCTCTCTCTGTAACTCAGAGGAGATTTCGGCTACAACCACTCCCGGTTGAAGAATTGAGGAAGGAGGTTCTGGAGGGGACACAGAATCAAAACTTCGGGATAAGGCATCTGCCTCTACATTTTTAGACCCTGGTCGGAACGTGATGGTAAATTGAAATCGAGAAAAAAAAAGTGCCCACCGAGCCTGTCTGGGGATCAATCTCTTAGCAGACTCGATATAGGCCAGGTTTTTATGATCAGTGACGACCGTAATGGGATGAGCGGCCCCCTCCAAAAAATGCCTCCATTCTTCAAAGGCCAATTTAACTGCTAACAGTTCCCTGTTACCGACATCATAGTTTCTCTCGGCCGACGAGAACTTCTTAGAGAAAAAGGCACAGGGTTTGAGGTTAGTCAGGGTAGAGGGACCCTGTGACAATACTGCCCCCACCCCCACCTCCGAAGCGTCAACCTCGACGATAAAAGGTCTTGACGAATCGGGTTGTACCAACACAGGGGCTGTAGTAAAACACTTCTTTAATGCCAGGAAGGAATTTTTTGCGGCCACAGACCAACTTTTTACATCTGTCCCTTTAAGAGTGAGGTCCGTCAAGGGTTTTACCACCTGCGAGAACCCTTTAATGAACTTCCTATAATAATTAGCGAAGCCCAGAAATCGCTGCAACCCCTTCAGGTCATGAGGCTGCACTCAATCTGTAATGGCCTGAACCTTCCCTGGATCCATGCGGAATCCCTCCCCGGATACAATTACACCCAGAAAAGACAGTTCTTGCATAAAAAATGAGCACTTCTCCAGCTTAGCATACAAATGGTTCTCCCGGAGTCTCATAAGCACCGTACGCAGATGATGCAAGTGTGACTGACTGTCCTCAGAGTAAATCAAGATGTCATCCAGGTAAATGACTACATAACGTCCAATCAAGTCAGAAAAAACAACATTAATAAAGTTCTGAAAAACCGCAGGAGCATTAGTGAGGCCGAAGGGCATAACCAGGTTTTCAAACAGCCCCTCAGTTATCAGGAACGTTGTTTTCCATTCGTCCCCCTCCCGGATCCTTATAAGGTTATAAGCCACTCGTAGATCAAGCTTAGAAAACCATTTGGCCCCCGTGAGTTGATTGCATAGATCAGGAATCAACGGGAGAGGGTACGTGTTCTTAACAGTAATTTTGTTCAGTTCTCGAAAGTCGAGGCACGGTCGCAACCCACCATCTTTTTTCTTTACAAAGAAAAACCCCGCTGCCACGGGTGAGACCGAGGGCCGAATATGCCCCTTGCGAAGGCTTTCTTTAATGTACTCTTTCATAGCTTGGCGCTCAGGCCCGGACAAATTAAACAAACGAGCCTTGGGTAATTTGGCTCCAGGTACTAAATCGATAGCACAATCATATGGTCTATGTGGTGGGAGCGCCTCGGCCACGCTTTCGGAAAACACATCTTTAAGGTCTCTCAGGTACTCCGGAATACCCTCCAGACCGACAGATGACACAGATACAGATTTTATCGGATTGACAAAAGTAACCGGGTTACAACACAGACCATTATTATTACATCCCCAACGGGTGATCTCCCCCTTCACCCAATCAATAAGAGGATTGTGGCGTTGCAACCAGGGCATTCCAAATACCAGTCCTGCAGGCAGATTATTCATAACGAAACAACTTAAATTTTCCACATGAGTGGAACCCACTTTCATAGAAAAAACTTCAGACATAAAACAAATTCCATCCCGGGTAAGAGGGGATGAATCCACAGCCACAACTTGGGCATCAATCAGATTAATGGAGGAACCACAGTCAACAAAGGTGGTGGTCATAACAGGACCGCCAGCAATTTCCAATTCAACCAGGAGGACCATTTTTATACGTGAGAAAAAATGTACCTGGGAGTCTGGACAACCTCCTCGATTGTTGCCCAGACTCAGTCATTTCTATGAAGGTTTCTCTGAAGAAGGGCAGGAGGGACAATTCCTTTTCCAATGTCCAGAGGCTCCACAGTAAAAACATAGTAGGTTGTCTCTGCGGTGCCTTCTCTCTTTCTCCTTAACCGAGACTGACCCAACGTTCATGGGCTCAGATACGGGTGAAGTGTCACACAATTTGGGGTACAAGGGAGACTCTTGTTGCATCATTCCTCTAGCACGGAGTCTCCGGTCCATACGGACCGCATACATCATGGCGTCCTCCAGGGTATCAGGAGGCGGATGTAATGCCAGAGCGTCCTGCAGATGGTCAGAGAGGCCCCTGCGAAACAACCCCCTCAGGGCGGCATCATTCCAGGATACTTCGGCGGTCCAACGTCTAAACTCTGAGCAGAACCATTCAGCAGAGTGCCTTCCCTGTGTCACACTCATCACCATATCCTCTGCCAGACGCACTCTATCAGGCCCGTCATAAATGTGCCCCAGAGCCTCAAAGAACAAGTTCACTGACATACGTTCAGGAGCAGAGGAAGACAGAGAGAAAGCCCATGCTTGCGGAGCCCCCCCGAAGTAGGGAAATAATGACCCCCACCCTCTGGAACTCATCCCCGGAGGAGCGGGGCCTTAGAGAAAAAAAAAGCTTGCATCCTTCTCTGAAAGACCTGAACTCCTTTTTATCCCCTGAGAACGGATCGGGCAATTTGACTGGAGATTCGGGGGACGATATTGACACATCCCTACCCCCAGAACTAGAAGCCCCTGCATCGACAGCCCCCTGCACAGTAACCACCAACTGTTGCTGGGTATGGGCCATCATGCGCTGTTCCACATTGAGTTTATGGAACATTTGGGTCAGGTGCTTGACCTGATCAGCCAAGGCTTGTATGGGATCCATGAGGATAACACACACTTTTTTTTTTTTTTCCTTCAGAGGAAAAAAAAACTGAAACGGTCAGTTATAATGTCAGGAACACCGCACTGCACTTGCTCACTGAGCCAGGGCACGTGTCCTGAGTACAAAGACTGTGCACAAAGATACCTGCGGAGCGAGCAGCAGTGGTGACAATGCATGCTCCAGGACCTGAATCACATGACTGCTGGGGACGTGGCCTAAGCTCCACAGAGCTAGGAGCTGCAGGGAAACTCCTAGAAGGGTAACTACAAGACAATGTTACCAAGGAGCATAGACAGAGACAGACACCAGATCAAGCCGGGTCAAAGCACGAGATAGCAGGACAATACCAAAGGGCTTAGACAGAAAGAATAGTCAGGACGTAGCAATAGATCAGAAAACCAGAACAGGTATTAGACGGTACAATAGGGGTAAACTGTAACGGAGTAACGATAGCCAAGCCAGGAGGTCAGAACCAGAAAAGACAATGGTACCAAAAACGAGAAACGGAGTACAGAGTGAAGGAACAAGCCGGGTCATACACGGGAAGCAAACAAACAATGCAGAGTACACACACACCAGGGGTCAGACACACCAGAATAGCAGTATAACTGACAGAGAATGCCAGTATGGAGTGAGCATAAATACCCCTCCCAGATCCAAAGAGAGGCCGGCAATGTTAACCCTGTCAGAACAGGACATTAACCATGTCCTAACCATGACAGGGATGCTTCAGCAAGGCTGGAATTGGGCAGGTTAATCTTTGCGAAGGATGTATGAATCAAGCCGCATACATGGTTATCCTGGAAAAACAGTTCATCCTTCTCCTCAGGCAATGTTCCCCAACTCTGAGGACTGTTTTTTCCAGCAGGACAATGCGCCATACCAAACAGCTAGGTCAATCAATGTGTGGCTGAAGGACCACCACTAGAGTTGAGCGACTTTTGGTTTTTTAGGGTCGAGTTTCGTTTCGTGAAACCCGACATTTCCAAATGTCGGGTCGAGAAAGATCGTCCGATTATAGGGAAATGTCGGGGTCGTCCCGAAACACGAAACCCAATGTAAGTCAATGGGGAATAAAAGTCGGCAGTGAGAGGAGGACAGGAAACACACCTACAGTGCCCATTTGAATGCCAAAAGCATCAATTCTTCTTACTTAAGCTTGTCAACCTTAATTAACTTCATAATACAAGTTACGCACTGAAAAATGGGGGTTATTTGGCTAAAGTTGTGGGGGGGGAGGGCTGGCTCCAGGTTTTCATGTGCCCTGGGTGAAAGAGCGCCCCTTTAACACATACCACAACTCATCATGCTCCGATACGGCAGAGAAATAGCGGTATAGTACAATGAAAAATACTTCACTTTTTACATCTCATGACGAGGCCCATCTATTTCTCCATACAGAATCATTGGTCCCATATAATGTTTGAAACAGTATATGATGAGCTCCACATAATGCTACAGTATATGTTGGTCCCCATGGATGAAGCTCCACTGTCTTATGGGCCCAAATAATGCTCCAAACATAATGGGCCTTATTTCTAATGCTCTAGTGTATAATGGGCCCTGTAAATGCTGCTGCAGTGTCTGATGTCCACCTTTGGAATGTTCCAGTGTATGGTGGGCCCCATCTATCATTCTCCAGAGTATAGTGCTCCCCAAAAATTGCTGTCCCAACATTGAAAACAATCAAATAAGTCTCCTCGCTAGGGAATCCCTGTACTAGTCTGGACTCCTCGTCGTCCCCATCTTCCATCTCACTGCACAGTATTTCAACCTTGCAAGTGCTGTGATCCTGAGCAAGCAGGGGAGGCCCACTCGTTGGCGACGGCACTGGCACAGGGCCCCTGATAGTACGGTGGTGTGTCTGATGGCGGGTGGGCCGAACCTGCACTTTCATCTGCAGCTTCCTCTTTGTCACCGTGTAAGATGGAACTGTATACGGGAAGGGTAACCTGAGTTTCATCAGGGTCAGATTCAGGCTGTGTAGAGTGCGAGGGGAATGTAGTGGTCTGGGTCAATGTACCAGCAGATTCATCAAGCAGTGGCTGGGCATCAGTGCATTTGTGTCGCCCCCAGGAGTACGGTCGCCACAGTGGCATTACCTTCCTCCTAGGGAGTGTGATGTCATGCTTGGGAGCAACGAACGATCTCTCTAGCAGGTTAACTGATTGGGCGGCGTTATTCCCACGAGTCATGACCCTCCAAACAGCGTTCATGAAGGCAAAGTGTTTGTTTTACGTGGGCAGTATGGTTGCAAAGCTGAACCTTAAAGGAATGTCCAGAAGGGCACCACCAGGAGTGGAGACTACGGTTTAATTCGACTCCACCTGGGAAACTTCAACCATGCAAGCTACAGAAAAGATGCACAGATTGCAAGCTTAATTCCGTTAACGAACGAGACTCCGTCATGCCCCGCGGTCCGAGTCCGGCTTACTAGAGGGACACGTGAGGCTCTGGCACATGAGATTGGCCAATAACTGGTGTGTCATGCCCTTACATGTCCGTGGCTGCATGTGCGCTACACTGAAAAGGCCAGCGTTTGTCGCTTACAGGTGAAGATAACCCGCTGAACAACGTTAGTGATGGGGATCTGTGATTACAATTATTACCCGCGAACGATGATTTACCAGTAAGTGCAGGTCAACCGCAGTTCCGGAATTAGGCCTAACCGTCATTCCTGAAAAAATGAAAAACTTACGTGTGCAAACCACAGGTGCTGTAGCTTGCTTAACAGCTTGCCAGCCGTTCTCAGGCCCAGTATGGATTACACGTGATTGCACAAAGGTGAGAAAGGGTACCGTATCCCCGGATAACATGTATGGATAGCGTACACATTCAAAATATATGTCTATACATCAAGAGGCAGGCTCAGACGGTGTTAGGCCCAGTATGGCTTGCAGGTGATTGCACAATGGTGAGAAAGGGTACCGTATCCCCGGATAACATGTATGGATAGCGTACACATTCAAAATATATGTCTATACATCAGGAGGCAGGCTCAGATGGTGTTAGGCCCAGTATGGCTTGCAGGTGATTGCACAAAGGTGAGAAAGGGTACCGTATCCCCGGATAACATGTATGGATAGCGTACATATTCAAAATATATCTCTATACATCAGGAGGCAGGCTCAGACGGTGTCAGGCACAGTATGGATTTGACGGCCCAGATTACACAGCGGAGGAGCAGGGAGAGGTAAAGATTGCAAATGCTGGGGCCCTGCCCAAGCAAGGGGGGCCCACTCGTGGGCGTCGGTACAGGCACTGGGCCCCTCATAGTACAGCGGTGTGTCTGACGGCGGGTGTGCACCACCACCGTCAGAGACACTTGATTGCACTATGAGGGACCCTGTGCCAGTGCCCGCACCCAAGAGTCGGCCTACCCACCTGTCCAGGGCAACGGCACTCGCACGGTGTCGTGCGCTAGGTGGTGACCCCGGCCATGGGGGGGGAGGCAGCACAGTTAGGGAGTTTTAGAAAGTGGCATATGTTGATGTTGGACATTCAGCTGATGCAAAAGGCGAAATAGGTGAAGTCCCAGGAAGAGGTGGACCAAAGCAAGCCATTTTTCTGTCACCCTATGTGTCATCAGGGGAAGGTGGGACAAAATCCTTGGAAACCCATGCGTGGTTCATTTTAATGAAGGTTAGATCATCCACATTTTGGGTTGACAGACGGGTCCTTTTTTCTGTCAGGATTGATCCAGCTGCACTGAAGACTCTTTCCGATAGCACACTTGCAGCTGGGCAAGCGAGCTCCTGTAAGGCATATTGGGCCAATTCAGGCCAGGTGTCCAGTTTAGCGGCCCAATAGTCAAAGGGGAATGACCTGTGTGGGAGAACATCGATATGGGAGGAAAAGTAGTTTGTAACCATAGTTGACAACTGCTGTCTCCTGTCACTTTCCATCGATGCAGTATTACCAGTTGTGTGAGCGGTATTTGAAAAATCAGTCCACAACATTGTCATGAAACCCCTGTCTCCAACGCCACTTCTGCTGTGTGCACCACGAACACCTCTGCCAAGCTGCCCCCGGCCCGTACGGCTCATGTGAGAACCATCACCGCTGCTGTGTGCTGGGAATGCCTCAAGCAACCGATTTACCAGAGTTGCTTGTTTATTAGCCAATATTAGGTCAAGGTTCTCCTGTGGCATGATGTTTTGTAATTTGCCTTTATAGCGTGGATCCAGGATGCTGGCCAACCAGTAGTCGTCATCGTTCATCATTTTGGCAATGCGTGGGTCCCTTTTTAGGATCTGCAAGGCATAATCTGACATGTGGGCCAATGTTCCCGGTGTCAATGATGCACTGCGAGTGCTGGTTGGAGGAGCACTTTCTGGCAAATCCACATCCCTCCAGTCACGCACAAACCCTGTACCAGACCTTGACAGGCCAACATTTTCACTTGCCCCACGAGATGCATCCTCCTCCCCTAAGTAATCATCCCCATCATCCTCCTCCTCTTCTTCCTCCACCTCGTCCAGGAGAGGTCCCTGAGCAGACAATGGCTGAATGTCATCAAGGATTCCCTCCTCCTCTTCCTCCTCATCAACATTGGGGTGCGTCAAAGTTTGCATGAGCAGACGCATAAGTGGGATGCTCATGCTTAGGATGGCGTCGTCTGCGCTTACCAGCCGTGTGCATTCCTCAAAACACTGAAGGACTTTACAGAGGTCTTTCAGCTTCGACCACTGCACACCTGTCAACTCCATGTCTGCTCTCAAAGTGCCTGGCCGTGTATCCTCCCACAAATGCATTATGGCCTGCCTCTGCTCGCACAGCCGCTCCACCATGTGCAGGGTGGAGTTCCACCTTGTTGCAATGTCGATAATGAGGCGGTGGTTGGGAAGGTGGAGCAATCGCTGCAGCTTCTGCATACGAACGGAGTGTACAGGCGACCGGCGGATGTGCGCTCACAGTCTTCGCACCTTCTGGAGCAGGGCTGTTAACTCCGGATAATTTTTGAGGAAGCACTGCACCACCAGGTTCAAGGTGTGAGCCAAGCAAGGTATATGGCTGAGTTTTGAAAGGGCTATGGCTGCCACAAAATTACGGCCGTTATCACTAACTACCTTGCCTGCCTCAAGATGTACACTGCCCAGCCATGACTCAGTTTGTCGCTTCAAGTACTCGGCCAGCACCTCGGCGGTGTGTCTGTTGCCCAAACACATCATCTGCAACACAGCCTGCTGACGCTTTCCACTAGCTGCTCGATAGGGGGACACATCGTGTGCAACAGTGGCAGCTGCAGATGGAGTGCTCGTACGACTGCGCTCTGTGGACGAGCTTTCGCTTCTGGAGGAGGAGGAGGAGGAGGGTCGAACGCCTACAGCCAACTGTTTCCTATACCGTGGGCTAGGCAGCACTGTCCCACCACCGCTGTCCCCTGTAGACCCTGCATCCACCACATTATCCCAGTGCGCAGTGATGGACACGTAACGGCCCTGGCCATGCCGACTGGACCATGCATCAGTTGTGAGGTGCACCTTTCCGCTCACTGACTGCTTGAGTGCATGGACAATGCGGTCTTTCACATGATGGTGGAGGGCTGGGATGGCTTTGCGAGAGAAGAAGTGGCGACTGGGTAGGTCATAGCGTGGTACTGCACAGGCCATGAGTTCGCGGAAAGCTGTGCTTTCCACCAACCAAAAGGGCATCATCTCAAACGAGATTAGTTTGGCAATGTGGGCGTTCAAACCCAGTGTACTCGGATGAGAGACTGAGTACTTTCTTGACCTACTCATAGTGTCTGGGAGGGTGAGCTGGACTTGAGAGCTGCATATGGTGGAAGTAGCGGTGGACAGGGCGGACTGAGAGAGGGTTGATGATGGTGATGGAGTTGTTGTTCTTTCTGATGGCCTAGAATCAGTCTTTCATTGATATAACAGTGGGATTCCCTGACTGCTGTGGCCTTGCAACGAAACCTCAACATTTGCTGCTGTGCTAACCGGTGGGCTTGCAGTGGGGGAAACAATGTAGCGTTGCTGACTACCTTCGTTGTGATCAGTTGCACATGTGGCACTTGAGGTTTGGTGTTGTGTCCACGCTTGCAAGTGCATGCTGGTTAAATGTCTAAGCATGCAACTGGTATTCAAATTTTTCAGATTTTTCCCTCGGCTAAAGGTCTTTGAGCACTTCTTACAGATAACCTTGGCCTGATCATGAGGATTTTGTTCAAAAAAGTGCCACACTGCACTCTTCCTACTTTGGCAGACATTTTGCGGCCTAGCACGCTGTGATCTTTTGACCCTCTGGACAAGCTGTCCAGCAACTCTTTTGATGTTTGGAACCTGTCTTTGGAGTGCTCCGGGCCTGCCAGATAACAGCTGTTGCGATGTCGATGTCTGCTGTGGATGCTCCTCATCTGAGCTATTGGAAGCAGCACCCTCTTCCCCCAATGGATGCCAATCTGGGTCAACAACTGGGTCATCCATCACCTCCTCTTCTATGTCATGTGCACCTTCCTCTGTGTCACCGTGTATGGTGGTATAGTGTGCGGGAAGGGGCACCTGAGTCTCATCAGGGTCAGAAACTGGCTCTGTACACTGCGAGGACAATGTAGTGCTCTGAGTGAATGTACCAGCAGAATCATCCATCAGCGGCTGTGCATCAGTGCACTCCATGTCAGATTCATCTTGGCCTGGGTAATTCACCATTTCACTTGATAATCCAGGCATGGTATGTGAAAACAGCTCCATGGAGTAATCAGTAGTATGGCCTGCGTCATCCTTCAATCTTGGTTGGGGTGAAGGACACAAGGAAAGGTGTGGTTCATGAACATGAGCCTCCAATGACAACTCAGTGCTTTTACTTTTTACAACTGAAGAAGAGGAGGCGATAGAGCTGGAGGCTGAGTCAGCAATGTAAGACAAAACTTTTTCCTGATGCTCTGGCTTTAAAAGCGGTTTGCCAACTCCTAGAAAACTAAGCGTTTGAGGCCTTATGTAGCCAGACGATGACGCAGGCTCAACACCTCCTGCATTCGGTCCTATTTTGCTCTTGCCACTACCATAAGATCCACCACCAACACCATCATTACCAGCTGCCAACCCCCGCCCAATTCCACAGCCTCTTCCACCAGCCTTCCTCATTTTTGGTAGAAATGTAGACAAAATCCAACAAACTATATAGTAATGTAAAACAAGGTACAAGGTGTCTATAGGACAGGGGAGATTTTGAATTTCTGCAGACACTTGTGGACACTGGACACTTTTGGATTGTGTGAGGCCCACTGAATATCTGAGCGCTCTGTCACAGGCTCGATGGCACAGCTGTGACCAAAATGACTACAGGATAAGGGAGATTTTGAATTTCTGCACACACTTGTGGACACTGGACACTTTTGGATTGTGTGAGGCCCACTGAATATCTGAGCGCTCTGTCACAGGCTCGATGGCACAGCTGTGACCAAAGTGACTAGAGGATAAGGGAGATTTTGAATCTCTGCACACACTTGTGGACACTGGACACTTTTGGATTGTGTGAGGCCCACTGAATATCTGAGCGCTCTGTCACAAGCTCGATGGCACAGCTGTGACCAAAGTGACTAGAGGATAAGGGAGATTTTGAATTTCTGCACACACTTGTGGATACTGGACACTTTTGGATTGTGTGAGGCCCACTGAATATCTGAGCGCTCTGTCACAGGCTCGATGGCACAGCTGTGACCAAAATGACTACAGGATAAGGGAGATTTTGAATTTCTGCACACACTTGTGGACACTGGACACTTTTGGATTGTGTGAGGCCCACTGAATATCTGAGCGCTCTGTCACAGGCTCGATGGCACAGCTGTGACCAAAGTGACTAGAGGATAAGGGAGATTTTGAATTTCTGCACACACTTGTGGACACTGGACACTTATGGATTGTGTGAGGCCCACTGAATATCTGAGCGCTCTGTCACAGGCTCGATGGCACAGCTGTGACCAAAGTGACTAGAGGATAAGATAGATTTTGAATTTCTGCACACACTTGTGGACACTGGACACTTTTGGATTGTGTGAGGCCCACTGAATATCTGAGCGCTCTGTCACAGGCTCGATGGCACAGCTGTGACCAAAGTGACTAGAGAATAAGGAAGATTTTGAATTTCTGCACACACTTGTGGACACTGGATACTTTTGGATTGTGTGAGGCCCACTGAATACCTGAGCGCTCTGTCACAGGCTCGATGGCACAGCTGTGACCAAAATGACTAGAGGATAAGGGAGATTTTGAATTTCTGCACACACTTGTGGACACTGGACACTTTTGGATTGTGTGAGGCCCACTGAATATCACAGCGCTATGTCACAGGCAGAAATTGGCTAGTGTATCACAAACTACAAGGTGTATGTAGAATTGGGCAGAATAGGAATCTCCCTAGAGTGCAGGTCTGTAAGAACGGAACATGTCCTCGTTTTATTCTCACAGAGTGACACACTGATAGCTTCACTGTGGCTGTGATAACAGCCGTTACACGGTACTGTGTGAGGAGCGTACACCACTGTATGGTGTGAAAAAATGCACGCTCAGTACCTCAGCAGGACAAAAAAAAAAATTGGGATTGCTTTTTAAAAAGCAGTTTGCGGAGCAGTGGGTAAACAGCAATGCAGGAATGTCAGGAAGCCTTAGAAGGCAGCCCAACAACCAACACCACTGATACACCACAATATAGCCTCCCCTTGCACTGCACACACAGTGACTGGTGTGTTGTACAGGCAAAATCGCTAGCAGCAGAAGCAGTTTTTTTTTCTTCTCAGCAGGACAAAAAAAAAAAAATTGGGATTGCTTTTAAAAAAGCAGTTTGCGGAGCAGTGGGTAAACAGCAATGCAGGAATGTCAGGAAGCCTTAGAAGGCAGCCCAACAACCAACACCACTGATACACCACTATATAGCCTCCCCTTGCACTGCACACACAGTGACTGGTGTGTTGTACAGGCAAAATCGCTAGCAGCAGAAGCAGTTTTTGGTGTCTTCTTCCCTGCCTAACGCTCTCCCTACAAAATCATCAGCAGCAGCAGCTCTCTCTATTCTGAGATCAGCATGAGTAACATGGCGGTCAGCGTGCACGCCCTTTTATACCCCCTGTGACGCCCCCCAAAGCAAGCCAATCACTTGCATGCCCTTCTGAAAGATGGTGGTGACCCGTGCCTATGTCATCACGTTGCCCACAGTGTCCGTGGATCCTGATTGGCTGAAAAAGAGCGCAAAACAAACTTTTGAAACGTGACTTTGGCGCGTAAGTCGCCGACCTCGTGGCCGACCTCATCCTAGGGTCGGGTTTCGTTTCATGAAACCCGACTTTGCCAAAATCGGCATCTTTTGAAATTTTTCGACCTGTTTCGCTCAACTCTAACCACCACATCAAATCCCTGTCATGACCAGTCTTATCTCCAGACCTGAATCCCACTGAAAACCTCTGGAATGTAATCAATGGCAAGTTGGATAGTCACAAGCCATCAAACAAAGAAGTGCTTAAATTTTTGTACCAGGCGTGACATAATGTCACTGAAAAGCAGTGTGAAAGACTGGAGGAAAGCATGCCAAGACGAATGAAATATGTGATTAAAAATCAGGGTTATTCCACAAAATACTGATTTCTGAACTCTTCCTGAGTTAAAACTATAGTATTGTTGTTTCAAAATGATTATGAACTTGTTTTCTTAGCATTATTTGAAGTCTGCAAGCACTGCATTTTTTTGTTCTTTTGACCATTTCTCATTTTCTGAAAATGCTAAATTTAGTGCTTGGAAATTCGAAGACATGTTGTCAGTAGTTTATAGAATAAAAGAGCAATTTACATTTTACTCAAAAATATACCTATAAAGAGAAAAATCAGACAACCTGAAAATTTTGCAGCCTCTGGCAAAAATTAAGACAACACTTTCAAATGTTCAATTTGTCTGACTTTTCTCTATATAGGTATATTTTTGAGTATATTGTAAATTTTTCTTTTAGTCTATAAACATCTGACAGCATGTCTTCGAATTTCCATGCAATAAATTTTGTATTTTTCTTCTGACAAAGAAAAATGGTCAAAATAAAAAAAAACAGCCACAGACTTCAAATAATGCAAAGAAAACAAGTTCATATTCATTTAAAAACAACAATACTAATACTAGAGTTCAGAAATCAATATTTTATGGAATAACCATGATTTTTAAAAACAGCTTTCATTCATCTTGGCATGCTTTCCACTAGTCTTTCACACTGCTTATGATGCAAAAATGTAAGCTGTTCTTCTTTGTTTGATGGCTTGTGATTATCCATCATCCTCTTGATTACATTCCAGAGGTTTTCAATGGGGCTCAGTCTGGAGAATGGGCTGCCCATGACAGGGTTTTGATGTGGTGGTTTCTTAATTTTGGCCAGAGCTGGACAGATAGATAGATAGATAGATAGATAGATAGATAGATAGATAGATAGATAGATAGATAGATAGATAGATAGATACATGAGTTATATACAGTGGGAGAAATAAATATTTGATCCCTTGCTGATTTTATAAGTGAACAGTCTATAATTTTGAGGGTAGGTTGATTTTAACATTGAGAGATAGAATATAAAAAAAATCCAGAAAATCACATTGTATGAATTATATAAATGTACTAGCTGAAGAGCCCGGCGCTGCCCGGGCATAGTAACTAACTGTGGTTAGTTATAGCAAGTTATAATTATCCTCCATTCCATAGTCCCGTGCCCATATACCCATCATACATCCTCCATCCCATAGTCCCATGCCCATATACCCATCATACATACAGTCATATGTTAAAGTTTGGGCACCCCTATTAATGTTAACCTTTTTTCTGTATAACAATTTTGGTTTTTGCAACAGTTATTTCAGTTTCATATATCTAATAACTGATGGACTCAGTTACTGTATATTTCTGGATTCAAATGAGGTTTATTGTACTAACAGAAAATGTGCAATCTGCATTTAAACAAAATTTGACCGTTGCAAAAGTATGAGTATCATTTTCTTGATTTGAACACTTCTAACTACTTTTTACTGACTTCCTGAAGCACTAAATTGGTTTTGTAACCTCACTGAGCTTTGAACTTCATAGCCAGGTGTATCAAATCATGAGAAAAGGTATTTAAGGTGGCCACTTGCAAGTAGTTCTCCTATTTGATTCTCCTATGAAGAGTGGCATCATGGGCTCCTCAAAACAACTCTCAAATGATCTGAAAGCAAAGATTATTCAACATAGCTTTTCAGGGGAAGGATACAAAAAGTTGTCTCAGAGATTTAACCTGTCAGTCTCCACTGTGAGGAACATAGTAAGGAAATGGAAGAACACAGGTACAGTTCTTGTTAAGCCCAGAAGTGGCAGGCCAAGAAAAATATCAGAAAGGCAGAGAAGAAGAATGGTGAGAACAGTCAAGGACAATCCACAGACCACCTCCAAAGACCTGCAGCATCATCTTGCTGCAGATGGTGTCACTGTGCATCGGTCAACAATACAGCGTACTTTGCACAAGGAGAAGCTGTATGTGAGAGTGCTGCGAAAGAAGCCGTTTCTGCAAGCACGCCACAAACAGAGTCGCCTGAGGTATGCAAAAGCACATTTGGACAAGCCAGTTACATTTTGGAAGAAGGTCCTGTTGACTGATGAAACAAAGATTGAGTTGTTTGGTCATACAAAAAGGCGTTATGCATGGAGGCTAAAAACATAGCATTCCAAAAAAAACACTTGCTAGCCACAGTAAAATTTGGTGGAGGTTCCATCATGCTTTGGGGCTGTGTGGCCAATGCCGGCACCGGGAATCTTGTTAAAGTTGAGGGTCGCATGGATTCAACTCAGTATCAGCAGATTCTTGACAATAATGTGTAAGAATCAGTGACGAA
Source organism: Dendrobates tinctorius (assembly GCF_039654945.1). Classification (NCBI taxonomy): domain Eukaryota; kingdom Metazoa; phylum Chordata; class Amphibia; order Anura; family Dendrobatidae; genus Dendrobates; species Dendrobates tinctorius. The sequence goes on along the minus strand of NW_027361808.1, from coordinate 1,093,402 downwards.
GTTGAAGTTACGCAGGGGATGGATATTTCAGCAAGACAATGATCCAAAACACTGCTCCAAATCTACTTAGGCATTCATGCGGAGGAACAATTACAATGTTCTGGAATGGCCATCCCAGTCCCCAGACCTGAATATCATTGAACATCTGTGGGATGATTTGAAGCGGGCTGTCCATGCTCAGCGACCATCAAACTTAACGGAACTGGAATTGTTTTGTAAACAGGAATGGTCACAAATACCTTCATCCAGGATCCAGGAACTCATTAATAGCTACAGGAAGCGACTAGAGGCTGTTATTTTTGCAAAAGGAGGATCTATGAAATATTAATGTCACTTTTATGTTGAGGTGCCCATACTTTTGCACTGGTCAAATTTTGTTTAAATGCAGATTGCACATTTTCTGTTAGTACAATAAACCTCATTTGAATCCAGAAATATAACTGAGTCCATCAGTTATTAGATATATGAAACTGAAATAACTGTTGCAAAAACCAAAATTGTTATAAAGAAAAAAGGTTAACATTAATAGGGGTGCTCAAACTTTAACATATGACTGTATCCTCCATCCCATAGTCCCATGCCCATATACCCATCATACATATTAGCCATCCCATAGTCGAGTGCCCATATACCCATCACACATCCTTCATCTAATAGTCCCATGCCCATATACTCATCATACATATCCTCCATCCCATAGTGCCGTGCCCATATACACATCATACATATCCGCCATCCCATAGTCCCGTGCCCATATACCCATCATACATATCCTCCATCCCATAGTCCAGTGCCCATATACCCATCACACATCCTCCATCCCATAGTCCCGTGCCCATATACCCGTCATACATATCCTCCATCCCATAGTCCAGTGCCCATATACCCATCACACATCCTCCATCCCATAGTCAACCATTATGACATGATAATGAGCGGCGGGGCTTGCAACGTATGATGACATCAGCGTCGCCATGGCAACCATTATGACATCATAATGAGGGGCGGGGCTTGATACACACACACTTTTTCCCTGTTATGTAGATAGGGGCAAAATTGTTTGGTGAATTGGAACGCGCGGGGTTAAAATTTCACCTCACAACATAGCTTAGGACACTCTCGGGGTCCAGATGTGTGACTGTGCCAAATTTTGTGGCTGTAGCTGCGACGGTGCTGATGCCTATCCCGGACATACACACATACACACACTTGAGCTTTATATATTAGATTTGCATTTTGCAGTGAGAAATAAGTATTTGATCCCCTACAACTATTAAGAGTTCTGGCTCCTACAGACCAGTTAGATGCTCCTAATCAACTCATTACCTACATTAAAGACAGCTGTCTTACATGCTTACCTTTATAAAAGTCTCCTGTCCACAGACTCAATTAATCAGTCAGACTCTAACCTCTACAAAATGGGCAAAATCAAAGACCTTTATAAGGATGTCACGGACAAGATCATAGACCTGCACAAAGCTGGAATGGGCTACAAAACCATAAGTAAGATGCTGGGTGAGAAGGAGACAACTGTTCGTGCAATAGTAAGAAAATGGAAGAAATAGAAAATGACTGTCAATCGACATCGATCTGGAGCACCATGCAAAATCTCACCTCGTGGGGTATCCTTGATCACGAGGAAGGTGAGATATCAGTCTAAAACTACACGGGCAGAACTTGTTAATGATCTCAAGGCAGCTGGGACAACAGTCACCAAGAAAACTATTGGTAACACATTACGCTGTAAAGGTTTAAAATCCTGTAGTGCCGCAAGGTCCCCCTGCTCAAGAAGGCACATGTGCAGGCCCGTTTGAAGTTTGCCAATGAAAACCTGGCTGACTCTGAGTGTTTGGGGAAGGTGCTTATGGTCAGATGAAACTAAAATTGAGCTCTTTGGCACTAACTCAACTCACTGTGTTTGGAGGAAGAGAATTGCTGCCTATGACCAAAAGAACACCATCCCCACTGTCAAGCATGGAGGTGCAAACATGTTTTGGGAGTGATTCTCTGCTAAGGGATCAGGACTACTTCACTGCATCAATGGGAGAATAGATGGAGACATGTACTGTATATTCCTGAGTGACAACCTCCTTCTCTCCGCCAGGACATTAAAAATGGTTGTGGCTGTGTCTTCCAGCAAGACAATGACCCAAAACATACAGCCAAGGCAACAAAGGAGTGGCTCAAAAGAAGCACATTAAGGTCATGGAGTGGCCTAGCCTGTCTCTGGAACTTAATCCCATAGAACACTTATGGAGGGAGTTGAAGCTCCAAGTTGCCAAGCTACAGCCTCAAAATTTTAATGATTTAGAGATTATCTTCAAATAGGAGTGGACCAAAATTCAACAGGCTGTTTGTTTTTCCTTTATTTTTTTGAGCAGTATATATATATATATATATATATATATATAGGCTGTACAAAATTGTTGACACCCTCAACTTAATATTAATTATTATAATATTACATATTAATCAACAAGCTTCTTACACCTCTCAGAGACTACTCTTCTTTTGCAGACTGACCCATGTTTCTTATATTTGTTCAATGGAATTTAGATCTGGACTCATTGATGACCACTTCAGAACTCTCCAGCTCTTTGTTTCCATCAATTTTGGGTGCTTCTTGAGATATGTTTGGGGTCATTGTCCTGCTGAAAGACCCAAGACATAGGATGCAAACCCAGCTTTCTGGCAATCGGCACTACATTGCAACTCAAAATCCTTATGGTACTCTTCAGATTTCATGCTGCCTTGCACACAGTCAAAGCATCCACTACCAGAGGCACAAAAACAAGCCCAAAACTTATTTGAACATACATCATATTTGACTGTAGGTACTATGTTCTTTTATTTGTAGACGTCATTTTGTTTTCGGTAAACAGTAGAATGATGTGCATTACCAAAAAGCTGTATCTTGGTCTCATCTGTCCACAACACACTTGGATTGTGTCTTACTCACATACATTTTGGCAAATTGCAGACTAGCTTTTTTATGTCTCTGTATGAGCAGTGCTTTCCTCCTGGGTCTCCTGCCATAGCATTTCTTGCATTCAAATAGTTCACGCTGACAATGATGCACCCTGAGCCCCCAGGACAGCTTAAATTTCTTTTGCACTTGATTGGGGCTGCTTAACTACCATCTTCACTATTCTGCATTGCAACCTTTCATCAATTTTTCTCTGCCATCCACATCCAGGGAGATTAGCTACAGTGCCATGGTTGTAAATTTCTTGATTATGTTGTGCATCGAGGACAAAGAAACATCAAGATCTCTGGAGATGGAATTGTAACTTTGAAATTGTTGATATTTTTCAACAATTTTAGTTCTCAAGTGCTCACATAGTTCTCTTCTCCTTTTTTTGTTCTTCATGCTTAGTGTTGCATACACAGACACAAAATGCAAATATTGAGTCAAGTTCTCTCTTTTTTATATCTGGTTTCAGGTGTGATTTCCATGTTGCCCACACCTGTTACTTGCCACGGGTGAGTCTGAGCATCACATGCTTCAAACAAAGTTGTTTACCCACATTTTTTGAAAAGGTGCTAACAATTTTGTCCAGTCCATTTTGAGCTTTTGTGTGAAATTATGTCCAATTTGCCTTTTTTTCTCTGTTTTCGTTTTGACTGTCTATATCATACCATATACAGCAACATAAGTCATTCTAAACTTTGGTTTATTCTGGGGTTGTTGATTTGACCTGCCACCTCAGCTCTTTTCTCATGTACTCATGTAGCTCATATGTCAAGTTTTTATTTATTTTATTTATATTTTTTCTATATGTTTTTATTACTGTGTACTTACAAAGCTTATTATGTTTTATGGTGATATTTGGCCATAGTCATGCATTCTTTAGTGATTTATTTGTTGCATTCATTGAATTGATCACATAATAATAGTAATATTTTTTCTATAGCGCCAACATATTCCATAGCACTTTACATTTAAGAGGGGACTTGTACTGACGCTAGTGATATTACAGAATAACACATAACACAAATACCAAAAGGAGTGAGGGTCCTGCTCGCAAGCTTACAATCCATGAGGACTGTAGGGAGACACGAAAAGTCAGCTGGCCATGAAATAGCTGTCAGCAAAATGTTAGTTCATCTCGCAGCTACATGAATTTCTCCCAACTTTACCATAAACTTGATGAATATTATGCTCATTTCAATGAAGAAAACAAAAATTCACTGCAAGAAATATCTACCAGCAAATTATCTTTCTTAAAAAACAAATCATCTGGGATATTGAAATCCAAAGTTTTTACCTTTATTTCTAACTTATAAAACTTGAAATGTTTTAAATGGAATCTGTCTCCATTTTTGCCATCGAATCTGAGAACAGCATAATAAACAGAAATGGGCCAATTCATGAAGAAATGGTATTTTGTATGCCAGTCCTGATCTAGGATGTGCTGGAGTAAGATGCAACAAATTCAGTAAGAGTTGTGCGCCCCCATGGTTCCCCATGCCCTCCGACCCAGCAGCATTCACATATGTATTGCTAAGTTCCCTGCCTAACCAGCTTTTATAATGTTTTTTCACTTAAATCTATGTTTAAAAAAGTATTTATAAGCTCGGTTTTTCTTATGCTAATTAGGCCTTTGACTAGTAGATGGCTAGTCGGCTCTCTCTTCATGTCATCATGCCCCTGTAGGAATGATAACATGATTTGTAAAGGCCCCGTCACGCACGCTGATTTTGTGATGCCACAGCGATCTCGCCAGTGTTTGATGGGAATCAGCGACCGGCCCCCCTGCCGGTTATCGCTGATCGTGCTCAAGAGGCCTGGGCAGTTTTTTGATTGCTGGTCTCCCGCTGGCCAGCATGCAGAGACCAGTGATCAGCGATGCTGGACGCTGGTTTCTAATGTAAACATCGGGTATCCAGGAGCCGCAGCTCCTGGATACCCGCTGTTTGCCTTGGAAACCTGTGTACATGCTGGTTTCCAAGGTAAACATCGGGTATCCAGGAGTCGCGTGGCTCTTAGATACCCGATGTTTACCTTGGAGACCAGCATGTACGCTGGTTTCCAAGGTAAACAGCGAGTATCCAGGAGCCGCGGCTTCTGGATACCCGATGTTTACATTAGAAATCAGCGTCCAGCGTCGCTGGTCATGATCGCTGGAGGTCCTGTCATGTGACAGCTCACCAGTGACCAGCCTAACGATGTCCCAGCGATCCCATCATGTCGGATCGTTGGTGGGATCGCTGGGACATCGTTATATGTAACGGGGCCTTAAGAGCCATCATGGACAGCTCCCAGCACATCTTCTGCATACGCGTGGTGTGCTTTACACACATCACTGAGCATCTAAAGCCACATACCATACATCTTCTGCGCATGATCGAAAGTGCAGAAGATGGGTAGGCGTGGTTTGCAGGGGAAGGGAGCAGAAGTGCTTCTCAGGAGCTCCTGCAACTTCTCCTAAATAAGCGGCTAAAAGCATACTGAAGTGGACTTTTTTTCAACTAAAAGCTAAAAGAATATGCCTGGAATGGAAAATAAGAAGATCATTGCGGATTACACAAGAAAAAAGCCTTTGATGGAGCAGAGAAAGGGATCAGCAAAAGTTGCTGACTCATCCACACTGCCTGCAGGAAGGAAGACGGTGAATACAGCAAGGCCCGGGACAGAGAAAAGGAATGGAGTGACATCGACAAGGAAGTCTGTCACGGCATCCCCGACCTCTAGGAGCATGATGCCGGGACCAAGAAGCAGCATGAAGCCACCTCCACTGAATGTTCATGCCAGGAGGAGAAGCAGCGGGAAAGCTAGCAGTACAGCAGAGGAGCGCAGCGGGGAGGCCTGTCGCGGCTCCCAGAAGCAGAAGGAGCAAGCATGGTGAGCAGAAAGAGTAGGCCGTGACAGTAATACCACAAAAGACCAAGGAATAACCGATTCTCTTAGAAATCACAAGATTTTAGACTCAAGTCAGCCGCAGATCCTTCCTGCATTTTCAGATTCCCTAGATAAACTACAAAAATACATTACTACTCTCAAAATTAATATGGCCAACCTTGAAGACTTTAGAAGAAAAAATAATGTGAAGATCAGAGGGATTCCTGAGTCAATTCAGGCTCCCCAACCGAAGGGCTACATATTGTCAATGGTCTCTCATTTGTTCCCTGACATCAATGGGAAGTGTCTGATTGAAAGGATTTTTAGGATTCGCAGGCCGTCCGCTTTCCCTTATGATTTAGCAAGAGACACTATAGTATCTTTTTACCCCAATTGGCTGAGAAACACGTTGCTGGGTATCTCCAATGATCCAAGATTCCTGTCATCAAAATATAGTCATCTGATTTTCCTCAAGGATCTTTCAAAAGACACTTTACAGAAAAGGAAAGCATTTTCCCATACTACTTGTGAACTCCGACGCGCAGAGATTCCTTACACCTGGACTCAATCCTCCACTCTTCAGGTGAAATACGCATCGAGGTTCCTATCTCTACCCCAGATGAGGGGAATGACTTTCTTGAATGGATTGGAATAATGTCCTCCAAGGCTTCTCCCGGACCTTCTTTTTATATCAAATGGCTGAAAAGAAATTTTTTCCATCCTTTCAGGTTTTTTTTTTGTAAGGAACCGAATTTCAATTCTGAATCATTTGTCGTTGAGTAATATAGATTATATATAAAACAGTCTGAAGAAATATTTCCACTTTACAGTTTTTGATTGAACCAATTTTTTTGGCCTCCACTCAGTCCTAGGGACATCACAGTATGTTCTTGACAGGACAGGCTTTCATATTTTTTAGAACTTACTTGGGTACTTCATTTTTTTTGGAAGTATTAGGAGCATAATAAGTGCATTGATCTTTTATTTTTTTTAAGCTATCACAATTGTGCAGACTTTATAGCACAATATGTGTACTGATTTTTCTGACGGCTATTATATAAGTATAATGATCTTTGCATTTGTCATTGTCTTTTAACCTTTTTCTTCCTACAGGTTTGTATTTAAGCAACAATTGATTTGTGTATTATTGATATTATATAATATTTTGCTTTGGAACTACTGCATTATATGTACAGTTTGTATGTTTGCCTGTCTATTTCCCTACTTTGTGGGGATAGCCCTGTCTTTACAGGGATTTGTTCTCCCTACCCTAATCCCCTTGTTTTTGTTCTGTGCCCTATTCCCCCTCCCTCATAAAAATTTTGAAATTAATAAAAATTACTGGAACAGAAAGTGCAGAAGATGTACGTGAGCCGTATTCTGCTCTTCTGGTCATTGTTTTATGACTATGTAGACATGAGTCACATATCATGTATTTATAATTGATTCCAGAAAGTAAATACTTTTTTTTATTATAAGAACACTAAATTTAATCATAATAATTTGACATACTATATCTATGATCTGTATATAAAGAAAGGATACAGTTTTTAATACAGTTGTCTATATTACATGGAACACAAACAAGTGAAGTTAGGAAGACCACACAACTGGTTGGAGGAATTGCTTGTCAATCTTGGCATTCAAGACAGACATTTCATAGTAAAATCTGGAATGTAGAAATTGAGCTAAAGTAATCATTACTAAACAAGACTACTAGATGGAGCTCTGATTGTTTTCTTAGTGGATTCACCTTTATAACCTTTCCTGCAAATCGATAAGGAATATTTTTTAGCATTTGTGTAAATAATCATGTTTCATCTTTCAGTCTTTAACAACTACTGCCAAGATTTAAAGTGTATATGACATATTTTATTAGTAGCACTAGCCAACATGTTTTACTCAAAAGATAAATCTTGTCAGTAGCCAAAACTAAAGAAATATGTAGACCTAGGCAACATATTTTACATTGATTTAATTCATATAAAGTGCAAAATAAAGCAGCTCTAAAATTTGGTGAAAAAGACATTTTCATTTCTTTCATGCAACTCCTAGGTAAACACACCAGTTTCCATGATTGCAGACCACAAACAAATAGTCCTGTTTGTAGTCAGATTCTGCCCTCATAGTGATTATCACCTATATCAGGATTTTCAGGATGGACCTTTGCGAGTTTTCAGCCATTACAACAGTACAATACAGTTTTCAGCTATTATAATATGACAATACTTGCAATTGAGCTTTTAGCCACCACCCAGTCCATAAATCTCTTAGGTTAAAGGGAACCTGTCACCAGTTTTGGCCAACCCGAAGTAAGGCCACCACCTTTCAGGGTTGATATACAGCATTCTATAATGCTGTATGTTTGCCCCAAACCTGACCTATAAGAGGACAAAAATAACTTTAATTATACTCATCTAAGGTGTGGTCCAGTCTGAGGATTGTCGCAGGTCATGGTCCGGCGCCTCCCATCTTCTTTCGATGCTGTTCTCCTGCTTGATTCATGTGGATGACGCGTTCCTACGTCATCCATACAATCGGCTCAGCATCGCGATTCTCTGCAGGCGAACTTCTCTGAACTGTTGAGGGCAGAGCAAAGTATTGCAGTGCGTAGGCGCTAGGAAAGGTCAAAGAGCCCAGACGCATATGCACTGCAGTACCTTGCTCTGCCCTCAACGGGACAGAGAAGTACGCTTGCGCAGGAGCGGGATGCTGAGGCAACACTGTGGATGCTGCAGGGATGCATCATCCACAAGAACCAAGAAAGAGGATGGCCACAAGAAGATGAGAGGTAACAGACCAAGATCTGCGACACTCCTCCCAGCAGACCGCTCCGCAGTTGAGTATAATAAAAGTAATTTTTCTTCTCTTACACGTCGGGTTAGGGCAGATATACAGCATTATAGAATGCTTTATATCAGTCCCGAAAGGTGGTGACGTTACTGCATATCGGCCGAAACTGATGACAGGTTCCCTTAAAGTTAACACAATGAGTTTTACAGTATGTCCACTGTTTTTTATCTATTCATTTTTTTTTTAATGCTGTGTAAACTGACCTATGGTACATGATTGAAATCTGCAACATGCCAAATTCTCTTGCAGGAACGCTGAGTTTCTTGTGCAGATTTTCCCCATAGATTTGCGCTACAAATGGAAAATCCACAGGTATAAAACGTATATGCAGTTTTAGTGCATTTCCGCTGCAGAAGCACACTAAAATCTTGGAGAAGTAGCACAATTTTCAACACAACTCAGACTTTAGCTAAACTTTTGGTGTTCTCATTGCCAGTTTTGTGCAGCTCCATCAGAATTGGGTGGGACAGGGCTGCGATAGGGACATGGCACCACAAGTTAACTAATTCATGATGTAGTGTTCCTTAAGCCAGAAATCTTACTCCAGTGACTAACTAAACTAAGATTTTGATGAGGGTCATGGATGTGCGAGCCATCCATCATGTGCCACTGATTCCTTAAGAGTCTTAAGCCCCCGTTACACATAGCGATAACGCTAGTAATATCGCTGTAACATCACCGATTTTGTGACGTAGCAGCGATATTGCTAGCGATATCGCTATGTCTGATACTTACCTACGACCGCTGCCCCGCTGCTCATCGCTGGTCGCGCGAGAACGTACTGGACCATTTCTCATCGGGCGCTTCCTGCTGGGCTTCCTTTGGTGCCGACGAGCGACGCGTGGACGCGGGCGGGAGGACGTCAGGATTGCCGCATCTGACAAGTAAGTAGCGACCCCCAACCGCTGCTATGTCGCTGGTGAGATCTGCCTGTGTGGCAGCTCACTAGCGACCACTTAGCGATGCACCAGCGATCCATATCGTTGTCGGGATCGCTGGTGCATCGCTAAGTGTAACGGTACCCTGATAGAGAGAGAGAGAGAGAGATAGCGAGCATGAGATCTAACTCTCTGTTCTATCAATCTAGAAAAAAAAAAAAAAACAGGAACAGCACCAGCAAAAGTGATAGGGTGCTAAGCCTCCCAGGCAAAGACCAAACCTTAAGTATAAAATGGAAAAAAGGAGGCAGCACAACAGTTTGAAAAAAAAAAGCAATACTTTTGCTATTTAATAGCCTATAATAGTGATGTTTTGGTTCTATTGAGATCCTTTCTCAAGCAGTACCTGTCTCAGCAGAACCGAAACATCGCCATTATGGGCTATTAACCCCTTCACCCCAAAGCCTGCTTTGAATGGATGCCACAGATTTTGAGACCTTTTTGTGACATATTATATTTCATGATAGTGTTAAAATTTCTTTGATATGACTTACGTTTATTTGTGAAAAATCTGAAATTTGGTGAAAATGCTGCAATTTTAAAACTTTTAATTTTTATGCCCTTAAATTAGAGTCATGTCACCCAAAATAGCTAATAAATAACATTTCCCACATGTGTAGCTTACATCAGTATAATTTTTGAGCTATAGTTATAAGGGTTAAAAGTTGACCAGGGATTTCTCATTTTTACAACAAAATTTACAAAACCATTGTTTTAGGGACCACCTCACATTTGAAGTGATTTTGGGGCATCTATATGACAGAAAATTTCCAAAACTGACAACATTCTAAAAGTGCACCTCTTAAGGTACTCAAAACCACATTCAAAAAGTTTATTATCTCTTCAGGTGGTTCAGAAGAATTAATGGATTGTGAAAGGAAAAAATAAACATTTAACTTTTTTTTCACAAAAAATTTCCTTTAGCCTACTTTCACACTAGCGTTTTTTTGCGCTGCACCTCATGCACATTCCAAACGCATGCAAAAAACGCATTAAGCATTTTACATGCGTTTGCTTTTTTTTGCGCATGCGATTTTACCAGTTTGTCGCCATGTTAACTCTAAAAACGCATGCGATTTTAAACGCATGAGTGCGCATGTTCTAGCGCACGTGTGCGATCCCATAGACCGTAATGTTGTTTTTTGCGCATTCCGTGCGCATGTATTTTTTGGCAGCAGTTGGGCACACAGAAAAATGCAACATGTTGCGTCTGGCGTGCCTAGGCGCACACCTGAAAAAAATCAGTGCACGAAAGCTCACATGAACGCGTACAAACGCTATACCATGCGCCCGCCATGTTAAAGATAGGGGAGCAATGCGCATGATAGTGCACGAGGCGCAGCGCTAAAAAAAGCAAGTGTGAAACCAGCCTTAGACCCATTTTTTTATTTTCAGACGGGTAACTGGAGAAGTTGCACCATACAATTTGTTGTGCAATTTCTCCTCAGCATGCTGATACCCCATATGTGGGGGAAAACCACTGTCTGGGCGCATGGCCGGGCTCAGTATAAACAGTAGAAACCCCCCACAAGTGACAACTTTTCAAAAACTAGACTCCTCAGGGAACTATCTAGATGTATGGTGAGCACCTTGAAACCCCATGTGTTTCACAGAAGTTTATAATGTTGAGACATGAGAATAAATAAAAATCATATTTTTCCCACAAAAATGTTTTTTAGTCCAAAATTTTGTATTTTCACAAGTTTAACAGGAGAAAAAAGACCCCAAAATTTGTTGTGCAATTTCTTCTGAGTTCACTGACACCCCATATGTGGTCAAAAACTACATTTGAGGCACAGTGCAGAAGGGAAGTAGCACCATAATACATTGCTGATTTTGCTGTATCTCTCAATGAATTCGTCTAAGGGTGCAGTGATCATACTGACACCACAGGTGTGTCACAGAATTTTATACCATTGTGCAGTGAAGAAAAAAATAATACATTTTTACCACCAAAATTGGGTGTTAGCCCCAAATTTTGCATGTTCATCCTGGAAAATGAGTAAAAATGGCACCAAAATTTGTCCCACAATTTCTGCTAAATGTAGAAATACTCCATATGTAGCTGTACAGTACTGCTTAACCATATGGAGAGACTCGGGAGGGATGGAGCGCTATTTGCATACTGGAGCGCAGATTTTTCTAGAATAGTTTGTGGATTCCATATACAGAGCCCCTAATTGTTAAAGAAGCAGAATCCCGGGGGGCATGGCCTAGGACCCTGGCTATGTAGGTAGCAGGAGTCCAGAGCTCCCGATCTGGTATCTTAAAAGCGACCCATAAAGCGACTGGAGGTCCACTCAAAGTATTTTCTTCGGTTCAGAAGAGATCCCTGACCACCCTGGACCACTTTGATTTTACTATCAAGCTTCTTTGTTCAGGGAAAAGTGAAGTTTCATTTTTCCAGAAGCCAATGGTGAGAGCAATGAGGAAGCAGTGGAAGGATACCACTCTGTGCCATGGACTTTCCTGAGAAAATTTTATGTGCAGCGATTATCTGACAAGAAGATAACTAAATTCATCATCCCCTGTTCTGAGGTACCCATTTTTATTATTTAAACAGAAGCACAACCACATTCTGGACTTTTAATCCCAGCGGGCCTGCAGTGTGACAGAGCGGTGCTGTTGGGCGGAGTGATACCGCTCTCCACCATGAGCTCCTTTGAAGAGAGAATCTGAAGACAAGCACGGGCTCCCCTCTCAGAGAAGACCACTGGGACTGGCTTCCCTAATCTTAAGGTACCCATTGCCACCCGTTATTCCGGCACACATGGTTTTCAGCGCCTTAGACCGGTGTGCAGGTGATGCTCCAATTAGATCTACATCCGCAGCACGTGAAAATAGTCCCTGCAGCGATACCAGGACAAGCAGAACGGGTCCTGCTCTGAAGTGGCTACAGCTCCTGGTGCATTACTGCTACTCCTCTCTACCTTTTGGGAGTACCCTGTTGAATCCTATTATATACTACACCGGGTTGGACTTCTTTATTGCAGATTGTACCAGTGGTGCGCTTGTATCAGCTGGAAACATTTCAAAGGCGGGAAAGCTCATCTCTCATGAACAGGCTTTGTTACTAAGTCACAGAGGACCCTGCACATTTCTCAGTTAGGATCCCTTACACAAAGTCCTTTTTTCTATGCAGGAATAACTCTTCCTGAGGATACCTTGTCAGTGCAACATCTGGCTTTTAAAGGGACATTCACCAGCTTCTTTCTCCCTAACTAACCTTGTAGCAGTTCCTATAAAATTACAGGACCTGACTTGTTGGACTTTACAGTCATTTAAGTTACATGTATATTTGTATTATTTTGTAATATTATCTTGCTACAATATGCTTGTGGGGGATGCTCTAAGAGTCTATTATTAGCAGACTTTAATATCTCGATTTGTCAATTCAATACTTTTTTTTTTTAAATCTCATACATACCTTATAAAATTTTCGTATATTCCTGAAATCTAGCAATACCTACTCTACATCTCATTGAGCTTATTACTAAAAATTGAATTCTAGTACTTCACTTAATTCTCGTATAAACCCTGCCATAGGGGCACTTGAACAAAATGGATGCTGCAATACTGGGAAACAAAACTAAGGCTCAAAAAAAATCTATGTCACACATGGGGGCAATCTCAAAGTCATATGAAGACTTTCCTAGCCTGTTAAGCCTGGGCAAGTCGAGATTCCCATTGAAGGGAGATGAGTTGAGGTCTTCCTTTCTAAAACAATTGCAGATCCCAAGCTATAGTAAATCTACTAAGGGGGATAATGGCTCTGGTTTAAAAAATTCAGTGAAAATCTCAAGCTAACATGCCCTCCTCTAAAGGTAACTCTAAAGGGGCAGCCAGCCCTCCAGACCCGATTAATTCTCCTTTAGAGGGGATGGATGCCACTATTTCGGCTAAATGAAAAGTTCATAATGATCAAGAGAGCACACCCCATTCTTGTGCTGCGGAATCTGAAAGTTTCTCCGATGATTATTCCCCTAACAATAGTCCGGAGAGACAGAGGGTTAAAAGAACACACAAAACTGTGACAACAATAATGTCAGTGGCACCCCCTTCACTTGATTTGGACCAATATCTTGGTTCCAGTAAAAAAGTTACAGAAGGTTTTCTAGCAGGGGTTTTCAAATCCTTTAGTGACGCTTTGAAAATAGGGTTCGAAACACAAACCAGGACCTTTCAGGACACATGTAACAGTTTTAACCAAAAACATGACAAAAGATTGACTAGAGTAGAGGAGGACACTAGATTCCTCTCCAAACAGAATTAGGTCCTTCAGGAAGAGGTCTTATTTCTTAAAAATAAACTAACCGATCTCGAGGATTGAAATAGACGAAATAATTTGAAGTTAAGGGGTATTCCGGAATCTATTTTACCAGATAGTCTTTCAGGGTACACAAAACACCTATTCAAGAAACTGGTCCCCAACTAACAGACCTTGAGTTAAATATTGACCATATCCACCGTCTCCCTCGCCCACGGGGGATTTCTCAAGACAGGCCTAGGGACACCATTCTCAGAGTCCATTTTTTCGGCACCAAGGAGAAAATATTGAGGGCAATTAAAGACAGGGGTTCTTTTGCAGACCCTTATGGAAATATAAAGGCTTTCTCTGACTTTTCTAAAACCATGATGGACACTCGCAGGTCTTTTAAAGATACTACCACAAAACTCAGGGAACTCAAAGTCCTCTACAGGTTGGGCTTTCCCACTAAACTGATTATTTGGTATCACGATAAAAATCACATTATCAACACCCCTCAGGAGGGTCAGCGGTTCCTGGCATTTCTCCAGGAGGAACCAGCTTTCAGGGATAAAGATTAGGAATTGAGATGTTGTCTGTTGCTTTTTAATAACTATCTTTGGTCCTATATGCTTTTTTAGTTGGTACAATATACCTCTAAACACATGATGTCCTTCCGGGATCTCAGCCACATATTTCTAATTTGCGCCCAAATTAATGTGAGATTTCAGCTGTATTAAGTCCGCCAGGAGAACTCTTGCTACCTTATATATATATTTTTTTTTGGATAGCTCTCCTTTTCCTCTTAGGTCTGACTTTTCAGGCAAGTTTGCCTATCTGTTTTCGTTTTTTTTTGCTTTTTTTTAGTTATTAACCTGTTGTTTCCCTTTTAGGAGTGTTATGCAGATTTTATCTTACAATGTCAGGGGTCTCAATAGCCCCCATAAGAGATTTGCAATATGGAAGGAGATCCGTCACATTCACACTGATATTGTTTGTTTACAGGAGGTTAAAGGGAACATGTCACCCCCCAGGCGTTTTTAAGTAAAATAGCCACCTTGTGCAGCACTATTGCTGCATTCTGTCAAGGTGGCTCTGTTACTTAGCTTCCGTTCCACTGCAGAAATAATAATCTATAAAGTTGTTCAAAAATATCTGAAATTTGACAGGGGGCAGGTCTTTCCCCCTCTGACAGACGCCTCGCTCATTTCGTATTTGGCGCCGCCTCCTTAGCTTCTTTTGAAATGCGGCGCCTGCGCTGTACTATATCTACTTGGGCATGCGCAGTCAGCGCTGCCTGTGCTCTCAGATCACATCCCGGCCTTCATATCGAGCGGCCACAGATCCCGCCCCACAGTCGCTTATGATTTATTCACACTGCGGGGCTGGGAATCTTGGGCATGAGAGCCGCAGATAACTACTGCGCAAGCCCAAGATTCCCAGCCCTGCAGTGTGAATAAATCATAAGCAACTGCGGGGCGGGATCTGTGGCCGCACGATATGAAGGCCGGGATGTGATCTGAGAGCATGGGCACGTCGGGCAGCGCTGACTGCGCATGCCCAAGAAGATATAGTACAGCACAGGCGCCGCATTTCAAAAGAAAACTGAGGAGGCGGTGCCAAATACAAAATGAGTAATGGATGCGAGGCGTCTGTCAGAGGGGGAAAGACCTGCCCCCTGCCAAATTTCAGGTATTTTTGAACAATTTTATA
This sequence comes from Dendrobates tinctorius, assembly GCF_039654945.1. Lineage (NCBI taxonomy): Eukaryota > Metazoa > Chordata > Amphibia > Anura > Dendrobatidae > Dendrobates > Dendrobates tinctorius. Next base: position 1,077,810 of record NW_027361808.1, on the reverse strand, counting down.
AACGATTATTTCTGTAGTGGAATGCAAGCTAAGTAACAGAGCCACTTTGACAGAATGCAGCAATAGTGCTGCACAAGATGTCTCTTTTACTTAAATCCGCCTGGGGGGTGACAGGTTCCCTTTAAGATGGCAGTTGACCACCAACCATATTCCCAGCCCAAAAAATACCCTCATCAATTCAAATCCTTAGGTCCGTCTAAGAAAGCTGGAGTCATTACTTTGGTAAGTGGAGATGTTCCGTTCAAATTGCTCAGTGAGGTTACAGATTCCTTGGGGAGATATCACATCCTTGTTTGTCTCCTCAATAATAGGCTCTGCATGGTAGTGAACACCTATGTTCACAATAAAAGGCAAATTTCTTTCTTAAATAAACTCCAAAAGAAAATTAACAAAATTAAATCCGGGGACCTTGTCCTGGTTGGAGAATTTAACATAATACCCGACAGCAGCTTGGATTCTACCTCATCGGTCAGGTAAAAGGCCCCAGTACTACAAAATTGGCTTATTCAAAATGAATACTACGACTTTCGCTGCCTTAATGCGTCTTCAAGGGAATACACCCACTATTCGGATGTCCATATGACATCCTCACCAATTGATCTGATTCTTGCAAATATTTTTACATTAACTAAGTTTCAAAGTATTAAAATCTTAAATAAGTCATTATCTGATCATTCCCTGGTCTTAGCACAATTCACACTAGGCCCATCCCCAGAGAATACCTGTCTCTGGAAAAACAACCCATAACTTTTTAAATACCTGAGTTTAGACAAGAGATTGAAAATCATATTGTCAACTTCTTCAATGAAAACCAATCAGAGGAAATTGATATTTTTACACTATGGAACGCCCACAAAGCTGTATTACGGGGAAATCTCATCCAGATTTCCTCGAGGTATAAAAAGAAAAATGGAGAAAAAATTGCCACATTACAAAAACAGATCAATGAGAGAGAGGAACAACAAAACAATCTAACACTTCCTTCCCATGCCCTTCAAGAGGAAATCTTAAAACTTAGACAAAGACTAAGACTCGAAATTAGCCAAGAATACGAGACAGTAATAAAGGCCTCAAAATTTAAGACTTACACATCATTGAACAGACCCACCAGATGCATGATGGCGAAACTGAAATGGGAGAGAGTTAACAGAAGGATAAACAAGATAATCTCCCTCTCGGGCAAACCCAAAACACACCCTGGCGGACATCAACCTTCCCAGGTTGACTCAATCAGACTTGGAGCAAATTGACTGCCCCTTCTTGAAAGGGGAATTATTATCCGTTATCAATAAATTAAAAACCCAAAAATCCCCAGGACCGGATGGTTTCTCCTCCGAATATTTCAGGACCTTTTCTAAAGCCTTGATCCCACATATGGTCTCAGTATTTAATGAAGCATCCTCTCAGAGGCCTCCTTCCCAAAAGAGATGCTGGAAGCTGTAATTGTTCTGATTCTGAAAGCGGGAGGGGACCTGGAGAGGATGCAAAATTATAAGCCAATATCACTCATAAACTATGACATTAAAATTTATTCTAAATTACTTGCTGAACGGTTAAAAAATATACTCCCTTGATTGCTCTCCGATGACCAGATTGGCTTTGTAGAGGAACGTCAAGCGGCGAATGGAACAAGGAGAGTTTTGAATTTACTTACCAGGGCAAATCTATCCAATACTAGATCAGCGTTTCTGGCGTTGGATGCAGAAAAGGCCTTTGACAGGCTGAATTGGTCTTACCTGGAAGCAACTTTAACTAAATTTGGTTTTAGCCAAGGATTCTTGTCATCGGTCTTTGCGTTATATTCTGCCCCCATCACCAGAATTTATGCTAATAATTGCCTCTCAAACCCGTTCCCCATTTAGAATGGAACAAGACAGGGGTGCACTTTGTCACCCTTGCACTTTGTATTAGCAATAGAGCCACTGGCTGAAAAGATCAGATCCAATAAGAATATTGCAGGATTTGATTTCCCCTCCCGTCGTTTTAAAATTGGACTATTTTCCGATGACCTCTTTTTGACCCTATTGGACCCCTTGAATTCCATCAGAGCACTTGCTGCAGACTTGGAAATGTTTTCAAGGGCCTCTTATTTAAAGATTAACTCTCACAAGTCAAAATTCTTGACCCTCAACATGACTAAAATGGAAATCGAGGAGCTAAAGAGAATTACTGAGTTTGCCTGGGAAGATAAAGGGTTAGTTTATCGTGGAATCACTTTAGCTAGTTCAATCCAAGCAACTGTCAAAGCAAATCTAAGTTGGATCCTTGCAACTGTCTCTCAGGATATTTCCTTTTTCAGGCAAATTGAACTCTCTATGTTTGGTAGGGTGATGGTTGTGAAATCCATCATTCTGCCCAAAATACTATATTTTTTTCGGACGCTCCCGATCACTCTCCCATTTCAATCCATACAAAATTTGCAAAACCTGCTAAAATCATTCGTGTGGAATGACAGGAGGCCTAGAATGTTGGCAGAAATTCTATATCAACATAAGAGCAGGTACGAGCATGTCTAACCTGCATGCATACTACTCGGTCTTATTAATTAAGCAGAGCTGGTATTAGCTCAACAAAAAACAAAAATTTCCAGCTTGGTTTTACCTGGAGAAAAACATAAGTAAATTTGGCTCTCTAAAAGAGTTGCTTTTCTTCTTGTTTCAAGAGCCTCGAAAGGTATCTTCCCATCCTATTTTCAGTCCCATCATTTCTGCATGGAGATCACTGATCAAAACATATAAAAAAATTTAACAAAGTTGAACAGGCCTTAAGGTTTCCACTTTGTGTAGTGGCTTTAATATTTGACTTCCCTCTCTCAGAAATCTGGAGTAATTTAGGTTATTAAAAAAATAAAAAACATACACGATGGGTCTAATTTTCTCACATTCAGCGAAATAAAAGCCAAATATAATGTCCCTTCCTCTGAATTTATCCCTTACTTAATGCTGAAAGATAAGGTACAAAAAATCCTATTAGGCAAAGCATTTAATTATGAAATTGCGTCTTCACTGCTGTGCAGCCTAAATAATAAAAATACCTGGCGCTTAAGGAATATATACTCCTCTTTCAACAGAGAGGAACTCTCTTGCAAGAACACATATTTAAGGAGTTGGGAGACCGACCTTGGGACTGTTGTTCTGAATGAACAATGGGACATCGCCATAAAAAATACGTATAAATCTACCATATCAATGACTCTTCACGAGTCTTATTTCAAACTACTTACCAGGTGGTATCTCACGCATATCAGACTCTCCCACATTAACCAGGCCTACTCCCCCGATTGTTGGAGAGGATGCGGGCAACAGGGGAATCTTTACCACATCTTTTGGTGTTGCCCGAAACTAAAACGTCTGTGGCTCCAGGTTTCTCGTCATATTGACTCCTTTACAGACAATTTTACCTTGACTCCCCAAAAAGCATTGCTTTCTTTGGGCTTGGATCAATTACACCCGTCGGTGAGACATGTAGTTATTCATATCCTTTTGGTAGTTAAAAATAACTTGGCTTACTTTTGGAAGAAGCCTGACCCTCCTAAATTTTCAAATATCCTAGACAAAATCTACCAACATAATGCTTTCGAATGGCGGTTTACAGTTAGTAACAATAATATTCTCGCCTATACTAATAAATGGAATGTCTGGAACAGTAAATTTAGATGAGTTTAAATTTCTCCCATACAACTCCTTAAGTGATTGGACTAGACCACCTTCTTGTATCTCCTTTTATAAAAACTTTAATAAAATATTTAATTTCAAAAAAGCAGAATCCCCCCTCACTTGATCCCATTTTGGAACTTATATCCCTTTGGAAATGTATCTACAGGTGTAATAATTTTGACTCCATGGGTGTTTTCCAGAAACAAGCAGCAGTGGATGTTACTGAGTGAAAATTGCAAACTGCCATTGTAGTGCCCAGTACGTTGTAGTGCCCAGTACGCTGTAGTGACCAGTACGTTATGTCCAGCTCATGCTTCTGGAGACAAGCAACAGTACATTAGGCGGGCTCTCATCTCTACAGAAATGCCAAACATGTGGGTGCTATATGTAACATAGTAACATAGTTATTAAGGTTGAAGGGAGACTTTAAGTCCATCTAGTTCAACCCATATCCTATCCTAACTTGCCCTAACATGTGGTTTAATATACAACATGCTGTTCAAAAAAACAGCGTAGGGTAAATACTGTAATTATAATTTGCCAAAAGGCAACTAGACCTTAACTAAAGATTAACGTAAAACATAACTTTTCATGAACTATTAAAGGATTATAAATGTTAAAATCTGCAAAGCTAGAGAGTGTACATTTGGATAAGAATTTGACAATTTGATCCACTGGATTTTATCTTATATCCTGTGTAATTAATTCCATAGAGTTGGGGAGGCCACTACCACTATTCTCATTAGGAGTTTATGTAAACGCCACTAACTAGCTAATAAAACAACTCCTAGACCTCCCTGACATGTTTCACAAGTCATGCTGGCTTCATCAGGGTTAAAGGCTAAGTTTGCCCACTGACAAAGTTATGAACAGTCTATAATTTTAAGGGTAGGTTAATTTTAACATTGAGAGATAGAATATCAAAAATAAAATCCAGAAAATCACATTGTATAAATTATATAAATTTGTTTGCATTTTGCAGCGAGAAATAAGTATTTGATCCCTCTGGCAAACAAGACATAATACTTAGAGGCAAAACCCTTGTTGGCAAGCACAGCAGTTAGACATTTTTTCTAGTTGCTGATGAGTTTTGTGCACATGTCAGGAGGAATTTTCGTCCACTCCTTTTTGCAGATCATCTCTAAATTATTAAGATGTTGAGCCTGTCGCTTGGCAACTTGGAGCTTCAACGCCCTCCATAAGTGTTCTATGGCATTAGGGTCCAGAGACTGGCTAGGCCACTCCATGACCTTAAAGGGGTTGTCCGGGCTTTTCACATAATCTCAGTGCATATCTTGATCTCAGTGCATATCTGGGCTGCAGAATGATGACAATAAGTAGTTTACCTTCTGTGGCCAGTTTGCAGGGTTTGCTAGATATCATCTCTTGCTTCTAAGATAAACGTCCGGGGGGTGTTCTGGCATTGAAATGAGAACTGGTTGTTTCCTCCTCACTAGTTTCACTTTCCATGGATCACTGTTCAGCGTGTGTCTGGGGGAGGAGCAGCTGCTCTCTGCACTGAGGCTGCTAGAGGGGAAGGATTTGTTACTCTGTGAGGAGGGCTTGTTCATGTGGTCGGGGAGGGCCTGTTGCTATAGAGGGCATGTTTTTAGTAGAGTAGGAGGAAACAACCAGTTCTCATTTCAATGCCAGAGCACACCCCCCCTGGACATTTTTCTTACAAGCAAGAGATCATATCTTGGAAACTGTGCAAACTGGCCACAGAAGGTAAATTACTTATAGTCAGCATTCTGCAGCCAAGATATGCACTGAGATTATGTGAAAAGCCCGGACAACCCCTTTAATGTGCTTCTATTTGAGCCACTCCTTTGTTGCCTTATCTATATGTTTTGGGTCATTGTCTTGCTGGAAGAACCAGCCACAACCCATTTTTAATGTCCTGGAGGAGGGAAGGAGGTTGTCACAGGATTTCATGGTACATGGCTCCATCCATTCTCCCATTGATGCGGTGAAGTAATCCTGTGCCCTTAGCAGAGAAACACCCCCAAAACATAAAGTTTCCACCTCCATGCTTGACAAAATATTTTTGCATTGTTTTATTCTGAGAGCTATAACTTTTTTATATTTATGCTGATGGAGCTGTATGGCAGCTTGCGTTTTGTGGAACAAGGTGACATTTCAGCGGTACCATTTTTATTTACATTCGTCGTTTTGATTGCGCTTTATTGCACTTTTTGTTATGATGATAAAGCATTTTTTATGGTGTTCACTGAAAGGGTTAACTAGTGGGATGGTTTTATAGAGTGGATCATTACGGACGCGGCGATACCAAATATACTTTTACTTTTTTTTTACATAAATAAATGTATTGAATGGAATATTAATTGACTCTTTTTTATTTATTTGGGGATTTTTAAATAATATTTTTAGACTTTTTAATAACTTTTTCTTTACATTGTCTCAGGATGGGACATCACAGTACAGCACTGCAGAGCATCAGATCAGCATCTGTCAGGGGAGGAGGTAGGTCAGCTGCTGCTCTTGGCAGACGCTCACAAGCCACCTTTCCTGCAGGACCTTGAAGGACCTTGCAGCATCCCTTTGTTCTGATGGGAGCACACAGGGAGCCCGCTCCTTGCGCGATGCTTCTTGATATCGATGCCACTATTGACAGTGGCATTAGAGTGGTTAAACGCCTACGATCAGTGCTGACACCCACACCTGTTCGCAGTGGTGCTCAGTGTGAAGCTGCGCGATTAGTGCGTCATACATATACTTTTTGCAAGAACGCATCTTCCGCAGAGCAGTATATGTATGGCGTATGTCAGGATGGGGTTAGAAAGCACAAGATTTTGCATCTTTTTAAAAAGTGATGTGCCACCTCCTTTTTTCACTGTCTGTCTATCTATATTAGCGCAAGCCACTGTATCCAGAAATTTTTTAAAATGAGAATGCTGCCTGCTGTCATTCTTTAGTATGTATGTATGGTTAAACTACCCCAGATATTTACCATAAATACACTCCCATTAAAGGCCCATTTACACTCATGTAATATTGATGGCCCATTTACACTTATGCAATATTGATGTAGTGTGCTCATTTTTAGTTCAATACTTCAAGTTCAATAATGGGTCAGTGATATCTCTCTATAAACAACAGCAACATATCATTTGCTTCCCCCTCCTCCCAAGGTATAATTTTTCTATCATTTATACAATTTATATATCATAAGTTTGAGACTATACTATGTTGTTAAAGGGGAAATGATCTTTATTCTTCCCGCCAGCATTTTCGGTTTTTAGTCATGGAGGCGGGGGCAGCGCAGGTTCAGTAAACACTCTGACTTTACTAAGGGGCCGCTGTAGCCGCACCCCCAGCCCTAACTGACACTGGCTCTATATTGAGGCTCAACTGTCAGTCAGGGCCAGGGTCGCAGCTACAGCGGCAGCTCTGTATAGTCAAAATGTAAATGAACCGGCGCTGCCCCCACCTCTATGACTAAAACCGAACGCTGGAGAGGAGAATAAGGCTGGAGTCACACACAACGAATAAAAAATCGGTCCGATTTTAACAGTATGAAATCGCACAAAGAATTCTTGTCCAGGGATCCGTCAGTCATCCCATTTTCCGGTGATGAACCGATTTTATTCGCATCTAGGCATCAAATTGACATCCAATGTCAATGCCTGATGCTCTTTCCTGTTGACCTGAAGAAGTCTTGCGATTTAATCACAATTCACACGTGTGGTGCGTTTTCCATGTGATTTTTAATCGCATCCATAGACTTGCATTGTCGAATCTGATCCGAAAATCGGTGACAATCGCAGCATGCTGCGATTGTCTCGGTCCGAGGAAGGGATGCGATAAAAAAATGCATGATGGGAGCAGCACCATAGAATAACATTGGGACGAATGCAATGCGATTTTTTATCGCATTGCATTCGTCCGATTTAATCGCTAGTGTGTCTCCGGCCTAAAGATCATTTTCTCCCCGTTGAATCTGGTTACGTGCAGGCGCCAGGCAGTATAATAACGCTATTAACAAGCAGATTAACCGTATATCTGCAGGTTAACAGCTTATTTCTGGTGACAGGTTCCCTTTAAATATGCTGTTACCTCTGGTTCCCATTTCTTTTCCTATAGCCAGTTAGATTAAAATCACTTGGACATTGAAAAGGTTGTACTGACATTACAGTGCTCAAACACATTTTCAGTTGAATCCAAGGGGAACTCCGTGTTCTACACATATTTTGCATGCTATTAGAGACTTTTTAAACGGAGTCTGTCAGCAGGTTTCGCTTCCTCATTTGAGAGCAGCATGATGTAAGCAAAGAGACCCTGAATACAATGATGTATCACTTGGTGTCAGGATTCGAATTCAGCAGCTGTTGTGCACCAGGCAGCAGCTGTTCCCTTTTAGCTATTCAGCTTGCTGGACAGGTCTTTGCTGACCCAGATATTTGTAACTGTGTTATTTCTGAGTGTCTCCACCCTGAGTTCCTGATTGGCTCCACCCTGATTGAATGATTAAACACCCTAACTTAATCTGGCATTGCACTTCCTTCCTTGGGAGATTATTAAGCTACCAGTCTTTAGTCAAGCCTCCTTTCATCTGCTCCTTCAATCCAAGATAATACTGCTGCTTGCATGTACCAACTCCTTGGCTATTCCTGACTGTGCTACCTGCCGGTGGCAATACTACTACTCCAGCCCAGATCAGTCCATATCACTTAGATTACTGGGCACAGCTATTCTGACACTGAGTTTTTAGATTTAGAATTATGCACTATGCCGAGAGACCCAGCAAGACTGGCACCATAGATAGTAAAGGTGCTGCCACAGATGCTCTTGGCACAGGATGCCCAGTTAGGTGGGCTCTTGGGGCTGGGAATACTCTTCACCCGGCTCCCAGAGTTGGAATGGGGACTTTAGCATAGCCCTTCCCAGGCCCACTTTCGCCTAGCAGCTAGCATCTGGTGACACAGCTGGTGCTTAATCAAGAACTAGGTGGGTACCTTTGCAAGAAACCCTGGGAGTGCAGCACAAAGAAACAAAGGGAAAACCCTAAAGCCCCCATCAAACATAACGATGTCCCAGCGATCCCACCAACGATCCGACATGGATGAGATTGCTGGGACATCGTTAGACAGCCCCAGCGATCAGGACCAGCGTAAACATCGCCGGTGTTTACGCCAGTTTCCAAGGTAAACAGCGGGTATCCAGGACCAGCGTAAACATCGCCGGTGTTTACGCCGGTTTCCAAGGTAAACAGCGGGTATCCATGAGCCGCAGCTGATCGCTGGGCTCTCGCCGCCACACACAGCGATGCGTGCTGGGCAGCGGGAGACAAGCGATCGAAAAACGGCCCAGGCCGCTCGAGCATGATCAGCGATAACCAGCAGGGGGGCCGGTCGCTGATCCCCGTCACACACAGCGATCTCGCTGGCGAGATCACTGATGTGTCACAAAATCAGCGATCTCGCTAGTGCGATTGCTGTGTGTGACGGGGCCCTAAGGGAAACCCTGAAAAGATAGCTATCAAAATAGCCAGCACCACTCACCTCCAAAGCAAATAGGAACTGCAATAAACACTAATGACCTGAGCATATAGCAGGGTTAAATAGCCCGCCTGATGCTGAAGGAACGAATCAGGTGTTGACTACCTCCCAATCATCCCCAGATAACCACTCCCTGCTAACTTGCACAGAAGAATAGACACAATTCCACCTTTACCTAGTAGCAGACACAGCAGCGTCCTGCATTTCCTGGTAACCGGGCAACACAGCATCCAATGTTCCTGGGCAATGAACTCTGAGGGAGATACGGCGTTACGCATCCCCATACATCCAACTACTTCAGAAACAAGATTGGAACAGTTTCCCTGCACGTGTAGTAGCTCCTCATCGAAGGTCAGGACAATGGCGACACACTTGCAACCAGAGCAGCATCGCACAGGACCCGAACCATTCCCACGTGGGTACCCAGAATCACAATTCCTAACAAGAATGAAGCAGAGCTGAAAAGCTGCTCCCAACCCCACCATGCTTTCTATGTGAAAAGACCATAGCTGGTGAGATGCTCCTCACATGGGAAGGGGGCATTGCAGAACTCATGTAGTCCAGCAATGTTTTAGCGATACATCCTTCACAGTTAGTAAACAACAACATGCATTGTGCAAGTGAAAAGTCTTGTTTCTTCTTCCTTCCTAAGTGGCTGCTCTGCTTTTTCTGTCAGTGTGTATCAAGCCCTGTGGTGGAGTAGCAGCCTTGCTGACGTCTGCACTGGACATGAAGACTTGCTGGCCCAGTAACAAAACAGCAATGCTGCCCTAAAACACAGTCACTCTGCCAATATGAAGCATGACAGTCATAATGCCTCAATAATAAAATGCAGGTAAACAGCCCATAACACTACATGCCCACCTACCCTGTGCAGATCCAAAAACTGACTACTTGACTTCACTTCATGTTGTGACATTCTTATTTATTACATTCTGGCACAGGTAGATTGGGCTAAGCAGCAGGAGCAATCCTAATGATTAATTCCTGAATCCTGGGAGTAAATGTACCAGTAAATGAAGTTGGATATTTGAAAAGTAATGCTGGCGTACAAGGGAGAGTGATGATAGTCTACACTGCGTCAGGGGAGAACACAGCCTGCTCCCCATGTATTAAGGATTGGGCTGTGCTGTGCACATTGCATTTTATATAGCCCAGTATCACAAATTTCTTAATATTATAAGTGAACATTAACTACGTAACATTTATTGACAATCCTGTCTTTATGGTAGGGTTATTTGCTGTTTGATATTTTATGTAGTGTGAAGGTAACATTTACCATAATAGCCAGTGTTTTGGTATTGCAGGTGTACAGCAGTTTCCACACACCAGAGCACAAATGTGTCCCATTTTACTGACAACATAAATAAAATGGCACATGGTCTTTTAAAGAAACCATAAATAAAAGTCATAAATATTGCCAAGGTCCCTCTAACATCTTACAGCTGGATTTTTATTTTATACCCTTCTCGCAGGGTAATTTAACCACCTAGGCTCCTTTACAACAAATCAGTACAATGTGTCTTTTCTCTAGAACGACAAGAATTAGCTGACATCTGGTTTACTTTAACAGCAACAAAGGCAATACATAGTAATAGGCAAAATAATATTATTCTTCACTTATATTGTATCATTATTACTCAGAGGCGTCTAATGAGCGGAGCAACATTTTCCCAAAATAAGTTGAATAAAATATGAAGCTTAAAAACTGTATTAGTAGCAGCTGTTTTCTTAATTTAGTTATGTATATGGGGTTGACAGTAAAAGAAATGCTAGTATTCAAGCTAAATTACAAGGAAATAAAAAGAATGACAACTCAGGGATGGACCACTGGTCCACTGGAGGATAAGGACGTAAGGGGGCCCACATCTATCTCCAAAGCAAGTGGAGTTGTGCATTATGCTTGAGCTATTGCACTGCAAATAGCCCATCATTTGTCCTTGTACAGGGGTCCTATTCTGTTGGGCCCACCACTGTGACAATCTCTTTCCATATAGTAAGTTCTTCAAAAGGGATGTTTAGAACTGGAACTGTTAGAGCTTACCCTAATTTTCTTAGGCAATATATAGAACACAGAAGATGCTTAGGCCTCTTTCACACTTCCGTTTTTTCTTGTCAGTTAAAATCCGCCCAAATGGCGGAAAGCGGATCCGTTTGTAACTGATGCAAACGGATGGCACCGGACCGTTTTTTTGACGGATCCGTTGAATGCCGAATTTTAAAGGAACCGGAGAGAGAGAGAGAGAGAGAGAGAGAATGAGAATTTTTTTTTCCACCCCCAGAAAGGATTTCAGGGTTAAATCCCCGGCTGACTTTCTTTCTCCGGGCATGCGCACTGAAAAATGCGGATCCTACAGCCAAAAAAAGTTGCAGGGTCCGTCCAGGCATGCCGGCGGACGCAAACATTTTGGCGGATCCGCAAAAATACGGATCCAACGGATGGCCATCCGTCAAGATCCGCCGGTAATGCAACTCAATGGGGAAAAAAACGGATCCGCCAAAAAAAAATGGCGGATCCGTTTTTTTCAAAAACTGGCGGATTTTGACTGATGGTCAAAAACGGAAGTGTGAAAGAGGCCATAGGAGACAGGGCTGAGGAGTTGTGACAGGGATGTATTTTACTGGAGTGAAAGAAAATGCTCCTTTCCAGCTAATAAAACCTGGTGTGTATGCGGTTTTATAGGGAATGGAAAAGGTGTGCACTCAGCAAGGCAGGTTGGTGCTGTTTTATAAGTGGCTTTAGGCCAGGATCACACATGCGAGAAACTCGGATGAGTCTCGCATCTTAATACCCGGCACTCGGGAGCAGAGCGTGCGGCCTCATGTATTTCTATGCAGACGCACACTCTTATCCGAGTGCCGGCGGCAGTGCCAGGTATTAGCATGCAAGACTCGCCTGAGTTTCTCACATGTGTGATCCTGACCTAGGCTTCACATGCGGCGGCTTCTGTAGAAAGGAGCGTTCAGCTGCAGCTACGAAGCAACTTTGGCCATGGCAGATTTCACACATGCAAAGACTGTGCTGCTGGCCCACTGCATACAATGTGAAATCAGACAGAACATATTAGTGTAAGATAACATTTTGAATAAACATTTGGTTGTTATTATTGAATTAAAGTAAATGTAAGAAAACTTGATAAACTAGGATAGAAAAATATACCGTATATGACCTGAAAAGCGCGATCTTGAAGAAGTTGTTCAACCACGAAATCCACATTTTCTTTAAATAATCTGTGCTGTATTGGGATACATAACATCTCTGTACAATTAGTTTCTTGTTTCTGCCTTTCATTCCTCCTGAATCTCACTTCTTTCACTGCACCCACCTTGTGTACCTGCAGCTCTACCAACATGATAGTTCCCTGTGCTTTATTATCTAACCTCACAGCCAGAGATGGCACCGCCCAGCCTCAGTGTCCAGCACCGCCCCGTACCCGCCAACTGCACACTCAGTCCAGTAATGGAAATCACAGAGCAGTGTCCTCATCTGTGGAAAGCAGCTCAATCACTGCACTCCACATATACTACATAATACACTTGAGCTGCTGCAGAACCTCAGTCTATAGTGATGTCTATACAGTTGAAGCTAGAAGTTTACATGTGCTTCTCAAAAAATTAGAATATCAAAAAAGTTAATTTATTTCAATTCTTCAATACAAAAAGTGAAACTCATATATTAAATAGAGTCATTACAGAGTGATCTATTTCAAGTGTTTATTTCTGGTAATGTTGATGGTTATGGCTTACAGCCAATGAAAACTCAAAAGTCATTATCTTAGTAAATTAGAATACTTTATAACACCAGCTTGAAAAAGGATTTTAAAATCTGAAATGTTGGCCTACTGAAATGTATGTTCAGTAAATGCACTCAATACTTTCGCATCAATTACTGCATCAATGCGGTGTGGTATAGAGGTGATCAGTCTGTGGCACTGCTGAGGTGTTATGGAAACCCATGTTGCTTTAACAGCAGCATTTAGCTCGTCTGCATTGTTGGGTCTGGTGTCTAATCTTCCTTTTGACAATACTCCATAGATTCTCTATGGGGTTAAGGTCAGGAGAGTTTGGTGGCAAATCAAGCACAGTTATACTTTTAGATTATGGGTACTTTTGGCAGTGTGGACAGGTGCCAAGTCCTGCTGGACGATTAAATTTCCATCTCCAAAAAGCTTGTCGGCAGAGGGAAGCATGAAGTGCTCTAAATTTCCTGGCAGACGTCTGTGCTGACTTTGGTCTTGATAAAACACAGTGTACCTACACCAGCAGATGACATGGCTCCCCAAACCATCACTGATTGTGGAAATGTCACAATAGACCTCAAGCAGCTTGGATTGTGGCCTTTCCACTCTTCTTCCTGACTCTGAGACCTTGATTTCCAAATGAAATGCAAAATTTACTTTCATCTGAAAACAACACCTTGGGCCACTGAGCAACAGTCCAGTTCTTTTTCTCCTTGGCCCAGGCAAGAGGCTTCTGGCATTGTCTATTGTTCATGATTAATGATGAGCAAATTTGTTTGGAAAATGACTGCCAAACATAAATTTGGCACAAATATGGCACATCCGGATTCGTGATCAGAAACGAGAGCAAAATTTTATAAAATCGGTAACATTCGGTAAAAGTGAGGGGAAATATTTTTGAGTTGCCACAAAAGTATTTTCAGCACTTTAGCAATGATAATGGTGGTGTTTCATGAGCATTTGGCATGTGTTTGATGAGGGGAGGGGGTTTGCAGAGCTCAGAGGCGCGGCGTTCCTGTAAACAGTCATTTTTTTTCCCTAACTTTATGTGTGCACATTGCGGCTAGCCAATAAAATAGCAGGAAACACCCACAATGTCCTGACACAACAGCTTGTGTCATTGGCTGCTGAAAACACATGTCCCTCTCCATATAAATAGCGGACATCTTGTTTTAGCACCATTTTGATACTGTAACAGCGCAGAGAGGCTGCTCCCGTTAATAGCAAGATTTTAGCTAGTTGGTTGTATATCAGTCAATTAGTGTAGCTAGCTAGTGTGGCTGCTAAATTTACCTTCCAGGGATTTTTTTTTCTTTTTTGGACATTACTGAGGTCCACAAAGAAAGCCACAGGGCACGTCTTGTGCACTGCTTCTACTGTGCTCCATGTACGAGTATAACTTTCTAATTTATATTTTTTCACTAGCTAAATGTGAAAAAGCCTGTGGTATCCCAAATTTTAGCTAGTTAGCTAGCTGGTTGTATATCAGTCAGAAAGTATAGCTAGATAGTGTCCAGTGTGGCTGTTAACTTTACCTTTCAGCATTTTTTTTGTCATTACAGAGGTCCACAGACAAAGCCAGCAGGGCACATGTCCTACAAGTGTGTTGTGCACTGATACTATTGTGCTCCATGAACGAGTATAGCATTCTAATTAATATTTTTCCCTAGCTAAATGTGAAATATTTTGTCCCTCCTTGTCATTTTGTGGCAGTGATATGAACCTGTCTGTAGACCTAACGTGCATTAATAAAAATTATAAAATTTTCTGTTGCTGAACGTGATACAGCCCGCAGTATCCCACATTGTCATTTTGTGGCAGTGATATGAACCCATCTGCATTCCTAACCTGCATTAAAAAAATTCTAATATTTTCTGTTGCTGAATGTGATACAGCCCGCAATATCCCACATTGTCATTTTGTGGCAGTAATATGAACCTGTCTGCAGACCTCAAGCACATTAAGATATTTATTTTTTTCTGTTAATAAACGTGATACAGCCGCTATATCCAAACTATTCATTTAGTGGCATTTAAGAGCTGTTGAACATTAAAATTAATTATTATTTTTTTTACAAATGTGATACAACAGCCGAGACCTGAGTTTGAAATTGTTTTGAGCCTATCTTCTAGATTATGTGCATTTTTGGCATCCAATTTCTCATGAGTATCTTTTATACCTAGCTGTTGCCCATCTGTTGCACATATCTTCTGATGAGGTTCAAGCGCTCTCTGGTAATTATTGTTGGTTAAATGAGTAATCGTTATAGGCTGGATCCTGGATCTCGTACTTTCCATAGCCGCCCTGTCATTCATCCTGTTGTACGTCCCATTCCCAGCATCGTCATGGCCCTTGTCCTGATCAGTTCATGTACAGACACATCGGCCATATTTCTCGAGGAAACCTGCACATTACCAGCAGCAACTGTAGGAAAGAGGGTGTTCCAACGCCATGGACAATCTTATAGATTATACAAGCCTCATCCACACTAAAAAAAAATTATTTTATGTTACTAACCAAATACAGAAGGGGAGATCTCAGTTTGAAATTGTTTTAAGCATCTAGTCAATGTTATACACGCCTTATCGACAAGCCCAAGAAAAATTCTTCTGTTACTATCGTCATATAGTAGGGGACGTGTCACTTTGACATTGTTTCGAGCATCTAGTCTTTGTTATACAGGCCTCATCCACACCAAAAAAAAACAAAAAAAAATATCTGTTACTAATGTCATACAGTAGGTGACATCTCAGTTTGAAATTTTTTGGAGCAGATCTTCTTTGTCATACAGCTTCATTGACACTGAAACAATTCTTTCTGCTGTGAGTAACGTGATTCATCACGCTATATTTCACCTTCTAATTTTGTGCTGCTGAAATTCAGCTGTGTGCAGAGTAAAAAATCTATTTTTAGTTGCTACGGTGTGCTCCTAGCACACTATCTGAGCACCATGACTGGGAAAAAGCGAGGTCATGGAGGAAAGGGGATTATGCTTGGTGTTCGAGGTGTATGTCGTGGAGGAAGGGGGATTAGGCTTGGTGTTCAAGGTGTATGTGGGGTAGGTGTTAATGTTTCTGAAAGCACTAGTGAACCACCAATGTGACATCCTATCCAAAGACAACTGACAACTTCTGTTAGTGGATGTTGTAGTTTTTAGTGTGCTGCATTGTTCTTGCATCATTGCAGTCTATGATATCTTTAGTGGGGCTTATGTGCCTGCTGTTGCTGCTGCTGCTGGAGGTTAACAATAATTTGTGGAAATGTGAACAGTCCTGTTTGCGTGTCCATCTGCTGGATTGGGTGTAGCTGAAGACCTGTTGGTCTCTATTATACTATTTCTACTGTGGTAAAATTAATGTCACGTTGTTAGTGTCTGACACTAATTTTTGGAAATGTGTAGATTCCACGTTGGGTCTCCTTAATGTGTGTCGCCTGTAGCAGTAGGCCTCCGATACCGGCAGTCCTCCACTGTCTTTGAGTCAACTACCCATGTTACTATCCTTACATTTTTCTGACAATAGTAATCTACAAAACTGATATGTGTGCCACCTGAGTGTGACTGAGCATCACTTTCAATTTTTGGGGGGGTTTTATCACTTGTATAGCGCCAATAATTCAACATTCGCTTTACAGACATTACTGGCACTGTCATCATTGGGACTCACAATCTAAATTTACTATCTGTATGTCTTTATAGTGTGAGTAGAAAAATAATTACTGTGAGTAAACCCTTGCAAACATGGGTAGAATAAACAAACTCTTTGCAGATGCTGTCCTTGGTGGGGTTGTAACACAGGACTACAGCGCTGCAAGACCGCTAATGTTATTGTGGTGACAAGTGAATGTTTCTGTGGTTGGAAGGCTCTCACTGCGATTCAAACTGTGTGCCTCGCTGCTGTGTGGGGGAAAACCACTGTCGAGATTGTCTTCTAACATGTTTTGATACTGCAGCATGGGCGTGTCCCTTTCTAGGGGGGAATCAACAGGCAAAATTTACTTTTGTATTGTGGCTAGAACATGCTGTCAACCCAGTAGTCAGCATTATTTGGAATCATAACTATACAGGTAACAATCAAGTTGCAGATAGTGCTGCAAGAAGGCGCTCATGGGTTGGTCTCTTTCATGAGGGACAACACCACAGTGTGTTGGTGGTGGTGTAACCCTCAAGCTTTCTTCCTCCATCCCCTCCTGACAACCACAGACAACATAGAGGGAATCATTATCATCTTTATGTTTTAACTGTTGCGCTTTCATCACCTTTTCCTTTCTCATCCTTTTTCATTGTCCATCTCCATTTGTTCCTTCCATGGCAAACATCTATGAGACAGCAGACCTGGAATTATAGATATTGTTAACCCTAAAGGAATCCTCTTCTGCTTCCTTCTCGACCCCAGGACCACCACCACCACATGCTTACCTACACTATTTAAAGTGTGATCCAACATGTAGATGACTGAAATAGGGATGCTCATGATGGCAACATCACCCTTAACCATCTTAGTAGCCATTAAGAAAACATACAGAAGGGTGCAGAGGTCCTTGATCTGTATCCAGTATGCAAGTGTGAAATGCAACACGTCCGTAATGCGTTGTGCCAGGCTATGAAAAATGTCATCTTGCACCAGGTCTTACCGCTGCTGCCACAGTCGCTGTAACATGTGCAAAGTTTAATTCCACGGTGTGGTTATATTGCATATCAACTGGTTAACCGGTAGTATGAAACATCTCTATACCAACTCAAGTGGAATGGTGGAAGTCAGCATGACAGGGGTTTCTGCAGCAGCGCATCCAGGCTGGGACAGTGGCAGAGGAATTGCTGTACCATCAGGTTGAGGATGCAAACCATGCAAGGCACGTGTGTAAGGTTGGCCTGGTGTAGGTTTAAGGGGGTGAGATATGATGTCCTTCTTGCTTCCCTTCCTCTAATTGCTGTTGATTTGTTAATGTTTACATATTGCTAATATTGATAATGTATATGTTGAATGCTTGCAGTACTGCAACATATGAAAATGTATCACCGATCATTTTACTGGTACTGCCACATTTGTATATGTGTTACCATGCTCTTGAGACGGCGTTTCTTAATGTTATATTGTATATATTGTAAAGTAATTTACATTGATATTTATGTACAGTTTAGGGTAAATCAGTGCATCCTTTTTGGGGGACATTAGCGAAGGGCACTTTAGTAGATAGTTTTTATTAGAGTTGAGGGAAACGGGTCGGCCAAATTCAGAAGTCGCCGACTTTGGCTAAAGTCGGGTTTCGCTGATCGAAACCCGACCATAGCGTGAGGTCGGCGATGAGGTCGCCGACTTGAGTGCCAAAGTCACGTATCCCACAATGCTTCCAGCGCCTTTTCACAGCCAATCATCAAGGACGCACAGAGTAGGCAACGCGATTACATAGGTAGCGGCCCCCACCATCATAGAGAAGGTCATTCAAGTGATTGGCTGGCTTTGTGTGGCGTCACCTTGGCTATAAAAGGCCATGACCGCGGACCGCCATCTTACTTCTGCCGATCTTAGCATAGGGAGAGGTTGCTGCTGCTCGTTCTCAATAGGGAGAGTGTTTAGGCAGGAAAAAAAAAAGTGCTTCTGCTGATAGCGATTTTCACTGTACAACACAACAGTACAGTGTGCAGTGACAGGGGAGGCTATATATGTGTGCAGCAGCTCTGTTGGTGATTAGGCTGCCTTATAAGGCTCCTTGATAGCTGCATTGCTGTTTGCACACTGCTGTGCAGAGTGCTTTTTTAAAAGCAAAAATACTTTTATTCCTTTTCTCTGCACAGTTACTAAGCGTTCATTTTTTCACACTTTTGTGAGCAGTAGAGTTGAGCGACTTTTGGTTTTTTAGGGTCGCGTTTCGTTTCGTGAAACCCGACTTTTCCAAAAGTCGGGTCGAGCAAGATCGTCCGATTATAGGGAAAAGTCGGGGTCGTCCCGAAACACAAAACCCAATGTAAGTCAATGGGGAATAAAAGTCGGCAGTGAGAGGAGGACAGGAAACACACCTACAGTGCCCATTTGAATGCCAAAAGCATCAATTCATCTTACTTAAGCTTGTCAACCTTAATTAACTTCATAATACAAGTTACGCACTGAAAAATGGGGGTTATTTAGCTAAAGTTGTGGGGGGGGAGGGCTGGCTGCAGGTTTTCATGTGCCCTGGGCGAAAGAGCGCCCCTTTAACACATACCACAACTCATCATGCTCCGATACGGCAGAGAAATAGTGGTATAGTACAATGAAAAATACCTCACTTTTTACATCTCATGACGAGGCCCATCTATTTCTCCATACAGAATCATTGGTCCCATATAATGTTTGAAACAGTATATGATGAGCTCCACATAATGCTACAGTATATATTGGTCCCCATGGATGAAGCTCCACTGTCTTATGGGCCCAAATAATGCTCCAAACATAATGGGCCCCATTTCTAATGCTCTAGTGTATAATGGGCCCTGTAAATGCTGCTGCAGTGTCTGATGTCCACCTTTGGAATGTTCCAGTGTATGGTGGGCCCCATCTATCATTCTCCAGAGTATAGTGCTCCCCAAAAATTGCTGTCCCAACATTGAAAACAATCAAATAAGTCTCCTCGCTAGGGAATCCCTGTACTAGTCTAGACTCCCCATCTTCCATCTCACTGCACAGTATTTCAACTTTGCAAGTGCTGTGATCCTGGGCAAGCAGGGGGGGCCCACTCGTTGGCGACGGCACTGGCACAGGGCCCCTGATAGTACGGTGGTGTGTCTGATGGCGGGTGGGCCAAACCTGCACTTTCATCTGCAGCTTCCTCTTTGTCACCGTGTAAGATGGAACTGTATACGGGAAGGGTAACCTGAGTTTCATCAGGGTCAGATTCAGGCCGGGTAGCGTGCGAGGGGAATGTAGTGGTCTGGGTCAATGTACCAGCAGATTCATCGAGCAGTGGCTGGGCATCAGTGCACTTGTGTCGCCCCCAGGAGTACGGTCGCCACAGTGGCATTACCTTCTTCCTAGGGAGTGTGATGTCATGCTTGGGAGCAACGAAGGATCTCTCTAGCAGGTTAACTGATTGGGCGGCATTATTCCCACGAGTCACGACCCTCCAAACAGCGTTCATGAAGGCAAAGTGTTTGTTTTACGTGGGCAGTATGGTTGCAAAGCTGAACCTTAAAGGAATGTCCAGAAGGGCACCACCAGGAGTGGAGCCTACGGTTAAATTCGACTCCACCTGGGAAACCTCAACCATGCCAGCTACAGAACAGATGCACACATTGCAAGCTTAATTCCGTTAACGAACGAGACTCCGTCATGCCCCGCGGTCCGAGTCCGGCTTACTAGAGGGACACGTGAGGCTCTGGCACATGAGATTGGCCAATAACTGGTGTGTCATGCCCTTACATGTCCGTGGCTGCATGTACGCTACACTGAAAAGGCCAGCGTTTGTCGCTTACAGGTGCAGATAACCCGCTGAACAACGTTAGTGATGGGGATCACTGATTACAATTATTACCCGCGAACAATGATTTCCCAGTAAGTGCAGGTCAACCGCAGTTCCGGAATTAGGCCTAACCGTCATTCCTGAAAAAATGAAAAACTTACGTGTGCAAACCACAGGTGCTGTAGCTTGCTTAACAGCTCGCCAGCCGTTCTCACGCCCAGTATGGATTACACGTGATTGCACAAAGGTGAGAAAGGGTACCGTATCCCCGGATAACATGTATGGATAGCGTACACATTCAAAATATATGTCTCAGGAGGCAGGCTCAGACGGTGTTAGGCCCAGTATGGATTGCACGTGATTGCACAAAGGTTAGAAAGGGTACCGTATCCCCGGATAACATGTATGGATAGCGTACACATTCAAAATATATGTCTATACATCAGGAGGCAGGCTCAGACGGTGTTAGGCCCAGTATGGATTGCACGTGATTGCACAAAGGTTAGAAAGGGTACCGTATCCCCGGATAACATGTATGGATAGCGTACACATTCAAAATATATGTCTCAGGAGGCAGGCTCAGATGGTGTTAGGCCCAGTATGGATTGCACGTGATTGCACAAAGGTTAGAAAGGGTACCGTTTCCCCGGATAACATGTATGGATAGCGTACACATTCAAAATATATGTCTCAGGAGGCAGGCTCAGACGGTGTTAGGCCCAGTATGGATTGCACGTGATTGCACAAAGGTTAGAAAGGGTACCGTATCCCCGGATAACATGTATGGATAGCGTACACATTCAAAATATATGTCTCAGGAGGCAGGCTCAGACGGTGTTAGGCCCAGTATGGATTGCACGTGATTGCACAAAGGTTAGAAAGGGTACCGTATCCCCAGATAACATGTATGGATAGCGTACACATTCAAAATATAAGTCTCAGGAGGCAGGCTCAGACGGTGTTAGGCCCAGTATGGATTGCACGTGATTGCACAAAGGTTAGAAAGGGTACCGTTTCCCCGGATAACATGTATGGATAGCGTACACATTCAAAATATATGTCTCAGGAGGCAGGCTCAGATGGTGTTAGGCCCAGTATGGATTGCACGTGATTGCACAAAGGTTAGAAAGGGTACCGTTTCCCCGGATAACATGTATGGATAGCGTACACATTCAAAATATATGTCTCAGGAGGCAGGCTCAGACGGTGTTAGGCCCAGTATGGATTGCACGTGATTGCACAAAGGTTAGAAAGGGTACGTATCCCCAGATAACATGTATGGATAGCGTACACATTCAAAATATATGTCTCAGGAGGCAGGCTCAGACGGTGTTAGGCCCAGTATGGATTGCACGTGATTGCACAAAGGTTAGAAAGGGTACCGTTTCCCCGGATAACATGTATGGATAGCGTACACATTCAAAATATATGTCTCAGGAGGCAGGCTCAGACGGTGTTAGGCCCAGTATGGATTGCACGTGATTGCACAAAGGTTAGAAAGGGTACCGTATCCCCAGATAACATGTATGGATAGCGTACACATTCAAAATATATGTCTATACATCAGGAGGCAGGCTCAGACGGTGTCAGGCACAGTATGGATTTGACGGCCCAGATTACACAGCGGAGGAGCAGGGAGAGGTAAAGATTGCAAATGCTGGGGCCCTGCCCAAGCAAGGGGGGCCCACTCGTGGGCGTCGGTACTGGCACTGGGCCCCTCATAGTACAGCGGTGTGTCTGACGGCGGGTGTGCACCACCACCGTCAGAGACACTTGATTGCACTATGAGGGACCCTGTGCCAGTGCCCGCGCCCAAGAGTCGGCCTACCCACCTGTCCAGGGCAACGGCACTCGCACGGTGTCGTGCGCTAGGTGGTGACCCCGGCCACGGGGGGGAGGCAGCACAGTTAGGGAGTTTTAGAAAGTGGCATATGTTGATGTTGGACATTCAGCTGATGCAAAGGCGAAATAGGTGAAGTCCCAGGAAGAGGTGGACCAAAGCAAGCCATTTTTCTGTCACCCTAGGTGTCATCAGGGGAAGGTGGGACAAAATCCTTGGAAACCCATGCATGGTTCATTTTAATGAAGGTTAGATCATCCACATTTTGGGTTGACAGACGGGTCCTTTTTTCTGTCAGGATTGATCCAGCTGCACTGAAGACTCTTTCCGATAGCACACTTGCAGCTGGGCAAGCGAGCTCCTGTAAGGCATATTGGGCCAATTCAGGCCAGGTGTCCAGTTTAGTGGCCCAATAGTCAAAGGGGAATGACCTGTGTGGGAGAACATCGATATGGGAGGAAAAGTAGTTTGTAACCATAGTTGACAACTGCTGTCTCCTGTCACTTTCCATCGATGCATTATTACCAGTTGTGTGAGCGGTATTTGAAAAATCAGTCCACAACATTGTCATGAAACCCCTGTCTCCAACACCACTTCTGCTGTGTGCACCACGAACACCTCTGCCAAGCTGCCCCCGGCCCGTACGGCTCGTGTGAGAACCATCACCGCTGCTGTGTGCTGGGAATGCCTCAAGCAACCGATTTACCAGAGTTGCTTGTTTATTAGCCAATATTAGGTCAAGGTTCTCCTGTGGCATGATGTTTTGTAATTTGCCTTTATAGCGTGGATCCAGGATGCTGGCCAACCAGTAGTCGTCATCGTTCATCATTTTGGCAATGCGGGGGTCCCTTTTTAGGATCTGCAAGGCATAATCTGACATGTGGGCCAATGTTCCCGGTGTCAATGATGCACTGCGAGTGCTAGGTGGAGGAGCACTTTCTGGCAAATCCACATCCCTCCAGTCACGCACAAACCCTGTACCAGACCTTGCCACGCCAACATTTTCACTTGCCCCACGAGATGCATCCTCCTCCCCTAAGTAATCATCCCCATCATCATCCTCCTCCTCCTCTTCTTCCTCCACCTCGTCCAGGAGAGGTCCCTTAGCAGACAATGGCTGAATGTCATCAAGGATTCCCTCCTCCTCTTCCTCCTCATCAACATTGGCTGCAGACGCCTGCTCCTTAAGGTGCATCAAAGTTTGCATGAGCAGACGCATAAGTGGGATGCTCATGCTTAGGATGGCGTTGTCTGCGCTTACCAGCCGTGTGCATTCCTCAAAACACTGAAGGACTTTACAGAGGTCTTTCAGCTTCGACCACTGCACACCTGTCAACTCCATGTCTGCTCTCAAAGTGCCTGGCCGTGTATCCTCCCACAAATGCATTATGGCCTGCCTCTGCTCGCACAGCCACTCCACCATGTGCAGGGTGGAGTTCCACCTTGTTGCAATGTCGATAATGAGGCGGTGGTTGGGAAGGTGGAGCAATCGCTGCAGCTTCTGCATACGAACGGAGTGTACAGGCGACCGGCGGATGTGCGCGCACAGTCTTCGCACCTTCTGGAGCAGGGCTGTTAACTCCGGATAATTTTTGAGGAAGCACTGCACCACCAGGTTCAAGGTGTGAGCCAAGCAAGGTATGTGGCTGAGTTTTGAAAGGGCTATGGCTGCCACAAAATTACGGATGTTATCACTAACTACCTTGCCTGCCTCAAGATGTACACTGCCCAGCCATGACTCAGTTTGTCGCTTCAAGTACTCGGCCAGCACCTCGGCGGTGTGTCTGTTGCCCAAACACATCATCTGCAACACAGCCTGCTGACGCTTTCCACTAGCTGCTCGATAGGGGGACACATCATGTGCAACAGTGGCAGCTGCAGATGGAGTGCTCGTACGACTGCGCTCTGTGGACGAGCTTTCGCTTCTGGAGGAGGAGGAGGAGGGTCGAACGCCTACAGCCAACTGTTTCCTATACCGTGGGCTAGGCAGCACTGTCCCACCACCGCTGTCCCCTGTGGACCCTGCATCCACCACATTAACCCAGTGGGCAGTGATGGACACGTAACGGCCCTGGCCATGCCGACTGGACCATGCATCAGTTGTGAGGTGCACCTTTCCGCTCACTGACTGCTTGAGTGCATGGACAATGCGGTCTTTCACATGATGGTGGAGGGCTGGGATGGCTTTGCGAGAGAAGAAGTGGCGACTGGGTAGGTCATAGCGTGGTACTGCATAGGCCATGAGTTCGCGGAAAGCTGTGCTTTCCACCAACCGAAAGGGCATCATCTCAAACGAGATTAGTTTGGCAATGTGGGCGATCAAACCAAGTGTACGCGGATGAGAGACTGAGTACTTTCTTGACCTACTCATAGTGTCTGGGAGGGTGAGCTGGACTTGAGAGCTGCATATGGTGGAAGTAGCGGTGGACAGGGCGGACTGAGAGAGGGTTGATGATGGTGATGGAGTTGGTGTTCTTTCTGATGGCCTAGAATCAGTCTTTCGTTGATATAACAGTGGGATTCCCTGACTGCTGTGGCCTTGCAACGACACCTCAACATTTGCTGCTGTGCTAACCGGTGGGCTTACAGTGGGGGAAACAATGTAGCGTTGCTGACTACCTTCGTTGTGATCAGTTGCACATGTGGCACTTGAGGTTTGGTGTTGTGTCCACGCTTGCAAGTGCATGCTGGTTAAATGTCTAAGCATGCAACTGGTATTCAAATTTTTCAGATTTTTCCCTCGGCTTAAGGTCTTTGCGCACTTCTTACAGATAACCTTGGCCTGATCATGAGGATTTTGTTCAAAAAAGTGCCACACTGCACTCTTCCTACTTTGGCAGACATTTTGCGGCCTAGCACGCTGTGATCTTTTGACCCTCTGGACAAGCTGTCCAGCAACTCTTTTGATGTTTGGAACCTGTCTTTGGAGTGCTCCGGGCCTGCCAGATAACAGCTGTTGCGATGTCGATGTCTGCTGTGGATGCTCCTCATCTGAGCTATTGGAAGCAGCACCCTCTTCCCCCAATGGATGCCAATCTGGGTCAACAACTGGGTCATCCATCACCTCCTCTTCTATGTCATGTGCACCTTCCTCTGTGTCACCGTGTATGGTGGTATAGTGTGCGGGAAGGGGCACCTGAGTCTCATCAGGGTCAGAAACTGGCTCTGTACACTGCGAGGACAATGTAGTGCTCTGAGTGAATGTACCAGCAGATTCATCCATCAGCGGCTGTGCATCAGTGCACTCCATGTCAGATTCATGTTGGCCTGGGTAATTCACCATTTGACTTGATAATCCAGGCATGGTATGTGAAAACAGCTCCATGGAGTAATCAGTAGTATGGCCTGCGCCATCCTTCAATCTTGGTTGGGGTGAAGGACACAAGGAAAGGTGTGGTTCATGAACATGAGCCTCCAATGACGACTCAGTGCTTTTACTTTTTACAACTGAAGAAGAGGAGGCGATAGAGCTGGAGGCTGAGTCAGCAATGTAAGACAAAACTTTTTCCTGATGCTCTGGCTTTAAAAGCGGTTTGCCAACTCCTAGAAAAGTAAGCGTTCGAGGCCTTATGTAGCCAGACGATGACGTAGGCTCAACACCTCCTGCATTCGGTCCTATTTTGCTCTTGCCACTACCATCAGATCCACCACCAACACCATCATTACCAGCTGCCAACCCCCGCCCAATTCCACGGCCTCTTCCACCAGCCTTCCTCATTTTTGGTAGAAATGTAGACAAAATCCAACAAACTATATAGTAATGTAAAACAAGGTACAAGGTGTCTATAGGACAGGGGAGATTTTGAATTTCTGCAGACACTTGTGGACACTGGACACTTTTGGATTGTGTGAGGCCCACTCATATCTGAGCGCTATGTGACAGGCTCGATGGCACAGCTGTGACCAAAGTGACTAGAGGATAAGGGAGATTTTGAATCTCTGCACACACTTTTGGACACTGGACTCTTTTGGATTGTGTGAGGCCCACTGATATCTGAGCGCTATGTGACAGGCTCGATGGCACAGCTGTGACCAAAGTGACTAGAGGATAAGGGAGATTTTGAATCTCTGCACACACTTTTGGACACTGGACACTTTTGGATTGTGTGAGGCCCACTGATATCTGAGCGCTATGTGACAGGCTCGATGGCACAGCTGTGACCAAAGTGACTAGAGGATAAGGGAGATTTTGAATCTCTGCACACACTTTTGGACACTGGACTCTTTTGGATTGTGTGAGGCCCAATGAATATCTGAGCGCTATGTGACAGGCTCGATGGCACAGCTGTGACCAAAGTGACTAGAGGATAAGGGAGATTTTGAATCTCTGCACACACTTTTGGACACTGGACACTTTTGGATTGTGTGAGGCCCACTGATATCTGAGCGCTATGTCACAGGCTCGATGGCACAGCTGTGACCAAAGTGACTAGAGGATAAGGGAGATTTTGAATCTCTGCACACACTTTTGGACACTGGACACTTTTGGATTGTGTGAGGCCCAATGAATATCTGAGCGCTATGTGACAGGCTCAATGGCACAGCTGTGACCAAAGTGACTAGAGGATAAGGGAGATTTTGAATCTCTGCACACACTTTTGGACACTGGACACTTTTGGATTGTGTGAGGCCCAATGAATATCTGAGTGCTATGTGACAGGCTCGATGGCACAGCTGTGACCAAAGTGACTAGAGTATAAGGGAGATTTTGAATCTCTGCACACACTTTTGGACACTGGACACTTTTGGATTGTGTGAGGCCCACTGATATCTGAGCGCTATGTCACAGGCTCGATGGCACAGCTGTGACAAAAGTGACTAGAGGATAAGGGAGATTGGATTGCTTTTAAAAAAACAGTTTGCGGAGCAGTGGGTAAACAGCAATGCCAGCCTGTCAGGAAGCCTTAAAAGGCAGCCCAGCAACCAACACCACTGATACACCACAATATAGCCTCCCCTTGCACTGCACACACAGTGACTGGTGTGTTGTGCAGGCCAAATTGCTAGCAGCAGAAGCAGTTTTTTTTTCTTCTCAGCAGGACAAAAAAAAAAAATTGGGATTGCTTTTAAAAAAGCAGTTTGCGGAGCAGTGGGTAAACAGCAATGCAGGAATGTCAGGAAGCCTTAGAAGGCAGCCCAACAACCAACACCACTGATACACCACTATATAGCCTCCCCTTGCACTGCACACACAGTGACTGGTGTGTTGTGCAGGCCAAATCGCTAGCAGCAGAAGCAGTTTTTTTGTCTTCTTCCCTGCCAAACGCTCTCCCTACAGAATCAGCAGCAACCTCTCCCTATACTGAGATCGGCAGAAGTAAGATGGCGGTCGGCGTGCACGCCCTTTTATACCCCCTGTGATGCCCACCAAAGCAAGCCAATCACTTGCATGCCCTTCTGAAAGATGGTGGTGACCCCTGCCTATGTCATCACGTTGCCCACAGTGTCCGTGGATCCTGATTGGCTGAAAAAGCGCAAAACAAACTTTTGAAATGCGACTTTGGCGCGTAAGTCGCCGACCTCGTGGCCGACCTCATCCTAGGGTCGGGTTTCGTTTCATGAAACCCGACTTTGCCAAAAGTCGGCGACTTTTGAAATTTTTCGACCCGTTTCGCTCAACTCTAGTGAGCAGCAGCGCTGGCGGTTATTAGGCTGCCTTATAAGACTACCTGATAGCTGCACTGCTGTGTGCACACTGCTGTGCAGACTGCTTTTTTCAAAGCAAAAACACAATTATTCCTTTTTTCTGCACAGTTACTGAGCGTAAATTTTTGCACACACCGTATAGAGGTGTACGCTCCTCACACACTACCGTGTACTGGCTGGTATCATGGACAAATACATGCTATATGTGTGTGACTCCATAAAAAAATACACAGAGATTAACATTGTTCCATACATACACCATATAGAGGTGTCCGATTCTCAAGCAGTATCGGATATCTGCTGTTCTTATTACGGTCACATCTACACAGAGTCATCATGTGTGTGTGTGACACTCCGTAAATACATATACGGACATTTCTATTTCTCCATAAACCGTATTGAGCTGTCTGATTCTCAAACAGTATTGTATATCTGCTGTTCTTATTACGGTCACATCTACACAGAGAGAGCGTGTGTCTGTGAGACTCTGTAAATACA
The DNA here is from genome assembly GCF_039654945.1 of Dendrobates tinctorius. Classification (NCBI taxonomy): domain Eukaryota; kingdom Metazoa; phylum Chordata; class Amphibia; order Anura; family Dendrobatidae; genus Dendrobates; species Dendrobates tinctorius. The sequence continues at coordinate 1,049,477 of NW_027361808.1, read as the reverse complement.
TATACGGACATTTCCATTTCTCCATACACCGTATTGAGCTGTCTGATTCTCAAACAGTATTGTATATCTGCTGTTCTTATTACGGTCACATGTATACAGAGTCAGCGTGTGTGTGACCCTCTGTAAATACATATACGGAGATTCACAGTTTCACCAACAACATATACAGCTGTACACTTCTGACAAAGTACCGTATATCTGCTTGTTGGATAACGGTGAAATACATACTGGGTGAGCATCTGTGACTCGCAAAATATATACGGAGATTTCACTTTTTACATACACCTTACACAGCTGTACACTCCTCATACAGTACCATTTCTCTGCTGGTATTTTTGGTACATTTTCCCAAACATGAGGAAGTATGGTGGAAGAGGCCGCGGATGTGGGCGGGGGGCGCAGCTGGTGCTGATGGTGGTGGTGCATCGGTTGGTTCTGGCAAAAGTACAATAGCAGCTAAGGCTGGAGGTGTTGAGCCTGCATCAAGGCCTTTAAGGTTCCCTTTTCTGGGAGTAGGTAAACCGCTTTTAAAGCCGGAGCATCAGGAACAGGTTTTGGCTTACATTGCCGAAACAGCCTCCAGCTCTATTGCCTCCTCTTCTGAAGTTACAAAAACTGCAAGTCGTCAGTGCAGGCTTCTGGTCAGGAACAACACCTTTCCTTTTGTCCTTCACCCACACCAAAAGTGAAGGATGCCGCAGCACACACTTCAGATTACTTCATGGAGCTCTTTTCACATACCATTACTGGGTTATCAAGTCAATCCTGAATTCCCCAGTCCAAGATGAATCTGACATGGAGTGCACTGATGCACAGCCACTGCTAGATGATTCTGCTGGCACATTCACCCACAGCACTACATTGCCCTTGCAGTCTACTGAGCCCGAATCAGACTCTGATGAAACTTAGGTGCCCCTTCCCGCATACTATACCACCTTACACGGTGACACAGAGGAAGGTGCAGATGAAAGTGCTGGTTCCCTGAGCAGGTCGGGGGTCCTACTCGTGGGCGACGGCAGTGACACAGGGCCCCTCATAGTGCGCCAAAGTGTCTCTGCCGGTGGGAGGGCCCTCTCGACCGTCAGACATACCGTCATACTATGTGGGGCCCTGTGCCAGTGCCGTCGCCCATGAGTGGGCCCCCATGCTTTCTCAGGGCCACAGCACTTGCAATACTTACCTCTCCCTGCTCCACCGCCGTGACGTCTTCCGCCTTTCCTAATAGTGACATTTAGGTTAGAGAGCGCGATGACATCACGTCTGTATGCTTGAAGATGGCAATGCTGAGGAATCCAGAGTAGAGCAGTGCCCAGTGAGGAGAGGTATTTAATTTTTTTAAATGTTGCGAGCATTTTTTGGGGAGCAATATACACTGGAGAATGTTATATGGGGGCCATCATACACTGGAGCATCATCCATTTGGCCCATCATATACTGGAGCATTCCAAATGGGGGACATCAGACACTGGAGCAGCATTTACGGGGCCCATTATACACTGGAGCATTAGAAATGGAGCCCATTATACGTATATGTAGCATTATTTGGGCCCATTAGACAGTGGAGCATCATCCATGGGGACCAACATATACTGTAGCATTATGTGGAGCTCATTATATACTGTATCGAACATTATATGGGACCACTTATTCTGTATGGAGAAATATATGGGGCTCATTATTCTGTATGCGCACTAGGTGGTGGCCATAATACTGTATGGAGTAATATACTGTCCGTTTTTTGAGCTATTGTAGAATTTAAAATAGATATCAGTCATGTCATGTAAGCAGTGAAGTATTTTTATTGTACTATACCTATATTTCTGTGCTGTATCGGAGCATTATGAATTGTGGTATGTGTTAAATGGGTGCACTTACACTCTTTGGCCCACTGCACACGAAAACCTGGTGCCAGCCCTACCCCCCCACAACTTTAGCCAAATAACCCCCAGTTTTCAATGCGTAACTATTATTATAAAGTAAATTAAGGTTGACAAGCTTAAGTAATAAGAATTGATGTCGTTGGCATTGAAATGGGCACTGTATGTGTGTTTACTGTCCTCCACTCTCTGCCGAATTTACTTCTCCATTGACTTGCAATGGGTTTCGTGTTTCAGTCGGACCCCGACTTTTCCCTATAGTCGGCCGATTTCGTTCGACCCGACTTTTAATACACTTCAGCTGCTGCAGAACCTCAGTCTCTAGTGATGTGTGTATAGATGGTTGAGGGAGGAATGGATGGATAGTTGGATGAGGCTGGGATGGGTGGACGGATGAGAGAGGAATGGATGGATGCACACCGCACATTATATTCACCACCTGTGTGCTGCACCGTGAGGTTGGAGCAGGAGGATCTGGCAGAGACTGGAGGTGGTTATAAACAGTCTATGCCAGACAAGAAAATTATAGTTGGGCAGTAAACAGCTCCTCCAGAATCAGGAGACAGCTGCCCACCAGACAAAGTGTGATAAGTAGGACATCATGGAGAGTGCTGACAGGAAGTATATTACAGACTGTCAGCTTTCTGCGTCCTAGGTACACGCAAATAATACACAAAGGCTGGATAAACCTTTTAAGGCTGGAGTCACACTAGAGAGAAATACGGACGAGTGCTAGGTGAGAAAAAAATCGCATAGCACTCGGACCAATGTTACCCATCATCAGTTTTTTTCTCACTCGTATTATACATGCGGCTGAAATCGCAGCATGCTGTGGTTTGCACCATATTATGCCCAATACTTGCAATGCAAGTCTATGGGTGCGAGATAAAAATGGATTACACACGGACCATGCTTGTGACTTGCGAGAAATACGCACCAGTGTCCTTTAGAAAAGCCGGCAATTCAGTGAGCTATACTGTAAAATCACAACTAGAATAGATAGAATACATGTATACACATAGTATAAGTACAGTACAGACCAAAAGTTTGGACACACCTTCTCATTGAAAGAGTTTTCTTTATTTTCATGACTATAAAGAAAATAGAGAAACTCTTTGAATGAGGTGTGTCCAAACTTTTGGTCTGTAATGTATATATTTATGTCATTGACACACACACATATATATGTATATATATATTTATATTTCATAGAGATATAGATAGCAGAATATGTCAGCGGTAGTCACTGAGGCTGCTCAGACTCCCTGCCTGACCCATGGTGAACTGACAGTGTGGGAAAATGTTCAGAAACTTTCCCACGCTAATCAGTTCATCTCCGGTCAGGCGTGGAGCTTTTCCTTCATTCCTCCGTGGTTTACAGCTGGGCTGGTTGCATTAGCACCGATCCCGGTTGTAATCTATTTAACCCCTTGACATGGATCACGGCGTGGGACTTGACTGTATGGCAGACAGGCATGAGATATTGTTCCTTTTTTCATTTAGGATTTTTTACAGGAGAACGATGGCTTCAAATGGATTGGGAGTGTAATGAAGATGGAAAAAATGTGTGTTTATTTATTTCATTAAAAGTCTTTCTTCTTAATGTGTGCGTGTTTTTTTAATCCCTTTCAGACTAGTAGATTAATAATGGATAGGTGTCTTATTGACACCTCTCCATTATTAACTAGGCTTAATGTCACCTTAAAATAGCAAGGTGACATTAACCCTTTTTTACCCCATATGCCACCAGCTACAGGGCAATGGGAAGAGAGGGGGTAAGTGCCCGAATTGGCGCATCTTACAGATGCGCCTTTTCTGGGGTGTCTTGGGGCAGATTTTTTAACCAGGGGGGACCCAAAAACAATGTTCCCTCTCTAGGCTATTAATATCTGCACCCAGTCACTGGCTTGCCCTCATTGGTGGAGAAAATTGTGTGGGAGCCCACACAAGTTTGTTCTATGAATTAATCATTTAATTTAACACCTACAGCTCCCAAGTTTTACACACATACACTACTAACATTATTAGTGAGGGACATATAAAAAAATAACAGATATGCAATGGTTTACTGTATGTAAACTATGTCTCATATCCTGTCGGATTCTGTAATGATTTTACAGAAGCCGACAATAGATTTTTCACCTATTCTGCTATCTACCTATGTATGAAATATAAATATATATATATATTGTGCCGCAGTAACCTCTGTTACAGCTAGGGGGTGCTGTGGATGCGCTTCAGGATGCGCTTGGAGGCATAATTATGATGGTAAATTAGGGACTGACATTATTGTAAATGCCCGGTATGTGTAGCAGAGGTTCTCTGCGCTGTAAGCCCAAAATTATATGGTTATGCTTAGCCTTAGTTAGTCAGAGAGCTGGGAGGGAATTGACTAACCACACATGCACCGCACATCCATCCACTGAGGTCTGATCACATGGAGAGAGTGTGTGTACCTGGATGGTTCAGGATGCAAGGTCCTGGAAGGTCTGTGCTGGAAGATCCTGGGAGTAGGATCAGATTCCTGGAGCAATGGTGAGACCTTGGACCTGATGGCCTGGGTGTTGGACGAATGTCCTGAATAGCACCCGGACAGGCCACATATGTGTGCAGAGCCTGGGATGGCCCCACACTGAAAAAGACGCTGTCCTGTTGAGGACTTTGGACTGATGAGGGGTCAGCCTGTGGAGCAGGAGCTCCTGAGAGGTAACCCCGGGTATGGGGAAAGAACTATGTGCACTGACAAAGGTCAGTTACTGAACTGTGCGGTCCCCGGTGACTGGAGAGAGTCAGGCGTGACTAGTGAATTCTTTGTAAAACCACATGTGATGAAGTAATGGACTACGTGAAAGCCGGTGATGTGCAACCTGGCTCATGGTGCAGTTTATGATGTTTTAAATAAACCATATGGACTGTTTTGTGTGAAAAACAGTGCCTGTCTATGTTAATCTGCTGTCAAGCGAGTGCTCCCCACACACAGGCGCTACGCCACTATATATATATATATATATATATATATGTCTCACTGACAGATATATATATAGATATAGACTGTATATATGTTTTCACCAATATTTAGGCTATGGACCCATTATATGTCCATTTTGCAAGCTGGCGAGAAAATCTCGCCGTACGGATGCCATACAGATGTCACACGGATACTTTGATGCGAAGAAATCACATCCTCGCATTGCACACGGATGACATGGCGGACATTTTGAAGTCGGCCATTTTGGATCAAACTTTATTTTTTCAATGGGAAAGGGGTCATGTGACACATCAAACTTATTGAGAATTAAAAAAAAAACAATGGACAATGGTGTGCTTGGTTTTAACGTAACTTTATTCTTTCATGAGTTATTTATAAGTTTCTCTTTGTTTACAACCATTGACATGTCGCAGAGGTTAACACATGAGGAGAGGACAGAAATTGTGTTGATGTCTGGTGAATGCAGTATCTGGGTCATTGCAGCAGATTTCAATGCAAGACACCCTACGCAAGAAAACTGTCACCATTCCCATTTAATTTAGGTGTATCCATATAAATGGCCCACCTAAAATAGTTTGCCTCAACACTGAACATAATGTTCTGTGTAAACTGAGGGTACTGTTCCAATTTTTGTTTTGCCCATTCTGCAAATTCAGGGCACCAACCATTTCCATTTTATTTAGGTATATCCATATAAATGTCCCACTCAAAAAAGTTTGCCTCATCACGGAACATAATGTTCTGTGTAAACAGAGAGTCCTGTTCTAATTTTTGTTTTGCCCATTCTGCAAATTCAGCGCGCCAATCTGGGTCACCAACCATTCCCATTTTATTTAGGTGTATCCATATAAATGGCCCACCCTGTATATTAAATGTAACACTGGATGGATCTTCATCAACAACAACTGAACAACTTATTGTGCTAAAAAGATCATGGATGCCATGCATTTTGGCAAAGTATCACAAGCTAGCTTTATGGCACACATCTTCAATTTAATCATGTAAATTTTACTAAACAAATATAACCTCTTGAACAAGGTGGTTCACATTGCTATTAGAGTGTTTTGACACTTCAACTGTTCTTAAGTGGTCAGGAATGGCCTACGGGATTTGCAGTGGGTATGACTAAGTTCCATATGATTTTTAACACTGAAACATGATGGAATTCAATACTACATATTTTGAATTGACCTTGAGGGTCCAATATAAAATAATAACCTACGAGTGATACAATTTTTTAAAAAAATTCACCCCTCAAAGTATTCAAAACTGCTGTCAGGAATTTTGTCAACCCTTCATGGGCTTCTTGAGAATTAACACAAAGTGGAATGAATGGAACAAAAATGTTTTTATTTTCCACTAAAACATTGCTAACAGGCCATCATAGCTGACAGACTCCAAGGTCATAGCAACCATTGGGATTATACTATCATAATAAAAGAGTGAGAATGGGGTTGAAGAGGGATCTCCCTTTTTCTATTAACCATCAAGAGTTTACTGTCAAATTTTACAGAAGCATCTATGGTGGTAAACGGCTGCGATTGGTGCTGATCATGGCCGATGCAGCAGTGTCAGCAGAGCGTTAGCTACAGTTACATTTTCATTTATATTTCGGCTGTTGCTATTGTCTTATTCCTCTGGTCAGTGAAAAGGCGTATTGGCAGCCAGGAAGATGTAGAAAAAAAAAACACCGATAAGCCAGGACATCAGCTATTCAACTCTATACTTCAAAACTGTAGCAGTAATTAATATATCTTTTTGGTATCTTATCTTATTTACATTTATACCTTTATAAACCTTGTTTTTTTCTCTCACAAACTAAATATTACAAATTAAACTGTTTACTACTCAATTTTATTTTTTTTGTACATACATAAAATATTAAAGGGGTTGTCCACTACTAAGACATCAATTTCTTATCCCCCATGTTTGGCCCCATTAAAATAATAACACCTATATTCCTCTCACGTGTCAGTGCCAATTCCAGCAGTGTCGGCACTCTCTTTCCTGAGGCTAACATGAGGGTTATGTCACGTGAGTCTGTGCTCAATCAGCGCTGGTGTCACCGTCCCCGCTCTCAGATGTGTGAGAGCTGCGGCTGGCCACTCACCAGCGCTGATTGGGCTCAGGGCTCGTGTGACATAACAACCTCATGTGAGCTCTGGGAATAAAAGTACTGACACAGCCGGCATGGAAGGAGAGTATAGGTGATTTTTTTTTTTTTTAACCGGACCAAAAATGGAAAAGAGAATGGGTTGTCCATGTAGTGGACAGCCCCTTTAATATATAATGTTCACTATAAATACAACACAATACAACTATTGAGTTTAATTTAAAGCAAGTATTTTAATGAAAGCCAATAACATGGAAAGTTTAGTTTTACAGAAAACACAATTTAATATGGATTAATATGAAGAAAAATATTGGTGAAGCATTCTTTGGTATTAAAATAGATGTAACAGCAATATTCTTGTGAAGCTGCCTAGTAAATCCCTTGGATTGTTTTATTTAGGCTAAATATTTATGCTACACTAATCAAACCAAATTCCAATAGGGCATTTATTCTTACTGAACAGAAATATATAAAGTACTGGCAAGTCTCCCAAATGTAATAAGTTACAGATCTATGAACAAAAATCAACCAACAAGAACATGGCCCTCTATATTGTTGTTTGCCTTTAACCACTTCCCGACCGCCGACTGTAGATAAACGCCGACGCTTGCTAGGCTTTAAGAAGTGCCGACATTTATCTACGGCCATCAGTCTTGCACATATTGGGACCCTCTTGTACATGTAAGCACCAGGATTTTGGTGCAAAATGCTAGTTGTGACCCCTGACTTCATTGAGACCCGATTGGTTCAGGTTCTGATGACGTCACCGTCATGCTAGCCAATAATGGCAATAACTGGGAAAGTTTATAGTAGTTACAAACTTTCCCAGGTGATTTGACTCCTATAAAACATTGTTTCTCCTCTGCTCTTCTGTCAGTGAGTGAAACTATGTGACACGTGCTTCTGACAAGAGCTTTGTCAGTGAGCAATCTTGTCATACTGTAAAAGACACACACAAATCGATAGATTCCAACCTTTCCCAGTTAGTCACATCAATTTATTAGTTAGGAAATAGGGTTGGTGTTTGGTATAGTATAAGTTGACTAGATAAATTTGTGTTAGAGTTGATTGCAATTGTTATACCGATCATTTATTAGTAGTTCCTGCATTTGATCAATTACTTAAGTTAATCAATTAGGTGTGTTAATTCATTTGTTCATTTTTGTACTAATATACACACGCAAATACTTTATGCAATACTATATGTACTATACGCATAATTTTATTGAAACATATTTTATACTACAGTACAATATAACTAATATTGGAGAGTGTATATTTATATATAAAAAAATATAAAAAGTAATAAAATGACACAACATTTTTCAAGTGCAGAGGAGGCGTATGCCCGTTTATGTTCTGACACTGAAGAAACTGTAATGTCAGATGGCAAGGAAGATTTTGAGGGTTTTAATTTCAGCAATAGTGATAGATCAGAAATGATCAGCCATTCTGGTCCATCCTCAAAAATGACAAAGAGAAGTATAAGAGAAGCAAATAGCGCTACTGGAGAAACCTCTCCAAATCAGGGAACAATGTCCAGTACAAGCGATGTCCCTTGTGAATTAGTGAATTGGCGCATGCCACTTGCCAGTGTACAAGGGACTTTGCCACTTGACATAGCATTTCCCAGAAGGGAGGCTTCAGAATCAGCTACTCCGTTCATCTCTGGTTTTAATGTCATTCCTGGTATAAATATGAAGGTGGAAGATTTTGGACCAGCTAACTTCTTTAATTAGTTTTTGACAGGTAGGTTGCTAGAGCATATTGTCCTGCAAACAAATTTATATGCTTCCCAATTTATTATTTATTATTATAGTGCCATTTATTCCATGGTGCTTTACATAGTAAAAAGGGTATATATACAATCAAAACAAGTACAATAATGAACAATACAAGTCACAAACTGGTACAGGAGGAGAGAGAACCCTGCCCATGAGGGCTCACAGTCTACAATGGATGAGTAATGATACAGTATGTGAGGGTGGAGTTAGTCATGCACCAGTATAGTTGGACGAGGGCTACTGCAGGCTGTAGGTTTCTTGGAAGAGCTAGGTCTTCAGGTTCCTTCTGAAGGTTTTTACAGTAGGCGTGAGCCTAATATGTTGGCATAGAGAGTTCTAGAGCATGGAAGAAATCTTGTATGTGATTGTGGGAGGAGGAAATAAGAGGGGAGTAGAGAAAGAGATCTTGTGAGAATCAGAGGTTGTGTGCAGGCAAGTACCGGGCGACTAGGTCAGATGTATGGAGGAGACAGGTTGTGGATGGCATTGTATGTCATGATTAGGGTTTTGAATTAGAAGAATTTAAATTTCTAGGCAACTGAGAGCTAGTGCAGGAATTGGTAGAGAGGAGAGGCAAGGAAATACTGAGGGGGCAGGTGAAATAGTTGGTAAGCAGAGTTTTGGATAGATTGGAGGGGTGTGAGAGTTTAGAAGGGAGGCCAGAAGGTTGCAGTAGTCAAGGAAGGAGATGAAGAGGGCATGCACAGGTGTTTTTTCAGATTCCTGGTTAAGGTGTGTATGGATCTGGGAAATATGTGGTTTGAAAGATATAGCTGAGTCAAGGCTTACCTCAAGGCAGCGAGCTTTCAGGACTGAGAAGGTCTGTTGGGGGAAATTGAATTCTGTTTTGTCCATGTAAAGCTTTAGAAATCGAGCAGAGACTAGGGATAAAATAGCAGACAGACATTGTGGGATTATGGTTAGTAAGGGTGTGATATTGTTGAGGTATGAGGGGAAAACCCCAGTTGTTAATGATAAGTTGAAGAGATAGGTTAGGGTTGGGGTGAAGACTGTGATGAGAGTTGAGATGAGGTGGGACAGGATCGAGTCAAGTGCACAGGTTGTGAGATGTGATTTGGAGAGTAGAGAAGACATTTTATCTTCTGTAATGGTGGAGAAGCTGATTTTGAAGGAAGAGGGCTGAGTAGTTGTGAGGAGGGGCTGTGGGGACTGTAGGTCAAAGCTTTCTTTTATGTCAGTTTATCAGTCAGAATCCACAAATATATTATGCTGGGTTAAATTTATGGATGCCAACTAATCTTCCTGAAACTAGATTTTTTTAGGACTTACATTTGCCATGGGACTTGTTAAAAAGCAAACATTTGGTGTTACTTGTCCAACTGCCCTAATCAAGCCACCAGTATGTTTTCTATTTTTCTTCCTAGGACCCGCTATATAATGCTTAAGAGATTTTGGCATTTTAACAACAATAGTCAATGCCTGTCCACAAATGCCCCAGAACATGACAGACCCATCATCAAATGACTGACAAAAATGTTCTTAAGGCTATACATGCCAAAACTTTCTATCCATGAGTGCCTTGTAAAATTCAAAGGAAGACTGCTAGAGATGGGTGAGCACTAAAATGCTCAAGTGTTCATTGCTCGAACCAAGTATTTCCTAATGTTCAAATGCTCGTTTCAAGTAACAAATATAATGGGAATCAATGGGAAATCAGAGCATGTTTCCGGCAGAACCTAAAAAGAGGTCAGGGGGACAGTGAAAATGTTGCAATGGATGAGAAATTTGCTGAATGAAAGGAGAACAGCATGGGTAAGACCCCTGGAAGCATCTCTGATTCTCAGATTGCTGCTGAGAAAAATGGTGTCCCACTTTTACTCCACTTTAAGAACTGACAATAAAACATTCCAAGTCGAATAGAAATTGCATTTTACAGGAAAAAAAATGTTAAATATTTTTTCCTGTATAATGACTTCTTTGTAAGGCAACACGTAAAAAGTGTTTAAAAAATGTAAACCAAAATTTTTTTTTTTATTAAAAAATAGAAAATTTCAGTGTAATTTATGAAGGAAGCAATAACTGCCAAAAATAGGGACTCAGATGAACTCAGAAAAACCCTGTATTAGCCTTTAAGGAGATCCTCATACACATTCTGTTCAAATTATCAGGTAGTGGTACTCCTAGACTCATAAAGGCTCTAAGTGCTATGAACTAGGTGCTTTTCCTGCCAAAAATTACAAGCAGAGTTATTTATACTTCCTTGAAGGCACCAACTGTATACCCTCATTCAAATATTGTGAACGAATTGTAGTTGTGATACTTCCACACTCATTAAAGCTTGCTTTGCAGAAAGTGCAAAGCCAGAAAAAAATCATAAGTAGGGCCATCCATAGACCGTAGAAGGCAACAACCAACGTGACATTCTGCACCCTCGGGGGACACATAAGGTCAGCTTGGTACAGTTTTACACAGATGTCCCCTTTCCACATGGGCCCAGGGAGGCATGGGGAGTCAGAGGATGTTGCGCATGCATTCACTGAAGTGGCACCACACTCACTCACAGCTATTACAGGTTGAGAGGCTCCATGGGAGACTAGAAGCTGCACTGCTTTGATGGCTCTGCTACATACAGGCAATGATCAGATCGCCTATATGTAGCAGAAATGCTCACTTGCTATGAGCACCGACCACCGAGCGCCACTCATAGCAATCTGGCTATGGCAATTATAGAGGTATTTTTCTAACTATCCTTGTTTTGCTCATATAAAATTTTCTTCAAAACCAGGATTCTTTTATCATCTGTGCTCATACCCTGTATGCATTTAATAGCTCTCTGTGTCCGCACTTTTGAACATACTGGTTGGTGAACGGTTCATGCAGCATTACGTGAACACTATTTATTACATTGATGGCCGTACTATACAAGCAATTGTTACCATCCACCTTTCGTGTCGCCCCTGATTCCTCATAGATTGAAAGCTTGCGAGTAGGGAACTAACTAACCCTTCTTGGTATCTGTTGATTTATGTGATTTTTTAAAATTTATTTATATAGCGCCATTAATTCCAAAGCACTTTACAGACATTATTGACACTCACAATCTACATTCCCTATCAGTATGTCTTTGGAATGTGGTAGGAAACTGTAATACCCAGAGGAAATCCATGCAAACACGGGGAGAGCATACAAACTCCTTGCAGATGTTGTCCTTGGGGGGATTTGAACCCAGGACCCCAGCGCTGCAAGGCTGCAGTGCTAAATACTGAGCCACCGTGCCACGCAGATTATTGTTATTCTGTAATGTCTTTATTGTCTGTACTGTACAAGTCACCTCTAAAATGTAAAGTGCTGCGGAATATGTTAGCACTGTTCTGTCTCCAACATCTGATTTATAATCCTCGATTATCTGCTTGTTAATGTTTTCAGTGTTTTTGGCTCCCTCTAGTGACCAGAGTCATAACTGCAGTGTTATTGTGTTATTTTACTTTCACTTTAATGCTTGTATTTTTCCCTCCATTGCAGTGCATTCTGGTAAGTTTTGCAATGCATCCTGGTAGCCTTTTGCAAAGGATTATGATACTTTCCCTCCAGTTCTCCATTTTCCTTCAGCCTGCATTCAAGAAGCATCTCATTTCTCTTCTCCCCTTGTGATAGCATCGCTGGTATGTATTTATGCTTCCTGTATCTAATTCCTGTCTCCTTATTGGACCCCGGTATAGTGGTTTAGCTGCCTGTATAGCTACATGAATTCTGCTTCATTTAGTGAGGACAGAACAAGCACTATAGAAACAAACTTATTATTAATAAGCTTTCCCTGGATTAAGAGGAAAGATCCCAAACGGCATGTTGCGAATCTGAAACACGAACTGCAGGTCAGTTTATGGTGTGCTAAAAAGAGGCACAGTGGCCATAAGATTTCTATAAATCTCATGCCCAATCTCTTTGCTGGAACTGTAAAACGCTATGTTTTTGATGCTGCAGGAATACACAATGTAAAAAATGCACCAAAAGCTCATTATGGGAATGTAGCCTTTACTCAGCATGTTAAATGAAAAGATACCAAATGTCTCCTTCTGAGTTGTATCTGCTTGATGCCAGGCTTAGACAAATACGTGACAAATCGTTGAGCTTCATCGACAACATCCGTGTGACATATTTTATGATTGTATCTTCATCTGCGTTTTTTTTCCAGCTCAGATCGGATCACGATCGGACTGGAAAAAAATCGCAGCGTGCTGAGAATGTAATCAGTATTCGGATCGCGTCCCACAATAGAAGTCAATGGGTGCGAGAAAAAATCGAACAGCGCTCGCACCATGCGAGTGCTGTCTGAATTTTAAGCACCAGTGTCATTTTAAAAGTCGGCAATTCATGTGCGGCTACAGTAAAATCACACTGACAGCTTAGAACAGAATACATAGAATAGATATATACACATAGAATACATGTATACACTATATACATGTCAGTCATGCACACATATATATGTAGTTATATTACATAGATGAAAGGAAAGCCGGTAATTCATATGCGGTGTATAGTAAAATCACACTGTGACCGCTGTGTCTGCTAGGGGGTGCTGTGTGGGTGTCCCAGGACAGCTGTATAAACATTTCCATTGCCCTGATAGGTGTAGGATACTGAAAGATCATAATGATCAGCAGAGGTACTGCTGACTAGTACGTTCTGTTACAATGTGTCAGGGAAGCCTGTGTGTGGTTGTGTGCAATAGGACCTTGGGTGAGGTCATAGCCATGTGATCACCTGTGGGTGTGGTTATGGACCATATAAGGTACCTGAGGTCTGGTCACATGTGGGTGAATGCTGGGACCTGATTGGTCCAGTTTGGAAGGTCCCGTGTGGAGAAGGAGCTCCTCACTAACAGCACGTGTGGACGCTGTGACTAAGGGCGATGTGTGCCTGACCGTTCCCAGGGAGAGGGAAGGAACGTTTGCAGTGTAAAGCAGCATGCAAGGTAACCCGGAGATGGGACTGCTACTGAGAGACTGTATAGCCTGCTGGCTAGATGAAGCACAGCCTGTGTGACTAGGAGGGCTATAGGGGAACAGAGCTCCAGTGTGAAGATACCCTGCTGTCTACTATAAGACTGTTGCATGTTACTGCTGGAGGTTTATGAAGGATGAATAAACCTCATGGACTATGATTTGTTGGAAAATCCTGTGCCGGATGTGTTTTTGATCGCTGCAAGCGAGTGTCCCCCAACCCTGAATGACAGCGCTACCTCACAAATGGTGGAGAATTGCTAAGGGCACTATAGTAGCCTTGTTGCTGGGGGCAACGGAAAAGGACTGCAAAAAAAAAAACAACTTTGTTGCTATGGGCTGCGGTTCCAACAGCGCATGTTGCAGTGCTGGCATCGCTGAGTCAGGAGGGCTGACTGTTGTGAAAGCTATATACTGACAGCAGCTCAATGGAAGAGACTGGTGATTGCTAGGGTGCCTCTGTGGATAAGAGGTACCCGAGGACCTGTGTGGCTGACACAGGTAACGGACAGGTGTTCGTTGTTGTACTGACCTGGATCAGTGAGCAAGGTCCTGGAGGGTCAGTGTTGGGAGGTTCTGGGAGAGGAATCGGATCCCTGGAACACGTGATATGACCTTGGACCTGGTGAGGCCGGTGTGTTGGGAGACCCTGGGAGGAGGGTTGGCTCCCTGAATAGCACCCGGTGTGCCCTGTGTGTTGGACGGTCTCAGGCTGAGACGGTGCTTGCTGTGGCTCAGTGGGGTCACGAAGGTCTCGCAGCACAGGGACCTGGTGTTTTTCCTTGTTGGGATCTGCCCTGGGAGCATTAGTAGCAGACGATGTCTGTCTACACCATCCTGCTGCAGCTTTATTGCATGTGACTAAGTGGATACAGTAGTTGTGGCTTTACACAACTATTAAGGGTGAGTACCCTGTATTATTTCTTTATACCCATTATACCTGCACTGGTAAGGCCCTATGGGCGCACTTTTGTGGTTTCTTTTATCTTCGAGGCTGACAAGCGGCTTCCGGTAACCCGGCGGGGTTACGAAGGGGACAAGCGGCTTCCGGTGGATCGGCGGGTCCACGAAGAAAGCGCAGCAGGAGCTGCAGTGACACCAGCAGCTGTGCGTGAACAGCAGCCGGTGGTGCCGATGATCGGTGACAGCAGGAGCTGTGGTGGTGCCAACAAAGACTTGTGTGGTATCGTGAGAGAGACAAACTGTGTGGTGTGAACTGTGGTCTGAGAAGACCGGTATAACAGACATGGGGAGATCCCGAAAGGGGGTGGAGTCCCAAAAGGGGGCGGTGACCCAAATCGGGGTGGTAACCCAAAAGGGGGTGGAGTCCCAAATTGGCACGGTAACCCAAAAAGGGGTGGAGTCCCGGGAGGGGGCGGCAACCCAAAGTGGGGTGGTGGTCCAGAAAGGGGCCAAGTTTGATGAAATGACAGCACTGGATGGCTCAGTGGGTATGTCTAGTGTACTGCAGTGTGTGTGTATGACTTGGTCAGAATGTGGGATATCCTTTCCGGATAGTGACGATGGGCCGCAGGTGTGTACCGTGATGCTGCATCGGGAAGGAGTCCCTGGTAGGCTGGACTCAAGGAGTCAGGTGACTCTGACAGGAACTCCGCTCGTTTTATCTCTGACCGAGAAAAACGTCAGAGTTCGCTGCATCCACGGGGTCATTGTGAATTATAAAGTGGACAGAGTCCTGATTGAGATGACGAAGGGGGAATGCGAAGGTGGTAGTATGCCACCAAACTTAGTGCATACCTTTGAGAGGTGCCGGGACTTTGTCATGTTTAAAGATGTGGGACAGGAGGATGGAGATGTTTCTACTGTAGGGCTAGCAGACGTAAGGGCGACCGGAGAAAGAATTGCGTCAGACGAATTTACTGACCTGACGTCACCTGAAGCGTACCACAGTGTGAATGAGAATGGTGTGGTAAACAAAAAGAGCGGAGCTGACACACGGATAGAGAGTGTCTTGGGGGTTCACCGTACGGTGTGGTGTGACTGTGACGTGTTGTTGCCAGTAGCCACCACTAGGACAGAATCTAATGCTGTGCTGACTGAAACTCGTGACAGGACTGGTGGTAACCTGATCGAGAGGATAACGGGAATAGAAACACAGTCAGAGGGTAACCGGGGGGTTCACTCGACTGATAGGACTGACTCAGTGGTACCCTTTGACGATATAGTTAAAGAATTAGTGGTGCGACAGGTGCTGGCCAAAAGAGAACAAGATCAGGAGATACAACTAATAAAAGAGACAGTGGAAGAACATGTCAAACAAGAGAGAATCTTGAGACAATTGGCCGAGCACAAGGTGGAGGGGCTCGAGAAAGAAGTCTTGGAGCTCAGAGATCACCTGTCCACCTGGCAAAGTGTGAACAAGAGCCTTAAGGAAGAGATGGAGGAACTCAGAGGAGTAGTAGAAGGTCTTCTGCGGGAGAAGAGCTTGGACGGAGATGTGCAGCAGCTGGGTCCGAGTGATAACAAGACGGAACTGCTGGTACCTATCTTGGCAAAGGCTCGCGAAGTAATAAAATCTCCTGAAGTTGGTGAGCAAAGAGCCGAAGAAGACAGTCACCCCGTCGGGTCAACTGTAGTGAGGGAAGTGTCCGTGGTAAAGCCAGAGTCTTCTGTCCAGGAAGAGAGCAAGACCACGACCTTCAAATCTGTGATCGAGGTACCCGAAGACATGCAAGAAGCCTGTGCGGAGGAAGGTGTACATGAGGCTTTCAAAGAGGCGGTCAAAGCGTGTGAGGTGCACTGGGCACCTGAGACTCGGCTGTTGGTGATAGTATCAGCCAGGGAAGATACATCAAACCGAGTAGCTGTCCTGAAAGAGATGCATTTGCAGTGTCTACGTGTCAAAGAATTGGTTAGGCAGAGTAATGTGAAGGCTGCTCGATGCCTAGAGATAGCAAGAGAGGCTATGGATCAGTTGGGTTTGAGGAAAGATGTGGTTCCGGTACCAAAAACTCTGATTGGGAGAATCAATGGAAGGTCCGGGAAGGTAATGCAAGACCTTGTGAATATCTCCGGGGTGGTGAGGGTGAGGATCCCTCCTGATGATGACCAGGTATCCAGGGAAATGGATAGGATTTCCATCATGGTGGTTGGCTCCATGGAAAGCCTGAGAGAATTTCGGATGCTCGTGGAGTACCTGCAAGAAATTGAGCAGTTGAGGCTGGACCATCGGCAAATTAAAAAAGAAATACAGAATACCAGGTGGCGGCCGCCTCCAACCCAAGATGTAAGGACCCGAACGGTTCCTCCAAGAAGTGACAGGGCAGATGGCAGAAGAGTGTCAGCAAGGGGTAGTTCGACTGGCAGAATGACGCTGAAAGACCATAGTTCCTGTGAGACGCTGACTGAGTCAGACTCAGACCAGACAGCAGGCTCTACTAAGACTTATGACCGCACCAACTGAAAGAGACGGTCAGTGAGAGAAAGATCAGGTGACGAAGCGTACTGCAGACAGGTGGAGACTAGAGAGTGTCTGATGACGCAGACAAACCGTGACTGGGGGGTCAAAGACAATGACCAGTATTATGACCGCTGGGAGCGGGGGAGGCCTAACGTAGAGATGAGGCCGTATGACAAATGGAGACGGTTCTCTCGACCTGGTTGGCAAGGTGTAGTGAGTGCCCAGTCTCGAGAGCCGGGGGTTATGCTGTGTGTTCAACCCCACAGGTTTGAACATAGGGGGGAGGTATGTGGTGCAGTGACCGCTGTGTCTGCTAGGGGGCGCTGTGTGGGTGTCCCAGGAGAGCTGTATAAACATTTCCATTACCCTGATAGGTGTAGGATACTGAAAGATCATAATGATCAGCAGAGGTACTGCTGACTAGTACGTTCTGTTACAATGTGTCAGGGAAGCCTGTGTGTGGTTGTGTGCAATAGGACCTTGGGTGAGGTCATATCCATGTGATCACCTGTGGGTGTGGTTATGGACCATATAAGGTACCTGAGGTCTGGTCACATGTGGGTGAATGCTGGGACCTGATTGGTCCAGTTTAGAAGGTCCCGTGTGGAGCAGGATCTCCTCACTAACAGCACGTGTGGACGCTGTGACTAAGGGCGATGTGTGCCTGACCGTTCCCAGGGAGAGGGAAGGAACATTTGCAGTGTAAAGCAGCATGCAAGGTAACCCGGAGATGGGACTGCTACTGAGAGACTGTATAGCCTGCTGGCTAGATAAAGCACAGCCTGTGTGACTAGGAAGGCTAAAGGGGAGCAGAGCTCCAGTGTGAAGATACCCTGCTGTCTGCTATAAGACTGTTGCATGTTACTGCTGGAGGTTTATGAAGGATGAATAAACCTCATGGACTATGATTTGTTGGAAAATCCTGTGCCGGATGTGTTTTTGATCGCTGCAAGCGAGTGTCCCCCAACCCTGAATGACAGCGCTACCTCACAATATATATACTAGCTGAAGAGCCCGGAGTTGCCTGGGCATAGTAACCAACTATGGTTAGTTATAACAAATTATAATGATTATATTGCACATAAAAACCGTGCATCTAATCCTATCCTGTGTGATACTGACTGCTGAGCTTGTGTATCTAATACTATTCTGTGTGATACTGACTGCTGAGCCGTATATCTATTCTTATCCGGTGTGATACTGACTGCTGAGCTGTGTATCTAATCCTATCCTGTGTGATACTGTCTGCTGAGCCGTGTATCTATTCTTATCCTGTGTGATACTGACTGCTGAGCCGTGTATCTAATCCTATCCTGTGTGATACTGACTGCTGAGCCGTGTATCTAATCCTATCCTGTCTGATACTGGGCTCCCCCTGCAGTTTGTGTCAGAGGGTGGTCTGTGTTGGCATGGTAATAAATTGTGTTATTTCCAGCATTACAGAAGAACGATAACACCATAGAAATGATAAGAATAATAGGCCTCAGTTACCACAACTGTCTACAAAGAAAACTGTTGCTGATAGCAACCAATCACAGCTCATTTTTCATCTTTTAATCAGCTCTGGGACAGCGTGGCGAGTTTTGAGTGGCGACTTTTGTGTTTCGACTTTTATGTGGCAAGGTTGGTGTATGTGTGGTGAAATGTGTGCTGAGGGTGGTATATGTGTTGAAGCACGTGGTAGTGTGTGGCGCATTTTGTGTGTGTGTTCATATCCCCGTGTGTGGTGAGTATCCCATGTAAGGGCCCCATCTTAGCAACTGTAAGGTATATACTCTTTGGCGCCATCGCTCTCATTCTTTAAGCCCCCCTTGTTCACATCTGGCAGCTGTCAATTTGCCTCCAACACTTTTCCTTTCACGTTTTCCTCATTATGTAGATAGGGGCAAAATTGTTTGGTGAATTGGAACGCGCGGGGTTAAATTTTCGCCTCACAACATAGCCTATGATGCTCTCGGGGTCCAGACGTGTGAGTTTGCAAAATTTTCTGGCTGTAGCTGCGACGGTGCACATGCCAATCCCGGACATACACACACACATACATACATACACACCCACACACACATACATACTCGTACATACACACACACACATTGAGCTTTATATATTATATATATTGTGAGAACCATGTGGGAATAGTGGATGAGGGCAGGTATATCTCGCCCAGATACCTTTCCTATGTGGCCTAGTCTGGTCAGTATCTCACCTGGTGACTAATGAATAATGGGAGGCGGATATAAAAGCTTGCCAGGTGGTTGTGTGAGTGTCTCAGCCTGGGAACACAGAGAGCCTGTCTGTGTGAGACACACATGTGAGTGAAAGCAGTGCCCACTGCAACTGTGGTTTGGCTGGACAGGAGAAGCCCGCCAGTTGGTAGTTAGGTTGTACCTTGTTTAGTTAGTGCCGGACAGGCAAGGATTTGTTTTATGTTTTTTTTTCTTTATGCATTGCTTTCACCGTTAATAAACCTGACCCAGTGTCAGTTATACCCGGACTCTGGCTGTGTGCCTGAGTTTCATGCTGAACGCACGTGACCTTTGACCCCAGCAAAGACGATCTCGGAGTGTTTTATCACTATATATATATATATATAATATATATATATATATATACACTATCGTTCAAAAGTTTAGGGTCACTTAGAAATTTCCTTATTTTTGAAAGAGAAGCAGTTTTTTTCCAATGAAGCTAACATTAAATGATTCGGAAATACATTCTATACATTGTTAATAAGGTAAATGACTATTCTAGCTGCAAACGTCTGGTTTGTAATGTAATATCTTCATAGGTGTATAGAGGCCCATTTCCAACAACCATCACTCCTGTGTTCTTATGGTACTTTGTGTTTGCTAACTGTGTAAGAAGGCTAATGGATGGTTAGAATACCCTTGAAAATCCTTGTGCAAGTATGTTAGCACAGCTGAAAACAGTTTGGCTGATTAGAGAAGCTATAAACCTGACCTTCCTTTGAGCTAGTTGAGAATCTGGAGCATTATATTTGTTGGTTCCATTAAACTCTCAAAATGGCCAGAAAAATAGAACTATCATGTGAAACTCAACAGCCGATTCTTGTTCTTAGAATTGAAGGCTATTCCATGCGAGAAATTGCCAAGAAACTGAAGATTTTCAACAACAGTGTGTACTACTCCCTTCAGAGGAGAGCACAAACAGGCTCTAACCAGAGTAGAAAGAGAAGTGGGATGCCCCGCTGCACAACTGAGCCAAAAGACAAGTACACATTAGTGTCTGTAGTTTGAGAAATCGACACCTCACAGGTCCTCATCTGGCAGCTTCATTAAATAGTACATGCAAAACGCCAGTGTCAACGTCTACAGTGAAGAGGTGACTCCGGGATGCTGGCCTTGAGGGCAGAGTGGCAAAGAAAAAGCCATATCTGAGACTGACTAATAAAAGGCAAAGATTAATATGGGCAAAAGAACACAGACAATGGACAGGGGAAGATTGGAAAAAAGTCTTATGGACAGATGAATCCAAATTTGAGGTGTTTGGATCACACAGAAGAACATTTGTGAGATGCAGAACAACTGAAAAGATGCTGGAAGAGTGCCTGACACCATCTGTCAAGCATGGTGGACATAATGTCATGGTCTGGGGTTGCTTTAATGCTGGTAAAGTGGGAGATTTGTACAAGGTAAAAGGGATTTTGAATAAGGAAGGCTATCACTCCATTTTGCAACGCCATGCCATACCCTGTGGACAGCGCTTGATTGGAGCCAATTTCATCCTACAACAGGGCAATGACCCAAAGCACACCTCCAAATTATGCAAGAACTATTTAGGGAAGAAGCAGGCAGCTGGTATTCTATCTGTAATGGAGTGGCCAGCGCAGTCACCAGATCTCAACCCCATTGAGCTGTTGTGGGAGCAGCTTGACCGTATGGTATGCAAAAAGTGCCCATCAAGCCAATCCAACTTGTGGGAGGGGCTTCTGGAAGCATGGGGTGAAATTTCTCCAGATTACTTCAGCAAATTAACTGCTAGTATGCCAAAGGTTTGCAATGCTGTAATTGCTGAAAAGGGAGCAGGGCCGGCATTGGCGGCAAGCAGACCAGGCAGCTATCTAGGGCCCCCACTCCTCCAGGGGCCCCCACCTAGCGGCACATCACACAGCCTCTATATGAGGAGGTTGCATTGCATTCTTTGGGGGGCTGCATTATATTCTGTGGGGGGCTAGATTGTATTGTATGGGGGCTTCATTATACTTTATGAGGGGGCTACATTATATTCTATTGGAGCTGCATTATACTATATGAAGAGGGCTACATTATTTTCTATGGAGGGGCTACATTATACTATATAAGGGGCTGCATTATACTCTACGAGGGGGCTGCCATATATTCTATGGAGGGGCTGCAGTATACTATATGAGGGGGGCTGCATTATATTCTATGGTGGGTTACATTATATTCTGTCGGGTGGCTGCATTATGCTCTAAGGGGTGGCTGCATTATACTATAAGAGGGGGCTGCATTATATTCTGTGGGGGGGTTACATTATATAACTATTGACTATTCTAGCTGCAAACGTCTGGTTTGTAATGTAATATCTTCATAGGTGTATAGAGGCCCATTTCCAACAACCATCACTCCTGTGTTCTTATGGTACTTTGTGTTTGCTAACTGTGTAAGAAGGCTAATGGATGGTTAGAATACCCTTGAAAATCCTTGTGCAAGTATGTTAGCACAGCTGAAAACAGTTTGGCTGATTATGGCCAGAAAAATAGAACTGTCATGTGAAACTCAACAGCCTATTCTTGTTCTTAGAAATGAAGGCTATTCCATGCAAGAAATTGCCAAGAAACTGAAGATTTTCAACAACAGTGTGTACTACTCCCTTCAGAGGAGAGCACAGTCTCTAACCAGAGTAGAAAGAGAAGTGGGATGCCCCGCTGCACAACTGAGCAACAAGACAAGTGCACATTAGTGTCTGTAGTTTGAGAAATCGACACCTCAGAGGTCCTCAACTGGCAGCTTCATTAAATAGTACATGCAAAACGCCAGTGTCAACGTCTACAGTGAAGAGGTGACTCCGGGATGCTGGCCTTGAGGGCAGAGTGGCAAAGAAAAAGCCATATCTGAGACTGACTAATAAAAGGGAAAGATTAATATGGGCAAAAGAACACAGACAAGGGACAGAGGAAGATTGGAAAAGTGTTATGGACAGACGAATCCAAATTTGAGGTGTTTGGATCACACAGAAGAACATTTGTGAGATGCAGAACAACTGAAAAGATGCTGGAAGGGTGCCTGACGCCTTCTGTCAAGCATGGTGGACGTAATGTGATGGTCTGGGGTTGCTTTAATGCTGATAAAGTGGGAGATTTGTACAAGGTAAAAGGAATATTGAATAAGGAAGGCTATCACTCCATTTTGCCATGCCATACCCTGTGGATAGCGCTTGATTGGAGCCAATTTCATCCTACAACAGGACAAAGACCCAAAAGCACACCTCCAAATTATGCAAGAACTATTTAGGGAAGAAGCAGGCAGCTGGTATTCTATCTGTAATGGAGTGGCCAGCGCAGTCACCAGATCTCAACCCCATTGAGCTGTTGTAGGAGCAGCTTGACTGTATGGTACGTAAAAAATGCCCATCAAGCCAATCCAACTTGTGGGAGGGGCTTCTGGAAGCATGGGGTGAAATTTCTCCAGATTACTTCAGCAAATTAACTGCTAGTATGCCAAAGGTTTGCAATGCTGTAATTGCTGAAAAGGGAGCAGGGCCGGCATTGGTGGCAAGCAGACCAGGCAGCTATCTAGGGCCCCCGCTCCTCCAGGGGCCCCCACCTAGCGGCACATCACATAGCTGCTATATGAGGAGACTGCATTGCATTCTGTGGGGGGCTGCGTTATATTCTGTGGGGGGCTAGATTGTATTGTATGGAGGCTTCATTATACTTTATGAGGGGGCTACATTATATTCTATTGAAGCTGCATTATACTATATGAGGAGGGCTACATTGTTTTCTATGGAGGGGCTACATTATACTATATAAGGGGCTGCATTATATTCTATGGGGGGCTGCATTATACTCTACAAGGGGGCTGCCATATATTCTATGGAGGGGCTGCAGTATACTATGAGGGGGGCTGCATTATATTCTATGGGGGTTACATTATATTCTGTTGGCTGGCTGCATTATGCTCTAAGGGGTGGCTGCATTATATTCTGTGGGGGGTTACATTATATTGTATGGCGGGGCTGCATTATACTTTGTGGGGTGGCTGCATTATGCTCTATGAGGTGGCTGCATTATACTATATGTGTGATGCGTTATACTGTATCGAGGACTTTTGGGAATACATTATACTACATGAAGAACTATGGGGTGCATTATACTATGGGAAGTGAATTGTACTACATGGATGACTGGTGGTGTATTATACTATATGGAGCACTATGAGGAGTGTATTATACTATATGGAGGACTGAGCAGTGTATTTTAATATATGGTGGACTATGAGGAGTGTGTTATATTATATGGAGGACTGAGTAGTGTATTATACAATATGGAGGACTATTGGAAGTGTATTATACTATATGGAGGACTAAGGAGTGTATTATACTATATGGAGGACTATGGGGCACATTATATTATATGGAAGACTATAGGGAGTGTATTATACTATATGAATGACTATGGGGCACATTATATTATATGGAGGACTATGGGGTGTAAACTGTAGATCTTGTAAGGTTCTCAGTCTTTTTTGACTTTTTACTTAAAACGCAGTTTTTTCCGTCGGCCATTTTGCTTTCTTTCCTGCTGCAGCTATCTTGCCCTCAGTTAGAATGGAGTTTCCAGCTTTTATGCTCCCGCCCTGATTATCTCCCTCTTGCCTCTTAAGCAGCCTCAGCTGAGCAATCAGTGCTTCAGAATCAAGTCTGCAGTTAGCCTGCGACCTGGCTCCTGGAAGGCTTGGACTTGGTACTCCAGCCACAGGTAAACACTACTGTGTGCTTTTTTTTTTTTTTTTTCCTTCCAGTATTTCTGCCTTAAAGGGTCTGGAAGATGGAGGCTCGCATAAAGGAGTTGTCTGGAGTGACTGATAAAATCCTTGCAGATATACAGACTTTAAGGACCCGCTTTGCAAGCCTGCAGGACCTTACTAATCACAATTTGCAAGTTTTTGGACAAACTACTCAGGATTTACGAGCCAGAATTGAGGCTCTAGAGGAACGAGTCCAGGCTCCAGACATAACCCCGAGTTCTGGGATCCACAAGTTACCTCCTTTTCGTTTTGGTGGTGAACGTGAAAATTTCATGGGATTTATTAAACAATGCAGCCTGTTTTTCTCTGCACATGCTTCACAATTTCCCACTGAACGATCCAAAGTGCTTACTATAATCATGCTGCTTACCAACAAGGCTCTGACATGGGCAAACCATCTGATTGAGACTGAGGATGAATGTTTGAATCATCTTGATGCTTTCATTTCAGCCATGGGGCAGGTGTTTGATGACCCCAACCAAGGTGCAACAGCTGAAGCAGCCATGTTAACTTTGCGCCAAGGTAAGCGCTCAGTAGTCGAATATGCCTTGGATTTCAGGAGATGGGCTCTCAATACCATTTGGGACAGTTCCGACAAAAAAATCTATTTTTCGGGAAGGGTTGTCTCCTCTGATTAAGGATGAACTTGCTCGTGCAGACCATCCCACTACGCTAGGTGACTTTTGTTAACTACTGCATCCCTAATCAATGCTCATCTTACTCAACGCAGACAGGAGAGATGGTTTGAAAGTAATCGCACTAACCTTTTCCTACCTTCCTACCCAGCTAAGGAACCTTTGAGTAGGATCACATGGGAACCAAAACCTGAACTCATGCAGGTAGACTCTGTACAGAGACCGGTAAGTGATGCACGCAAAGTACATCGCCTAAAGGAAAATCTATGTTTCTACTGCGGTAAGTCAGGGCACTTCATTATAAACTGCGCCAGCAGTTCTCATAAGACTACTGCAACAGTCATTCACTGTGAGTGTTGCAAGAGGAGATCTGTCATGTCTGAGCCTCAGGCTCCAGAGAGATCTGCATCCATAGATATTGATTTCTCGGACTTAAACTCCGTTAGTTCTGAGGCTGATGACTGTGTAAATGCTGCAATTTTTTAAGTTTCCTCAGCGGTGTCCCAGCTGAGCTGTAAGAAGAACAATTCTCATTGCTTCCTTTCCATCAAACTCTTGGTTGACTCGGTCTGGGTGTCTAGCTCTACTATGATCGACTCAGGGGCAAGCAACAATTTTATGGATATTTCCTTTGCTCTGAAACATGGGATACGTTCAGTGAAGAAGGCTACTCCAGTATGGATGGAGACTGTGGATGGCTCCCTGCTGACCTCTGGACCGGTGGATCAGGAAATGGAGCCTTTCTAGGTCCTTATGGGTAAAGATCATCAGGAGAAACTGTCTTTTATGCTTATCTCTTCTCCCCACTTTCCCATTATTCTAGGGCTACCATGGCTGCAAGCTCAGAACCGTACAATTAACTGGGAGACCAAGGAACTACACTTTCCGGAGAAATAGATGAGTCCAGAAGTTTCAGCTTGCTCTGTTCCTAAAGGAACCATAAATCTGCAAAGGAATACTTGGATTTCGTTCGCGCTGCCCAATTGATGAAATTCCAGAAGGTTAATAAAGTTTGACAGCGGTTTATTCTACGCGTTTCAAACGCATAGAATAAACCACTGTCAAACTTTATTAACCTTCTGGAATTTCATCATTTGGGCAGCGCGGACGAAATCCACGCATTCCTTTGCAGAGTTCTGTTTCAGATAGTTGGTGACCGACTTGTGGATCTGCAGCCGCCCTTATCTATACATGCTTTGAATACCTACTACCAGGTGAGCAGTTTTCAAACCGCTTACTTTATTTGTGGGATAAGACCCTATATTGCACTTGTGTCTCCCTCTTTCCTCACAATCCTAAAGGAACCATGTCAGTCCCTGAACTACCAGCTGTATACCAGGACTATGTGGATTTGTGTGACAAGAAGAATGCTGACCAGCTTCCTTCTCACCATCCATATGATTGAACAATTGAATTATTGCCTGGAGTAGAGATACCTTTTTGTAAGATCTACCCCCTGGCAGGGCCCGAGCTAGGCTTTGAAGGAATATATAGATGAAAATCTAGCCAAGGGCTTCATACGCTACTCTTCATCTCCTGCAGGTGCACCCATCTTTGTGAAGAAGGATGGATCTTTGAGACCCTGCATAGACTATCGGGAACTCAATAAGGTTACTATTAGAAACCGCTATCCATTGCCTTTGATCCTGGAGTTATTAGAGAGTGTGGCATGCCAAAATTTTCTCTAAACTGGATCTCCATGGGGCCTATAACTTGGTCTGTATTAGACCTGGGGATGAATGGAAGACTGCATTCAGATCTCGCTATGGACACTTTGAACATCTAGTCATGCCTTTTGGTCTGTGTAACGCCCCAGCCACTTTCCAACACTTGGTGAATGACATCTTCAGGGATCTCCTAGATACATTCGTGGTGATTTATCTGGATGATATTTTAATTTTTTCTAACTCTACAGAGGAACATCATGGACATGTGAAAATGGTCATAGAACGCCTAAGACAAAACCATCTTTACATCAAACTTGAAAAGTGTGAATTCCATAGGACCGAAATTCAATTTCTGGGGTATGTAATGTCTACACAAGGAATTAGTATGTATAGAAGCAAGACCCAAGCCATCAAGAATTGGCCAGTTACCAGGAATGTGAAGGAGGTGCAGCGCTTCATCGGGTTTGCCAATTTCTATAGACGTTTTATTAGGAATTTCTCTGAGGTAGATTCACCTATCACACAATTTACCTGGAAAGAGTCTAGGTTGTCCTGGACCCCCAAGCCCAAGAAGCATTTTTCTGACTAAAGGATAAATTTGCCACCGTAGATATCCTAGTACATCCCAACCCTGAACTTGCCTTCATAATAGAGATGGATGCTTCAGACTGTGCCATCGGAGCTATACTCTCTCAGAGAACAGGTGAGAAGAATGTCTTGCATCCTTGTGCTTTCTTTTCCCAGAGGTTGTCTTCGGCTGAGAGGAACTACGATGTGGGCAATAGAGAATTGTTGGTCGTTATTGCCGCCGTCAAGGAATGGAGACACCTTCTTCAGGGAGCTGCACAGCAAATAGTCGTCCTGACAGACCATCGCAACCTTGAATTTATAAGGTTGGCTAAGTGCCTGACTCCTCGCCAGGCTCGTTGGAATCTTTTTCTAAACCAATTTAATTTTGTAATTTCTTATAGGCCAGGATCGCACAATGGAAAGGCTGATGCACTCTCTAGGATTCATTCAACAGAGACCCATCCACTCTCTCCTCCTAAGACTATTCTTCTTGACTGTAGATTCCTGGGAGTGATTCATAATCAAGACCTACTTAAGGATATCAAGGAAGCATACCTTTCGGATTCTTTGTTGGCACAACCTCCAAGGGACGCAAGTCTTGTCTTTAAGAATGTGTGTGGATTCAGAGACAACGCTTGTATATACCCGAAAAGGTCAGATTGAGATTATTACAACTCATCCACGATTCTAAGATAGAGGAGTTATAAAGACACAAGAATTTCTTTCTTGTTTCTTTTGGTGGCCCACTTACAGAAAGGATGTTTTAAAATATGTCACTTTATGTGAAGTCTGTGTAAGATGCAAAACACCACGCTCCTCGCCAATGGATCTATTGCAACCCCTACCCACCCCGTCCCGCCCATGGGGATCCATTTCTATGGAGTTTGTTGTGAAGTTACCAACCTCTCAAGGGAAGAACACCATTCTAGTGGTGGTGGATCGGTTAACAAAGGCAGCTCATTTTATTCCCTGTGTCGGCTTACCCACTGCAAAACAGACATCAGATTTAATGATTCAAAATGTGTTTCGCTTGCATGGAGTACCGGATGAGGTCATTTTGTATCGAGGGGTGCAATTCACTTCAAGGTTTTGGCAGAATTTCTGTGCCGCATTGGACATTGGATTAAACCTCACTTCTGCTTTTCATCCCCAGACTAATGGACAGCCGGAACGGACCAATCAGACCCTGGAGCAGTATCTCCGCTGCTTTATCTGCCACCTACAGAATGATTGGGTGGATCTATTTCCACTGGCTGAGTTCTCTTATAACTCTCAGAGCGCCTCCACTAAGCAGTCTCCTTTTTACGTTAATCTAGGTTATCATCCTAACATTCTTCCTTGCTTTCCCATAGATATGCCCTTGCCGGCAGTGGCTGAAAGAATCACGTCTTTACAAAACAATATTGATCTTCTAAAGGAAAATCTGAAATTGGCTCAGGAAAGGTATAAGAAAGCAGCAGATAAATTTCATAAACCTGCACCAGCTTTCAAGGTAGGATACTTGGTCTGGCTGTCAACCAGAAATCTTAAGTTAGAAATTCCATAATCTAAATTGGAACATAAGTACATTGGACCCTATAAGATCAGTAAAATTATAAGTGCCGTTGCTTGTTGTCTTCAACTGCCCAGAACTATGAGAATCCACCCTGTCTTTCATGTTTCTCTACTAAAGGCTGCAACACCCAATAAATTTCCTTGATGTTCTTCTCCTCACCCTGACCCAGTGCTGGTCGATGGTCAGGAAGAATTTGTGGTGGAAAGGATTCTAGATTCCAGGTTGTACAGAAATCAGTTACAATACTTGATTAAATGGCAGGGCTACCCAGTGGAGGACAACTCATGGGAACCAGTCAATAACATTAATGCTCCTCGCTTACTCCGCCAGTTTCATCAGAGGTACCCAGACAAGCCTGGTCTGAGGTCATCCGGAGGCTGTCCCGATGGGGGAGTAATGTAAGGTTCTCAGTCTCTTTTGACTTGTTTTTTTTTTTTTGAAACTCAGTTTTTTCCATCCGCCATTTTGCTTTCTGTCCTGCTGCAGCTATCTTGCCCTCAGTTAACATGGAGTTTCCAGCTTTTATGTTCCCGCCCTGATTCTTCCCTCTTGCCTCTTAAGCAGTCTCAGCTGAGCAATCAGTGCTTCAGAATAAAGTCTGCAGTTAGCCTGGGACTTAGCCATCTCCTGCTGATGAACTTTGGAACACTTGTGGACACTGGAAACCTGCTGCCTGCTAAATCCACAGTTGCAAGGGAAGTAACAGAGAGACCACAAACCTGTTGTGGAAGTTCTGCTGTGCTTAAAGTTTACTCTGGCCTGCTGTGTCTCCTGCCTTTGTATCTGCAAACTGTGTGAACCCTTTTGCTTACTTGTATGAAGTAATACAAGTCCTTCCTAATCACACCTGTGTCTCCTGTGTTTTCCTCGCACCAAAGCACAAGACGCTATATGAACTGTACATAGTACATCACAAGATTCTGAAGCCAACGTTACTGTCTGCTGGGTTTGGGAAGGTCGTGTCTGCCGCACCCAAGCACAAGACATTATATATATGAACTGTACAAAGTACATCACAGATGTGCTGCTGATAACGTGATACTGTATGGTGATTTGTTAGTGATCCATTATTGATTGTTCTGTCCCCATCATTCTTTCTCAGACTGTGGAAAGAGGCCGGGAAACAAGTGTTGACCGACTTCAATATTGTCGATCACACTCATTTAGCGGCCTGAATTCAGCGCATGTAAATACAACCGAAATGCTTCTGTGTGATGTGCAATATGTTAGCATTTGGGGTCCCATTTTAAACTTTGCCTAGGGCCCCACTTTGCCTAAAATCGGCCCTGAAAGGGAGCATTCTTTGACGAAAGCAAAGACTGAAGGAGAAAATTATTTCAAATAAAAATCTTTTTTTCGAATCTTGTTAATGTCTGGCCAAGATTTTAAATTCATTTGGCAGCTAATATGATTAACCCCTTCACTACCAAGGGTGGTTTGCACGTTAACTACCGGGCCAATTTTTACAATTCTGACCACTGTCCCTTTATGAGGTCATAACTCTGAAACGCTTCCGTGGATCCCGGTGATTCTGACACTGTTTTCTCGTGACATATTGTACTTCATGTTAGTGGTAAAATTTCATTCATATAACTTGCGTTTATTTATGAGAAAAATGGAAATTTGGCGAAAATTTTGAAAATTCTGCAATTTTCCAACTTTGAATTTTTATGCCCTTAAATCACAGAGATATGGCACACAAAAAAGTTAATAAGTAACATTTGCCACATGTTTACTTTACATCAGCACAATTTTGGAACCAAAATTTTTATTTGTTAGCAAGATATAAGGGTTAAAAGTTGACCAGCGATCTCTCATTTCTGCAACACCATTTTATTTTTACGGACCACATCACATTTGAAGCCACTTTGAGGGGTCTATATGATATAAAATACCCAAAAGTGACACCATTCTAAAAACTGCACCCCTTAAGGTGCTTAAAACCACATTCAAGGAGTTTATTAACCCTTCAGGTGCGTCACAGGAATTTTTTGAATATTTAAAAAAAATTAACATTTAACTTTTTTTCACAAAAAAAATTACTTCAGGTTCAATTTTTTTTATTTTACCAAGTGTAACAGGAGAAATTGGACTGCAAAAATTATTGTGCAATTTGTCCTGAGCACGCTGATACCTGATATGTGGGGGGGAACCACTGTTTCGGCGCATGGCAGAGCTCAGAAGGGAAGGAGCGCCGTTTGACTTTTTCAATGCAAAATTGGCTGGAATTCTGATCGGATGCCATGTCGCGTTTGGAGAGCCCCTGATGTACCTAAACAGTGGAAACCCCCCACAAGTGACCCCATTTTTGAAACTAGACCCCCCAAGGAACTTATCTAGATATGTGGTGAGAACTTTGAACCCACAAGGGCTTAACAGAAGTTTATAATGCACAGCAGTACTATTAAAAAAATCATATTTTTTCCACAAAATGATCTTTTCACCCCCAATTTTTATTTTCCCAAGGGTAACAGGACCGAAAAGTTATTGTGCAATTTGTCCTGAGTACACTGATACCCCATATGTGGGTGTAAATGACTATTTGGGCACATGGCAGAGCTCGGAAGGCAAGCAGCGCCATTTGACTTTTTTGGCTAGAATTGAGATCAGACACCATGTCGCGTTTGGAAAGCCCCTGATGTACCAAAACAGTGGAAACCCCCCACAAATGACCCCATTTTGGAAACTAGACCCCCCAAGGAACTTATCTAGATGTGTGGTGAGAACTTTGAACCCCCAAGTGCTTCACAGAAGTTTATAACGCCCAGGCATGAAAATAACCAAAAAATTTTTTTCCACAAAAATGATATTTTTGCCCCAAAATTTTTATTTTCCTAAGGGCAACAGGAGAAATAGGACCCCAAAAGTTGTTTTGCAAATTGTCCTGATTAGGCTGATACCCCATATGAGGGGGTAAAACACTGTTTGGGTGCATGGCAGGGCTTGGAAGGGAAGGAGCACCATTTGACTTTTTCAACGCAGAATTGGCTGGAATTGAGATCAGATGCCATGTTGCGTTTGGAGAGCACCTGATGTGCGCAAATAGTGGAAACCCCCAATTCTAGCCCTAGCCCTAACCCTAGCCCTAGCCCTAACCCTAATGGGAAAATGGAAATAAATACATTTTATTAATTTTATTATTTTTCCCTAACTAAGGGGGTGATAACGGGGGGTTTGATTTACTATTTATGGCGTTTTTTATGTTTGACAGCTGTCGCACGCTAAGACGCTTTTTATTGTAAAAATAGTTTTTGCATCACCACATATTGAGAGCTATAATTTTTCCATATTTTGACCCACCGAGTCATGTGAGGTCTTATTTTTTGCGGGACGAGTTGACGCTTTTATTAGTATCATGTTCAGGCATGTGACATTTTTTGATCGCTTTTTATTTCGTTTTTTGGGACGCAGAATTTACAAAAACCAGCGTTTCATGAATTTATTTTGGGTGGTGCGTTTACGCCGTTCCGGGTGCGGTAAAATTTATAAGGCGGTTTTATTCTTCGGGTCAGTACGGTTACAGTGATACCTCATTTAGGTCGTTTTTTTATGTTTTGGCGCTTTTATGCAATGAAAACAATTTTATATAAAAAATAATTATTTTTGCATCACTTTATTCTGTGAGCTATAACTTTTTTATTTTTTCGCTGATGATGCTGTATGGTGGCTCATTTTTTGCGGGACAAGATGACGTTTTCAGCGGTACCATGGATATTTATATGCGTCTTTTTGATCGCGCGTTATTGCACTTTTTGTTCGGCGGTATGATAATAAATCATTATTTTTTGCTTCGTTTTTTATTTTTATTTTTTAAGGGGTTAACTATTGGGACAGTTTTATAGGGCGGGTCGTTACAGACGCGGCGATACCAAATATGTGTACTTTTATTGTTTTTTGTTTTTTTTTTTATTTCCAAAAAATGAATTTATTGGGGAATATTTTTTTTTTTTTTTTTAATTTTTACACTTTTTTTTTATTTTTTTTTTACTTTATTACAATGTCCCATGGGGGACATCACTGTCCTGTGACAGATCGCTGATCTGTCACATCACAGATCACTGTGACAGATCAGCGATCTGTCACAGGCACTGCACAGGCTTCCTCATGCCTGCGCTTTGCAGGCACTGAGGAAGCCAGCTTCCTGCAGGCCCCCGGAGGTCCCTGTCGCCATATTGGATCCGGGGACCTGCAGGAAAGGAGTCCCCCGCAGCAGCGCTGCACATTGCGCTGCCGTGGGGGGCTCAGGGAAGCACGGAGGGAGCCCCCTCCCTGCCGATGCTTCCCTTTAACCCCCGGTACACCGCGATCGTGTTTGACGTGTCGTTTAACGTGTCGGGGGCGGTCCGTGACCGCCCCTGACACATTGTGCCGGGTGTCAGCTATGATAATTAGCTGACACTCGGCCGCGATCAGCGGCGCTCACCACGTGGGCGCCGCTGATCGCGATGACGTAATATTCCGTCCATGGTAATTAGGTCCATGGTCACATGGACGGAATATTACGTCAATTGTAGGTAAGGGGTTAATAAAAGTATGAGTTTTCATGGAAAACACAATTGTCTGTGTGACGCCAAACTTTTGAACGGTAGTGTGTGTATATATATAGAAGTCAGTGACATATATATATTTATATTGCATAGAGAGATAGACAGAAGAAAAGCTGGTAATACATCTGCCGGGTTCTGTAAAATCACTGCAGAAGCTGACAGAAGAGATGGTTTACCTACAGTAAAGACAAATGGAATAGGTAGATATATAGATGTCAGTGACAAATACAATTAGTGCAGTGTGTGTGCAAATTACTGGACATGTATTTAATTAATTATTATTTTTCTGAAAAAAATGGCGTGGGCTCCCACACAATTTTCGTAATCAGTAGAGGGTAAGCCGATGACTTGGGGCAGATGTTTATAGCCTGGGAAGGGGGTAATACCCATGGAGCTTCCCAGGCTATTAATATCAGCTCACAGCTGTATACTTAGCCTTTCCTGGCTATTAAAATGGGGGACCCCCCAAAAAATTGTGGGGTCCCTCTATAATTAATAGTCAGCAAAGGCTATGCAGATAGCTGTGAGCTGATATTAATAGCCTAGGAAGGGGCCATGGATATTGCCCCCCCGGCTAAAAATATCAGCTCTCAGCCACCCCAGGAAAGGTGCATCTCTAAGATGTGCCAATTCTGGCACTTAGCCTTGCTCTTCCCACTTGCCCTGTAGCGGTGGCAAGTGGGGTGATAGTTGGGGGGGTTTATGTCACCTTTGTGATATCAAGCCTCAAGGTTAGTAATGGAGAGGCATCAATAAGATGCCAATATTACTCCCCCTATAGTCAAATTGTAGTCAAATTGTAAATAAAACACAGACACACAGTAAAAAAATCCTTTTAATTGAAATAGATACAGAAGACTCCTTTAATATTGTAAATTAAACCTGGAGAGTGGTTGTGGCCACTCCTGAATAGATTCTATTTTATTCAACTGGAGCTTAATTTTGCCTCTCTCGATGATGTAGCCTAAGTACCTGCCCTCTTTCTTCCCTATGGCACACTTCTTGGGATTTATAGTGAATCCAATTTTCCTCAATGCATCGAGGATCACCTATACCTTGGACAGATGTGAACTCCAGTCAGGGCTAAAGAGGACAATGTCATCCAAGTAGGCATATTTCTTATATGGAGCCAAGATTTGATTCTTCGCCCTCTGGAAGGTGGTTGGAACCCCTGCAGTCCAGAGGGCATCCTGGTGTACTGAATACACCCATCCGGCATTGAGTAAGCAATATTCTCCTTGGCACTCTGGGACATGGGGATCTGCCAGTACTCCGTCAGTTCGAGGGTTATGATGTACCTTGCGGGTCCCAGTCGCTCAATGAGAACATCCAAGTGGGGCATCGGGTAGACATCAAAACAGGAAACTTCATTGAGCTTGTGGTAGTCATTACAAAAGCGCCATTCGCCATTGGGCTTCAGTACAAGGACAATGGGACTTGACCAGCCACGTCTTGGTTCCTCTATCACACTGAGGTCCAGCATTCTCTTTACCTCCTTGGAGATTATCTCCCGGCATGCTTTGGGAATTCTGTAGGGTTTGAGGTCTACGCTTACATTCGAAGACCTGTGTGTGCCCTGGAAACTCCAAGAACAGGCCACGGTTTCGCTGCAGCCGTTCTCGACATTGTTGCTTCTGGGCCAACGTTAGTGTCTCAGCGATCATGACCTCGTCGATTTTGGCTTCGAGGTGGGCCTCCAGGCAAGGAGCTTCCAGCGGTTCACGGTCTCGCCAAGGTTTGGGAAGGGTCACCTGTTATACCTGGTGCAGCTTCCTGGGACCGGGCAGGTGTACTTTGTAATTCATGTCCCCAAGTTTATCCACTATCTCATACGGGCCTTGCCACTTTGCTAAGAATTTTCTCTCCACCGTAGGAATAAGTACTAGCACACGGTCCCCAGGCTGGAATTGCCTTAGCCTTGATGATTAGCTGTATACCCTCACTTGGGCCTCCTGTGCCTGGAGGAGATGTTCCCTTATGATAGGCATTATGTGTACCATCCTTTCTTGCAGCTGGGCGACATGCTCAATGACACTCCGCTGTGGCGTGACCTCGGCTTCCCAAGTTTCCTTGGCAATGTTCAGTAGCCCTTGTGGAGGTCGGCCATACAGGAGTTCGAACAGCGAGAAGCCAGTGGAGGCCTGTGAGACTTCTCTGATAGCTCCCAGTCTCAAGGACTCTTTTGAACATGGCCTTCAAGGTCTTGTTGAAGCGCTCCATCAACCCACCGGTCTGCGGATAGTAAACAGAGGTTCGTAGCTGGGCGATCTGGAGAACTCTACACAGCGCCTGAATCACTTTCATAAATGGGGTCCCCTGGTCCGTCAAAATCTCTTTGGGCAAACCAGTCCTGGCAAAGATATGGACATGCTCCAGGGCTATACTCTTATCTGAGGCATTCCTCAGTGGCACTGCTTCTGGGCATCTGGTCGCATAGTCCATGACCATTAAGATGTACTAATGGCCATGTGCTGATTTAACAAGGAGACCTATCAGGTCCATAGCAATCTTCTAGAAGGGGATTTCTATCACAGGTAAGGGCACTAAGGGGTTTCGGAAGTGAGAGTTAGGAGCAGTTATCTGTCAAGTGGGGCACGACCTACAATAATTCAGGATCTCTCGGTGACACCCTGGCCAATAGAACTTCTGTAGGAATCTCTCCTGAGTTTTATCCACCCCCAGATGCCCACCCAAAATATGTGAATGGGCCATGTCTAAAACCATCCACTGATAGGGTCCTGGAACTAACAACTGCTCTACTTTCTCTCCTCCTCACAGTTTGGTCACCCGATACAATAACTCACTATGTACTGCAAAATGAAGAAACCTGGTGACAGCCCCCGGCTCTTGAGCAACCGCATTACATACAGTCACATTCTCAAATGGCCCCATTAATGTGAGGTCCCAAAGTTGTGCAATCAAAAAAGTTCTCTTTAGGCACCTCTAAATCAGGAAAGCTGGGCTGCTCTATTAGCATCTCATCCTCCTCTTCAGCGAGAACACATAGAGGAAGCTCCTCTATCTTTAATTTTGATGGAGACATCTTCGGAGGGGCATGGCTTTTAACCGGGACACTCTGTACAGCGCCCTTTTGCCACAAGTTCCAAAACAAAGGAAGATCCTGCCCCAGCATGACAGTATGGATCAAGTCTTTTACCACTCCAACCTCATGGGACTTATCACCACAGTCTGTTCCCATGGTTACTGTGGCTACAGCGTAGTCCTTGGCATCTCCATGTATGCTCTGGATGCCCACAAACTTGTTAAGGATTAACTGGTGGGGCAGTGCAGCGCTGATCAGGGTCACCAGACTTCCAGAGTACAACAGCCCCAGAACCATAACCCCATTGATGGACATGACAAATGACTGGGGCCCCTCGCCGGGTTGGCAGTCCATATTGCAGGCCGGATTAGCACAATAGGAGCAGCATCTGCCCAGGCTACAGTCCATGGGTTCAGGGGACATATGACACCGGGCGGCTACGTGTCCTGGATTGTGACACCACCAACAATCCAGATCTTTCATAAGTGCCTTAGATGACCCCTCAGCAGGGTTGGGACGCCCCACAGTTGTGGGTCTAGCCACCCTTCGTGGTGAGCCTGCCCCATTTTGGGTATCCCAGTATTGGGAAGTAGTGACATCTAGTTTCCCGAGGGACTTTTCCACAACCTGGCAAACTTGTCTGAAAAGAAAAAGCTAAAAGAAAAAAAGAACCAGTGAGAAAAAAATGGCTGTGAAAATAAAAGTGTAAAACAGCAGGCACGAGCTCTGATAAGTGAACAGTGTCACTGGTCAAAGTTCGGCGGCTGCTGGATGTGCGCATGGGGTGGCGCAAAGGTGGGTGAAATAGAAAAGTGGCAAACAGTGAGCACGAGTGTTGATTGGTGAACTGCGTCACCAATCTATGTACGAAGGCTGCTAAATGTGCACACGGAGGTAGTGCAAAGGGGATGGAGGAAGTAAAAAGAGGTG
Source organism: Dendrobates tinctorius (assembly GCF_039654945.1). Taxonomy (NCBI): domain Eukaryota; kingdom Metazoa; phylum Chordata; class Amphibia; order Anura; family Dendrobatidae; genus Dendrobates; species Dendrobates tinctorius. Next base: position 1,012,369 of record NW_027361808.1, on the reverse strand, counting down.
GAAAGGGAAGGGGGGATGGGGAACTGGGGTGGATGAAGAGAGATCGGGCAGGGATCAAAACACTTACAGTTGTCTCCTTTCTTCTGTCTTGTCTTCTTTCTTCTCTGTTCATTGAAAAAAGGGATTGTGGTATCATAGGCTTCTGTGGCACCACAAGACCCCGCACAGCAGCAGATCCTGCTGTGTGACCGCTCTGCAGGAATCCTCAGCTAGAGTGAAGACCTGCAGTGCTGTCATAGACAGGTAACAGACAGGTCACAGAGAGGTCATACCACTGCTGTGCTCTGTCATTGGTGTGATCTCAGAATGTTAATAAGTTCCACAATTGGATGTGTTTAAAAATATGTTCCTGTGCATAGCGAATCAAATGTTTTGGGTCAGCTACTGCTCATGTTTTGGGGATAAATGGCTTACTCCTGCACACCTGCCCACTGAGTATTCACCTGTTCCCCTGTGGGCCAGTCCGAGCCTATCTCTACCAGTCTGTTTTATCACAGGCATGAATGTTTCTGCTATTTCACCAGCCTTCTAAGCTCATCCTAAATCAAGCCAGCGATCCATGAGCTTCAGCAGCCGCTGAACTCATGTCATTCACTTGATTTTTGATGAGCTCACAGGTCTCGTAATGTGTCAGAAATATTCACTCGTATAATAAAACAAATGGGCAGGGAAAATGCAGCTCAAGCGTAATTCTCTGTGGATCAATCCACTCATCTCCAGCCAGAAGAAAAGTGGACCCAAATGTATCCAACATACAGTATGTTGAGAAACTGATTTTTTGAGACATCTGGTATTGAAACCAAAGTCCCAACATTTTCTATAGAATGAGCTCATATAATTACAGCTAAACCTCCTACCAGGATCTTGTCCAAGGATGACTATTACAAATGTGCATAGTTATAAAGATAAAGATTCTTAGAGAAAGCAAGACAGATGGAAACAATGGTTTTAATTCATAACTTTTGATTTCTTGAAGTAAATGCTTTTTGCTTCAAAATGGTTCCCGTGGTTCATGATTTTGGTGCCAGAGAAAAAATGCTCTTGATTTTTGTCTTTAACCATTTTTTTTTCAATTTCTCAGCAACAAAAGTTGCAAAACCTTTAAAAACCTTACTCCAGTCAGGGATTGGAGTGAGAGCTCCCCAAAATGTAACATGCGGTAAATATGGCATTTCATGAATCTGTTTAAAACATAATTTCAAAAGAAAAAAACTTAAATTGCAGGTTATATACCAAGAAAAAAATGTATCTATTTATGTCTCCGCTAAATAAGTATTTGACTTGGTAGAAATGCTAAAAAAATGTAGTTCGGGTATATTCAGAATGCAAGTTTAGCAGAGAATTAAATTGTAAAGATTTTGCAAACAATAGTAACATGTGGCCCGCTTCTTGTCAGAGGGATGTTTAAGGAAGGAGGAATTCTGAAAAGATGTGTTTATTTTTCCCCTCTCCTTTTCTCTCTTCTGCTTTTATTTGAATGATATACCGTAGATGATCATGACTGTGAAGTTAGTGGTCTGAATTTCCAGGAGTTTGGGAGAATGTTTAAAAAGATATGCGGTCTTCAAAGGGGAACTTTTACCAGTTTTAGCTTTTTAATATGGCCACATTATAGATTAGTGTCTGTAGGGGTGAGCAAAACATGTCTTTTATTTTGTAATTTTTCTTCTCTGTTGCAGATATTAGATATTAGCTTGTAAAGATTAGACTAAGATTTACCGAATTTTGCGGGTTATAATAATTATTATTATTATTATTATTATTATTATTGGAGGATTTTCAAGTCCTCTTTTTGTACTGTGCTGTATTAGTATTTAGTGTTAGGTACCCGTAAACGTGGAGATCTTTGACGTAGGTTACGGGCTCACGTATTTTGGCCAAAATATCAGCTAATACTCCACATTTTTTTAAATGTGTTTTTTGCACTTTTAATTCGTGGTGCAGTTGGGCTCATTTTGTCTTGTAAACTGCGGCGTCTGTTCACACGGCATGCATTTTGTTAGCGCTGGGCAGCCCGCCTGAACTAATAGAAGGGTGTTGGTACTAGGCTGGCCTGGATGCTGTGCATGGCCTTAGTGTGAACAGCGCCGCATACAAGTTGTTTTGTGCATCAACATACCAGGCAATCGCCCCCTCCATGTATTGGTAGGCTGCGAGCAGTTGCTTGATTTGGTATTTTTGCACCTGTGTTGCCATCTTTATTATATGGGTCCACTGCATCCTGATAGTGCATTTGTTTGGAGGCCTGTACGGGTAAACCTTGTTGTTCTCTTGCTGGGGTTATAAGACGCACCACAAATTTTGGGGTGGAAAATAGGAAAAAAAAACATTAAAATGGTGGTGTGCCTTATAATCCATTTCAACGGTACCTTACCTGGGGGCAGTGCCAGTGGTGGCAGGAGCCAGTGTTGCTGCTTCAGGAGAGTAGCTGATTCAAGAGGTCGGTGGCAGCAGGAGAAGTGGGGTGATCAGTGACTATGGCTCCTGTGACCCCACTCCTGCACCACTGTTCCCCAGATAAGATACCTTCAGATTCTGGATTATAAAATGCACCACTTTTTCCTCGTTTTGTAATACAGTATGTTTGTTTAAGTTCAAGTGGTCATTACTACAGATTTGTCTCTGGGAAGTGTATACTCTTCATGAGGTTGTCCAATCACATGAATGCAGCAATACATAGGGGAAAAACTTGCCCTCCTTTTCTCATTGAGCTTTGCAACTACTGTATAGAGATACCTCAGAGATGAGTTATGTATCACTGAAACAGTTTTAAACCTAATCTCACGGTAATCAATGTAGAGGGACGTTTAGAGCTGACAGCACTGAGATAAGATCTGGAAGTACTTGCAATAATAAATAATTCACATCAGCTGTATCTCTACAATGTAGCTGCAGAATTATCTATCACTATAAGTACTTCCAGATCCAATCTCACAGTGATATCAGCTTTCACCCTTCAACCACACTGACTGTTTTGAGATGAGATATGGAAGTGTTTGTAATTACAAATAACTAAACTCTGTTGTATCTCTACCCAGTAGCTGCAGTGAGGGGAGAAGGACATGTTGTTTTCTCGCATGGCACAAGGAAAAAAAGATTGAAACCAGCTCACCCTTTGGGAAGATCAGTCAGCACAGAAGCCTGTAATCAATGCCTCTGCATGGCATACAATGAATGTAAGAAAGGAGGCGTGATCCAGCTTCCTGTACAGTTAATGTATAAAAATATATATCCTATATTCAAGACAAAAATAAGAAAAAAATGGAGAAGAACACATCGACAATCTGTGGGTGTGGGGGACATGGGGAAACATAATGCTGTGATTCACAGCGTTCTTAGACTTAGTTTGAACAAACTTTTGAAGAATAAAAGGCCTTAAATGTGCATATTATCGGAGAAAAGAGACAAATTACCTAGGTAAATAGGCAAAATGAGCAATTGTAATGAAATATGATGACTGTAATACATTAAGTGTAAAAAAACTTTGATAGGAGTGCTTCTTTAATTGTTTTTTGATGACCATTTGTATCCTCTGTAATTCCAAATGCTTTTATTTAATAATTAATTGCATTACTTGGACTGAGCAACTGGATAGGATGGTGTTACATTTTGTGATAAATTGGTCAGAATAAACAGTAGTTGGATGTAAACATACTTACTGCTTTCTCCACTAAAAATCCCGTTTTATCCAATTCAGACATAGACATTTGCTGTGTACAGCTCAGGGATAATAGAGGAACCTTAAGGGTATGTGCACACGGAGTTTTTTGGCTCTGCGGATTTTGTAGTAAAAACCGCAGATAAATCCGCAGGACTAAAGTCCTGCGGTTTATCTCCGGTTTTGCCTGCGGTTTTACACCTCATAATGGATGAGGTGTGAAACCGCAGCATTTCTGCACAAAAGAATTGAAATGCTGCGGATTGTAAACCGCAGCAAAACCGCGCGGAAAAATCCACAGCATTTGCACAGCATTTTACAGTTTACCATTGAAAACAATGGTACTGTACAACGCACCTAAATCTGCTGCGGACCCGCAGCTGCAGAAACGCTGCGGATCCGCAGCAGAATCCACACAGTGTGCACATACTCTAAAAGTTTGCAACATGACCCTGTTTTTTCTAGAAATTTTTTTTTTATCTAGAATTGAACATGAAGCTTATGTGCTAGATTTGACATCGTTATCAAAATATAGGAAAAAAGGGGTTCAGTAGTCGTAATGAATGATGGTGATTAGAGATGAGCGAATTTGTTCGGATTCGGTTCTGAATACGATCGGACTTGAATATTGTTTTGCAATATTCATCCAACACAGCCGAGCATAATTAGTCAATGGGAGTAAAAATTATCGAATATGTTTGGAACCCATCATAAGAGATACATTCAGCACGAATATTGTTTAAAATCGTCAAAATCAGATTCAGGGCCAAAATCCAAACAAATTCGCTCATTTCTAATGGTGATTATTAGGGATGAGCAAAAACTAAAATACTCATGTTCTCGTTGCTTGAACCGAGCAATTCTTAATACTTATATGCTCATTTCGAGTAAAGAGCATAATGGGAGTTAAAGGGAAAGCAGAGCTTTTTTCTGGCAGACCCTACAAAGAGGTCTGGGGGGCAGCTGCTGCTTGTGGTCAGAACACAATACATAAAGTGCATATGCACACATTGATTTCTAACTGTATTTCAAAATGAGACATTTGGCAAAAAATTGATCAATCATTTGAGCTTCTCCCCTTTTTTTGTTTGACATTGGTTTGTGGCTGACCATCACTGTTGCCGTGCATGCTGGGTTATGTTCGCCGTTCTTACTGTGTTCATTGTGATTGATCTAGGCTGCTGTGCATACACACAGCAGCCCTGCCCTGCCCTGGGTTCTGTTTGATTGTGCACCTGTGTCTGGGTCTGTATCACCCTTCATCTTTGGTTGCTGGTCAGGCAAGTGTGGAGGTTAAACCTGAAATGTCTATGTCCGGACCTGGTCGACCTTTATCTGCGCTCGCCTTTTCTAGCTCCATGGGAGTGATTCAGAAATGCTTCAGGTACAGTTTGCATTTAATATGGTCTTGTTTTTAATACATTTAGGAGGCCATAATGGCACAGCAAATATATAAAAAAAGTAGAGGACTGCCCCATATGTGAATGCCTTGGCATGGCGGGGTGGCTCAAATGATTGATCAATTTTTTGCCAAATGTCTCATTTTGAAATACAGTTAGAAATCAATATGTGCATATGCACTTTATGTATTGCGTTCTGACCACAAGCAGCGCTGGCTTCTCCCCTTTTTTTGTTCGACATTGGTTTGTGGCTGACCACCACTGTTGCCATGCGCGCTGGGTTATGTTCGCCGTTTTTTCTGTGTTCATTGTGATTGATCTAGGCTGCTGTGCACACATACAGCAGCCTTGCCCTGGGCTCTTTTTGATTGTGCACCTGTGTCTGGGCCTGTATCACCCTTCATCTGTGGTTGCTGGTTAGGCAAGTGTGGAGGTTAAACCTGAAATGTCTATGTCCGGACCTTGTCGACCTTTATCTGAGCTTGCCTTTTCTAGCTCCATGGGAGTGATTCAGAAATGCTTCAGGTACAGTTTGCATTTAATATGGTCTTGCTTTTAATACATTTAGGAGGCCATAATGGCACAGCCAATATAAAAAACGTAGAGTAGGACTGCCCCATATGAGAATGCCTTGGCATGGTGGGGTGGCTCAAATGATTGATCAATTTTTTTGCCAAATGTCTCATTTTGAAATACAATTAGAAATCAATATGTGCATATGCACTTTATGCATTGCGTTCTGACCACAAGCAGCGCTGGCTTCTCCCCTTTTTTTGTTGTACAGATGAGTAATTTAATCCTAATTTATTTTTCTATGGTTTTTCTAAGTTATACATACCACGATAATGAAACAATAACCGTGTTACACTGCATGGATGAGACATTGACTTCAAAACAACATTTTGAATGAAAATATTTTGAAACTGTAGCTGGTGTACTAATACATTCATAAAGTCTTTGCAGAAAGTGAAAAGCCAAACAGAAAATATGATTGGGTTCATCCATACATCCCTGAAAGGTAAGAATTGGCGAACCTTATTAATATATTGAATATTACAAACACTTTATGTGCTGCTGTCATATGGTGGTGTGGAAAAGTGAGGGCTAATCCAGGCTTTGCTCATTTTTATGAGAGTGAGTCTGTCTGCATTCTCTGTAGACAGGCAAAAGCACCTGTCTGTTATGAACCCCCACCTCTGTCAGCACTAAAAACCCGCTCAGATAAGACAATAGCGACAGGGCAGCACAACAATTCTAATGCATAGAGGGACAACTCATTACAGGTGTCCAGCTTTGACACCCAAGAGTTGACGGTCACAGCAGAATTACACAGTGCGCCGGTTTAGTCAGCCAGGTATTGCTTGACCACCTTTAAAAATGTTATCTCCTTGTTAAAAATAACCGAACAGCAGGCTCTGAGGGCTGGACTGATGTCATGAAATTGGTCAATGCCTTTGACAGTTTACCCCTGCCTCTGTGTATCTCCCTGTTTCTTCTCCTTGTTTGGGCAAGGAAGCTTGCTCCCTGCTGCTAGCATTGTCTGATGGGAATTTTTTCAACATATTTTCCACAATGGCTTTTTGGTATAGCATCATTTTAGAAGACCTCTCCACTTCAGGAATAAGAGATACAAAGTTCTACTTGTAGCATGCGTCTAGAAGGGTGAACAACCAGTACTGTTTCCTAGCCAAGATGAATGTAACGTGAGGGTCACGGGAAAGGCAGTGCTACATAAAGTTGGCCATATGTGCCAAGCTCCATAGAGCCGACACTTCCCTGTTTCCACCATGATAACAACTCACCATTTCCTCCTCCTCCTCTTCATTCCTATCCTCAACCCATCCATGTATGAGAGACAGGATGAAGGTTGTGTGGCTATTAGCCTCTGTTGTGCTATCCACCAGCTCCTGTTCCTCTTCAGAGTCCACCTGCCTATTGCTACCCAATCTGTGCTGAGCAGTTAAGATGAGACTGGGTTGGCTACAATCTCTCTTTGTTATGTCTTCCTCCATCTCCACCTGGTCTGCATGCAAAGCTTCATGTTTAATTGTGAACAGTGACTGTTTAAGTAAGTACAGAAGAGAGATATTTACACTGACTATGGTGTCATCGCCGCTCACCATCTTTGTGGATTTCTCTTGGACAACCAAACAAATCTGTGTTGGAGCTGGAACTCAACCACTGGCCTCTTCTGCTCACAAAGCCTTTCCAGCATGTATAGTGTGGAGTTCCAGCACGTGGTGATGTCACTCACCAGTCGGTTAGTTGGCACTAGCATGCACTGCTGCAGCATTGCCAGAGCGACAGCAGCCATAGCTGACTTGGGGAAATGGGTGATGACGCTGCGTACTTTGACCACAGACTCTGGCAAATATGGGTATGTTTTCAGAAACCGCTGTACTACCAAGTTGAGCACATGTGCCAAGCATGGTACGTGTATGAGCTTGCCAAACTTCACATCCTCCACATGGTTATGCCCATTATCACACAAGATCATGCTTGGTTGTAGTTTCAATGGCAAAACCACATTTCTGTCTGGTTTGTTATTCCTTTAAGTAACATTGCCGTCATGTGCCATTTGTCTCCTTGACAAATTAGCTTCAGCAGAGCCTAATGCCTCCTTGCTGAGGCAGTGCTACAGAGCTTCCAGCTTCTGACTGATGCCAGTAAGTGCATCTGTAATGTAACAGGTGATGTGCGTGGACACATACTGGTACAAAATGAGAATGCCACACTGGTAGAAAAAGTGGCAGCTGGAGAACAAGTACCGAAAGATGGCTGCTGCTGTGAGTCGGCAGAAATTCTCCTTGTCTACCAGCCCAAATGGCAATATTTCCATGGCAAGCAGCCTGGAAATGTGCCCATTTTGGATTTGAGTCTTTAGGTGGGTGGCTCGGTACTTTCTTTTTCATTCCAAGGCCTGGGGTAGGGACAGCTTAAAGCTGGGCAGGGACAAGGATTTGGAAGTTCCTGCTGATGGTAAGTCAGAATGTGCTAAGATAAGTGAAGGGCAGGAAGCATCTGTACCAGTGTTGTGGACAGGGGATTGAGAAGCTCCTAGCACAGGGAAAGAGACAGTGGTGTCACCCGATGGCACAAATCGTGTACCAAGGTATTCTGTCCACCGAGTCCGGTGCTTAGATGACATGTGCCTAATCATGCTGGTGGTGGTTAGGTTCTTAGGGGTAGGGCCTGTGCTGACCTTTGCATGGCATAGGTTGCAAATGGATAATTTGTTTGCCTCAGAACTCTCTTTAAAAATGTTCCAGACTGGGGAGCACCTAATTCTTTGATAGAGAATTTCAGGACTGTCGGTTCTCTGCAGAAAAATTGCCCATCTTCTCCCTCTCATCACCCCACTGCCTCTTCCTGTCTATTTCGGTATTACTGATCTCTCCCCCTCAGTGCTGCTGGCCTCACTCTGCATGCAAGCTTCCCAGATTAGGTAGATCACTTCATCATCCACAACTTCGTCTTCTACCACCGCACCCTGGCCCTCCTGACTTTGTGACTTAACAACAAGACTTAGTGGCAACTGTGTCTCATCATTATCTTCCTCCTCCTTATTGCACATTTGCTATTCTCAACTGTTATGTTCTTGTGGACCTGGCTGCTCTAAGGGTACTTTCACACTTTTGTTTTTTTGCGCTGCGTGCGCAGTGCAAACGCGCATAAAAAACGCATCATGCGTTTTTATGCGTTTTCTTGTTTTTTTGCGCATAGTTTTTACAAAGAATGCATGCGCATACAAACGCATGACTATGCGCACCCATGTTAAATATAGGAAAAAAGCGCATGCACATGTATGCGCAAAAACGCAGCGCAAAAAAACGCAAGTGTGGAACCAGCCTAAGTTTTGTGCATCACTAAACAGAATGTCATCCTGTCCCTATTGAGGCATACAGATTGAGAGGCCACAATCAAGAAATGTGAAGAGCTCCTTTGAGTGTCTTAGTTTGGTATCACTAAACTCCTGGGACTTAACATGGAGGAGAATCAGGGTGAAGATTAATTGATCCAGACTTTATGCTGGTGAGACTGGACCATGTGAAAGACTGTGTAGTGCTCCCAAGCCTACTGAAAGCATTATCTAGATAACAAGAGAGAAGACTCATAGATAGCACTCCATCCAGGTAAAATTAACACAAATTTATTTAATCCATAATTAAAAGAAAAAGCGCATAAAAACAACCTGATGCATTTCTGGTACAGAGTGCACTCTTAGTCATAGGAGTGAGTCACCCTTTCTATGATTAAGGGTGTACACTGCATCTGAAATGCGTCAGGTTGTTTTTATGCGCTTTTTCTTTTAATTACAGTATGGACTAAATAAATTTGTTTGGATTTAACCTGGATGGAGTTCTAGCTACGATTCCTTCTCTCGTTATCCAGTGCTGTGTTCACCAGAGGAATCGGTACCCTCCAGTTCCATTCCTGCAACCTCTTAGAACCTGGACTCTTCCGTTGAGACTCCACTCCTTTCTCTCCGAAGCATTATTTTCTGTCCAACCGACCACCCGTTCACACTGCTCTGGCTTCAGAAGTAGTGTATCATGGTGTACCTCCCTGCAAAGTGGGACAGGAACTGATGTTTCATGGACTGACATATTTATTATGCTCAGGCAACGAGTGTAGACACACCTGCCCTCATGTCCTTGGCATCTGTGTAGAAATCACAGGAACGCAGGATGTCACCACGGACAGGTGATAGATCAAGAGTTAACAGGATTTTAAGAACTCCAAATACACTCCACGCAAGGATTAACAGGGCACGGAGGGGTATGATAGGACAAAGGATGGGAAAGGGAGTTTGGAACGGGATAGGAAAGGAACAAACAATAGTTTAGAAAGAAAAGGGAAAACTTATCAAACTGTAGTCTTCAGGTGTGCAGCGTATCAGGGTTCCAACGGTGGCCCGGGCAACAGCGGCACGTGAGGTTCAGATTCAGATGAAGTTTGTGGTAGTTGGGGGTCCAATGGTGGCATCGACAACAGCGGCACGTGACGTCTCGACAAAGTCTCTGGGAAACGGGTAGATTTCCCGTACCTAACGGTGGCTGGCATGGTACCGAGTCCCACGTGAGATACCGCCGGAACGAACTCTCGCTCCGCTGTGTGTGCAAGTCCTTGTACAATAGGTCTTGGCCTAGCCAGGAGTTCCTCGCGGTGTTGTACCAACAGCACGGTCTGTGGCGTGAGCCCTGAGTCACCTCCAGGCAAGGAGAGAGATGGGAACCTGTCAAATGGTCGCCTATCAGCGATCAACTTCTCTGCAGGGGGTCTGTAGGGATGGCCTGCGCAAATGAGAAGCTCTGCCTTCTCAGTGGTCACAGCGCCCGTCTTGCCACTCAGCTTTCCCATGTGAGCTCTGCTCTTTTTTCACACGCACAGCGCTATATAGTTCCACCTTGTTTTCCTCAGTCACATGACCTGATTCGTCCGGCACTCTATATCTTCCCCCTTGCAACATGGGTGACAGCCCCGGCAGTTTTGGAACTGGCATGTGAAAGGTACCCTTGCTCTGGTACTGTTCCTTACATTCCCCCCTATTTTAGTTCACCATTCCACGGGTGAGAGCTTCTCTACCTCACGTCGGCATTCTTCCAAACCTTGAACTATCTGTTGCCAGACAAACTGATCTTGATTGTAGCGTATAGGGGGTACGCCTGCAGTGGAACATTCGGAGCACCGTAAAGCATAAGGAGTAGTAGATTTCATTGGCTCGACTGCATCAGGTTGTCCTCAGGGACTAGTAGACACCTGTCCGGACTGTCGACGTCAGATTCCTCCTCTTCATCTGTTACAGAGACCTCTGGAACTTCCTTTGTGACGTCCGACAACTCTTTTCTCATGTTGGAATCTCGCGACAAATAGGGTCATAACATGTTCCGGTGAGCAATGCGAGTGGGGGCACCTTCTATCCCCTCGGGCTGGATGTCATAAACTGGTCCCCCAGCATCAACTCTTCGCTTCACTCGATATGGGTTCTTCTCCCACCGGAACTCTATTTTGTCTCAAGAGCACCTGTCTCGTACCAAAATACGGTCTCCGGCATGCAGAGCTGTCCCATGCAGAGGAGCAATTCTGGGAAGATCCAGTTCCTGAAACTTAGTTTGTACCAGATGATGTAAGGTCTGCAACCGATGTCTATGCTCACAAACCCAGGAAGACACCCCCATCCGAGGGTAGTGCTCCTCGGGCTTCAGCTCAAATTCAGTGATCCCTTTTCCTGTACGACCAAACAGAAAACAATAGGGAGTGTAACCGGTGGTATTGTGTCTCTGGTTGTTATAGACCCACCTCAGCTTGGCCACATATTCGGGCCATCGGGCCTTCCTGTCCTCTTCTAAAGTTCTCAGCATCTGTACAAGAGTGCGATTAAATCGTTCGCAAGCTCCATTTCCTTGGGTATGATAGAGTGTTGTCCAAGACTTCCTGATCTGGTATAAGCTGTGGAGTTCTTCCATCACCTCTCCAAGAAAACAAGCTCCCTGATCTGATTGTATGTGCTTTTGACATCCGTACACCTGATTGAAGTTCTTACAGACGGCAAAGTCAGCAAACTCTGCTGTTTGATCACGGGTCGGAGTTACTACAGCAAACTATGTGAAGTGGTCAATCATTACCAAGCAGTATTCATACCCGTGATGTGCTGGGCCAATGGTCAGATAGTTTACCATTAGTAGTTCTAGCGGGGCAGATGTCGCAATGGCCTGTGTGTGGGTCCTCTGTTTGGGTGGCTTAGCCAATTCACAGCTCTGACAACGTGGACAAGTCTCTTCCACTGTTGATTTTAAATGATGGTGATAAAACAGGCATTGTAGCCACTGGTAAGTTTTCTTGGGCCCGAAATGAGCCCCTTGTTTGTGCACCTCTATGGCAACTTGAGATAAGAGGTCTCAGGAATCACTGTCTGCCAGGTACTATCCAGATCCTGCGGAAGTAAGATTTTTCGGTAAAGCAGTCCATCACTCAACTGTAAATTTTCCCTGTGATGCAGCATCCGTAGAACACCAGGGGACAGAGCATCTCTCTCTTGCCAACTGGGCAAACGCCTAGAAGACACCCATTGCCTGAGTAGAGCCAATTCTTTGTCCTCCTGCTGCCCATTCATTCCAAGAGTGTCCCAATAGATAGGCTCGAATTGTCGCCTGTATTTGTTCCATCGTGGCTGCCACCATCCTGGCATGGTCTCGGAAAACCGGAACCTCCTCAGCTTCCAAATACTCATCCAGATTGTGTCCAGGCTTCCCATAGTTCACTCAAGACAGGGCATCAGCATGGGTATTCACTGCTCCTCTGTTATAGGTGATTTTGTAGTGGAACTTCGCCATCCTGGCAACCCAATGCTGCTCCAGCGCCCCCAACTTTGCTCTCTCCAAATGGGCTAGAGGATTGTTATCTGTGTGCACATGAACTTCAGATCTGGACAGGTACTCAGTGAACTTCTCTGTCATGGCCCACACCAACACCAACATCTCCAGTTTAAAAGAAGTATAGTTGTCTGGGTTTCTCTCAGAATCATGTAGAGACCGACTGGCATAAGTGTTCGCTCTTTTCCCTTCAGTATCTTGGACAACACTTCTCCGAGTTCGTGCAAACTCCCGTCTGTATGCAGAATGAAAGGCTGCGTGAAATCGGCATAGGCCAGCACAGGTGCCTCCGTCAGAGCCAGGTTAAGGGCTTAGAATGCTTCCTCCTGCCTTTCACCCCATTGCATGACTCGGTTCTTTGCACTCGCTGGCACCCACTTTAACAGCTCCAGCAGCAGATTCACAATGCGGGTGAAATTCTTGACGAAATGCCTGAAATATCCTGTGAGTCCCAGAAAAGCTCACACGTCTTTCACGGTCTTCAGGGTTGGCTAATCCTCCACCGCAGCAATCTTTTCTTAAGATGACCTCACTCCTTCTGCAGAGACGATATGACCCAAGTACTCGATTTGAGTGCGGAATAGATGACACTTCTGAGGCTTCACTTTTAGCCCATGTTGTTGTAGACGGCTCAGCACTTGTTCCAGCCTCTTGAGATCTCCTTCAAATGAGGGAGCAAAATTGATGATGTCATCCAGATAAATCAGAGTGGCTTCAAAGTTCAGATCACCTAGGCATCTTTCCATGAGCTGCTGAAATGTGCCTGGAGCGTTAGCTAGACCAAATGGCATCCGGTCAAACTCGAACAATCCCATGGGAGTATGAAGGCTGTCTTAGCTCGGTCCTGTTCGGACATAGGCACTTGCCAATAGCCATTTGCGAGGTCCAATTTGGAGAAATATTTAGTATTCTCCAAAGCGGAAAGGAACTCCTCTATCCGTGGCAGTGGGTACGAGTCTTGCACCGTACAGGCATTGAGCTTGCGATAATCTACAAAGAAACGTAATGTTCTATCTTTCTTTCATACCAAAACAATGGGGGCAGCCCAGGGGCTCTGACTTTCTCAGAGCACCCTCTTTCTGAAGCATCTGGGAAAGCATTTGCTTCACCTCCTGATACATTTGAGGGGGGATCTGGCGGTATCATTCTCTGATGGGCGCAGCGTTCCCAGTGGGTATTTCATGAGTGATCGCCGTGGTGCATCCAAAATCATCTTTGTGTTTTGCAAACACATCTTGATATTTCCCTAACAAGGCCTCTACCTGCTGTATTTGTTGAGGCACGAGGTCGGTCAGTTCAGCTCTCATTTGTTTCAAAATCCGGCAACCTTCATGCAAGTGTCACGAGTCAGGTGATAACATTGTGTCCATGGTAACCATCCAGGGATTACCTTGTTTGACGGTAAGCTGTACAGCCTGGGTCCATACTAATTCCTCTGGCATGCACATGACTTGAGCCACCTCACTCCTGGCAGAGTGACATCCTTCTCTCCTAAATTATGCAACCAATTATGTAGCCAATGTTCATGTTACAAGAATTCCTGAAGGCACATGGTCAGGATTGTTTCGGCTCGATCTGAACTTCCACTCCTTCCAAAGAAATAGAGGCTTGAATGGGGAGAGTAAGCACTGTTTGGCCTGGTGGTAGGACTCTGTTGAATGTAGTAGGGGCAATTATTTTTCCCAATGCCTTCCACCGCTGGAAGTCTCCTGGGTTTGGGCAACTCTAATCAGCTGCTGAAAGATCCTCCCCTGAGGCATACGTGTACTCCATTGTCTTAGGAATCTTTCTGGGGACTCATTAAGAAGGCTTCCGAACTCCTTCAGCACATTCATGCCTATCGTGACATATGCTCCTTATGTACTTCTCCAGCTGTCAGCACCACCCCTTTGCATCCCAAGTCTTTACCACAGACCACAATATTCATCCAGACCACCCCTGCGACCGGGATGGGCAACTGGTTGGCTGCTGTGAGCTTAATCACTGGTCCCCATTCAGGCTGCATGGCCTCAGTAAAATGGCAGCAAACGTATACTTTGGGCATTGTGGTCACCTGAGAGCCTGTATCGACTAAGCAACATACAGCTTGTCCGTTCATTTCTGCCCCTTCCAGGGGGCACGTGGACACCAGGTTGGTGGGACTTCTAGTGCTCCTTCTTGACAAAACAGGATCCGAGAAGCATCCCCTTGGCTAGGAGCCACTTAGTTTAACGGTCAGCATTGCAGGGGTCTTCCCCTTCACGTGCACAACCAAGACATATGGCCTAATTCTACACAGTTAAAACACACAGGAGGCCCTTCTCTGCGACCCATTATCGTCTCTCACCTGGGAACAGGACCTGGTCGGATTTCAGGCAGGCAGACAGCTATGGCTGGGTTTCTTTTTGTTTCGGCTAGTTCCTGACATATCTGATGCATCTCTTTACGCAAGTCTTCTGCCCCTTAGAGGACAGTAACTGCAGTGGCGGACACCCCCACTCCGGATCTTCCCCATCGGAACTGTCACCCCCTGCTGCTGCTCACGTGTGCGCTCCTCACTACCTATTTCAGAGAAGGTCATACTGGGTTTGACCCTCAGGCTCTCCCGCAGGGCCTGTTTCAGCATTACATCACGTAGACCCATCACCAGCTGGACTACGTCTATGGTGCCTATCCATACTCCATCCCTGCAAGCAATGGCAGTATGAAGCTCCTGCAGCACGTTCATAAATTGGGTCACTGTCCCCCTCTCTCTTTGAATCCGGCCAAACAGATGTATGTGCAAATCTCCTATATCAGTGTGGCCCCCATGCGTCTCCTCCAGTATCAGTAAAACCTTATCTAGTGTGTCTCTTGTCTTGGTGGGTCGGAGCATAACAGAGTACCTGGCCTCCCCATCTAAAGCCATCATAACCACCTCTGCTTCTAGGGCTAGAGTCATGGTATGCATCCTCGTCATCCCCTTTATACACTCAGTCCAACTCCAGAGCATGGTATTACTCTCGGTGAATTTAGGGAGGTTGTTTAACATGGCCCCCAGGGAGATGCTGGATCTGGGGCCTCCTCCAACTGCTTGATCTGCTGCCTCCGTGCCATTGTGCGACATCCTGCCGACTACGCCAAGTGTAGAAATCGCAGGAACGCGGGATCTCGCCATGGACAGGAGACAGATCAAAAGTTAACAGGATTTTATTAACTTCAAATACACTCCACACAGGGAGTAACAGGGCACGGAGGGGTATGATAGGACAAATGATGGGAAAGGGAGTTTGGAACGGGATAGGAAAGGGCCGAACGATAGTTCAGAAAGAAAATGGAAAACTTATCAAACTGTAGTCTTGTGGTGTGCAACGTATCAGGGTTCCAACGGTGGCACCGACAACAGTAGCATGTGAGGTTCAGATGAAGTCTGTGGCAGCCAGGGGTCCAACGATTGCCCGACAACAGCGGCACGTGACGTCTCGACGAAGTCTTTAGGAAGCAGGTAGATTTTCCGTACCTAATGGTGACTGGCACAGTACTGAATCCAACGTAAGGTACCGCCGGATTGAGCTCTCACTCCACGGTGTGTGCAAGCCCTTTTACAATATGTCTTGGCCTAGCCGGGAGTTCCTCACAGTGTTCTACCAACAGCACGGTCTGTGGCGTGAGCCCTGAGTCACCTCCAGGCGAGGAGAGAGTCGGGAATCTGTCAATTGGTCGCCTATCAGTGATCAACCTCTCTGCAAGGGGTCTGTAGGGATGGCCTGCTCAAATGAGAAGCTCTGTCTTCTCAGTGGTCATAGTGCCCGTCCTGCCACTCAACTTTCCCATGTGAGCTCTGCTCTTTTTCCCACATGCAGCGCTATATATTCTAGCCTCGTCCTCCACAGTCACATGACAAATTTGTCCAGCACTCTAGATCCCCCCCTGCAACATGGGTGACAGCCCCGGCAGTTCCGGAGCCGGCGTGAAAAAGGTACCCCTGCTCTGGTACTCTTACTTACATCTGCATGCACCATCATCAGCACTTCCACTTCCCTGTCCTTTAATGCACGCCTTTCGCATTTTGTAATTGCTAGGTCTCTTGAAACTAAGTTTATTTTTAATAAAAGAAAAAAATTTGTCACCTGCAGTAATCAAAGCGTTTTTTACTCCACCATAATGTAACAGAAAGAATGTGAAAGTGTATGGATGAAAATCAAATTCAAGCCAGAAAAATGTTTCAATGCTTTTTCTCAGTTTTTGAGGTGACAGAAATGTTTACAGACCACGTAACACTGGATATCTGAGAAATGGAGGCCTACAAAATTTTTAAAAACTTTTGTTCACTTTTAGACATCAAGGAAATATTCACAAAGTAACACTATGTCTGAGAAATGGAGGCTTACTACATTTTTAAAAGCTTTTTATCAGTTTTACAGATCACAAAAATGTTCACAGACCATATAGCACTATGTCTGAGAAATGGAAGCCTACAACTTTTAAAAAACGTTTGTTCACTTTTAGACCTCACAAAAATATTCACAAAGTAACACTGTGTATGTCTGAGAATTGGAGGGCTAAATTTTGTTTAAAAACTTTTTTGCAGTTTTACAGATCACAAAAATGTTCGCAGACCAGGTAACACTAGTTATCTGAAAAATGGAGGCCTACAATATTTTTAAAGGCTTTTGTTCACTTTTAGAGATCACAGAAATATTCACAGACAAAGTAACACTGTATGTCTGAGAAATGGAGGCCTACAAAATTTTTAAATGCTTTTTTTGACTGAGATCACAGATATTTACTCTACACTACGGAATAGTGTATGGCTGAGAAATGTAGCCCAGGAAACATTTCAAAAATTTTTGGATGTGTTATATAACACAATGAAGGACCTCAAAGCACATAATTGATGTATCAAAATGTATTCAATTTTTCATTTTTCCATCACCCACAAAAAAAACTGCAGCTATATATTTGCCAATTGACTGCACAGGCCTAATCCCTGTCTACAGATTGGATTCTGTCACTTTCTCTGCTCCTGTGACTCTCTCTCCCGCCCTAGGCTACATGCAGATTTTACGTACTGCAAACAATTAGCACTTAGAAGGGCTGCTAATATGATGGCTCAGCTTCAGCACCAGTATCAACACTACAGGCCTCTGATTTGTTATACTCTGCACACAAGCCTAAACAGGCACTCTCTGATTATGTCACATGGCCAGCCAATCACTGTAATGACACAAGAAAGGCATTACAGTGACTCACAGGCAATCCACACATAATTATTGGCTGCCTAACAGGCGCCAAAGATACAGAGCCGGGATTAAAATTTTACATCGCGCACCGCCCATTACTTGCTGAGGAACGATCACCTCCATGCAACGTGATACTTAAGAGATAACTGAGTATCACCGAGCACGTTTGCTTATCCCTACTGATTATGCTTCATCCTTAGATAAGATGCTTGGGAATATTATCCCCTATACTCCCCTTAAGGCCCCGTTATACACATAACGATGTCCCAGCGATCCCACCAACGATCCGACATGATGGGATCGCTGGGACATCGTTAGGCTGATCGCTGGTGAGCTGTCACAAGACAGCCCCTCCAGCGATCAGGACCAGCTATGCTGGACGCTGGTTTCTAATGTAAACATCGGGTATCCAGGAGCTGCGGCTCCTTGATACCCACTGTTTACCTTGGAAACCGGCGTACACGCTGGTTTCCAAGGTAAACATCGGGTATCTAAGAGCCACGCGACTCCTGGATACCCGCTGTTTACCTTGGAAACCAGCGTGTACGCCGGTTTCCAAGGTAAACAGCAGGTATCCAGGAGCCGCAGCTCCTGGATACCCGATGTTTACATTAGAAACCAGCGTCCAGCGTAGCTGGTCCTGATCGCTGGAGGGGCTGTCTTGTGTTGCTGATCGCTGGTCTCTCGCTGCCACACGCAGCGATGCATGCTGGCCAGTGGGAGACCAGCGATCGAAAAACGGCCCAGGCCGATCGAGCACGATCAGCGATAACCGGCAGGGGGGGGCGGTCGCTAATCCCCGTCACACACAGAGATCTCACGGGTGTGATCGCTGTGGCATCACAAAATCAGCGATCTCGCTTTTAACCATGATCCCACTCCATTTTTTTTTTAGATAAACTCAAATCAGATGTTCAGGAGGGTTTATCCTTGAGAATTTTTTTCATCAAAGAATCTAAATATTTAGATCCTCTTGTTCACATCATGAATGTCCTACGTAAAATACATAAGATAGGCTTCCTCCTCCAATGCGCCCAAAAAATATTGGCCATTGGGTCACTAGGCGAATATTTGGGCAAATGCCTTGATTTCTCCTTTCAACCTATTGTCTAATGTGTTTCAGGTTACTTAAAGGATTCTTGTAATGTACTTGATATGCTGCAAAATATCCATTGGTCTAATAACTGGTCATGGCTAACCTGTGACGTAATTGCATTGTACATCAGCATACTTCATCACTTAGCCATTTTGGCAGTTAACCATCATTTAAATAAAAATAGTTCATATACCCATGATCGCCAGATATTTATTAGAACAGTTTTTTTTCTTTTTTAACACTTAACTACTCCATGTGTAATAAAAACAAATTTTCTCCAGAACACCAGAGCTTCTGTTGGGGCAAAATTTCTCGCATTTGTAGCCAACTTAGTTATGGGAAGAATATTTCATCTTGAGTGTAAATAATCCATTTCAGATGTCAATCAAATATTATGTCAGATATATAGATGACTTGCTCCATATTTGGAGTGCTCCTTATATGTCATTTCTAACTTGAATGACATCCAATTTAACCTTCGGTTTACCAGTTTTTTGGATTGGCACTCCATCATGTTCCTGGATTTGGAAATAAAGCGTTATCATGACCTACCTATTACTAATGTACAAAGCAGCAACACAGTCTGGCTCATGTCTCACCTACTCTATTGTGTATCTGACGACTGACCTAGCAGTAGTAGGGTAAAGTATAGAGAACTGCTGGGTGGCCTCTGGAGTATTTATGACTCACTATTGTTGGATCACTTACCTTTTTGCACCTTAATGATTTGCTGTTCCATTGGAACTAGATATCTAACGCTATAAAGTATATATGATATTGGATTCTTATTGAATTTGGTGTGCATCAGGATCTGTATTTAGTCTGTCAAACAGCATGCATATATGGTATAGATATCATTTGATTATGTGACACATGTGCCATCAGATTAGACTGTGTGGGATCTTTTCTGAGTATTTTACT
Source organism: Dendrobates tinctorius (assembly GCF_039654945.1). Lineage (NCBI taxonomy): Eukaryota > Metazoa > Chordata > Amphibia > Anura > Dendrobatidae > Dendrobates > Dendrobates tinctorius. The sequence continues at coordinate 992,720 of NW_027361808.1, read as the reverse complement.
CTTATATTCTTTGGACCCAAATCCTCTGTCCTTTTTCGCTTGGGATTTTAAATGTTTTTAACAATCTGTATGTGGTGTTTACAATAAAAATTGTTATTTTTGAATCAAATTATTAATGTGGTGATCCCAATCCTTTGATGCATGTACTTTTTTCTGGTTTGGTACTACCTATTACTAATAAAACATATGCAAAACCTACTTCAGGCAATACAATTTTGCATGCCAAGAGTTTCCACCCAATGCAGACTATCCGGGCCATCACAAGTCAGCAAATTAACCGGGGCTAAAATGAACTGCAGTACATTTTTATTTCAGGAAGAATCCAAAACTGTGAATCATAGATTATAAAACAGAAATTACTACTCCTGGTCATTAGTTTGTATTACAAAACTAAGGAGCACTTTAGTCAATAAAACTGCTAATATTGCCAATCACAATCTTGACAAGATAAACTCAGTCCAGTCCTTACATACAATGCACATTTCATAGCCATTTCCAATATTAGAAAACATACTTTACTTATTCTAAGGAAAGATGAAACCATGGATTCCACATTCGGAAAGTGACCTAAAATTGTCTCCCATAAAATACCCACTTTAGGTAACTATTTGTCACCCACTTGGAACAGCACTCATACCACCGTTAGCCATCCAGTCAACTGGCTGTCTGTCAGTGGCTTTCATAAGTGCCGACAAGTTCTTTGCAAAACATGTCCGTATACTATCAGGACACACACTTTTACAAACCAAGACAGAAGTTTAAAATATAGTATCAAAGGATGTTTAAACTGCAGTTCCGAACATGTTATTTACATTATTGAATGCAGAGAATGTAATTGAAACACATTGGTTCTACTACTAGAAAACTGAAATCCAGAATTAGAGAACATGTACAGTAAAGGAAATAATAATTTGATCCCCTGCTGATTTTGTAAGTTTGCCTTCTGACAAAGATATGAACAGTCTATGTTTTTAAAGGTAGGTTAATTTTAACATTGAGAGATAGAATATCAAAAATAAAATCCAGAAAATCACTGTAACGCCGGTTTGTTTGTATCTTGTTTCCCTGGCATTACTTTGCATGTCTCTGCATTAACCCTTTGCTCCTTTCCCCCTAACTAGCAGGGATACTGTTGTCTGTGACCTTTATGGATGCTGCTCAGTTCCCTGCTACGCTGCATAGCCGTACATGCGTGTGTGGCTCCACTGCTCTGCATGACCATCCGCTGGTGCGGTCCCTGGATGCGGCTGTGGAAAGCTATCCATGGTTTTCTATGTCCTCTGCACTGTGTATGGCTTACCACGTGTGTTCAGGCTTGCAGATTGCCAGGTGTCCTTTGCAATGCTGATTTGTGTCTGGCTGTACTTAGGGTGCGTGCGGCCACACCTCCCCTGCTTTTATGAGGAATGGGTGTGTGCTACAATTGCTGCTCGAGCCTATCACTGTGAGGCAGCTCCTATATAAAGGTTCCCTGCCATGTGGGGTGTTGCCAGAGCTTCACCTTATGTCTCTGTGGTGTCAGCACCTGTCCTGCTTGCCTGCAGTTTGAGGTGAGCTGATGCCTGTCTTGCTGCCCTCCAGGAGGCAGAATATCCTGGTCCCTGTTACCATCCACACTCCAGGAGGCAGAATATCCTGGTCCCTGTTCTTGTCCACCCTCCAGGAGGCAGAATATCCTGGCCCTTGTATTTGTCTGCCCTACAGGAGGCAGAATATCCTGGTCCCTGTTCCTGTCTGCCCTCCAAGAGGCAGAATATCCTGGGCCCTGTGCTAATGTTTGGAGTCTTACTGTGTACCTGTTTCCTGCTGTGTCTTGTTTCCTGGATCTGTTCCTGTACCTGAACTTGTCTGAACTGTGTCCTCTGTGTTATGTTCCTGAGGTCCTTCCGTGTCTTGAACCCTGTGCCCAGTGATTGTGACTCTTCGCTAGCTGACTTTCTGTGATCTAACCTGGGTTCATCTTGGAAGTTGGAGCCTGGTCTGCCCGCTGAGTTTCTGCTACTCTGTTATGATGAGTCACCGAAGGAGGAAAAAACAAAATACTAGCTAAGTCCAGAAAAACCAGAGAGGTTGGCAGCTATCGGATTGCAGACTCCTGAACCTATCCACAACAACTAGCAGTAGCCGTGGGGGGTTACTACGGTGCCCTAGACCCCTCGATCACAGTCGGAGAACTACATAGCCTAAAGACAGAAAGGGGAAAAACTAAATTGCCCCAGAGCAGAGCCCAAAGCAATAGGCAGCCCCCAACATATAATGACAGTGAAGCAAGATGAAAACACTAACACAGATAGAAAGATAGGTTGAGCAAATGATGGGGCCCAAGCTAACTAAATAGGACAGGATAGGAAAGCCGCTGTCTGCCATCCGCAAAAACCCTATCCAAAATGTGCCAACCCACTGATAGGAAAAACAGGCCCTGAAGTCGCTAGGCTTCAAAAGACTATATCAGCACTCAGGTATTTTCTGAAGACAGAGCAAAAGATCAACAGATCAGAGACAAAAATGGAATTCAGCTCACCCCTGGCCGGGGATGGCAGAACTCCCAAAAAACAAGGCAAAACAAAAACAAAACTGAAGTGTACAAAGCAGAGCAGAAAAACTTAGCTTTGAGACACAGGAATCAGACTGCTCTCCAAGAATCCAGCAGGATCACCAGCAAGGCAGAAGGGGCGTCGGCTGTCTTATATCCAGTCCTGAATTCCAGCCACCCAGTCATCATCTAGCTGCCCAGGTGTTTGGTAATCAGCCTCACTACCTTCCTTCACCAGAGGAGGGAGTTCATCAGACCTCAACGGTGAAGGGAAAAATGAACTCACAACAGTACCTCCCCCTTGAGGAGGGGTCACCGAACCCTCATCCATGCCACCAGGGCGATCTGGGTGAGCCCGATGAAAGGCACGCACCAATCTTTCAGCATGAATATCAGAGGCAGAGACCCAGGAATTATCCTCCTGACCATAACCCTTCCACTTAACCAAGTACTGGAGTCTCTGTCTAGCCAGACAGGAATCCAGTATCTTCTCTACCTCATATTCCATGTTACCTTCAACCAATACAGGGTCAGGAGGTGCCACCACAGGAACTACTGGTTCAACAAACCTCTTCAACAAGGACTTATTAAACACATTATGAATTTTAAATGTGACAGGAAGAGCCAACCGAAAGAGACCGGATTAATAATCTCCAAAATCTTGTAAGGTCCAATAAATTTAGGCTTAAACTTAGGAGAAGCCACCTTCATAGCGATATTTTTTGATGACAACCAAACCATATCACCCACCTTAAACTGGGGACCCACGGTCCTACGCCGGTTGGAAAACCGCTGGGCCTTTTCCTGGGAGAGAGACAACTTATCCACTACTTGGTCCCAGATCTGGTGCATTCTCTCCACCACAGTGTTAACACCTGGGCAGGCAGAAGGCTCCACCTGCCCTGAAGAAAATCGAGGGTGAAACCCAAAGTTACAAAAAAAAAGGTGACATCAAAGTGGCAGAACTAGCTCTATTATTTAAAGCAAATTCGGCCAAGGGCAAAAATGAAACCCAATCATCCTGATCGGCAGAAATAAAACATCTCAAATACGACTCCAAAGTCTGGTTTGTTCTCTCCGTCTGCCCATTGGTCTAAGGGTGAAACGCAGAGGAGAAGGACAACTGAATTCCCAGCTTGGAACAGAAAGTCCTCCAAAATCTAGACACAAACTGAACTCCTCTGTCAGATACAATGTTCTCAGGAATCCCGTGCAAGCGAACCACCTGTTGCAAAAACAAGGGCACCAACTCTGAGGAAGATGGCAACTTAGGGAGTGGTACAAGATGGACCATCTTAGAGAATCTATCACAAATCACCCAAATAACAGTCATTCTCTGAGAGACAGGCATATCAGAGATAAAATCCATTGAAATATGGGTCCATGGCCTCCTGGGCACCGGCAAAGGCATCAACAAGCCACTAGAGCGAGAACAAGGTTTAGACCGTTAGCAAGTCCCACAGGACTGCACAAAATTCCTGACATCACGAGACAAGGCGGGCCACCAAAAAGACCGACTCACCAGATCTCTAGTACCAAAAATACCTGGATGACCAGCCAATGCAGAGCAATGAACTTCAGACATCACTCTCTTCCTCCACTGGTCAGGAACATACAATTTTCCAATGGGACAACGCTCAGGTTTGTCCTCCTGAAACTCTTCCAGAGCACGTCTCAAATCGGGCGAGATGGCAGAAAGAACTACCCCCTCGCCTAAGATGGCAGCAGGCTTAGTCACAACAGGAGGATCAGCAAGGAAACTCCTAGAGAGGGCGTCTGCCTTGACATTCTTAGTGCCCGGAAGAAAAGAGACCACAAAATCAAAACGTGTGAAAAACAAGGCCCACCTAGCCAGTCTAGGATTCAAGCGCTTGGCCGACTCCAGGTAAATCAAATTCTTGTGGTCAGTAAGGACCACGACTTGGTGTTTGGTTCCCTCCAACCAATGTCTCCACTCCTCAAATGCCCATTTCATGGCCAACATTTCCCGATTCACCACATCATAGTTACGTTTGGATGGGGAGAACTTTCGGGAAAAGAAAGCAGAAGGATTCATTTTAGATGTCACAGGATCTTTTTGGGACAACACCGCTCCTGCACCAATCTCAGAAGCGTCCACCTCCACCTGAAATGGGAGTGAGACATTAGGTTGCCGCAAAACCGGAGCAGAAGTGAATCTTCGCTTCAGCTCCTGAAAGGAAGAAACAGCCTCCGGAGACCAGTTCAGCACATCAGCACCCTTCCTAGTCAAATCAGTCAATGGCTTGGCAATACCAGAAAAAGTAGCTATAAATTTCCGATAAAAATTAGCAAAACCCAAAAACTTCTCGAGGGCCTTCAAAGAGGTGGGCTGAACCCAATCATAAATGGCCTGTACCTTGGCCGGGTCCATTTCAATATTTGATGGAGACAAAATAAATCCCAAAAATGAAATCCTCTGTACCCCAAAAAGGCATTTCGATCCCTTGACATAAAGGGAATTCTCCCTCAAAATCCGGAACACAGTCCGAACATGTTCCACATGAGAGTCCCAATCCTTGGAGAAGATCAAAATATCATCCAGATAGATAATCAAAAATTTATCCACAAAGTCTCGGAATATATCGTTCATGAAGCACTGGAAGACAGAAGGGGCATTAGTGAGCCCAAAAGGCATCACCAGGTACTCAAAATGTCCCTCCGGAGTATTAAACGCCGTCTTCCATTCATCCCCATCCTTAATGCGAATAAGATTATACCCCCCCCTGAGGTCAAGCTTGGTAAACCAGCAAGCACCTTTAACTCTGGAGAATAGATCCGAAATCAGGGGTAACGGATACTGATATTTAACAGTAATTTTGTTGAGGGCACGATAGTCAATACAAGGCCTTAATGAACCATCCTTTTTAGCCACGAAAAAAAACCCAGCACCTAAGGGTGAAGAGGATGGTCTAATATGACCCTTCTCCAACGACTCCTTAATATAGGATCGCATAGCCTCATGCTCGGGTACAGATAAATTGAAAAGTCGACCCTTGGGAAGTTTACACCCAGGGCTCAGCTCAATTGCACAGTCATAACTCCTATGAGGAGGCAAAGACGCAGACTCATTCTCAGTAAATACATCATAAAAATCAGCCAAATAGTCAGGAACATCATGCGACTGGGGAGAGGTGGAGAAAATAGGAGCGTCACTAAGGGCACACCGACAACCCCAACTCACCACAGACACAGATTTCCAATCCAAAACTGGATTACGGATTTGCAACCAGGGAAACCCCAGAACGATGGTATCATGCAAATTATGCAACACCAAAAATCTGCAATTTTCTTGATGGTCTGGGGCGACCCGCATTACCACCTGGGTCCAAAACTGAGGTTTATTCTTCGCCAAAGGAGTAGCATCAATACCCCTCAAAGGGATAGGCGTCCGCAGAGGTGTCCTAGGAAACCCACAACGTTTAGCAAAATCCAAGTTCATCAGGTTCAGAGCTGCTCCTGAATCCACAAAAGCCTTAGCGGAAAATGTGGACAGGGAGCAGATCAGAGTAATTGCCAGAAGAAACTTAGGTTGAACACCACCCACAGAAAACGTGTGTGCAAAACGTTTCTCTCGTTTAGGGCAGACAGAAATAATATGAGAGGCATCTCCACAGAAAAAACACAGCTTATTATGCCTTCTGAACTCCTGACGTTGCACCCTAGACAAAACTCTATCACATTGCATAGGTTCAGACATTTGTTCAACAGGTGGCAACACCTCTCGTGCAGTTTTGTGTTCATGCAAACGCCGATCAACCTGAATGGCTAATGACATAGAATCATCAAGACCAGAGGGAACAGGAAATCCCACCATAGTATCTTTTACAGTTTCTGACAAACCCTTCCGAAAGAGGGCTGCCAAGGCATAATCATTCTAGGTAGTAAGGACCGCCCACTTTTGGAATTTTTGACAGTACAACTCTGCCGAATCCCGCCCCTTGCTTAATGCCAACAGGGTCTTTTCAGCCTGATCAATAGCATTAGGTTCATCATACAACAACCCCAAGGCTTGAAAAAATGCGTTCACATTATTCAGAATAGGATCATCAGGTTTCAAAGAAAACGCCCAATCCTGGGGATCGCCGCTCAGCAAAGAGATGACAATTTTAACCTGCTGAGCGGAGTTCCCGGACGAGTTAGGCTTCAAGGCAAAAAATAATTTATAATTATTCTTAAAATTCAGAAATTTAGACCGATCCCCAAAAAACACATCAGGAGTATGAATCTTTGGTTCAGCAGCATGTGAATGAGCAAGATAGGCGGAAATTCCCTGCACTTCAGCAGTGAGCTGCTCCACACGATCAGACAATTGCTTCATCTCCATTGAGAGAAAAATTCCCCCTACAGCCTCATAGATATAGAGGAAAAAATATGCACAAAAAAAAAAAAAATTCTGACACACTTTTTTTTTTTTTTTTTTTTTTACAATTCTCTCCTGCTATTGAGTACCCTAGGATCTGCGGTATGGCTGGTGATTCTATTATGGTGAGTCACCGAAGGAGGAAAAAACAAAATACTAGCTAAGTCCAGAAAAACCAGAGAGGTTGGCAGCTATCAGATTGCAGACCCCTGAACCTATCCACAACAACTAGCAGTAGCCGTGGGGGGTTCCTACGGTGCCCTAGACCCCTCGATCACAGTTGGAGAACTACATAGCCTAAAGACAGAAAGGGGAAAAACTAAACTGCCCCAGAGCAGACCCAAAAGCAATAGACAGCCCCCTACATGTATTGTCGGTGAAATACAGATGAAAACACAAACACAGACAGAAAGACAGGCTGAGTAAACGATGGGGTCCAACTAACTAGATAGGACAGAAAAGATGCTGGCTGCAATCCGCAAAAAACCCTACCAAAAATGTCCACAAAGGAGTGAACATGTATATATTATTGTCAATTCTATGGACCCACTAGATAACTGTAAGTGCAAGGGAAAAGGAATTATCTGAAAGAGTTGAGATGCGTGATAGACCTGCAATGACTAGGAGACTGAGGACATTCTGCCCAAGGCATGTTTTTCATTTGATTTTGTGGACTCTTGGTCAGAATTTCTGGAGGGCTAGTAGGGCCATAATACATTGAACCTACATGACCTTCTGGTTCACCTTCTTTACACTAGTTTTTAGTGAAGGTTGCGCCTTTTTTGCTGCTTAGCTGTGCTTTTTGTTGAGTGTGTCGCAAATCTAACATCTAATCTTAACAGCAGAATTCTGTTCCATTTTGATAATAAATCAGACCCATTTCCAGGGTTAGTACATGTTTATTTATCATTTTTAGGCTGAAATCATGTAGCCATGTTTCAAATAGACAGCGCAATAATGCAACAAGGATGGCACATAGGTGGTATTTTCAACAGTTCTAAGCTTGGTTTTGTGAAAGGGCACATAAACCTAATAGACGTAATCAACTCTGCAATATTAAAGTTAGATACACGTATAACACCGAAGCCTAACTATGTTAGTAGGATATAGAACATAGATGACTTTAAGAAATTTTTACCTTGAAGTTGTCTTCCTCTATACATATCTTTTGTTTTGCCTGGATGAGCTCTTGCTCCATTATCACACTTTGGTTGTTCATATCTAGAATAGCAAAAAAAATTATTTTCAGATTTGCTACAAAAAAAATCTTTCACTCTGATAAAGATATCTTTTTTTATTAATAGTGCAATATAATTACTCTTGACTTCATATACATAGGAATTTATGAGTGATCTCTCACATACCAAGTAATTCAAAGGGAGAAAATAATGGAAGCATACTAAAAAACATAATTTAAAAAGGTGCAATTTATTTAGAGACTACTACTAAGTTTCATTATAATATCTATTAATTATTATTATTACTAGCCACATTTTTGTACAACTTAATTCATTAGCAAGTACTGTAGTCACAGCAAGTACCACTCTCTGAGAGCAAAACTTTGGCAACCATTAGCTCACCTTTACAGTGTATCAAAAAGATATGGCAGTTGGTACTAAATATCTCAAATTTTGACCACTTACAGATTTCCATCAATACAATGTTTAGTCCTTGAGCTGCTTGGCCCAAACAAGTCTCTTCTTGTTTATAATCCTCAGTAATAGCTTCTTTGCAGCAATTCGACCAGAAAGGTCTGTTTCTGGTACCGTAGTCTTCTCTGGACAGTGAATATTGAGGTGTTTCTGCTATTTAATGTATGTCAAGGATTTATAAAGGTTGTGTTTTGAGGTGCTGTCACATTGAGCTGGTAACTCTGATGACCTTATCCTCTGCAACGGAGTTAATTCTTTCTTTTCCCTATGCTGGGGCAGCCCTCATAAGAGTGAGTTTTATCATAGTGATTGATGGTTTTAATGACTACATGTGAAAATACCATTAACCTTCGTCAGGCTGCATAATTTTACAACGTTAACAGCAGTGGCGTAGCAACTGTTTGTGGCGCCCGGGGCGGTCGAAAAATTTGCCGCCCCTTTGGTCATTGATAATCCGTAAAGGGCTGGGGGCCCCACCTATAGCATCACACAGAGGGCCCCCACCAAACACAGTCACACAGAGGGCCCCCACCTACAGCGCCACACAGAGGGCCCCCACCACATAGCAAGTGCCAACCATGACGCTACCACAGAAAGGAAACCAAAATAAATGTCTCATGAAGATAAACCCTGTATACCCGTCATTGCGAGGGGGTCACCTGCCCAGGACCCCCATGTATTAGCAAGAGCTGTGGATTAAAGATGTTTGTGTACTAATACCACAAATATCTGGCGGTCCCCAGTAAAGGTGGATTAACAGCGAAACCCTGTCTGCAATGAAACAATCCAATAAAATATCACAGAAGAAAAAAATAAATCCAAAACCTGATGGTCGCGTTGCTGTACGTCCTGGTGCGCAGTAGCGCGACAGCGCAAACACCGGCACCAGGGCATCCAGGAAGCTCATCCAGCAATTTGACCATTCTGCATTTATAATGCTTTTGCTTAAATTCAGCTTACTTACAGATGTAGCAGAGCCAAGTTTGTCATTTTGCATAACTCACTCATTGTCACATAATAAGGCAATTTTTGTTGCATTGGGTCCTACTATATACAGTGGGGAAAAAAAGTATTTAGTCAGTCAGCAATAGTGCAAGTTCCACCACTTAAAAAGATGAGAGGCGTCTGTAATTTACATCATAGGTAGACCTCAACTATGGGAGACAAACTGAGAAAAAAAAATCCAGAAAATCACATTGTCTGTTTTTTTTTCATTTTATTTGCATATTATGGTGGAAAATAAGTATTTGGTCAGAAACAAGCAATCAAGATTTCTGGCTCTCACAGACCTGTAACTTCTTCTTTAAGAGTCTCCTCTTTCCTCCACTCATTACCTGTAGTAATGGCACCTGTTTAAACTTGTTATCAGTATAAAAAGACACCTGTGCACACCCTCAAACAGTCTGACTCCAAACTCCACTATGGTGAAGACCAAAGAGCTGTCAAAGGACACCAGAAACAAAATTGTAGCCCTGCACCAGGCTGGGAAGACTGAATCTGCAATAGCCAACCAGCTTGGAGTGAAGAAATCAACTGTGGGAGCAATAATTAGAAAATGGAAGACATACAAGACCACTGATAATCTCCCTCGATCTGGTGCTCCACGCAAAATCCCACCCCGTGGGGTCAGAATGATCACAAGAACGGTGAGCAAAAATCCCAGAACCACGCGGGGGGACCTAGTGAATGAACTGCAGAGAGCTGGGACCAATGTAACAAGGCCTACCATAAGTAACACACTACGCCACCATGGACTCAGATCCTGCAGTGCCAGACGTGTCCCACTGCTTAAGCCTGTACATGTCCGGGCCCGTCTGAAGTTTGCTAGAGAGCATTTGGATGATCCAGAGGAGTTTTGGGAGAATGTCCTATGGTCTGATGAAACCAAACTGGAACTGTTTGGTAGAAACACAACTTGTCGTGTTTGGAGGAAAAAGAATACTGAGTTGCATCCATCAAACACCATACCTACTGTAAAGCATGGTGGTGGAAACATCATGCTTTGGGGCTGTTTCTCTGCAAAGGGGCCAGGACGACTGATCCGGGTACATGAAAGAATGAATGGGGCCATGTATCGTGAGATTTTGAGTGCAAACCTCCTTCCATCAGCAAGGGCATTGAAGATGAAACGTGGCTGGGTCTTTCAACATGACAATGATCCAAAGCACACCACCAGGGCAACGAAGGAGTGGCTTCGTAAGAAGCATTTCAAGGTCCTGGAGTGGCCTAGCCAGTCTCCAGGTCTCAACCCTATAGAAAACCTTTGGAGGGAGTTGAAAGTCCGTGTTGCCAAGCGAAAAGCCAAAAACATCACTGCTCTAGAGGAGATCTGCATGGAGGAATGGGCCAACATACCAACAACAGTGTGTGGCAACCTTGTGAAGACTTACAGAAAACGTTTGACCTCTGTCATTGCCAACAAAGGATATATCACAAAGTATTGAGATGAAATTTTGTTTCAGACCAAATACTTATTTTCCACCATAATATGCAAATAAAATGAAAAAAAGACAGACAATGTGATTTTCTGGATTTTTTTTTCTCAGTTTGTCTCCCATAGTTGAGGTCTACCTATGATGTAAATTACAGACGCCTCTCATCTTTTTAAGTGGTGGAACTTGCACTATTGCTGACTGACTAAATAGTTTTTTTCCCCACTGTATATCAAGCAATTGCATTGTGAGCAATTCCCTGGCAATCTTTCTTTTTTTTTCCCCTCAGTTCTCAGCAGTTGTGTCAACCGCCAGCTGTACGACGTGCACAAGGGGTGTAAGAAAATCAGTCGTAAGGGTACGGAAAATTCAGGCTCCTAAACTGGGCTACAAGATGTGGAATGGGAAAGTGCTTGGAATGGGAAAGTGCTTATTACAATGCAATTGCTTCACTGCTTGTACAGCATGCAGTTATATGACACACCCAACTCTGCTATATCTGTGCATAACCACATCACTATTATCAGCTCTGAGCAGCTGCTGCAGAACCTCTTGGCAGGGATCACACACACAGAGGGCATGCAGCCTGGTGAAGCAGTTTCTTCCATTAATAATAAAAAAAGAAAACTTCATGAGTTTTCCACTAGTTGCACATACTAATAGGATTAGCAGGGCTGCCCTGCTCTCCCCCCATGCATGGGGCACAGATCCCTGCAGCATATCTTCCTGGCACTCTATAGCCCCTCACCCACACAGTGCCCCAGCACAGCATGGGGGCAGCTTACCTGCAGGGCAGGAGTGGGCATCAGCCTGGCAGAGGACTTGGTTCCCGGGCACATCCAGCATGAGTGAGAGCATGGAGCAAACCCCGCCCTGGATCCGGTGTATACACATCAGACTGGGTTGGTCTACAGCAATCCCAGCCACCCCCATAACTGGAGGAAGGAGGAGACCTCCAGCACTGCTGCACCATCCACAGCCAGGGAGACTGGGCGGAAATAAGTTCTCCCACAGAAGAGAGGAATTGCTGCTGCTGCCACTGTGCCACCCCCACACACGTGCCGCCTGGGGCGGACCACCCCCGCCCCCCCGCGCTACGCCACTGGTTAACAGGCTGCAGAGGTACAATTGTACCTTCATATATACCTCCACTGTGGGAAGACTTTCTCCTTTACTTGGTTTCAGAAACTAAAGTTCATTCAGCTACAAATGTTATGTTGATATCTATTGGCCAGTGTTGTTACTGCTCACTTATGTTGATGTCAATTAAGTTGATTCAAACTGGGAGTGGCTTCTACTTCTCTTCCTGCCTCCCTCCTCTCAGTAGCCATTTTGCTGTTCATCTCATTGCTGTGAGCACACACATTTCTAGGCTTGTGAAGTCTTCAATTTCTTGGATACGAAGGTAGGAAAGTCTCACAGCATCTAACAGCCAGTTATACCTTCATTCGCCTTATGTGGAGACAGAACAGTCAGAAATTGTCTTTGAGCCTGGACTTGGCTTACATATATTTTGTATGAAACTTATCACTATAGGTATGATTTTTATACGAAAAATGGATAATAATTAGTATCTACATATTGTTTTACGATGTTTTACTTCTATTCAGCACAAAATAAAGATGGTGGCTCTGTTACAATTTTCCTATTGGTCAAAAAACAGTCGAAGATGGAATGAAAATTCTGAAACCGTATACGGTTTACATAATATATAAATGACATTTATAAATAATTATCACTAGAAATAATTTACTTTTTTACCTGCACTTTAGAATCGAGTTTCATTCTACTTGCCACGTGTTACTGAACTAAATTACGAAGCCAAAATTCATCTACCAAGTCATCATGAGTGATAGTGATGCTGGATCTAGTTTCCGCCATAATCCAAGAAAACGTGTTTGCAGGTTAGTATCATTTTGTGAAAAGCCAATAATGTAGTATTGTGTAGTATTTCGGAAAATTATTTATTTTTCATTTTTTCATATTTACAGATTTACGTCTGACGAAATAATGCGAATGCTAGAAGAATCTGATTCTGAGCATGAGGAAGAACCATATGTTGCATCTGATGATGAAAACTATGTACCACAAGTGGATGTTACTGAAGAAGATTCAGACATTGAACAAGAAATGGTCATAGAGCAGGAAAAAGAATACGACTCAGACGAAAGTGTTGAGGATGAGTCTGTGCCTCAAAGTGCAGGCGACATTTGGACTGCTAAGGATAAAACTCAATGGTGTAGTGATCCACTGCCAAATGCACAAACAAAATCTCGTAATGTCCTACGACAAAGAGGTGGCCCTGCAGCAATCAGCAGCCTGTATACAGCAAAAGAGATATTCAAGTCAATCATGACTCCTGAGATGTGTGACATCATATTACGAGAAACGAATCAAAAGGCCAAGAGAGTTTGTGATGCTTAAAACAACGAAATGGTACAACGTTTTCCTGATTCTTCTGAACGGCCACCACAAAAAACATTCAAGCAATTTACTGAAACTGAACTCCATGCATTTTTGGCATACTGATTGCTGCTGGTGTGCACAGAGACAACAAAGAGAATCTGGAGGAAATGTGGAATGTTGATGCTCTGCCTCTTATACGTGCAGCCATGTCTCGTGACCGCTTCAAGATGATACTCAGATTTATCAGATTTGACAACGAAAATACACGTGCAGAACGTGTGCAAACAGATAAAGCTGCACCAATACGGGACATCTGGACAATGCTGAACAGAAATCTGAAGAGAGCCTACAAGCCATATAATTGTATCACCATTGACGAGCAATTATTTCCATTTAGAGGCCATACTAAATTTACCCAGTATATACCTTCAAAACCAGCTAAATATGGCATAAAGATTTTCTGGGCTTGTGACTTGTCAAACGCCTACCCATTACAAGGTCAGCTCAACACTGGGAAACCAACTGATGGTCCTCGACAAGTAAACATTGGTGAACGAACAGTATTGGACCTAGTGAGCTTGTATAAAGGCTCTGGAAGAAATGTCACCACCGATAACTTCTTTACAACCATGGAACTAGCTAAGGTATTGAACTCCTGGAACATGACACTAGTTGGTACAGTGAGAAAAAACAAAAGGTTCCTACCTAGCAACATGCAGCCTGCCAAAGAAAGGCCTGTAAACTCGACAAATTTTGCCTACAATCATGATGCAACAGTCTGTTCATATGTACCAAAGAAGAACAAATCAGTCGTGCTTCTATCATCTATGCACATGACGGGAGAAGTTGAAGAGACACTAGCAGCCAAGCCAGAGATAATAAAATACTACAACAAAACAAAAGGTGGAGTTGATGTTATGGATAAAATGTTGGGAGAGTACACTGTGAAACGACGAACATTACGTTGGCCTCTGGCATTTTTCTACAATATGATTGACGTCACTGGGTTTGCATCCTACATCATCTACAGAGAACACAATCCAAGCTTCAGGACAAAGGATCAACGAAGAAAGTTCCTGAAAGATCTCGCAAATCAGCTGTGTGTGCCTGCAATTGAAGATCGTAGTACAAGCCGAATGATGATGAGAAACCATTTTCTTCGAGGTGCAGTAGAAATGGTGCTTGGACAATGCATTCTGGTAGCATCGCAAGCAGCAGCTGGCCCTCAAATACCTCATGGTAGTCGTGGACCCTCCCCTGTTGTTGGTAGTTGCTATGTCTGCCGAGACCTGAGGCGAAAACAACGTAAGACTAGAAAGTCTTGTGTGGTTTGTGTGAAACCCATTTGCGATGAACACTCGGTAGTAGAGTTGAGCAATACCGTCCGATACTTCAAAGTATCGGATCGGAATGGATCGGCCGATCTTAAAAAAAAGTATCGGTATCGCCGATTCCGATACCGGAAGTCCCATTCAAGTCTATGGGACTTCCGGTATCGGAATAAGAAAAACCCTGTTTTTGCTTTGTACAGCCTCTCTGGGGTCTGTACGGGCCTTTCGGGGGGCTGTGCCGGCCTGCCAGGGGGTCTGTGCAGGCTCCGGTGGTCTGTGCCGGCCTGCCGGGGGGCTGTGCCGGCCTGCCGGTGGTCTGTGCAGGCTCCGGTGGGCTGTGCCGGCCTGCCGGGGGGCTGTGCCGGCCTGCCGGGGGGCTGTGCCGGCCTGCCGGTGGTCTGTGCAGGCTTCGGGGGTCTGTGCAGGCATCGTCCGATGGGACTACAAGTCCCATCGGGCGATGCCTGCTACCATCACAGTGATTGACACATTAGCCAATGATGGGACAGTAGTAGTCCCATCATCCGGCTAATGTGTTGAATGTAAAAAAAAAAAAAAAAAAATTACATGCTACATACATGCTACATACCTACAACATGCATACTACATACATGCTACATTCATACTACATACTACATACATGCTACATTCATACTACATATATACTACATGCAACATACATACTACATATATACTACATGCATGCAACATGCATACTACATATATACTACATGCAACATACATACTACATATATACTACATGCATGCAACATGCATACTACATATATACTACATGCTACATACATACTACATATATGCTACATACATACTACATATATACTACATGCATGCTACATACATACTGCATGCTACATACATACTACATGCTACATACATACTACATATATACTACATGCATGCTACATACATACTACATGCTACATACATACTACATATATACTACATGCATGCTACATACATACTACATACATACTACATGCATGCTACATACATACTACATGCTACATACATACCACATACATACTACATATATACTACATGCATGCTACATACATACTGCATGCTACATGCATGCTACATACATACTACATACATACTACATGCTACATACATACCACATATATACTACATACATACTACATACAATACATTCATACAATACATACATAGACATACAGTACATATAACATAGAGTAACATACTTACCAATACTTGTCACATTGTTCCCCGAAGCCATTGTCTTTTACGGAATAAATATTAACATAACAAACCACAAAAATACTCACCCACGATCCAAAGCAGTCCACGAGTGTGTCCCACGACGATCTTGGGTAGAGAACTGCAGCATCAGCTGATGCTGCCGTTCTCTACGGGCTGCAGGAATCCAATGACGGAAGGTAGGTATCCTTCCGCACTGTATTCCTCCGCCACTTAAAAAAAAAAAAGTCCCTATTCTCACTTTATGGTAAAAGCTGTGTGGGAATTTCCCACGCAGCAATGGCATAAAGTGAGACTAGGGACTTTTTTTTTTTAAGTGGCGGAGGAATACAGTGCGGAAGGATACCTACCTTCCGTCATTGGATTCCTGCAGCCCGTAGAGAACGGCAGCATCAGCTGATGCTGTAGTTCTCTACCCAAGATCGTCGTGGGACACACTCGTGGACTGCTTCGGATCGTGGGTGAGTATTTTTGTGGTTTGTTATGTTAATATTTATTCCGTAAAAGACAATGGCTTTGGGGAACAATGTGACAAGTATTGGTAAGTATGTTACTCTATGTTATATGTACTGTATGTCTATGTATGTATTGTATGAATGTATTGTATGTAGTATATATGTGGTATGTATGTAGCATGTAGTATGTATGTAGTATGTATGTAGCATGCATGTAGCATGCAGTATGTATGTAGCATGCATGTAGTATATATGTAGTATGTATGTAGCATGTAGTATGTATGTGGTATGTATGTAGCATGTAGCATGTATGTAGCATGCATGTAGTATGTATGTAGTATGTATGTAGCATGCATGTAGTATGTATGTAGTATGTATGTAGTATATATGTAGTATGTATGTAGCATGTAGTATGTATGTAGCATGCATGTAGTATATATGTAGCATGTAGTATGCATGTAGTATGTATGTAGTATGTATGTAGTATGTATGTGGTATGTATGTAGCATGTAGTATGTATGTAGCATGCATGTAGTATATATGTGTTATGTATGTAGCATGCATGTAGTATGTATGTAGTATGTATGTAGTATGTATGTGGTATGTATGTAGCATGCATGTAGTATGTATGTAGTATATATGTGGTATGTATGTAGTATGTATGTAGTATGTATGTAGTATGTATGTAGCATGCAGTATGTATGTAGTATATATGTAGTATGTATGTAGCATGTAGTATGTATGTAGCATGCATGTAGTATATATGTAGTATGTATGTAGCATGTAGTATGTATGTAGCATGCATGTAGTATGTATGTAGTATGTATGTAGTATATATGTAGTATGTATGTAGCATGTAGTATGTATGTAGCATGCATGTAGTATATATGTAGTATGTATGTAGCATGTAGTATGTATGTAGCATGCATGTAGTATGTATGTAGTATGTATGTAGTATATATGTAGTATGTATGTAGCATGTAGTATGTATGTAGCATGCATGTAGTATGTATGTAGTATGTATGTAGTATATATGTAGTATGTATGTAGCATGTAGTATGTATGTAGCATGCATGTAGTATATATGTAGTATGTATGTAGCATGTAGTATGTATGTAGTATGTATGTAGTATATATGTAGTATGTATGTAGCATGTAGTATGTATGTAGCATGCATGTAGTATATATGCGTTATGTATGTAGCATGCATGTAGTATGTATGTAGTATGTAGTATGTATGTGGTATGTATGTAGCATGCATGTAGTATGTATGTAGTATGTATGTAGTATGTATGTAGCATGCATGTAGTATGTATGTAGTATATATGTGGTATGTATGTAGTATGTATGTAGTATGTATGTAGCATGCAGTATGTATGTAGCATGCATGTAGTATATATGTAGTATGTATGTAGTATATATGTAGTATGTATGTAGCATGTAGTTTTTATGTAGCATGCATGTAGTATATATGTGTTATGTATGTAGTATGTATGTAGTATGTATGTAGTATATATGTGGTATGTATGTAGTATGTATGTAGTATGTATGTAGTATGTATGTAGCATGCATGTAGTATGTATGTAGTATATATGTGGTATGTATGTAGTATGTATGTAGTATGTATGTAGCATGCAGTATGTATGTAGCATGCATGTAGTATGTATGTAGTATGTATGTAGCATGCAGTATGTATGTAGCATGCATGTAGTATGTATGTAGTATGTATGTAGCATGTAGTATGTATGTAGCATGCATGTAGTATATATGTAGTATGTATGTAGCATGTATTATGTATTATGTATGTTGTGTTATGTTATGTTATGTATTATGTATTATGTATGTAGCATGCATGTAGTATGTATGTAGTATGTATGTAGTATTTTTTTTTTTTTTTAACATTTAACACATTAGCCGGATGATGGGACTACTACTGTCCCATCATTGGCTAATGTGTCAATCACTGTCATGGTAGCAGGCATCGCCAGATGGGACTTATAGTCCCATCGGACGATGCTTGCACAGACCCCCGGACATCAGCACAGCCCCCCGGCAGGCCGGCACAGCCCCCCGGCAGGCCGGTACAGACCCCCACAGGGTGCACAGACCACCGGCAGGCCGGCACAGCCCCCCGGCAGGCCGGTACAGACCCCCACAGGGTGCACAGACCACCGGCAGGCCGGCACAGCCCCCCGGCAGGCCGGTACAGACCCCGGGCAGTCCACACAGCCCCCCGGCAGGCCGGCAGAGACCCCCGGAAGGCCCGAAATGACGGCGCATCTTGATGCGCACACACCGCGCATCATGATGACGCCATTTCGGCTGTCAATCAACTTTGAACTTCCGATTCCGATGCCGACTTCCGATATTGAAAAAATATCGGAAGTCGGTATCGGAATTCCGATACAGCAAGTATCGGCCGATACCCGATACTTGCGGTATCGGAATGCTCAACACTACTCGGTAGCAAAGACAACATGCATTACATGCGAAGAAAATCAATAAAAAAAGTTTTACATTTTCTTTTATAATGTAAATGAACAGTTTTTTTACTTGTTTATAATAATAAAATAGCATTATCATTAAAAAAATATATTCTTTTTTCCTTGCATTATCTTCATTCAAAATATATGAGGGTACATTTGTACCTATGCAGCTTGTTATGGATGCAAAAATATCTCGAGCCCTTATCTCGGAAGGGGGTGGAGATATTTTAATGAAATTTGGCCAATATATTCTGGACCAAAACTGCAGAGATGTCACAAAATTTCAGCCCTCTACGGCTTTTCGAAAAAAAAAGTTATTGCAATTTTAAAAAGGAATAGGTACAATTGTATCTACTCAGCTGGACGAAGGTTAAAATCCTACCAATTTTCTAAATTGACTAAACATAAAGTCTTAAAGTAATGATGGACTTCATTTCTCCATACTTAAATGAGTATTTCTTACCATAATCTGGCTTAGAACAGTTACAGTATAGGGCTCAATAATATATGGAACTGTGCAACTATCAGGTGTGTTTTACAGAGGCAGTGTTGGTACAAACACTTTCTGAAGGCATATGGTTCCACAAATAAATATGTAGCTTTCATGGTTTTGCCTTTTTGATTTTAACCCCTCTCTGCCATCCGATGTATTATTCCATCCATGTGACCTCGGCTTTATTTCCCATATACGGAATAGTACGTCATAGCGATCGGCTGCGCACACGGTGGTGTGCGGCCGATTGCGGCCGAATGTCAGCTGATTCTAACAGCTGACACCTGGCACTAAGTGCCAGGAGCAGGCACAGACCCAATGACATCCGATATGATGACATCCGGGTTACCAGACCTGAGAAACTTCTTGTTATGTGCAGTGCATGTCAGGAAGTCTCTCAGGTCAGTCTGCACGAATTGCAGCGCTGACAGCTTCTATAGCATACAGATGCTGCTTCATCTGCATGCTATAGAAGCGATCAGCCTGCACAAAATGATTGTCCCATAGTGGGACAAAGTGTGAAAGATAGAATAAAGTAAAAAAAAATAAATAATTGTAAAAATATTTTTTTTAAAATAATAATAAAAAAATAAATATTTATTATATCACTAAAAAAAAATTTCAATTAAAAAAAATCTAAACAATAAAAGTACACATATTTGGTATCTCCACATCCGTAATGACCTGTCCCACTAGTTAACCCCTTTAGTGAACCCCATAAAAAAACAAGGCAAAGAACAATGCTTTATCATCATTCCGACGAATAAAAAGTGGAATAACATGCAATCAAAAAGCCGGATATAAATAACCATGGTACCGCTGTAAACGTCATCTTGTCCCACAAAAAACAAGCCCCAAAACAGCTCAATCAGCGGAAAAATAAAAAAGTTATAGATCTCAGAATAAAGCGATGCAAAAATAATTATTTTTTATATAAAATAGTTTTTATTGTATAAAAGCGGATAAACATAAAAAATGATATAAATGAGGTTTCACTGTAATCGTACTGACCCAAAGAATATAACTGCCTTGTCAATTTTACCACGTGGAACGGTATAAACACCCCCCAAAAGAAATTCGTGAATTGCTGGCTTTTGCTCATTTTGTCTCCCAAAAATCGGAATAAAAAGTGATCAAAAAATGTCTTGTGTCCAAAAATGGTACCAATAAAAACGTCAACTTGTCCCGCAAAAAACAAGACCTCACATGACTCAGTGGGTCAAAATATGGAAAAATTATAGCACTCAAAATGTGGTGATGCAAAAACTATTTTTTGCAATAAAAAGCGTCTTTTAGTGTGTGACAGCTGCCAAATATAAAAACCCGCTATAATGCCTCTTTCACGCGTCCTGATATTCTGGGTACCTGAGACGTCAGTGTCAAGTGTGGCATGCATGTGCCACATCAGTATCACAAGGACGGGCGCCAGGGAAGAAGCGTTACAGTAAGTGCTGTTCCCTGGTGCCGGGTGCTGAACTGGCTCTCAACATTCTCCCCTGCTCTGCCGGTGATCGGCTTCTTTCCCAGCGCCTGTGTGTTATGCGTATGCACGTGTACTGTATATTTTGTGGCCCATGCTGACATTAAAAAACGGACATGTCAGCATGTTTTGCCCATCGACACATGGTTCATGGAAGCACACTGACATGTGCACAGACCCATTCACTTGAATAGGCAACTAGCACTCCGTTCCTCCCGAGACTCTCTGCATGGCTGCCCAATGGTATAAAATTATGTAACACACCCATGGTACCAACATGATCACTGCACCCCTAGATGAATTCATTGAGAGGTGTAGTTCATAAAATGGGGTCACTTATTGGGGATTCTGCTGTTTTGGCACCTCATGGGCTTTCCCAGTGGGTCATGGCACCTGCAAACCATAACAGTAAAATCTGGCGCTCCTTCCATTCTGAGTTCTGCCATGTGCAATTCAGTCTGTATAACAGCACTATTACAGCCATGTCTTTACTTTAATTTGCAAAATCATGATGGCAGGTACACTATAAAGATGGTCTACGGTTATTACATGTCAGTCACTCATGTAATACAGGAACTGTATGAGTCAGCTCGTACCAGGTGGCTGTGGATTTTATGTAGTGAATTTAGCCATGAGCGAGTATACTCATTGCTCAGGTTTTCCCGAGCCCGCTAGGGTGACCTCCGAGTATTTTGGCGTGCTTGTCGATTTAGTTTTTGTCGAAGTAGCTGCATGATTACGGCTAATAGACAGCATGAATACATGTGGGGATTCCCTAACAATCAGGCATTCCTCACATGTATTCAGCCTGTCCAGCAGCCACAAATCATGCAGCTGCGTCGACACAAACTAAATCTCCGAGCACGCCAAAATAATCGGAGGACACCCGCGCATGCTCAGGAAAACCCGAGCAACGAGTATATTCACTCATCACTAGTAGTGATGCTAAACTGCCTGTACAACTCAAATAGCTGTTGTATTATCGCTTGTTCAACAACCATCTCTCCAACTCCACGAAGACACTGACAGTTTGGGGCCCCGTGCAAGCAAGAAATATGTCTGGGCCCCCACCTTTTATGGTGACAAAGAGATATATATATATATATATATATATATATACACACACACACACACACATACAGTATATACAGTATATATAGCCACACACATAGATATCATATATATCTTACATAGTCTCCGTTATTATGTTACGAAAATTAACAAAAATACAGGACAACACTGTACATAACAGCAGAGGGGAGGAAGCTATAAAATAACCGATGGCACCATATATGACTATAGAGGATGGTACATAATAATGGACAGTGTAATATATAATAAAACAGTAAAACTGTGTAACTAAGGTCTGTACTATACATAATAAATGTGCACACGAAAAAATATGGAAGGTTTTACAGTACAAGCAAAGTTAATGAGACCCCTGAAGTCTCATGCACACATTGCTTATTTTTCCTTGCAGATTTGTAGCCGATTATAATCTGCATAATGTAAATTCTTGCAGCGTATTTCACCCATACTAATGAGTGGAGGAAAATATGTAAGGAAAGTATGGCAAAAATGTGCAAAAAAAATAAATGCATTTTATGCAGCGTTCTTCCTGCCAACACATTAGGACATACAGGAAAACTTTCTCCTGCAAATCCTGAATGTGTGCACATGGCCTTAGTCCCTGTCCTGTGTCCCTATATTCATTATAAGTATTTGATAGCATTGTAATGAATTTGGGGGTGGGAGAAGGCATTATCATGTACTGTGCATCCTCCACCACCTCCCAAATCATTACAAGTCCATCATAAGCCCCCTTACTCCCATGCCACTTCCCCACCCCTCTTATTGTCCTCTCCCCACCCCATTCATTATCATCTCCCCCACATCTATCATTATACTCTCCCTCATCTCCATCTATGTCCTCTCCCCCACATTCATCACTGTCCTTTTCCCCATATCCCACTCATTGTTCTCTCCAACTCCATCACTCTTCTCCCCCACATACCTCATCGTCCTATCCACCACCCCATCATTGTTCTCCCTCACCACACCTGAGTCCTCTCCACCAGCATCATCATTGTTCTCCCCACCAAACCTCAGTGTCCTCTCCACCACCCCATCATTGTTCTCCCCCACCACACCTTAGTGTCCTCTTCCCCACTACAGCTCAGTGTCCTCACCACCACCGCATCATTGTTCACCCCACCCTCATCTTTGTTCTCCCCAGCACAGTGTTTTCTCCACCAGCCCAATCATTGTTCTCCACTACCCTCATCATTGTTCTCCCCCACCACCCCATCATTCTTCTCCCTCACCACACCTGTGTCCATTGTTCTCCCCCACCACACCTGTGCTCTCCCCCACCACACCTCAGTGTCCTCTCAACCAACCCCAGCATTGTTCTCCCTCACCCTCATCATTGTTCTCCCCACCACACTATAGTGTCCTCTCCACCAACCTCATCAATGTTCTCCCTGTCCACACCTGTGTCCTCTCCCCCATCACATCTCAGTGTCCTGTCCACCAGCCCCATCATTGTTCTCCCCATTCACACCTGTGTCCTCTCCCCCACCAAACTTCAGTGTCCTCTCCACCAGCCCCATCCTTTTTCTCCCCCAAACTCATCATTGTTCTCTCCCACCCTCATCATTGTTCTCCCCAGCACAACTCAGTTTCCTCTTCACCAGCTCCATCATTGTTCTCTCCTACCCTCATCATTGCTCTACTCCAACACCCCATCATTCTTCTCCCCACCACACCTCAGTATCCTCTCCCTAGTGTTTTGCTTAAAAAACTCACCTCTCTGTCCGTTCCACCGAAGCATCATTGTTGCTAGATGTTTTCTCTCTGACACAGGTGCGCTGCTTGCTGATGTCATCAAGCTTTGCACACCTTTGTCAGGAAGAAGAAGAAAGCGCTGAGCATGAAGCAGAGTATGGATCTCTGCAGCTCTGCTGCTGTCTTCTCCTGTAGGCAGCGAAGCTGCAGGGATCGCTCCCTGCCCGCCACACGAGGGAAATGTGGCCATGGGCCCAGTGGGCTCTGAGAAACAGGCCAGATTGCCCTCAGTATTAGCTGCCCTGCAGGGGCCCCCCTCCACCTCCGGACCCCAATGCAGTTGCACCGGTTGCACCAGCTGTATGTCTGCCACGGAAACTCCACTCTACACTGGAATACTCACCTTAATTGAGGACAGTAGTTCTTTATAGGAAAAGTGGCGCAAGATCATGCCAGACTCTTCTGAAATCAGTTATCTCCAGGAGAACAAAAGGTTTATGGCTGAGTTCACACAATGTACGAACTGTTACTCCGAATTTGGCAGCAGGATTCACGACTTGAACTTCCAGCCTCATATGTGTCTATGAAGATGTAAAATCGAGTTGGGAGACCCATGGTCTGCCTATGCATTGCTGTCCATACAATTACTGTAAAATATGCTCATCTGAACCTGGCCTTAGGATGCATTTACGCTACCTGATTTTGGTGTTAAACTACCGCAATTTCGTAAATAAATATTCAAATTTACTGATCGGCGAATATGGCAACTCTTGTTCATAATAAACCTTCGGTGTAAAATCACATTTACAGACGAAGGCAGCTCCTGCAACAGTCTGTAATTCAAACAAGTACACAAAGCTGCACACTTAAAGGAGTGGTTCCCTTCAGTTGCTTGTCCCAGTTTGACATAGTTTGTTATAAAACAAAAACAAATAACTGCACTTTAACCTCTTAGTGACTGAGCAATTTTGACCTTAATGACCAAGCCACATATTACAATTTTGAACAGTGTCATTTTATTTGTCTTTTCATGACATATTGTGCTTCATGAATGTGATAAAATTTCTTCAATATGACTTGCGTTTATTTATGAAAAAAAACTGAAATTTGTCAAAAATGTTGAAAATTTAGCAATTTTGAAACTTTTAAATTTTGTGCCCTTAAATCAGAGAGTCGTGCGTTTATTTATGAAAAAAAACTGAAATTTGTCAAAAATGTTGAAAATTTAGCAATTTTGAAACTTTTAAATTTTGTGCCCTTAAATCAGAGAGTCGTGGATCACAATATAGTTCATCAGCAGATTTGGCTTTCAGTACCATCTTTATGCAGATGACACACAACTATATACGTCTTCCCCCGACCTTACCCCCGCTGTACTACAGAACGCCAGTGACTGTCTGTCCGCAGTCTCCAACATCATGTCCGCTCTCTATCTGAAACTCAACCTCTCCAAAACTGAACTTCTTCTGCTCCCGCCGTCTACTAACCTCCCTAAATCTGACATTTCCCACTCTGTGGGAGGTACCACAATAACACCCCGGCAGCAGGCGCACTGTCTGGGTATTATGTTTGACACCAATCTCTCCTTCACATCCCATATACAATCTCTTGCCCGCTCTTGCCGCTTACACCTAATGAACATCTCTAGAATCCGCTCTTTTCTCACCATGGAAACAACAAAAACCCTCACTGCAGCATTGATCCACTCCCACCTGGATTACTGCAACGCTCTATTAATTGGCCTCCCCGTCACTCGACTACACCTTCTCCAGTCCATACTTAATGCAGTAGCCAGGGTCATCTAGCTGACTAATTGGTACTCGAACGCGTCCGCTCTTCGCCAGTCCTTACATTGGCTGCTCATTCATTATAGGATCCAATTCAAAGTACTTGTTCTCACCCACAAAGCTCTTCACAGTGCAGCACCCCCCTACATCTCCTCCCTCATTTCTGTCCATCGGCCTTACCGACCGCTGCGCTCTGCAAAGGACTTTCGACTAACCTCTGCACTAATTCGTACCTCCCACTCCCGACTCCAAGACTTCTCCCGTGCTGCTCCTATCCTCTGGAATGCTCTACCCCAAGAAATCAGGACAATCCACAATTTGCAGTTTCAGGTGCTCCCCCAAAACACATTTGTTCAGAGCGGCCTATCACATTCACTAATCAAAGTCATTCTATGTGTAAGTGTGCGTGTGTAGCCCATTCACTATCTCCATCCATCCCTCACTCCCTCAAGATGGCTGGACCATCATTGTGAATACACCAATGTAAATACACACCTGTACTTTGTATGTCCCCCACCTCATTGTAGATTGTAAGCTCTCACGAGCAGGGTCGTCTTATTTTGCTTTAATTATTGTATTGTTAACGTTGTTACTTATGACTTGTGTTTTGAAACTGTTAAACTGTAAAGCGCTGCGGAATATGTTGGCGCTATATAAATAAAGATTATTATTATTATTATAACTAACATTTCCCACATGACTATTTATATCAGCACAATTTTGGAAACACAATTTTTTTTGTTAGAAAGTTGACCAGTGATTTCTCATTTTTCAAACAAAATTTACGAAACCATTTTTTTAGGGACTACATCACAATTGAAGTGACTTTGAGGGGACTGTATAACAAAAAATACCCAAATAAAAGTGACACCATTCTAAAATCTGAACCCCTAAAGGAGGAAGTTTATTAACCCTTCAGTTGCTTCACGAGAACTGAAACAATGTGAAAGGAAAAAATGAACATTTAACTTTTTTCACAAAAAATTTACTCTTGACCAAAACTTTTTTATTTTCACAAGGGTAACAAGAGAAAATGTGCCACACAATTTGTTGTGAAATTTCTCCTGAGTACACCGATACCCTATATGTGAGGGGGAATACACTGTTTGGGCGCACGGCAGAGCTCAGAATGGAAAAATCACCGTTTGACTTTTTGAAACCAAAATTGGCTGAAATCGAGAACGGATGCCATGTCACATTTGGAGAGCCCCTGATGTGGTTAAACTGTGGAAACCTCCCACAAGTGATTCCATTTTGGAAATCACACCCCTAAAGGATTTTATCCAGGGGTATAGTGAACATTTTCAACCCACAGGTATGACACAGAATTTGATAACACATCACAATATTGAATGTCGTCATTAGTGTTGAGCGAAGGTGCTCGCTACTCTAGTTTGCATCGGGTGCCCGGGTATGAACCAAATATCGTGGGTGCTTGAGTGACATGCTCAAGTCCCTGCCCCACATATTTTGCAGCAAATAAGACACACAAAAAAAAACATGCAGGGATTCGCGATACTCTGTGCATACCCAAGCACCTGTGAAAACTCGAGTAACAAGCACTTGCGCTCAACATTAGCCAACACTTTTTTAGTTTTACTTTTGAAAAAATACACAATTCTAACCCAGACCCTAACCCTAACTAACCACACACCTAACTGAAAAGAATGGAAAAATAAAAAGAAATGTTTATTTTAGAATTTTTATGTAACTAAGGTGGTGACAAAGGAGGATTTGATTTACTATTTTTTTTTACTTTGATCACTGTGATATGGTCTATCACAGTGATCAAAAGGAACCAATAGGAAATAGGAAAAAAAAAATCCTATTGTTGCTGGGCATGCGACTGCCATTTTTTTCCAGGAAGAAGACACAGAGGGCCGGGGGATGGAACAGGAGGGTCCATGAATGACGGAGGTATATTGGCAGAGGTAGATCATATCAGAGAAGAGAGAAATGAATTGTAAATTTGACTTTTTTTGTGATCGCCATTATTCGTTGAACATGACGGGGGACCGTAAACACTGGCCCTGATGATGTTCTCTAGGGTCTCAGGAGATTTTCTGACACTGAGTGGCGCTGTACCCCTTTTTTCAGTGCCATTAAAAAGCATCGCTGAGGAATAAGTACCCTTAACTGCCATCATTAAAAGGTGTATCGGAGGTCGATAAGGGGATAATCACTTTCCCCGTGTTTGCCAATCAGTCTCAGCGGCATTCTGTTTACACTGGTAGAGCCACTGATACATCTCAGCGCAACAGCCAAAGCCAGACACTGGGAGCAAAAGCAGAGACTCATTAATGGATGGTGAGCACAGTATGATTTTTTATATGTGTGTACATACAAGTGCTTCTCACAAAATTAGAATATCATTAAAAAATTAATTTATTTCAGCTCTTCAATACTAAAAGTGAAACTCATACATTACATAGGGTCATTACAGAGTGATCTATTTCAAATGTTTATTTCTGTTAATGTTGATGATTGTGGCTTACAGTTTACAGCTGGGAAAGATGTGGGCTCTCCCCGAAGCCCGCATCCTAGGGAGGGAGTCTGACATCAGCGTACATTTACGCCTGATGTCGGACAGAGGTTAAAGGGACCAAAAGTATTTGGACAGATATCTAAAAAGCTCTTAAATAGGCTGCATGGGCTAATCTCACGTTAATTCATCATCAAATAAGCAAATAAAAGATCTGTGGTTAAATCCAGGTGTGGCATTTGCTTTGTAATCTATTGCTGTGAATCCACAACATACGGTCAAATCAGCTTTGAATGGAAGAAAAACATCATCATTAGGCTGAAATAAAGAAGAAATCTATCCAAAAAGTAGTTTTTTTAGTATCTAAGTCTTGCATAAAGAGAAGACTTCATGAGAGCAGATATAGAGAGTTCACCACAAGGTGCAAACTATTAATCGACCTTAAAAATAGAAAGGTTATATTAGACTTTGCCAAAAAAATCTAAAGAGGCCAGCCAAGTTCTTTAAAAGCATTCTTTCTGAAGATGAAACTAAGATCAACTATGGTGATGAGTGGACCTCCAAGGGTGGACCCACTGGACTGTGATAACGAACCTCCTCCCCGGACGAGCGGACCAGGTGGACCACCCCTATACAGGGAGCGTTAGGGGCAGGCCCGAGAGAGACTATCACCACGGCAGCTGGTACCAGAGGAAGAACAACAGACCTCAGCAAAGGACAAGGCAGACTGGTGGCAGACAGACAGGGCTGCGACACGGGAACAGGGAGAGGGTGGTGACACTGGCAGGAAGACACGGCTGGAACATAGGTACACGGACAGGATACAGAGACACTGGAGAGCAGGCACTAGGAGAAAGCACACGGAGGGCGTAAGGTCAGAGACAAGGCGATAGGGCTAGCAACAGGGGAGACAGGGAGCGTAGAGGACGCCTTACGTGCCCCCCTCCTACGGCTGGAAAGAAATTTAGCCAGGATTCGAGGCACCTGGATGTTCTCCCGGGGTTCCCAAGATCTTTCCTCAGGGCCAAAACCCTTCCAATCAACCAGGAAAAAGGTTTTGCCTCTTCGCTTTTTCATGGCGAGGATGTCCTTGACCTCAAACACATCATCAGTGGAGACCGGTTGAGGCAAAAGAGTGGTAGAGGCATGAAACTGATTGAGGATGACTGGTTTCAGAAGAGAAACGTGGAATGAATTGGGGATACAGAGTGAGACAGGTAGCCTCAACTTGTAAGAGACATCATTGATGCGAGCTAAGACTTCGAAGGGTCCAATGTACCGGGGGCCCAGCTTATGTGAAGGGATCTTTAAGCAGATGAATTTCGAAGACAGCCAGACCTTATCTCCCGGATGATATAGTGGAGGGTCTAGGCGCCTCTTGTCCGCGTGTCTCTTCAATCTGTCCCGAGCTTGCTCAAGAGCGGTCCTGGTCTCCTGCCAGATCCTGGGGAACTCCCCGGACAGCAGATCAGCTGCTGGCACACCCGAGACAGGAGGCACTGGCAGGGGTACACCAGGATGTTGCCCGTGGATGACAAAGAAGGGTGACTTTGACTAAGATTCGCTGGTGTGATTGTTGTATGCGAATTCAGCCCACGGGAGTAATTCAGTCCAGTCATTCTGGTGGGCGTTAGAGAAATGTCAGAGATAGGTTACCAGAGTCTAGTTAGTGCGTTCTACTTGACCACTGATTTGCGGGTGGTAGGCCGAGGAGAAGTCAAGCGTGATGTTCATACTCTTGCAGACAGCCATCCAGAAACGCGAGGTGAATTGGACTCCCCTGTCTGAAACAATATGTTGTGGAAGGCCATGAACACGAAAAACATGGTGGACGAAAATCTTCGCTAGCTCAGTTGCTGAGGGTAAACCCGGAAGTGAGATGAAATGAGCCATTTTGGAAAACCTGTCCACTACCACGAGGATGACTGTGCAGCCCGAAGACTGAGGCAAATCAATAATAAAGTCCATGGCAATGTGCTGCCAAGGAGCCGAGGGAACTGGAAGCCGGTGTAAAAGACCGGAGGGAAGCTGTCTAGGAACCTTTTTCTTGGCACAAGACGGAGAGGAGGCAATGAAGTTACGGACATCTAGGGGAAGGGTCGGCCACCAGTAGTAGTGGGACACGAGGATGAGAGTCTTTTTGAGACCTACATGACCTGCCAGTTTGGAGGCATGACCCCAGCGCAGGACTCGCCTTCTGTTGTTCACGGGAACAAAGGTCTTACCCGGAGGCAGGGAAGTCAAACTGATGGGTGCTAGCGTGATGACCTTGGAAGGGTCCAAAATGTGCGTAGGCTCCTCCTCGGTATCCACCGAAAAAAGGAGCTGGACAGGGCGTCAGCTTTGAGGTTTTTATTGCTGGGGCGGAAGTGGAGCTCAAAATTGAAGTGAGCAAAGAATAAAGCCCATCTAGCTTGCCAGGGGTTAAGTCTCTGTGCCGACTGGATATAAGACAAGTTTTTATGGTCCGTAAAGATATTAAAAGGATGTACAGCCCCCTCCAGTAAGTACCTCCATTCTTGCAACGCCAGCTTGATGGCCAACAGCTCTCTGTCACCAATGGAGTAGTTCCGTTCCGAGGAGGAAAAGGATTTGGAGAAAAAACCGCAGGTGACAAGGCGACCGGTGGTAGACCTCTGGGAAAGTACCACTCCGGCCCCGTTAGCTGAGGCACCTACCTCCAGAATGAAAGGTTTGTTGGCCTCAGGACGGTGGAGGACGGGTGCTGTGGCGAAGGCGTCTTTCAGAGACAAGAAGGCATTTTCAGCCTCTGACGACCAGGCGTGAGGATTGGCCCCCTTGCGGATTAGAGAGGAGATGGAACAAGTCAGCGAAGAAGAGTGAGGGATGAACTGTTGATAGTAATTCGCGAAGCCGAGAAATCGCTGAATCGCCTTGACACCATGAGGACGCAGCCAATTGAGCATGGCGGACACTTTCTCCGGGTCCATGCGCAAACCGGAGTCAGAGATGATGCACCCCAGGAACGGGAGAGACGATTGCTCAAAGGTGCACTTTTAAAGCTTGGCATAGAGGCGATTCTCCCTCAGGCACTGCAGTACTAGACGAACGTTCCTCGATGGGTAGGCAGGTGAGGCGAGAAAACTAAGATACCATCCAGGTATAGCACTACACACGAATACAGCAGGTCTCGGAAAATATCATTCACAAATTCCTGGAACACTGCGGGGGCACTGCACAAGCCAAAGGGCATCACCAGGTACTCGTAGTGGCCATCCCGGGTGTTGAACGCGGTCTTCCATTCATCACCGGAGCGGATACGGCTGAGATTGTACGCTCCACGGAGATCTAGTTTGGTGAAGATTCGTGCCCCCCGCAACCGGTCGAACAACTCTGGAATGAGAGGAAGTGGATACTTGTTCTTTACCGTAATAGCGTCGAGACCCCTGGTAGTCAATGCAGGGGCGAAGAGACCCGTCCTTTTTAACAAAAAAACCCCGCACCTGCAGGGGACAAAAACTTCCGAATAAAACCCTTGGCCAGATTTTCCTGGACGTACTTGGTAATGGCTTGGGTTTCAAGAGGATTTAACGGGTAAATATGGCCTCTGGGCGGAGTGGAGCTTGGAAGCAGATCGATCGGGCAGACATAAGGACGATGTGGGGGCAGACTCTCAGCTTCCTTTCTACTGAAGACGTCAGCGAAGGACCGGTAAGGTGGAGGTAAATCTGCAGGTACCGTGGCAGAGTGAGGAGATTTTAACAGCCGAACGGGAAGCAGGCCTAATAGTAGCATATGGGACAACGAGGGGAGCACATAGAAGGCTATGTTCTCCCGATGCAAGGCTCCGATCTGTAGCTCCACCTCCTCGGTGACCAGGGTGACAGTCTCCCGCAAAGGCTTGCCGTCAACCGAACTTATCCGCCGAGGAGTCTCCAAGGACCTGACAGGAATCCGAAGTCTTCTAACCGCCTCGAGCTGACTGAAGTTCCCTGCTGTCCCAGAATCAATGTAGGTGACCTCCAAGAAGCGACAAGAGCCCAGATTCAATAAAACAGAGACGGTTAAGGGTAGAGAGGTATCAGTGACACCTAGGGAGGCCTCTCTTACCTGGCCTTGGCGGAGGCATTTCCCGGCCTCTCCGGACAGGAATGTAGCAGGTGGGCGGCACTGCCACAGTAGAAGCAGAGACCCTGAGCGACTCTCTCTCTCTGCGACGCTGCTCTGCTGGCTCGAGGCGGTCTACCTGCATGGGTTCAGGTGCCAAGGCCGTGGAGGCAGAAGCGAGTCGCGAACAGGGAGGACTGCATGTGACCAAGGATAGACGGGGATGTCTCCTCTCCCTGGCGGCTTTACGGAAATGCAAGTCAATGCGCGTTGCCAGGGAAATTAGGTCCTCTAAAGACGTTGGCGTGTCCCGACTTGCCAGCTCGTCCTTGATCAGGGCAGACAAACCATGCCAAAAAGCTCCCACCAAGGCCTCATTATTACATCCCAGCTCGGAGGACAGGGTATGGAAGCGAATGGCGTACTGGCCAACCGAGAGGGTGCCCTGGTGGAGATTAAAAAGGGACTCGGTGGTAGAGGGCATGCGTCCGGGCTCGTAAAAGACTTTGCGAAAAGTCTCAAGAAAAGTTGTGAGCTGGGAGACCAGAGGGTCGTCTCGCTCCCAGAGGGGGTTCACCCAGGCCAGAGCCTCGTCCTCCAGGTGGGACTCTACGAAGGCCACCTTAGCCCAATTGGTGGGGTATTGTAGTGGGAGTAATTCGAAGTGCAATTGGCACTGATTGAGGAACCCCCGGCATAATTTGGGATCTCTGCTATACCGCGGAGGTCTGGCCAGGTGGGGCGGTGGGTGTGGCGCTGGAGACTGGACAGGGATAGAAGCGGTGGACTGCAGGGATAAAAGATGGTTATCCACGGAAGCCATATAATTTAGGATGTGGGCCTGAATGTCGCGTTGTTGGGCCAGTTCCTGCTGGAGACTAGCCAGCTGGGACGCGTTCCCTGGATCAGAGGGTTGTAAAGCTGAGATACTGGACTCCATGGACTTTAGAAAAGGCATGATCTGGGTTTGGTTTTCCCATAGGAAAAGCAGTTCCTTCTGGGTGGGGGAAGAGGTACCAGCGGAGTCCAGGGCCTGACCGTACTGTGGTGATGAGTGGACCTCCAAGGGTGGAACCGCTGGACCATGATAATGAATCTCCCCTGGACGAGCGGACCAGGTGGACCACCCCCTATACAGGGAGCATTAGGGGCAGGCCCGAGGGAGACTATCACCACGGCAGCTGGTACCCGGGGAAGAACAACAGACCTCAGCAAAGGACAAGGCAGACTGGTAGCAGACAGACAGGGCTGCAACATGGAATCACGGAGAGGGTGGTGACACTGGCAGGAAGACATGGCTGGAACACAGGTACACGGACAGATGGAAGTCACAGGCGGGGAGACATGGCTGGAACACAGGTACATGGACAGGATACGGAGCCACTGGAGAGCAGGAACTAGGAGAAAGCACACGGAGGGCGTAAGGTCAGAGACAAGGCGATAGGGCTAGCAACAGGGGAGACAAGGAGCGTAGACTATGTGGGACCAGAATCACTTGTATTGCACAAATGACGGTCAGGCACAACCCGGAGGAAGGGGCGGCCTGATAAGCAGAGTGGGCACAGGACTTCCGGGACAGGGACCTCCGAGCCATAGAGCAGGCTGGAGAGGAGGCTGGGTTAAATAGGCATGGTTGCCACAGAACTCAGTGCACGCGCGCCCCCAACGGAAGACAGGAGCAGGGACCAGAGCGGGCATGTGCTGGGACGCCGAGGACCGGTAAGTACAGTGGGGCTCGGCGGGAGGTGACGCGACAGGCGGAAGCAGCGGCAGAGAGGCAGAAGCTGGAGGCGGCCGCATGACAGGAGGCGGCCGAGTGACAGGAGGCGGCCGCGGCGACATGACAGGAGGCGGCCGTGGCGGCGACGTGACATCAACCTGTATAAACCCAACCTGTTTTTAAAGACAGATTCTACTTTCAAAACAGGGGATTGCTATGGGAGCGGGGTGTACTCCGTCTTATACAAATAAGTTTCTTGGCCTTTGGGAGATGCATGTTTTTCATGGTGATGGAGGGCATGCCGCCAAACTGGTGCAGAGCTGGTTCCATTACATTGACGACGTCCTGATGATTTGGCAGAGTAATGTGGCTGAATTAATGCAATTTATGAACACATTGAACCATAACTCTTACAACCACAGATTTACCCATAAGGAGGGCTAAGGCATCAAATCGGGATGGCCTTTTGGCACAAGCTATAAACAAGATTAAAAATATTTTTTACAAAACTCAAGATAAAAAGCGGACAGCACCGCTTTTACCGTGTGACTTCAAATGATGTGCGGCATACAGAAGCCCAGCAGCTGGGAATCTCGGGTGCCAGACCTGGAAACAGTCAATCCTGGGAATCCATGCAAAGAGAAAAGGTCGCACTCATCGAGATCGAAGTATCACTGATTTATTGACATATCATGAACATGTCAAGTCAACTTCATATATACAGTTGTGCTTAAAAGTTTACATACCCTGGCAGAATTTTTGCTTTCTTGGTCTTTTTCAGAGAATATGAATTATAACACTAAAACTTTTTCTCCATTCATGGTTAGTGGTTGGGTGAAGCAACTTATTGTCAAACTACTGTGTTTTCTCTTTTTAAATCATAATGACAACCCAAAACATCCAAATGACCCTGATCAAATGTTTACATACCCTGGTGATTTTGGCCTGATAACATGCACAGAAGTTTACACAAATGGGTTTGAATGGCTTCTAAAGGTAACATCCTAACCTGTGACCTGTTTGATTGAAATCAGTGTGTGTGCATAAAAGCTGAGTGAGTTTCTGGGATCCAGACAGACTCTTGCGTCTTTCATCCATCCACTGATGTTTCTGGATTGAGAATACAAATTACAGAAAACTGACGGCACATCTAGAACTAGTCTGAACAGGTGTATACCAAAAAACAGCTTACATATCAAAATGAGGAAATGGTTGCACTCAATTGCATTAAGGTATATCAATGTGAAATGCAAGAAATGTGAATAACGTAATGGCTTTTGAAGTTTAAGAAAAACTCATGAGATACTTAGCACAAAAATTGGCCAAAAAATGTGAGCCCATTCACCAACGTCAAGGTGATTTCATTGAACGGGTCCCTGACCTGACTGCCTAATGTGAACACTTATAAAGATGCATAAAACCTGTCTAGTGTCGGCTCTTCCGAAAATTATGTCATGTGCTGAAGTGGCGTATTGAAAAAGTTTATTTTATTCTGCAAGTAAAAACAAGTAAAGAGGAATAAAAAACATTTCCAGCTTCTATATGATCCAAAAATTTATTTTTTTTAAAAGGAATCATGAAAAAACAATTCACAAGAATAGTGTACCAATGCATTGCTACACTATTCATGTGAACTGTTTTTACATGATTCCTTTTAAATAAATACATTTTTGGATCATATATAAGCAGGAGAAATTTTTTTTTTCCTCTTCATTTGTGACACGTGTTGACTGCACATTCTCCTTGCTTCCACACGCCCTGGACTGCCACAGGTGAGCTGTTTTTTTTCTCTTTTTTTTAAAAGCAAGTAAAACAATGCGTTTCAGCTTGAAAAGAGCAAAAGCCTTCATCAGATAAATTATACAACTGTACTGAAAAGATAGCCATGTCTTTTTAAAACCTTTTTTGCAAAGGGAAAAGGAGGGGTGTTTGCTACCAGCATCAGTACTCCACTTGATTTGCTTACTCTTCTTGATTTATTTAATTCGTTAGCACAGATGGATAAGGGATGCAATTCACTTCGAAGCAAAAGGAATTTATATGCAAATATGATCTATATATCCTAAAAGGTTAAACTCTGGTAGAAGGTAATCATCAATATGGCCTAACACAAAAAAAAACTGAAATAAAACCATGATAGAATAACCAAAAATACGAAAAAATTATTTAAAAAAAAAAACAGTCACAGCCAACTGGTAATTGATACTAAATACAACAGTTATACAAAAAAGGAAAAATAAAAAGTAAACGCAATGTAGACAGTTATAATATCGCTAAACTTTCTCTATCACTTAATTCAAACCATTCGGGTACAGAGTTTGTAAACGAAATATCCCAAAAGATTCCTTCTTGTTTAATATTCGATTGCGATTCAACACGTGAGAAGGTATATTTTCTACTGGTGTGACCCTTATTTGAAATTTTTTACTGTGCTTTAATAACATATGACATGACAAGCTATGCTGAAGGAAGCCAATTTTTGTGTTGTGACAGTGTCCATTAATCCTTGCTCTAACTGTTTGTGTGGTGCAGCCAACATATTGGAGGCTGCAGCAGTACGTGACTACATAAATAACATAGTCACTGTCGCAAGACAGATGTTCCTTAATCTCAAAGGTCTCACCAGTACTGTATGAATTGATCCAAAAAGCCATTTCTATGCACTTTTTTTAAAAAAAAGATTTTTGTCACTATGCGACCGTCTTTATGGCTAACTTCAAGGTCTGGAAAAGTATTAAGTTACGTACCTTTTAACGGTGTTTTTCGGAAGCCCATGACAGCACCACGAGAGAGGGGATCCGCCCTATAGGAACAGGAAACCTACAGATACAAAAGGGCGGCACCTCTCCCACGCATCAGTTGGATTACAGGGCTTGAGAGGCTACCATGGTTAGTACACAACATATAATATATACAACCTATCTACCCTATTTACCAGAATTATTTTACACCATCTCCCACATAAGGTAATTTTATGAACAATCTTCTAAAGGAGTGCACCCCTATATGTGAACAAGGGAGGGAACTAAGGGTGCTGTCATGGGCTTCCGAAAAATACCGTTACCGGTACGTAACTTAATACTTTATTCGGACTCCCATGACAGCACCACGAGAGAATTACAGAGATGTAAACTACTTTAGGGAGGGACTACAGCCTGCAGCACCCTTAGCCCGAAGGTGAGGTCTGAGGAGGCACCCATTTCTAACCGATAGTGGTTAAAAAAGGTGGAAGGAGATGACCAGGTGGCCGCCTTACATATCTGATCAATTGATACTCCAGATCTTTCTGCCCAGGATGATGCCATGGCCTGAGTGGAATGCGCCCTCAGATTCTGTGGAGCTGGGCCGCCACCTGCTGTGTAGGCAAAAGAGATAGCCTCCCTAATCCACCTTGCTAACGTGCGTTTTGATACTCTGTATCCTTTCCTGGGACTTTGGAAGGATAGGAATAATGCGTTCTCCTTCTTCCAAGGATCCGTGGCTGCTAAATATGTAAGTAAGCATCTCGTAATATCTAATGCCTGAAGTTTTTGATCTTTAGGGTTGGTTGGATTAGGGAGGAAGGAAGGCAGAACTATCTCCTGTGTCCTGTGGAATTGTGTTGCTACCTTGGGAAGGTATGCTGGATCTGGCCTTAGGATTACTCTATCTTGTAAGAACTCTGTGTAAGGGGGCAATCTGGAAAGTGCCTGTATGTCGCTCACCCTACGTGCGGATGTTATCGCTACCAGAAATGCTGTCTTAAGAGATATAACCTTAAGTGAGGCAGAATCTAAAGGTTCAAACGGACTTTCCGTCATGGCTGTAAGGACTAAGTTTAAGTCCCACGGCACACATCTGTCTTTGTGTATAGGTCTCGATCTGGCCGCTGCTCTGATGAACCTTGCTACCCAATAATTTTTTGCAATATCACCTGCAAACAGGGCCCCTAAGGCTGAAACTTGTACTTTTAACGTACTTGTGGAGAGACCCAATTCGAAACCTTTCTGGAGAAATTCCAGAATATGTTTCGTGGGAATTCCGTCTCTGACGTCAAAGTGAAAGGTGGACAGGAATTGTTTCCAGGTCCTAGCATAGATGTTAGTGGTAGTTAATTTTCTGCTCTTTAGGAGGGTGTCAATTAAGTTCTTGGAGAACCCTCTATCCTTTAATAGTGACCTTTCAAACACCACGCCGTCAAATGAAGTCCCGCTACTTGTGGGTGGCTGACTGGCCCCTGGTAGAGGAGATCCGGAAGGTTCGGCAGTACCCAGGGATCGCATACCGACATGGTCCTCAACCATGCGAACCAGGTCCTCCTGGGCCAAAAGGGGGCAATTAGTATGACTTTTGCCCGATCCTCTCTGATCTTCCTGACTACCAGAGGAAGAAGATTCAATGGCGGGAAGGCGTATGCCAGAGAAAAGTCCCATCTTATCAGGAGGGCATCCACCGCCAGGGGATTTTCCCTGGGGTTCAGAGAGCAGAACGATTTTTCTTTTCTGTTTTCTCTGGTGGCAAAGAGGTCTACCTCTGGCTGACCCCATCTGCGGACAATCTGGTGGTAAATATCTTTGTTCAAAGCCCATTCTCCTTGCCTTAGAGTCTTGCGGCTTAGAAAGTCTGCTCTTACGTTGTCCTTTCCACTGATGTGGAGCGCGGTTAAAGATAGAAAATTTCTCTCTGCTATCTGAAGGAGCCGTTCTGTTATCTGCATCAGAGCGCTGGAGCGGGTTCCACCTTGGTGGTTGACATATGCTACCGCTACCTGGTTGTCCGAGTGTATCCTCACGTGATGGTCCTGTAGGTACATAATGAGTTTCTTGACTGCCCGTTCTATCGCCAATAGCTCTCTTTGGTTGGATGAGATTTCAGAATCAGAATCCCAATGTCCCTGTACCACTATGTCCCCCATATGGGCTCCCCAACTGAAGGAACTAGCGTCTGTGGTTATAATACGGGTTATCTGTGTTATCTAGGGCACCCCTGATGCTAGGTTCTCGCTATCGAACCACCATCTAAGCGATGTAACAGCTGAGGGGCTTAGCAACACTCGACCTTGTAAGGAGCCTTCCAAGGCCCTGCTATTAACCAGGACGTCGTTCTGAAGGGCTCTAGTATGGAATTGTGCCCACCTGACTGCTGGGATGCATGAAGTTAGAGAGCCTAACAGGGACATGGCCTGTCTGAGGGTCATAGATGGATTATCAATTGCCCGAAGAACCTGCTCCTGTATCTTTTGCAATTTATCTAGTGGCAGCAGGCACTGCTGAGTTTCTGAATTTAGTAATAAGCCTAGAAACTTCTGTATTTTTAAGGGCTGGAGTCGGGATTTCTCGTAGTTTAAAATCCATCCGAGGTTTTCTAATCTGGATTTAGCTTTTTCTATCTGGGATCTACAATGACCCACCGATTTTCCCACAATCAAGAAATCATCTAAATATGGGATGATTAAGACGTCAACCTCCCGTAAATGAGCCATAACTTCGGCCACTATCTTTGTAAATACC
The DNA here is from genome assembly GCF_039654945.1 of Dendrobates tinctorius. Lineage (NCBI taxonomy): Eukaryota > Metazoa > Chordata > Amphibia > Anura > Dendrobatidae > Dendrobates > Dendrobates tinctorius. The sequence continues at coordinate 953,499 of NW_027361808.1, read as the reverse complement.
CTGGGTGCTGCTGAGAGACCAAAGGGAAGGGCTCTATACTGATAATGACGCACTGTGCCACCTACTGAAACCGCCACTCTCAGGAACTGCTGGAAGTCTGTATGGATAGGTACATAATAGTACGCATCTTTCAAATCTATGACTGCCATAAAACAACCTTTAAACAATATTTTTATTGTAGTATTAATGGACTCCATCTTAAATGTACAATTAATCAAAAACTCGTTAAGGAAACGAAGGTTTATAATCGTTCTGAATGTCTTATCTGGACAAGAAACAGGGGAGAGTAGAACCCTCTTCCTTTTTCAGCTTCTGGAACCTCTACCAGGACATTTTTCTGGCATAGGCTCAAGACTTCCGCTTCTAAAGCCGCTTGTTCGAGAGGAGAAGATCTTAAAGGGGTTAGTTTAAAGGTATCCCGCGGGACCTGGGTAAACTCCAATCTAAGCCCGGTGGATATTACCTTGCGCCCCCAGTCACTATTTGTAATCTGTGACCATGCCGGGAAGAAGGATGACAGTCTACCCCCCACGGTAATCGCTAGTCATTGATTTGGTCTCTTTTGATCTCTCGACGAGCGTGTGAACATATAGCCCGTACCTCTTCTCCTTCTGTCTTCCCTTCTGGGGCGATCTCTAATAGGCGAAGAGTTGCGCCTTCTCCCCTGGCCGAATCTCCTTCTACCAAATGGACAACGGTAGGACGCAGACGAAAGGTTTGGGAATTTTTTCTTGTCGTCCCCCGTCTTCTCAAGCAGCTCGTCTAGGACAGCGCCGAACAAATATTCGCCCTCACATGGAATCGCACAGAGCTTTGCCCTGGACTGAATGTCTCCCTGCCAGCACTTTAGCCACAGGGCTCTACGAGCTGCATTAGAGAGACCTGCTGCTCTGGCGGCCATTCTCACTGCATCCGCTGAGGCATCTGCTAGGAAGGCTGCTCCTTCTTGGATGGTTGGTAGGGCCCCAAGAATTGTCTGTCTTGATGTACCCTGTTTTAATTGTGACTCCAACTGGTCCAACCAGACCATCATGGACCTGGCCGTGCACGTTGATGCCACTGTTGGTCTTAAGGACCCGGCCGCCATTTCCCAGGTGTTTTTAAGGAAAGTATCTGCCTTTCTGTCTAGGGGATCTTTAAGGGATCCCATGTCCTCAAAGGGTAGCGAGGATCTTTTCGATGCCTTTGCAATGGCTGCGTCTAATTTGGGGGCTCTGTCCCAAGTATTCACTGCCGGATCGTCGAAGGGGTATCTGCGTTTGAGGGCTGGTGGTAGCGACCCTCTTTTATCCGGTTTTTTCCACTCTCTGTGGATCAGATCCTGGATCTTTTGATTTAATGGGAAGACTCTCCGCTTCCTCTGTTCCAGCCCACAGAACATGACATCCTGCATGGATAATTGGGGCTTAGGCTCCTCTACCTCCATTGTCCCTCTGACTGATTTGACCAGCTTGTCTACCCGGTCAAGAGGCAGACAAAATCGCCCCGAGTCCTCTTCTCCTGAGGAGGACGAGGGAGATGAAGCCTGGGAGTCTCTGCTTTTTCTCCACTCTACCGAGGAATCGGACTCCACCGGGACCTCGCCCCTTAGACTTTCCGGCTGGGACAAGGACTCTTCTGCCACCGTCTGCTGAATACAGGGGGGGCACAATTTTTTGAGGCATTGGTCCGGTAATGGGCATGCACAGAGTGCGCATTCCCTATGTTTAGTCTTACTTGTAGCCTTTTTCCCCTAGAAAAAAACACAGAAGGGGGGTCCCATCACTGAGTGAACTTTCACGAAGATCACTTACCAGTGCCACAATCAAGTACCGGAGAATGAGGGGGATTTCTCTCAGACGATGCTCCTGTCTGCCTGGAGGAGCTCTTACGAGTGGACTGGTCACTTCGTCCCGCCCGCTCATTACTGTCACGGGACACCTTCTTTTTCTGTTTGACCTGCTGAAGGTCATCCAGGGGCGGCAGTGATGCTTGCCGCTGCTGTCGCCCTTGCTTCTGCCGCTGCTGCTGCTGGTGTTGCTCTCGATCACTCTCCATTACCACTGCTGCTGCTGTACGCTGCTGCTTGTAATAATGTGGCCAAGGCAAGGTACCCTGCCAGGGTCCTGCCTAAATACCCCTCCTCCGGTCAGCAGTATCCATGCCGCGCCCCTCCCCCCCTAACAGGGCTCCCTACCCCAGCTGGCGCCGCACCCGGTCCGAAAGCCGACGCTATCGGTGTTTCCGATGGGCGCCGCCATCTTGGATTCTTCGCGCATGCGTAGTGGCGCGCCGACCCGGAAGCGCATCTTCCGCCCGCCCCCTGACGTCACCGCTACCCCGGGAAAGACCGGAAGTCACGCGGGACGCCCGGGAGCCCCGGAAGCAGCGCCACCCGGTCACAGCCCCCTGCAGCCGCGCTGCTGCCGTACCTGCGCCGCCGGAGCCGGGAACCCCCGGGGGGAATATACTCACCGGCGGCGGCCTAACCCCGGAGACGGACATCCTCCGGACGCCGCTCCCTGCTGAACACGCCACCGCCGTGCCACCCATCCTGGGCCACCGTGGTGTCCTCCAGGAGATCCGCACCAGGCCGAGGTAGGAGACCCCCTCGCTACCTGTATCGGCTGGCCGGCCTGGGATCCGGTCTTCTGTAGGATCCCATCCCCTCAGGAACAGGAAACCAACTGATGCGTGGGAGAGGTGCCGCCCTTTTGTATCTGTAGGTTTCCTGTTCCTATAGGGCGGATCCCCTCTCTCGTGGTGCTGTCATGGGAGTCCGAATAAAGGGATTCTATTTTTATCTAAATTTGCAGTAAAAGTAATCCCCCATTCATTTGCACTTAGTTTATTAATTAGTTCCCATGCTTGTTTTATAGACCCCTTCCACAGGATCACTAAATCATCTATGTAGCATTTATAGAGCAAATTTTTTTCTTTGAGAAAAGGCTCCAATAATGCAGATAGGGACTTGAATTGCCCCATAAAGAGATTAGCGAAACTTGGGGCACCCCACGTCCCCATCGCGATCGCGAGCCTCTGTTAATAGAGTGGATCCTGAAAAGGAAAAAAATTACGTTTTAAAATAAATTCCAAACCCCTTAATAAAAACTCCCGCTGAAGGGATAGTATTCGTTTGTTTTCATGGAGGTAAAAATCCACAGCTGCCAGTCCCAATGTATGATTGATGTTGGAATATAAACCTACTACATCAAGAGTAAAACTTTTACAATAAGCCACTCCTGCACATGACATAATTTTCGGAATCACTGGCACTAGACTGGTTTTCTGCATCTTTTTACTTTCACCTGAAGTTTGAGGATCGCCACGTGGACCAGGAGCTGTGCAGCTGACCGAGTAACAAGGACCTTGGTTGGGATCCCCTAGGGTCAATACGCTGTTCCTTCAACCTAAGTATGGTGAGTGCATCAGCTTTGCACTTGAGATATTTTTAATATTGCGCTTAGATCCTGTGCGGTGTTGTCCCTTTTATATTCCCTATCATCAGGGTATTTTATGAAAATAACATCAGTTGAAATACTGGACTCTCTGAAAACTAGCAGTGTGGCTGTTTCAAGATGCACAATAAGGAAACACCTGAAGAAAAATGGGCTGCATGGTTGAGTCGCTAGAAGAAAACCATTAATGTGTGAATGCCACAAAGTAGCTCATCTACAAAACAGCACAGAGACAAGCCTCAAAACTTCTGGAACAAGGTAACTTGGCGTGATGAGACCAAAATTTAACTTTCTGGCCATAACCATAAAAGATACATTTGGAAAGCGGGCAACAAAGCCTATGATGAAAGGAACACCATTCCTACTGTAAAGCACAGAGGAGGATCACTGATATTTTGGGGATGTGTGAGCTACAAAGGCACAGGAAACTTTTTCAAAGATGAATGCAGCATGTTATCAGCAAATACTGAAGGCAAATTTAAAATCATGAGCCCAGAAGCTGAGCATGGGAAGTACTTGGACGTTCCAAAATGACAATTATCCAAAACACAAGGCCAAGTCGACCTGTCATTAGCTACAACAGAACAAAGTGAAGGCTGTAGAGTGGCCAGCTCAGTCTCCTGCCCTCAATATCATTAAGCCACTATGGGGAGATCTCAAGCGCGCAGTTTATGCTAGACAGCCCAGGAATTTACAGGAACTGGAGGCTTTTTGCAAAAAGAGTGAGCAGCTTTACCATCTGAGAAAATAAAGAACCTCATCCACAACTACCACAAAAGACTTCAAGCTGTCATTGATGTTAGAGGGGGCAATACACAGTATGAAGAAATGGGGTATGTGCTCTTTTGTTCAGGGTCATTTGGATGTTTTGGGCTGTCATTATGATTTAAAAAGAGAAAACACAGTAGTTTGACAATAAATGGCTTCATCCAACCACTAACCATGAGTAGATAAAAATTTTAGTGTTATCATTCATATTCTCTGAAAAAAGGCCAAGAAAGCAAAAACTCTTCCGGGGTATGTAAACTTTTGAGTACAACTGTACCTCCAACTGCCACTGGTACAAGACATTGATTGGTATTGAAAACTGACAATATTCAGGCTGCCAATTTACCACAGACCACAAGATTGACACCCAGGAGATGCCGGAACATAAAAGATTTTCTTGTCAGTAGCTATTATGTGACCCAGCCAATAACTCCATTTGGGATCAGAAGACCTAAATTCAGCTTCTGCCCTTGTGGAAATTGTTTGGCTTGCACCAACATGTTGAGATCCACATCTTTTTTGTCATCTGATGGCATGAAAGAATATCAAATTCAACATCAGATATCGTGTAACACTACATATATAATTTACTATGCTACATGCCCGTGCGCAAAGATATCTGTGAGTTTAACATTGCACAAACTTAAAACATGCATCAGAGAACATGTTAGGGATATTAGTGCTGCAAAATCAGTGTTGGATTTGCCTTTATTAAAAACATTTCTAAGGAACTTTAAGACCTTTCATGGTGGTGATTCCTGTGGCCTAAAGGTATAAAGCATTGAAAGGATCTAGTATGTCATTAGAGGAGGTAACGTCAAACAGATCATTGCTCAGTGTGAATGCTGCCGGATATCCACACTGGACACTATCAACAAAAGGCCTGAAGGAGAAAATCATCCTCTTTTTTGTAAAGATTCCACCTCGTCCTTGCAACTTGTATCCACCTATTTAGGATTATTATCTTCGCCATTCTTGCAATTATTCTATTAACATGTCACTTTTAATTTATTTTTGTATGCCTTGCTTTTTAGTGTTTACACTGCTATTCTTGGATGATTTCCATGTTCTGCTACATCCCCCATAATATCCTTTGGATACAACATTGTTATCAGCTATCAAGTCTAGATGCATGTTTTGGCAATTTTTTTTAATGGAACCATGAGGAGGGTTTTGGGCTATAAATTGATATGGGGAATACTTTTGAGATCTGGGAAGTGAGTGATATATGTTTTTTTTTCTTCATTATGTTTCATTAGTTGATTCTTATTATTTTTTCTTATTGATTGTTATTATTTTCTCATTTTTGAATGCTCACTTGAGTTCTTTATCACAGTTTCAAGCTCTGACAAAGAACGCAAGGGAGCGTTCGAGAGTCACCTTGCCCTGTCTATGCAACCTTTGTTATTTTTGTAAATTTTTAATCGACTTAAAATAAAGAAAGAACTATTTTACCAGACTCTGGAACAATAACTTTTTTTTTCCTTGTGCACCACAAAGTGCAAAATATTAATCAGCATTAAAATTAGAAGGGCTACATTAGACTTGCAAAAAAATCATCTAAAGAAGCCAGCCTAGTTCTGGAAAAGCATTTTTTCTACAGATGAATGTAAGATCACGCTGCAATCACCCTGCATAAACCTTAAACCAAAAAATGTGCCAGAATTAAGGTCATAATATAGTAAGTTAAAAATTCAACCTTTATTAAATAACAAAATCCAAAATACAGACACAAGGACAAATTGGTGGGTGAGTGACTGTAGGAACTCCAGAAAAAGTCACACTTATAGGACAGCATATACTCATATGCATATGAATAAATAAACACAGTATATAGTATATAGTATCTACGAGTGATTTGACAAATAGTATGTCAATATCTGTCACCATATAATAATAATCCTTTGAGAATTAAACATATATCCTACAGATCAGAATCACAGACAGTAACAAATAAAATAAGATTAATAGGAAATTCACCTACCAAATACCTGATGTGCGTTACACAAATGCTTCGCCATTTTTTTGGCAGATGAAACAAAGATTAACTTGTACCAGAATGATGGGAAGAAGAAAGCAAGGAGAAGCCTTGGAACAGCTCATGATCCAAAGCACATGACATCCTCTGTAAAACATGGTGGAGGCGGTGTGATGACATGAGCATGCATGGTTTCCAATGGCACTGGGTCACTAGTGCTTGTTGATGATGTGACTGAAGACAGAAACAGCCAGATGAATTCTGAAGTATACACGGCGATACTTTCTGCTCAGATTCAACCAAATGCAGCAAGGGTGATTGGACGGCGCTTCACAGTACAGATGGACATACTACGAAAGCAACAAAGGAGTTTTTTTTAAGGCAAAAAAGTGTAATATTCTGCAATCACCAGATCTCAACCTCATTGATCATGCATTTCACATGTTTTTTGCAAAACTTAAAGCAGAAAGATCCACAAATAAGCAACAACTGAAGTCAGTTGCAGTAAAGCTTTGGCAAAGCATCACAAAGGAGGAAACTCAATGTCTGGTGACATCCACACTTCAGGCAGTCATTGCCTGCAATTAAATCACTACAAAGTATTAAAAATATGAATATTTTCTTTATCTAAAGGTAAAGTTAAATGAGGGCCCTCATTCCTCTTGGTATCTGTTATGATCTATGTGTTTATTGGTATGCTGTAATGTCTATTGTCTGTAAAAGTCCCTTCTATAATGTAAAGTGCTGCGGAATATGTCGGCGCTGTAGAACTAAAATTATTATTATTTATTATTAAAGTTAATTTGTCCAATTAATTTTGAGCCCCTGAAATGAGAAGTCTTGTAGAAAAATGGTTGTAATTCCTTAACTTTTTACAGGAGATTTTTGTTCAATCCCTTTAACCCCTTTCTGCCATCAGACGTACTATCCCGTCCATGTGCCCTGGGACTTAATTCCCAGGGACGGGATAGTACGTCATAGAGATCAGCGGCGCCCACGTGGTGAGCGCCACTGATCGCGGCCGGGTGTCAGCTGATTATCACAGCTGACACCCGGCACAATGTGTCAGGGGCAGTCAAGGACCGCCCCTGACACGTTATCCCCTTGTACACCACGATCAATCAAGATCGCGGTGAACCGGGGGTTAAAGGGAAGCATTGGCAGGGAAGGGGCTCCCTCCGTGCTTCCCTGAGCCCCCCACGGCAGCGCAATGTGCAGCGCTGCTGCGGGGGGCTCTTTCCCTACAGGCCCCCGGATCCAAGATGGCGACGGGGACCTTTGGGGGCCTGTAGGGAGCTGACTTCCTCACTGCCTGCAAAGTGCAGTGATCTGTGATGTGACAGATCAGCGATCTGTCACAGGACAGTGATGTCCCACCTGGGACAATGTAATAAAGTTAAAAAAAAAAAGTGTAAAAATAATTTTTAAAAAATCGCTAAATAAATTAGTAAAAAAAAAAATATTCCCCAATAAATTCATTTTTTGAAAATAAAAAAAAACAATAAAAGTACACATGTTTGGTATCACCGCATCCGTAACGACCCACCCTATAAAACTGTCCCATTAGTTAACCCATTTAACAAACCCCTTAACAAATAAAAATACGAAGCAAAAAATAATGATTTATTATCATACCACCGAACAAAAAGTGCAATAACGCGCGATCAAAAAGATGCATATACATATACATGGTACAGCTGAAAACGTCAGCTTGTCCCGCAAAAAACGAGCCACCATACAGCGTCATCTGCAAAAAAATAAAAAAAGTTATAGCTCGCAGAATAAAGCTATGCAAAAATAATTATTTTTTATATAAGTTTTCATTGCATAAAACCGACAAAACATAAAAAAAGACCTAAATGAGGTATCGCTGTAACCGTACAGACCCGAAGAATAAAACCGCTTTATCAATTTTACCGCACGCAGAACGGTGTAAACGCACCCCCCAAAAGAAATTCATGAAATGCTGGTTTTTGTTCATTCTGCGTCCCAAAAATCGGAATAAAAAGCGATCAAAAAATGTGACATGCCCAAAAATGGTACCAATAAAAACGTCAACTCGTCCCACAAAAAATAAGACCTCACATGACTTGGTGGGTCAAAATACGGAAAAATTATAGCTCTCAATATGTAGTGAAGCAAAAACTATTTTTACAATAAAAAGCGTCTTTTAGCGTGTGACAGCTGCCAAACATAAAAACCACCATAAATAGTAAATCAAACCCCCCGTTATCATCCCCTTAGTTAGGGAAAAATAATAAAATAATAAAAAGTATTTCCATTTTCCCATTAGGGTTAGGGCTAGGGTTAGGGCTAGGGTTAGGGCTGAGATTAGGGTTAGGGGTGTGTTGGGGTTAGGGTTGGAGTTATAATTGGGGGGTTTCCACTGTTTGGGCACATCAGGTGCTCTCCAAATGCAACATGGCGTCTGATCTCAATTCCAGGCAATTCTGCGTTGAAAAAGTCAAATGGTGCTCCTTCCCTTCCAAGCTCTGCCATGCGCCCAAACAGTGTTTTACCCCCACATATAGGGTATCAGCATACTCAGGACAAATTGCAAAACAACTTTTGGGGTCCAATTTCTCCTGTTAACCTTAGGAAAATAAAAAATTGGGGGCAAAAATATCATTTTTGTGGAAAAAAATGATTTTTTTATTTTCACGCCCAGGCGTTATAAACTTCTGTGAAGCACTTGGGGGTTCAAAGTGCTCACCACACATCTAGATAAGTTTCTTAGGGGGTCTAGTTTCCAAAATGGGGTCATTTGTGGGGGGTTTCCACTGTTTAGATACATCAGGGGCTCTCCAAACGCACATGACACCCGCAGACCATTCCATCAAAGTCTGCATTGCAAAATGTCACTACTTCCCTTCCGAGCCCCGACGTGTGCCCATACAGTAGTTTTCTCCCACATATGAGGTATCAACGTACTCAGGACAAATTGGACAACAACTTTTGGGGTCCAATTTCTCCTGTTACCTTTGGGAAAATAAAAAAAATGGAGACTAATTGATCATGTTTGTGGAAAAAATATGATTTTTTTATTTTCATGCCTGGGCATTATAAACTTCTGTGAAGCCCTTGGGGGTTCAAAGTGCTCACCACACATCTAGATAAGTTCCTTAGGGGGTCTAGTTTCCAAAATGGGGTCATTTGTGGGGGGTTTCCACTGTTTAGGTACATTAGGGGCTCTCCAAAGGCAACATGACACCAGCAGACCTGTTATGATTGAATCACCGAGGAGGAAAAAACAAAACACAAGCTCAGCCCAGAAAATCAGAGAGGTTTGAAACTAGCGGATTGCAGACCTCTAATCCTATCACACAACTAGCAGTAACCGTGGAGTGTTCCTACGGTGATCCTAGACACCTCGTCACAGCCGGAGATCTACATAAGCCTAAAGAGAGAAAAGGGAAAAACTGACTGCCCCAGAGCAGACCCCAAAGCAATAGGCAGCCCCCAACATATACAGTGGGGCAAAAAAGTATTTAGTCAGTTAGCAATAGTGCAAGTTCCACCACTTAAAAAGATGAGAGGCGTCTGTAATTTACATCATAGGTAGACCTCAACTATGGGAGACAAACTGAGAAAAAAAAATCCAGAAAATCACATTGTCTGTTTTTTTTTCATTTTATTTGCATATTATGGTGGAAAATAAGTATTTGGTCAGAAACAAAATTTCATCTCAATACTTTGTGATATATCCTTTGTTGGCAATGACAGAGGTCAAACGTTTTCTGTAAGTCTTCACAAGGTTGCCACACACTGTTGTTGGTATGTTGGCCCATTCCTCCATGCAGATCTCCTCTAGAGCAGTGATGTTTTTGGCTTTTCGCTTGGCAACACGGACTTTCAACTCCCTCCAAAGGTTTTCTATAGGGTTGAGATCTGGAGACTGGCTAGGTCACTCCAGGACCTTGAAATGCTTCTTACGAAGCCACTCCTTCGTTGCCCTGGCGGTGTGCTTTGGATCATTGTCATGTTGAAAGACCCAGCCACGTTTCATATTCAATGCCCTTGCTGATGGAAGGAGGTTTGCACTCAAAATCTCACGATACATGGCCCCATTCATTCTTTCATGTACCCGGATCAGTCGTCCTGGCCCCTTTGCAGAGAAACAGCCCCAAAGCATGATGTTTCCACCACCATGCTTTACAGTAGGTATGGTGTTTGATGGATGCAACTCAGTATTCTTTTTCCTCCAAACACGACAAGTTGTGTTTCTACCAAACAGTTCCAGTTTGGTTTCATCAGACCATAGGACATTCTCCCAAAACTCCTCTGGATCATCCAAATGCTCTCTAGCAAACTTCAGATGGACCCGGACATGTACAGGCTTAAGCAGTGGGACACGTCTGGCACTGCAGGATCTGAGTCCATGGTGGCGTAGTGTGTTACTTATGGTAGGCCTTGTTACATTGGTCCCAGCTCTCTGCAGTTCATTCACTAGGTCCCCCCGCGTGGTTCTGGGATTTTTGCTCACCGTTCTTGTGATCATTCTGACCCCACGGGGTGGGATTTTGCGTGGAGCACCAGATCGAGGGAGATTATCAGTGGTCTTGTATGTCTTCCATTTTCTAATTATTGCTCCCACAGTTGATTTCTTCACTCCAAGCTGGTTGGCTATTGCAGATTCAGTCTTCCCAGCCTGGTGCAGGGCTACAATTTTGTTTCTGGTGTCCTTTGACAGCTTTTTGGTCTTCACCATAGTGGAGTTTGGAGTCAGACTGTTTGAGGGTGTGCACAGGTGTCTTTTTATACTGATAACAAGTTTAAACAGGTGCCATTACTACAGGTAATAAGTGGAGGAAAGAGGAGACTCTTAAAGAAGAAGTTACAGGTCTGTGAGAGCCAGAAATCTTGATTGCTTGTTTCTGACCAAATACTTATTTTCCACCATAATATGCAAATAAAATGAAAAAAAAAACAGACAATGTGATTTTCTGGATTTTTTTTTCTCAGTTTGTCTCCCATAGTTGAGGTCTACCTATGATGTAAATTACAGAGGCCTCTCATCTTTTTAAGTGGTGGAACTTGCACTATTGCTGACTGACTAAATACTTTTTTGCCCCACTGTAATGACGGTGAAGCAAGATGAAAACACTAACACAGATAGAAAGATAGGTTGAGCAAACAATGGGGCCCAAGCTAACTAAAAAGGACAGGACAGAAAAGCTGCTGTCTGCAATCCAAGAAAACCCTGCTAAAAATATTACCAACACAACTGATAAGCAAAAAGGACCCTGAAGTCACTAGACTTCAAACCCTATATCAGCACTCAGAATATTCTGGAAGCAGAGCAAAAGAGAACACTAATCAAGGAAAAAGAATCCAGCACACCCCCGGCTGGGGATGGCTGAACTCCAAAAAACAAAGTAAACAAAACCAAAACTAATAAGTTCAATAGCAGAGCAAAAACTTATCTTTGGGAAGCAGGAATCAGACTGGTCTCCAAGAATCCAGCATAGAAATCACCAGCGACTCAGAAGGGCGTCGGCTGCCTTATATCCAGTCTGAAGTTCCCATTACCCAGTCACCATCCACCTGATCAGGTGTTTGGTTTCTTTCATCTAAATCAGTCTCACTACCTTCCTTCACCAGAAGAGAGAGATCCTCGGACACAAAAGATGAATGAACAGATGAGTTCTCAACACAGACCATTCCATCAAAGTCTGCATTCCAAAACGTCACTACTTCCCTTCCAAGCCCCGACGTGTGCCCATACAGTAGTTTTCTCCCATATATGGGGTATTAGCGTACTCAGGACAAATTGGACAACAACTTTTGGGGTCCAATTTCTCCTTGTACCCTTGGGAAAATAAAAAAAATTGGTGACTAAAAGATCATGTTTGTGGAAAAAATACGATTTTTTTATTTTCTCGTCCGGGCGTTATAAACTTCTGTGAAGCACTGGGGGGTTCAAAGTGCTCACCACACATCTAGATAAGTTCCTTGGGGGGTCTAGTTTCCAAAATGGTGTCATTTGTGGGGGGTTTCTACTGTTTTGGTACATCAGGGGCTTTCCAAATGCGACATGGTGTCCGATCTCAATTCCAGCCAAAAACGTCAAATGGCGCTGCTTCCCTTCCGAGCTCTTCCATGCACCCAAATAGTGGTTTACCCCCACATGTAGGGTATCAGCGCACTCAGGACAAATTGCACAATATCTTTTAGGGTCCTGTTACCCTTGGAAAATTAAGAATTGAGGATGAAAAGATCATTTTTGTGGAAAAAATATGATTTTTTTTATTGTACAGCTGTATGTTATAAACTTCTGTGAAGCCCTTTGGGGTTCAAAGTTCTCACCACACATCTAGATAAGTTCCTTGGGGGGTCTAGTTCCAAAATGGTGTCATTTGTGGGGGGTTTCCACTGTTTTGGTACATCAGGGGTTTTCCAATCGCGACATGGTGTCCGATCTCAATTCCAGCCAAAAAAGTCAAATGGCGCTGCTTCTCTTCCGAGCTCTGCCATGCACCCAAATAGTCATTTACACCCACATATTGGGTATCATCGTACTCAGGACAAATTGCACAATAACTTTTAGAGTCCTGTTACCCATGGAAAAATAAAAATTGGGGGTGAAAAGATCATTTTTGTGGAAAAAATATGATTTTTTAATTGTACCGCTGTACGTTATAAACTTCTGTGAAGCCCTTGTGGGTTCAAAGTTCTCACCATATATCTAGATAAGTTCCTTGGGGGGTCTAGTTTCCAAAATGGGGTCACTTGTGGGGGGTTTCCACTGTTTAGGTATATCAGGGGCTCTCCAAACGCGACATGGCGTCCGATCTGAATTACAGCCAATTTTGCATTGAAAAAGTCAAACGGCGCTCCTTCCCTTCTGAGGTTTGCCATGCGCCGAAACAGTGGTTCCCCCCCACATATCAGGTATCAGCATACTCAGGACAAATTGCACAATAACTTTTGCAGTCCAATTTCTCCTGTTACCCTTGGTAAAATAAAAAAAATTGAACCTGTATTATTTTTTTTGTGAAAAAAAGTTAAATGTTCATTTTTTTTTAAATATTCTAAAAATTCCTGTGACGCACCTGAAGGGTTAATAAACTTCTTGAATGTGGTTTTGAGCACCTTAAGGGGTGGAGTTTTTAGAATGGTGTCACTTTTGGGTATTTTCTATCATATAGACCCCTCAAAGTGGCTTCAAATGTGATGTAGTCCGTAAAAATAAAATGGCGTTGCAAAAATGAGAAATCGCTTGTCAATTTTTAACCCTTATAACTTCCTAACAAAAAAAAATTTTGGTTCCAAAATTGTGCTGATGTAAAGTAAAAATGTGGGAAATGTTATTTATTAAGTTTTTGGTGTGCTGTATCTCTGTGATTTAAGGGCATAAAAATTCAAATTTGGAAAATTGCATAATTTTCAAAATTTTCGCAAAATTTCCATTTTTTTCACAAATAAATGCAAGTTATATGAATAAAATGTTACCACTAACATGAAGTACAATATGTCACGAGAAAACAATGTCAGAATCCCTGGGATCTATGGAAGTGTTCCAGAGTTATGGCCTCATAAAGGGACAGTGGTCAGAATTGTAAAAATTGGCCCGGTCATGAACGTGCAAACCACCCTTGGGGCTTAAGGGGTTAATTATACCTGAAAGTCTACACCTTAATTGCATCTCACTTGTTTAATTTTAAATATAAAATCGCGGCATGCAGAGCACAAATCATGAAGATTCGGTCACTCCCGAAATATTTCTGGCCCTAACTGTACTTCTCCTGTTATCACTGTAATGTAGGTTTCTTTTCTAATGACTAGTTTTTAACTTTGAGTTTCCAAGAGCACTATACAGTGTACAGTGCTAAGCAAAGAAAGTCATAGTACACAGGAGAAAAATGGAGTGAAGATATCAGGTTACGCCGGTACTCGGCAATCTGCCAGTAGCTACATTAGCACTCAACTTAGAGATTTCTATTTCATTATTTTCTTAAACAAAGAGGTCATCCGTTAGGTATCAGAATACAAACCTAGCACAGCTGTAATAAATGCGACCTTTATTTTCATTATTGTGAAAGGTGCTGTTTTTCCCTCTCCCAAATTTATATAACTGCAAAAATGCTTAAATTGTAAGCTTGAGAGTTCAGTGCTCACACACATTACATTGAAAATGCTTCATTTAGTACTTATACTTTGCTTTTATGGGTGCTTTTTTTGCCTGCACGCATATAAAATGGTAAGACGTTGCATGATGTTTGTTCACTCCTAATTTCTAGAGGAAGAGATTTGACTTTACAAATGACATACACCTACAAAAAGTTGCTACACTATATAAAGAAAAAAAAAGAGAAAACACTTAAATGAATTAAATAAAAACAGGCATTGGTTATAGATATTTTGGATGCCAATGCACTCACCATAGCTGGTTGTGCAACAAGAAACCCCACTTGGCTGAGCATTTAGTTGATATTCAACTTATATATAAGAAAATAAACCATACGTCATACATCATTTAACCATGTGTACAATTGAAGAAGAACTCGTTTCACTTCCAAAATGCATTAGTTTAAGGCTTCAAACAAAAGTTAACGTTTATTGAAAAAAAAATCTTTCCGACACCGGGCGTACATTTACGTCAATGTCGGACTCCCTCCCTTTGATGTGGGCTCCAGCGGTGAGCCCACATCTTTCCCAGCACGTCAGCTGTTTTGAACAGCTGACATGTGACTAGAACAGCCGTGTGTGGAATCGTGATCCACCCGTGGCTATTAACCCATTAAATTCCGATGTCAAACTCTGACAGCAGCATTTACCATGCACTTCCAGCAATCATGCCAGAAATCCGCCCATCGGTGACCCCCGTCACGGGATCACGAGTCACTGATGGGTTGGCATGGCAACCAGAGGTTTCCTGGAGACCTCTATGGTTGTCATTGCCAGATTGTCAGTGGTCGGCGCTCATACCAAGTCAGCAATTCAGTAACATACAGGCGATCTGATCATCGCCTGTATGTAGCAGAGCCGATCGGGTAATGGCAGATTCTAGTCTCCCATGAGGACTATTGAAGCATGCCAAAAGTGAAAAAAATGTTTTAAAAAATATAAAAAAGTAAGAAAAAATAAAAGTTCAAATCACCCCCCTTTCGCCCAATTCAAAATAAGACAATAAACAAAAAATCAAACATACACATATTTGGTATTGTTGCATCCAGAATCGCCTGACCTATCAATGATAAAAAGAATAAACCTGATCGCTAAATGGCGTAGTGAGAAAAAAGTCAAGATGCAAGAATTAAGTTTTTTTGGTTGCCAAGACATTGCATTAAAGTTCAATAACGGGCGATCTAAAGATCGTATCTGCACCAAAATAGTATCATTAAAAATGACAGCTCGGAACACAAAAAAAAAATAAACCCTCACCCAACCCAATATGGAGATGCTGCAGGTATCAGAAAATGGCGCAATTTATTTATTTTTTTTAATAAAGTTTTTAATTTTTTTTCACCACTTAGATAAAAAAGAACCCATACATGTTTGGTGTCTATGAACTTGTACTAACCAGGAGAATCATAATGGCAGGACAGTTTTGGCATTTAGTGTACCTACTAAAAAAGCAAAAGAAAAACAAGTGTGGGATGCACTTTCTTGCAATTTCACCGAATTTGGAACTTTTTCCCCATTTTCCAGTACATAACATGGTAAAACCAATGGTGTCCTTCAAAAGTGCAACTTTTCCCGCAAAAAACAATCCCTCACATGGCCATTTTGACCAAAAAATAAAAAAGTTATGGCTCTGGGAAGAAGGGGAGCAAAAAATAAAAATGCAGAACCAAAAATACCTCTGGTTATTAATGGGTTAATGTAAGGAAAACACACGCACGAGAGAGGGGAGCTGGGGGATACGGATATCACCCCACCATCACCAATCTGTGATGGAACGTACACAGTCGCAACTCTCTGACGCCCCCTTACCCTCAGGTCAGCCAGGGAACTGCACCTGGGATAAGTAGTCGCCGGAGAGGCTGCCCTGTCACATACTGGTTATCGGAGCACTCCTCAGTAAGGGCGGTCTATATATCACCAGTCCTAGGCCGGGAATATATATATAAACCTCCGGTCCATCACTGCCAGGATACCCCAATAACACCAGAAGGATATGCTGCCACCAGTTGCTCATTAGATATAAGTCCGGTCCGTTAACAAGCTTATATTGGGTCAGAAACCAACGCCAGGCAGGGTATAAGTACTAGCCGAACTCATGGTCGTGGAAAATCGGTTTTCGGGATAAAAGAGCAGCTCAAAATTAATTGAAATTTTCGTTGCCGAAAGGCACACTAGATGCCCAAGTGTCTGGAGCTTCCTTTGATGTTGCCTTCCTTGCACAAAAGACAGCAGGGGGTCCTAGCTCTGCCCCTCTTCGCCTTCATTAACATGTGGCCTCTAATTCTCTGGCCATTTGGCAAAAGTTCTGTTCTTTTTGGGATTTGTGTACTTCTCCCAAGGGTGGGGGTCACTTCAGGAGTGGAAGATCTCTGAACAATATATTGGCCTGAATTAATAAATCCAAAATGGAGTCTCCCTCATCCATCACAGTTAATTAAAGCACTATTTGCCTTGGATAATCCTATCAAGTCTTCTGCCACAACCAGGTGAGTGTCTTGTTCAGCTCTTAGTGCAAACTCTTCCTGAGCTTTACACTCTTCAATACCCCTCGCCAAGAGGGGCACTTGCAGCTCTGCCTCATTACCATTCTAGCATTGCCGCTGTAAGTCTGCGACCACCACCTCTTTCTCTTGTAGAGGACCTCTTAATGCTTCTCTGAGCACTTCCACATCTTTCCTTAGGGCCTTGTTCAGGGTTTGCCACATTGACAGGTGACCTCTGAGATCGGAGACTTTCTTCTCCAGCTCATCCACTCTGTGCTCAGTCGCTGTTCTTGTTCAACATGTTCTTTTACTGTCTCTTTAAGCATCCCTATTTCGTGATCCTGTTCTTTCAGACGCTTTACTTCGGCCTGTAAATCTGTCACTTTCTCCTTCTCATGAGACAATTCTTGGTGAGGTCCCGGAACTCCAGCGTTTTGTTGCAGCAGGTCATTTCCAGTTGCGCAGAATTGGTACTACCATCACTTTGTGGTACGTGGACACTTCAGTTGCGTCAATGTAGAGGTAGGCTGTCAATGGTCCTTTATCGTCCCCACTGGAGCCATTCACTCTCAGCCCCTTCCCAGGCAACAAAGAACGTTCAGGAGGGGTACTCAGCAAAGACACTCCACTCCCCTGGTCTATCAGTCCCATCACTCATTCTCCATCCAGCCAGAAGGGGCACTGTCGCATAAGTTCATTGATCGAGCTATCCACAGTATAGCATGGACCTGCATAGCAGGAACTTCGCTGCTCCCGGCTACAGTCCAATGGCACATTTTCCTCTTTTTTTGCCACCACCCTTATATGGGTTACCGCCCCCTTTTGGGACTCCACCAGTTTTTGGGCAACTATCACCTTCTGGGCAACCATCCCTGTTTGGGTCACCGCCCCCTTTTTGGGACTCAAACCCTTTTAGGGACACCACCCCTCTCTGGGGTACAACACGTGGACTCCCCCACAGCACTCTCAAGTCTCAGTTCACACATAACACTATTATCTCTCTCTGTGCTTGCACTAGCTCTTTAAGAGTTTGTACGACCTGGACCACCAATGTCCTTACGACACCTCACCAGTTGCTGCTGGCTCTGCCAGAGCTCCATGTTGTGAATTCTCTTATTTCTGAGTCGGGGCTCCCTCTGGTGGTTACTGTGAGTAGTGGAGCTGGCCGGATTGACAGAGGTCTGCCACCTGATGATGATGATTGGAGATCTGGGGTTACTGATTGTAGTATTTAAGTCAGCAGGCTTCTTTCAATCCCAGCTGGTGATTAGTTCTTCCTGTGCATTCTGAGGTCTGATGTCTCCTGCCTGATCCTGCATTTTTAAGGTAAGTTGTTTATTTGCTATTCCTTTGCATCTGATCTGGTTTTTCCTCTTTCTGCTTGTTGTGAGGGTTCAGTGTGCTCCCTGCTGGGGGCAGTGCTGGACCCCGCTCCATATGTTACAGCTTGTGTCAGTTTGTTCAGTCCCCTGTTATATTAGTCTCTTTTGCTTTGCTGCCAGTTCATACTAGAATGCTGATATAGTGGGGGCGAGGACGTGAGACCTCAGTGTTTTTTTGTACATCAGACGTGTTGGATTTTGTAGGGTTTTTGCATGATAGCAGACAGTGTCTTTCCTTTCCTATCCTATCTAGTCAGTTCAGGTCCCATCATTTGCTCAGTCTATTTTCTGCCTGCGTTTTTGTTTCATCTTGTCTCACTGACAATATATGTTTGGGGGTTGTCTGTTCCTTTGGGGTTCTACTCCGGGGCAGTTTAGATTTCACCTTTCTTGCTTTAGGCTTAGTTAGTTATCCAACTGTGCCGAGGCATCTAGGGCATCGTAGGTATGCTCCACGGCTACTGTTAGTTGTGTTGTTAGGACTAGGGGTCTGCAATCCTCTAAGTTACCAACCTTTCTGGTTTCCTGGTGGCCTAGCCTACTACTGCCATCCTCCTCGGTGACCTGTTCATAACAGAATCACCAGCCATACTGTAGACTCTAGGGTACTCTAAAGAAGGAAAGAATTGTAAAAAAAAAAGTGTCAGATTTTTTTTATATATTTTTTCTTCTTTTTCTCTGGGGCCGTAGGAGGATTTTTTCTCTAATGGAGACTAAGCAATTGTCTGATCGTGTTGAGCAGCTCCCTGCTGAAGTGCAGGGAGTTTCATGCCTATCTCGCTCAATCATCTGCTGTAGAACCAAAGATCACTACTCCTGATGTGTTTTCTGGGGATTGGTCTAAATTTTTGAATTTTAAGAATAATTGTAAACTATTTTTTCCTTTGAAACCTAACTCATCAGGGAGCTCTGTGCAGCAGGTTAAAATTGTCATCTTCCTGCTGCACGGCGATCCCCAGGATTGGGCTTTTTCTTTGACACCTGGAGATCCTATTCTGGCTAATGTGGATGCGTTTTTTCAAGCCCTGGGGTTGTTGCATGATGAATCTAATGCTATTGATCAAGCTGAGAAAACCTTATTGGCATTGAACCAGGGTCAAGATTCTGCAGAGTTATAGTGTCAAAAATTCTGGAAGTGGGCGGTCCTTACTAGATGGAATGATGATGCCCTAGCAGCTCTCTTTTGGAAAGGTCTGGCAGAAACCGTAAAAGATGTTATGGTGGGATTTTCTGTCCCCTCTGGTCTTGATGACTCTATGTCATTGGCCATTCAAATTGATCGACGTTTACGTGAACGTAAAACTACACGAGAGGCGGTGCCGCCCTTCGAACGAACTTCTGAACCCATGCAATGTGATAGGGTTTTGTCTAGGGCGCAACGTCAAGAGTTTAGAAGGCGTAATAAGCTGTGTTTTTTTGTGGGGACGCCTCTCATACTATTTCTGTCTGCCCTAAACGAGAAAAGCGTTTTGCTCACGCATTTGCGGTGGGCGGTGTACAGCCTAAGTTCCTTTAGTGATTACCTTGATCTGCTCCTTGTCTACATTTTCCAATAAGGCATTTGTTGATTCAGGAGCAGCTTTGGATCTGATGGATTTTAACTTTGCCAAACATTGTGGTTTTCCCATGGTACCCCTGCGGACTCCTATCCCTTTGAGGGGTATTGATGCTACTCCTTTGGTGGATAATAAACCCCAGTTTTGGACCCAGGTGATAATGCAGATCACTCCGGACCACCAAGAGAATTGTAATTTTTTTGTGTTGCACAATTTGCATGATATTATTGTACTGGGTTTTCCTTGGTTGTAAACCCATAATCCTGTTTTGGATTGGATATCTGTGTCTGTGGTGAGTTGGAGTTGTCAATGTGACACTCCTGTTTTCTCCACCTCTCCCCAGCCTCACGTAATTCCTGACTATTTGGCTGATTTTTCTGATGTATTTAGTGAGAGTAAGTCCGCGTCTTTGCCTCCTCATAGGAGTTATGACTGCGCAATTGGGTTAATGCCTGGTTGTAAATTTCCCAAGGGTCGGCTTTTCAACTTATTGGTACCTGAACATGATACTATGCGATCTTATATCAAGGAGTCATTGGAGAAGGGTCATATCAGAATCCTCTTCACCTTTAGGTGCTGGGTTTTTTTTGTGGCCAAGAAAGATGGCTCATTAAGGCCAGGTATTGACTATCATTCCCTTAACAAAATCACTGTTAAATATCAGTACACGTTACCGCTGATTTCTGATTTATTTTCCAGAGTTAAAAATGCTTGCTGGTTTACCAAACTTGACATCAGGGGGGCGTGTAATCTTATTCGCATCAAGCACGGGGATTAATGGAAAACGGTGTTTAATACCCCAGAGGGTCATTTTGAGTACCTGGTGATGCCTTTTGGGCTCACTAATGACCCTTCCGTCTTCCAATCTTTTATGAACGATATTTTCCGGGACTTTGTGGATAAGTTTTTGATCAGTTATCTGGATGATATTTTGATCTTTTCCAGTGATTGGGATTCTCATGTGGAACATGTCCGAACTGTGTTCCGGATTTTGAGGGAAAATACTCTATATGTTAAGGGATCGAAATGTCTCTTTGGTGTACAGAGGATTTTGTTTTTGGGATTCACTTTGTCTCTGTCTGCTATTGAAATGTATCCAGCCAAGGTACAGGCCATTTATGATTGGGTTCAGCCCACTTCTCTGAAGGCTCTCCAGAAGTTTTTGGGTTTTGCTAATTTCTAACGTAAATTTGTAAGTAATATTTCTGGTATTGTTAAACCACTGATGGATTTGACCAAAAAGGGTGCTGATGTGGTGAATTGATCTCCAGAGGCAGTCTCGGCATTTCAGGAGCTTAAGCAGAGATTCACTTCTGCTCCGGTTCTACGGCAACCTGATGTTTCACTCCCATTTCAGGTGGAGATAGATGCTTCTGAGATAAGATAAGATAAGATAATCCTTTAATCGTCCCACCATGGGGAAATTCAGAGCATTACAGCAGCAAGGCAGGAACAAGTACAGATACAGATGCATAAAGGCATTACATTGAAAGTAGGTAGGTACATATATGGAAAAAAAAAAAAAATGTAACCGGACTGTCACAACTTTGGATCTATCAGTTCTCTGTTTGGGTCGTTCTCCGTTTTGGACTGTGCTGGTTATGCAGCCTAACTGCAGCAGGAAGGAAGGACTTTCGATAGTGCTCCCTCTCACATTTAGGATGAAGTAGCCGGTCACTGACAGTACTGCACTTCTTTGTCACGGTCTCATGCATGGGATGGGAATCATTCTGCACCATGTAGCTCACCTTGGCCAGTATCCTCCTGTCGCCTACTTCCTGAACTGGGTCAAGGGGGCATCCCAGGACAGAGCTGGCCCTTCTAATCAGTTTGTCCAGCCTATTCCTGTCCCTGGTGCAGATAGGTGCAGGAGCCGTTTTGTCCCAAAGAGATCTGGTAACCTCTAAGATGAATCCCTGTGCCTTCTTTTCTCAAACGTTTTCCCCATCTGAACGTAACTATGACGTGAAGAATCGGGAATTGTTGGCCATGAAGTGGGCATTTGAAGAGTGGAGACTGTTGTGAAATCGCTTGCTCGGACTTCTGAGCCGGAGCTTCCTCTGCTCCCTCTGGTGGTTACTGGGAGTAGTGGAGCTGGCCAGGTTGATGGAAGTTTGCCACCTGACGACGATAATTGGGAACCTGGGATTACTGGCTGGGAGCATATAATTGAGCAGACTTCCCTTGGTGGTTGCTGGTGATTTTCCTCCTTGTGCATTTGGAGTTCTTTTGTCCCCTGCCTGATCTACATGGTTCTGTTACGTGATTCTTTTGCTAATCCTTTGCATCTTATCTGGTTGTGCCTTTTTTTGCTTTCTGCTTTGTTGCTAGGGTTCAGCGTACTCCCTGCTAGGGGCAGCACTGGGCCCCGCTCATATGTTACAGCTTGTGTCAGTTTGTCAGTCCCCTGTCAGCATCTTTTGCTTTGCTTCCAGTTTATACCAGAGTGCTGATCTAGCGGGGGTGAGGTTGTTTGGCCTCTGGATTTTTGTATATCAGATGTGTTGGATTTTTTTTAAGGGTTTTGTGCGTGATTGCAGACAGTATCTTTTCTGTACTGTCCTGTCTATACAGCTTGGGCCCCACCGTTTGCTCAGTCTGTTCTCTGCCTGTGTTTATGTCTCATCTTGTCTCACCAACAATATATGTTTGGGGGCTGTCTATTCCTTTGGGGATCAGCTCCGGGGCAGTTTAGATTTCACCTTTCTGGTTTTAGGCTTAGTTAGTTCTCCGGCTGTGCCGAGGCATCTAGGGCATCGTAGGAACGCTCCATGGCTACTGCTAGTTGTGATGATAGGATCAGGGGTCTGCAATCCGCTTAGTTCCCAACCTCTCTGGTTTTCTGGTGGCTTAGCCTGTTCCTTCCATCCTCCTCCGTGACCCATTCATAACAGGAGACATTGGTTGGAGGGAGCTAGACACCAAGTTGTGGTCCTCACCGACCACAAGAATTTGATTTATCTTGAATCAGCCAAGCACTTGAATCCTAGACAGGCTAGTTGAGCCTTGTTTTTCATGCATTTTAATCTTGTTGTCTCCTTTCTTCCGGTCACTAAGAATGTTAAGGCGGACACCCTTTCTAGGAGTTTTTTTGCGGATTCTCTTGATGTGACCGAGCCTACTACCATTCTAAATGAGGGTGTAGTTCTTTCCGCCATCTCACCCGATTTGAGATTTTCCCTGGAGGAATTTCAGGAGGACAAACCTGAACGATGCTACTTCCAATACGTGGCACTAGAGTTCTAGTCCTCTTCCTCTCTGAAGAGACAATTTGCATCTTTTTTGGGGGAATATCTCAATGTATATTTCCACAAGGTGCCTGTACAATTCATGGCTTGTTATTGGACACCTGAACCCTCAAATGACCCCAAAGTAAAAAGTCCAACAATAGTGAATGTCAGCTCCAGAATGACAGTGACTTTGTGTGTGCAAACCCGACCTTTCTTGGCCGCGTGTTGACATGTGGAATATGATATGCCTGTCTCCTGGAAAGCCTGTGCAATAAATTACATGAATCATGAGTAGGGATGAGCGATATTGCCCGATATCGTTTCGGAATTCCAATTTCCGATATTGAAAAAAATTTCCTGGTTCATTTTTAGGAACGTAAGCCGGTCAACATTTGCAGGGGATAGTCTGGTACATTGGTCTGTTAGTACATTGCCAGCTGCACTAAAGACACATTCAGAAATCACACTGGCACCAGGACAAGCCAGGACCTCCAAGGCATACTGGCTAAGCTCGGGCCTTGTATCCAACTTGGAGACCCAAAACTTGAAGGGGGCAGATCCATCCTGAAGCACACTGACAGGGGTGGAGAGGTATTGTGCCACCATGTCACGGTAACGTTGCCTCCTAGTGCATTGCACTGTCTGTGCTGATGGTGCCCGAACTGTTTGCGGGTTCAGAAACCATTGGAACAGGTTGGGTATACTGATCCTGTCAGTAGCAGATGTACTGCTTCTGCTACCGGCTTCTGAATGGATTCCGCTGGGCCCAGGAGGCACTGAGGTGCCTGCTAGTGCACGAGCATCACTGCTATGCGGTGGAACAGAGTACATGTGTGAATTAACCAGTGCATCTTGGTACTCCTGCATTTTACGCTCCCGGTTCAACGGTGTAATTAAGCTTTGAAGGCTGTCCCAGTAACGTGGATCTAAGAGGGTGGCCACCCAGTAGTTATTTGTGTGGAGAATACGAGCCACGCATGGGTCATTTCTCAGACACTGCAGCATGAAGTCACTCATGTGCTGAAGGCTGCCAACTGGCCATGCATCGCTGTCACCAGCTGGAGGAATGTGCTCTGGCTGCTCTGCATCACCCCATCCACGCTCTATATGATGACTACTAGTAGAGCGCTGTGTACTTTCCTCCTCTGGCTCATCCTCATAGTCCTCCTCATCCTCCTTGTTTGCTGTGTCCTGCCTGGACCTTTGTGAGGCACCCACAGAGCTTTGTACCAATCGGGCCGATGATGATTGCCTGGTTGGTGCAAGTGTCTCATCATACTTCATCCACTTCAAATTTCTGTTAAGAACCTATAACGCTGCCCTTCACCTTGCCAAACAGACCTACTTCACCACCCTGATCTCCTCACTAGCCAACAACCCCAAGAAACTTTTTGACACTTTTCACTCCCTCCTCAGGCCAAAAGCACAAGCCCCTATCACAGACATTTGTGCTGATGACCTGGCCTCCCACTTTACAGAAAAAATAGATAATATCCGTCAAGAAATCTGCTCCCAACCACCAAGTGCTGTGACTCCCATCCCTTCCTACATCTCCCCTGGCTCACTCTCCACATTTTATCCCATAACAGAAGAAGAAGTCTCCAGACTCCTCTCTTCTTCTCGTCCGACTACATGCACTACCGACCCCATTCCCTCACATCTCCTCCAGTCTCTCTCTCCAGTCGTCACAACCCACCTAACTACAATCTTTAATCTCTCCCTCTCCTCGGGCATTTTCCCATCCTCCTTCAAACACGCCATCGTTACTCCACTACTAAAGAAACCTGCTCTCGACCCATCCTGCACAAACAACTACAGACCAGTCTCCAATCTCCCCTTCATCTCTAAACTTTTGGAACGCCTAGTTTACTCCCGCCTTACCCGTTACCTCTCCATTCACTCCCTTCTAGACCCTTCACAGTCCGGCTTCCGCCCCCTACATTCGACTGAAACTGCACTCATCAAAGTGACCAATGACCTTCTGACAGCAAAATGTAACGGTGACCACTCTCTGCTCATTCTTCTTGACCTATCTGCAGCTTTCGATACTGTTGACCACCATCTCCTACTCTCTAGGCTCCAGTCACTAGGCATTAAGGACACTGCACTCTCCTGGTTCTCTTCCTATCTCTCTGACCGCTCCTTCAGTGTTTTGTTCTCTGGCTCCATGTCATCTCCTCTTCCTCTTGCTGTCGGGGTACCTCAGGGCTCAGTCCTTGGCCCCCTTCTTTTCTCTCTCTACACGGCCCCAATTGGACAGACCATCAGCAGATTTGGCTTTCAGTACCATCTTTATGCTGATGACACACAACTATACACGTCTTCCCCCGACCTTACCCCCGCTGTACTACAGAACGCCAGTGACTGTCTGTCCGCAGTCTCCAATATCATGTCCGCTCTCTATCTGAAACTCAACCTCTCCAAAACTGAACTTCTTCTGCTCCCGCCGTCTACTAACCTCCCTAAATCTGACATTTCCTTCTCCGTGGGTGGTACCACAATAACGCCCCGGCAGCAGGTGCGCTGTCTGGGCGTTATGTTTGACACCAATCTCTCCTTTACATCCCATATACAATCCCTTGCCCGCTCTTGCCGCTTACACCTAAAGAACATCTCTAGAATCCGCCCTTTTCTCACTATGGAAACAACAAAAACCCTCACTGTTGCATTGATCCACTCTCGCCTGGATTACTGCAACGCTCTATTAATTGGCCTCCCCGTCACTCGACTATCCCCTCTCCAGTCCATACTCAATGCAGCAGCCAGGATCGTCCATCTGGGTAATCGGTACTCGGACGCGTCCGCTCTTCGCCAGTCCTTACATTGGCTGCCCATTCATTATAGGATCCAATTCAAAGTACTTGTTCTCACCCACAAAGCTCTCCACAGTGCGGCACCCCCTTACATCTCTTCTCTCATTTCTGTCTATCGGCCTAGCCGATCGCTGCGCTCTGCAAATGACTTTCGACTAACCTCTGCACTAATCCGTACCTCCCACTCCCGACTCCAAGACTTCTCCCGTGCAGCTCCTATCCTCTGGAATGCTCTACCCCAAGAAATCAGGACTATCCACAATTTGCATAGTTTTAGGCGCTCCCTCAAAACACACCTGTTCAGAGCGGCCTATCACATTCACTAATCAAAGTCATTCTCTGTGTAAGTGTGCGTGCGTAGCCCATTCACTATCTCCATCCATCCTTCACTCCTGCAAGATGGCTGGACCTTCATTGTAAATACACCATTGTAAATACACACCTGTACTCTGTATCTCCCTCACCTCATTGTAGATTGTACGCTCTCACGAGCAGGGTCGTCTTATTTCGTCTTATTTTGCTTTAATTATTGTATTGCTGGCGTTGCTACTTATGACTTGTGTTTTGAAACTGTTAAACTGTAAAGCGCTGCGGAATATGTTGGCGCTATATAAATAAAGATTATTATTGTTATTATTATTTATACTCCTCCTCCTCCAGAGAAACCTCATCCCTTAGTCCTTTAAGTGATGATTCTATAAGGCATATAAGGGGAATAGTCAGGCTGAGTAGGGCAGCATCCGCGCTCACCATCAGAGTGGAGTCCTCAAAGCACTTCAAAATGGTGCATATGTCCTTCATGGATGCCCACTCTGTGGTTGTAAAGTGGGAGGGCTGAGATGTGTGTCGCTTACTTTGCGCCTGCTGCAGCTGCAACTCCATAATTGCAGGTTGCTGCTCACACAACCTCTGCAGCATATGCAAAGTCGAATTCCACCAGGTGGGGAGGTCAACAATGATGCGGTGCTCGGGCAGGCCCAATCTGCACTGCATGGCTGAAAGGCGCGATGCAGCCATGCTTGAATGCTACAAATGAGAACACTCGTATCTGACTGTGCAGCAGCTCCTCAAGGTCAGGATAGTTCCTAAGGAAACTCTGCACCACCAAGTTTAGGACATGGGCAAGGCATGGAATGTGAACCAGACCACCTAGGCCCAGAGCCTCGACCAGGTTTCGGCCGTTGTCACACACCACCATACCTGGCTGGAGGTTGAGCGGCGCAAGCCACATGTCGCTCTGCTCCTTGAGCGTGTTCCACAGCTCGGTTGCGGTGTGGCTAACATCACCCAGATAAACCAATTTCAACATGGCCTGTTGATGTTTGGCCGATGCAGTGCTGAAATCGCTTGTTGTGGTACGTCTGGGAGCAGGCGAGTCTGACGAGGAGTATGAGGAGGAGTCAATTTGTACGGAGGAGAGGCCTGCAATTCGTGGAGTTGGCAGGACCCGCGCACTTGCACTGTCTACTTCAGTTCCAGGCTCAACTACATTTACCCTATGGACGGTGATGGAAATGTAGCGCCCCTGGCCATGCTGACTGGTCCATGCGTCGGTGGTCAGGTGGACCTTGCTACTAACCGCATTTTGTAGCGCATGCTTAATTTTATGCTCCACATGCTGTTGCAGGGTGGGGACGACTTGCCTGCTGAAGTAGAAGCGGCTGGGAACGCTGTATTGTGGGATTGTAAACCCCAACATATTGATAAAGGCTGGCTTGCTCACCAGTCAGATTGGTAGCATTTCCACTGCAAGCAGTTTGGCAATGCGAGAATTCATGCCCTGTGCTCGTGGGTGGTTTGCTGAGTACGGGCGCCTTTTCTCCCACACCTGTGTGACAGATGGCTGCACACTGGATTGGGAGTGTGAGGATGCCAGCGATTGGGATGCTGATGCTGACGAAGTACAGACAGTGTGCCGCCATACAACACTTCCTGCAGATGCACCCTGGCATTCTGGCGAGGAAGTGGGAGCAGCTGTTTGCGAGCTGGAGTAAGAGATGGCCACTGTGGCTGAAGAGGTGGAAGGTGGGAAACCAGCTGCAGGTGGTGAATCATCTTGGGTGTGATGCTGCCACTCCACAGGGTGCCTCTTCCTGACATGCGTCAACATATTGGTGGTATTAAGGTTGCTGACGTTCTTCCCTCTCCGCACAGTTTGTCAACAAAGCTTGCATCTGACTACTGTAACGTCATCTGCAACTTGGTCGAAAAAAGCCCATGCACCACAACTCTTGGGCGCACCCCTTGTGTTCTTTAAAAGAGCCCTGCTCCTAACGGGTGCTGAAGTTGAGGGAGCCAACATCCAATTTTTCCCTCTTCCTCTCCCACGTGGACGGCCACACTGTGCCACACCTGCAAGCTCTTCCTCTGTGCTATCCCCACTTGCTTGCTGCCCCTCAGCATGCCATGATGGGTCAAGGACCTCATCATCCAATACACTTTCATCAGCAATTTCTGGCAGCTGAGTTTCATCATCATCTGCTACCTGGGGTCTGGTCACTGTGGGCACTGGCCCACCCTCCACTTCTTCCTCAGACGGACACAGTGGTTGCGCATCTGTGCACACTACCTCTTCTTCAGCTGCAGGAATGCTGTCTGGATGGCACACAGATTCCAAGCCAACAGATTCTGAGAAGAGGATTAAGGTTGGCTACTGGCCCTCTGATTGTCTGGGCAATTTAGTGGGCGGTGAAGAAGCAGATGGGTGCTGCTCTTCAGTGGCCTGACCCGATGTGGTGGAGAGGTACTGGGAGGATGCTGTGCTCATTGAGGTGGATTCCTCAGCTGCCATCCAACCAACAACGGTTTCTACTTGATCCTCTCTTATCAGCCTATGGCCCTGTGCTCCTAACAAGCTGTGCATAAATGACTGCTGCCGGTTGAAAGTAGGTGCTGAGTGACTTGGGCCTGCTGCTTGCTCTGGATGTGCACCATGTCTAGCTGCTGATGCACCTCTTCCGCGGCTGCCGCGGGGACGTCCCTTACTCCCTGCCTTCTTCATCTCTATCGATGGATTCAGAATGGCAAGAAAGTAATTATTAGGAATTAGTGTGCTTATTCCTGTAGGTCTACAAACAGGTATAAGAAACACTAATGGCACTGTATGATGATGTTGTGTCTGCTACACTTTATTTGAATCTAGTGTGGCCTACACAAAGAGTAACGTGTGTCTGTGGTATTGATGTACACGTTACGGTCGGATGTCACAGCGCAGTAAATGACACTGCTGTGATACCAATAAAAAAAGGATTCTCCGGGACTGGGCCAGGTGCTGTGGCCCAGTGAGGTTGTTTGGGTCCCTCACAGCACAATCCCTATATAGTGTTTAACTTTTAGGAAAAAATAGGGGAAGGGGATTTAAAGGATGAAAAGAAAAGGCAGTGAGACACACACCACACAGTGCTGCAGCAAGAGGAGATGCAGCAGCTGCAGTGAATGTGCTCTGCACTGTCTCACTAAGCACCTCACTGAGAGCCTGCACAGCACAAAAAATGAAACTGAGCGGGGTCAGTGAGGAAAAAGACTGCTTCTGTAACACACAGGGGCTGCTACAGTCGCTGAAAAACAATTTCTATCGCTATTAGATCCAAGATCTCTCCCTATCTCCAACAGCAACCCATCCCTATCTGCTTTCACGGTAGAGTGAGGCTAAAATGGCAGGCGCGGCCTTTTATACTGCCTGATCACACCATCCAGCCAGCCAATCGCAGCGCAGCCCTTAGCTAGCAAGTTTGGACGCCTCCTACCAGGCTTAGGGGAGTTACACAATGTTGTCAGCAATTCTTCAGCTCCTGATTGGTTCCACGGAGCGCTCAGAGGCTGAAAGATCATGGGATTTCCGATTTCCGATTTCTGATGTGAAAAAAATATCGGAATCGGAAATCGGAATTCCGATATCACAAATATCGGGCCAATTTCCGATATTTCAATATCGGAAAGCTCATCCCTAATCATGAGTCATTTCCTCAGACATTTTCGGACACTCTCCATTATGTCTATCCAGTAATATTCCAGTACATTCCAGCTTATTCACCAATGACAAAATACACGGTTTGACAAGCAGATTTCAACCTCCAAACTTCTTTAGAAACTCAATTTGGCACCTCTTTAAGGACTCTGTTTACCAATAAGTTTTCACAATGAAAACATGCTCCACCAAACTGTTTCTTTACATTGTTAACAAATGAAGAAGGAATTTGTCAGGAGTGAAATGCAAGCACCACACATAAATTACCAACTCACATAAAGGCACAAGTCTATCTTGTAGTGGAGACAGCCAGAGGGTCGACAAGTCGGTGAAATCACTTAGTGCGAAAATGTTTCTTATTGTTGTTGATGACATTCATTGCACTCTCACTGTTCATGAACCAAAGTATGAACAGTCCAAATATCAATACATTCGACCTTCTCTTTTAGAAGTTATAGCAAATTTTCCAGGTAAAGAAGCAAGTGAATCACCCTGAATAATTTAATTGTTATTATCATATGAACTTTTATGTTTGTTCCTTGTATTTCTGTTATCACACTTTTATCCTACTTAATTAGGTCAAAGGGAACAAGAGTAGCCTTTTTAATATTTACAGTATATAACATGCATGTAAACACATACTGAATTTGGCCTGAAAAAAGATGTCAATTTGGTATTCAAAAACATAGCCTGTGGTATTTGACCTGATAAAGGTAGTAATTCAGTATTGAAATGCATAGTTTGAATGTCTTGCCAATTAAGGAACTACATCTTCTGCTCCTTGGACTGGAATTATCAACAGAGCCTGTGTCCTATGTTTTTCTATACTGTTATGTGACCTGAAGTGTTTTTCCATAGTTGCTCAGGAACGGACAAATTACAGATTAACTGAAAGCCATAATTCATTGTTTATTTCTCACTGATATGGCTTTCTGCCTAGCAATAGATTTTTAAATGAAGATTATATTTGCCCAGCTTTAGGGGCAGCCTTGACATCCTATGCTATTCAAAGCTGTCAATTGCAATAACATGCTGAAGAGACTAGGTGGACAATCCAAGTGCAATAGGTTCTTGCGCAGATAAACTTGAATGTAATGAAAAAATGGTGATTGCTTACTTTGTAGGGTTATGTGAACCACAACACAAGTTTAAGTTTTGGAAAGGAGATGTTCCAACTGCTGCACCACCAACAGGTTGTAGGATAATAATAATAATATAATAATACATTTTATTTCTATAGCGCCGACATATTCCGCAGCACTTTACATTTCAGAGGGGACTTCTCCAGACAATGGATCCAATAGGATCAAACTTCGAAACACTTTGCGCATAAAACTGTATAGACATACTGTATATTGGATAATATAATATATTATACTATTGGAGGTGCTGACTGCCTCCATTTCTGACTGAACATTCCTCTCACAAACCAAAGATGATTTTTACTTAGTGCTGAATCCTACTTGTCCTTAAACCCCTTCGCCCTCCCAGCCTGTTTTCACCTTCATGATGAGGTAAAATTTTACAATTCTGACCAGTGTTACTTTACGAGGTAATAACTGGAACGCTTCAATGGATCCCACTATTTCTGAGACTATTTTTTTGTGACATATTGTACTTTTTGATAGTGATGAAATATATTTAATATGACTTGGGTTTATTTTTTTTAAAAAAATGGAAATTTGGTAAAAAAAAATTATAATTTTGCAATTTTCAAACTTTTAATTTTTATGCCCTTAAATCAGAGAGATATATCACAATAAATAATAATATTAATAAATACGATTTACCACATGTTGACTTTTAGCACAATTTTTGAAACTTAATTTTTTTATTTAGGAAGTTTATAAGGGTTAAAAGTTGACCAGCAAGTTCTAATTTTTCCAACTAAATCTACAAAACCATTTTTTTATGGACCACATCACATTTAAAGTGACTTTGAGGGGCCTATATGACAAAAAAAAATACCTAAAAGTGACATCATTCTAAAAACTGCACCCCTCAAGGTGCTCAAAACCACACTTTCGGGTATGTTTACATGGTCAGTAAACACTCCAATCCACAGCGGCCAGATGATACAGCATAGTGGAGGGGATTTTACGAAATCCCATCTCCACTATGCATGCAGGGATCCCTGCGTAACCGGACATGCGGCATGTCTTTCTAGACCGCAACATGTTTATTTATCACCGTTCAATGTATAGGATGCAGTGATTTCGCATGGTTCAATGAACACATTTGGAATCACCGTGCATACAAAAGCCAGCAGCGCTTTGGAAGGAGCTGCGTCCAAAGCGCTGGCAATACTGAACCTGGAAACATTCCCTAAGAAGTTCATTAACCCTTTAGGTGCTTCACAGTAATTTTTGAAATGCGGAAGGAAAAAATTAACATTTAACTTTTAGTCATAAACATTTTACTTTAGGCACAAATTTCTTTCATTTTCACAAGGGTGAAATATGGATACAACAACTTATTGTGCAATTTCTCCTGAGCATGCCGATACTCCATTTGTGAGGGGGGGCATAAATTGGGCACACAGTAGAGCTCGGAAGGGAAGGAGCATCATTTCACTATTTGAATGCAAAATTTGCTTGAATAACTAGCGGACACAAAGTCACATTTGGAGAGCCCCAGATGTGAAAGTGACACTATTTTGGAAACTAACTTATCTAGATGTGTGGTGAGCACCTTGAACCCGCAGGTGCTTCACAGATGTTTATAGCACTGAACTGTGAAAAAAAAATCACTTTTTTTCTACAAAAATGTTTTTTTAACACAAAATTTTCCATTTTGATAAGGGTAACAGGAGAAATTGTACCATACAATTTGTTGTCCAATTTCTCCTGAGTATGCTGATATGTAATATGTGGAGAAAAACTACTGTATGGGTGCAAAGCATTGTTTGGTAGAGAATGACTGCCATTTGACTTTTTTGATGAAAATTTTACTGGAAGAATTCGCAGACATCATGTCGCGTTTGGAGGGCTCATGATGTGCCTCAACAGTGGAAACCCCCCTTAAGTGACACCATTTTGGAAAATAGAGCCCTCAGGGAAATTATCTAGATGTGTGATGAGCACCTTGAACCCCCAAGTGCTTCACAAAAGTTTCTAACATTGAATTGTAAAAATAAAAACTAAAAAAATTTTCACATAAAAATTTTTTTAGCCCAAATTTTGCATTATCTTAACACAAAATTGTACCATAAAATTTGTTGTGCAATTTCTCCAAAATATGCGGATACCCAATATGTGGTGGAAAACTACTGTTTTTGTGCACAAAAGAGATTGGAAGAGGAGAACCATTTAACTTTTTGAAAGTAAAATTTGATGGAATAATTAGTGGACGCCATATCAAGTTTGGAGAGCCCCCGATGTGCCTAAATAGTGTAAACCCTTCAAAAGTGACACAAGTTTTGAAACTAGACCCCTCAAGGAACTTATCTAGTATATGGTGAGCACTTTATACCCCCAAGTGCTTCACAGAAGTTTATAACATAGAGCAATGAAAATCCAAAATCACATTTTTCCCCAAAAATGATATTTTAGCCTCAATTTTTTTATTTTCACAAGGATAACAGGAGAAATTGGACCCCAAAAGTTGTTGTGCAATTTCTCCTGAGTATGCTGATACTCCATATGCGGGGAAAAACAACTGCTTGGTCACACGGCTGGGCTTGGAAGGGAAGAAGTGACGTTTTGGAATGCAGACTGATGAAATGGTCTGCAAGCGTCATGTCGCATTTGCAGAGCCAATGCTGTACCTAAACAGTGAAAATCCACCACAAATGACCCCATTTTGGAAATGAGACCCCCTATGAAATTTATCTAAATGTGTGCTGAGCACCTTGAACCTTGAAATGGTTTACAGAAGTTTTTAAAAGTACAGCAATGAAAATTAAAAAAATCACATTTTTCCTACAAAAAAAAATTATTTTAGTCCCAAATGTTTTATTTTCACAAGGCAACAAGAGAAAATTGACCCCAAAATTTGTCATGCAATTTCTCCTGAGTATGCAGATACCCCATATGGGGGGTTAATCCCTTAACGACCAAGCCATTTTGTAGGTTAAAGACCAGGCCTTAATTTTGAAATCGGACCACTGTCACTTTATGTGGTTATAACTCTGGAATGCTTCAACGGATCCCACTGATTCTGACATTGTTTTTTCGTGACATATCGTACGTCATGATAGTGGTAAAATTTCTTCGATATGACTTGCGTTTATTTATGAAAAAAATGGAAATATGGCGAATATTTTTAAAATTTTGCAATTTTCAAACTTAATTTTTATGCCCTTAAATCAGAGAGATATGTCACAAAAAATAGTTAATAAATAACATTTCCCACATGTCTACTTTACATTAGCACAATTTTGGAACCAAAATTTTTTTTTCTTAGGAAGTTATAAGGGTTAGAAGTTGACCAGCGATTTCTCATTTTTCCAACAAAATTTACAAAACCATTTTTTAGGGACCACCTCACATTTGAAGTGAGTTTGGGGGGTCAATATAACAGAAAATACCCAAAAGTGACAGCATTATAAAAACTGCACCCCTCAAGGTGTTCAAAACCACATTCAAGAAGTTTATTAACCATTTAGGTACTTCACAAGAATTGAAGCAATGTGGAGGGAAAAAATTAACATTTAACTTTTTTTCCCAAAAATTTTTATTTGGACACAATTTTTTTTATTTTGTCAAGGGTATCAGGAGAAAATGAATCACAATATTTGTTGTGCAATCTCTCCTGAGTACACCGATACCCCATGTGTGGAGGAAGACCAGTCTTTAGGCGCACGGCAGTGCTCAGAAGGGAAGGAGCATCATTTGAGATTTTGAATGTCAAATTGGCTGGAGAGCGGACACCAAGTCGCGTTTGGAGAGCCCCTGATGTACCTAAACAATGGAAACACCCCATAAGTGACCCCATTTTGGAAACTAGACCCCCCAAGGAACTTATCTAAATGTGTGTTGAGTACTTTGAACCCCCAAGGGCTTCACAGAAGGTTATAACGTAGAGCCGTGAAAATAAAAAATCATATTTTTTCTACAAAAATGATCTTTTCACCCCCAATTTTTATTTTCTCAAGGGTAACAGGACCCCAAAAGTTATTGTGCAATTTGTCTTGAGTACGCTGATACCCCATATGTGGGGGTAAATTACTATTTGGGTGCATGGCAGAGCTCAGAAGGGAACGAGTGCCATTTGACTTTTTTGGTTGGAATTGAGATCGGACGCCATGTCACATTTGGAGAGCCCCTGATGTGCCTAAACAGTGGAAACCCCCCACAAGTGACCCCATTTTGGAAACTAGACCTCCCAAGGAGATTATCTAGGTGTGTGTTGAGCACTTTGAACCCCCAAGTGTTTCACAGAAGTTTATAACGTAGAGCGGTGAAGATAAAAAAATCTTTTTTTCCACAAAAATGATCTTTTTGCCCCAAAATTTTTATTTTGCCAAGGGTAAGAGGAGAAATAGGACCCCAAAGTTGTGGTGCAATTTGTCCTGAGTACGCTGATGCCCCATATGTGGGGTGGATTCACTGTTTGGGCGCATGGCTGAACTCAGAAGGGAAGGAGCGCCGTTTTGGAATGCAGACTTTGATGGAATGTTGTACGGGCGTCATGTTGCGTTTGCAGATCCCCTGATGTGCCAAAACAGTGGAAACCCCCACAAGTGACCCCATTTTGGAAACTAGACCCCCCATGGAGCTTATCTAGATGTGTGGTGAGCACTTTGAACCCCCCAAGTGCTTCACAGAAGTTTATAACGCAGAGCTGTGAAAATTAAAAAATCATATTTTTTTCCACAAAAATGATCTTTAATGAGCTATACTTTTTCCACATTTTGGCCTACAGAGTCATGTGTGGGCTTGATTTTTGCGGGAAGAGCTGATGTTTTTATTGGTACCATTTTCGTGCACATAATCTTTTTTGATCGCTTTCTATTCTGATTTTTCTGTTAATTTTTTGAATGAACAAAAACCAGCAATTTAGGAATGCTTTTTTTTTCCCCTCCGTTCCGCATGTGGTAAAATTAGTATGGCAGCTTTATTCTTCGGGTCACTACAATTACAGCAATACCTCATTTATATCTTTTTTTATGTTTTGGTGTTTTTTGCACAATAAAAACTTTTATAGAAAAATTATTTTTGCATCACTTTATTCTGTGAGCTATAACTTTTTTATTTTTTCGCTGATGATGCTGTATGGAAGCTTGGTTTTTGCAGGACAAGATGACGTTGTCAGCGGTACCATGTTTATTTATATCTGTTTTTTTGATCGCGTGTTATTGCACTTTTTCCAAGCGGTATGATGATACCGCTTGGAAAAAGTATAATTTGCTACTTTTTTGTGTGTTTTTTTAAGGCGTTCACTGAAGGGGTTAACTAGGGTGACACTTTTATAGATGGGATTTTTTCGGACGTGGCGATACCAAACATGTGTATGTTTTTGTTTATTTTTTTTACATTTTTAGGGATTTTTTAATTTTTTTTTAATAATGTTTTAATAATTTTTTTACATATTTTTTAAAAAAATGTTTTTTTCTTACCTTGTCCCTTTATGGGACTTTCACTTTCACTTTGACTTTAGGTATAATACATTGCAATGCTCCAGCATTGTAATGCATTATACCAATGCTGAAAGCTGGTGACACCTTGCTGTAAGCATGGTCCCACCAGCTTTCCATAGGTAAATGACCCGGAGGTTGTCATGACACCTCCGTGTCATCATGGCACAGGTCGGGCCCCACGATTACATCGCGGGGACGCCGACCTGAGGCAGAGAGAGCCCCCTACCCTCTGCCTCCCCCTCTGAACACTGCGATCATGTTCTATCGCAGCAGTGAGGGGGTCAACAGCCAGGGGCGGTGGGGGCTCCGCTCCTAGCTGTCAGTGCAGGATGCACAGCCACTGCAGCGCTGAGCTCCTACACTGATATAGGGCAGGAGAGGCTCAAATTTCAGCCTCTCCTGCTCATCACTGCTGTGTTTGGTCTGTCAGATTGACTGACCTATCACAGCGCTGTGGGTGCAGGGACGGAGTGCAAGGGTCCCTGCCCCCCTTGCTGTGCCTCTCAGCTGTCATAGACAGCTGTCGGCACTGAACTGAAACTGCACGTTTACACGCAGTGACAGTTCAAAGGCAGGATGTGCAGAGTCCGTCATGGTGTGGGAAGTTACCTCCTGCCATGATGGACTCTGTACATCCATAGACATTAAGGGGTTAAGCACTGTTTAGAGGTATGACAGGGCTCAGAAAGGAAGGAGTGACTTTTTTTGAATGCAAACTTTGATGAAATGGTCTGCCAGTGTCATGTCGCATTTGGAGAGCCCCTAATGTGTCTAAACAGTGGAACACCCCTATAAGTGACCCCTGTTTGGAAAGTAGACCCCTCAAGGAATCTATCTAGATGTGTCATGAGCACCTTGAACCCACAGGTGTTTCACAGAATTTTTTAATCTGATCTGTGAAAATGAAGAAAAAAAATTTTTTTTTCACCTAAAAATGTTGATTTAGCCATCATTCTTTTCATTTTCACAAGGACAGCAGGAGATAATGGACCAGAGGATTTGATGTGAAATTTTTCATGAATACATATGTGGTCGAAAACTACTTTTGAGACACAGTGCACAGCTCTGAAGTGAAGAAGCACCATATTGGAGTTCAGATTTTGCTGGACTGGTTTGTGGGAGCTATGTCACTTTGGCAGAGCCCCTGAGGTGTCAGAACAGCAGGACCCCCATAAGAAACACCATTTTACAAACTACATCTCTCAATGAATTCATATAAGGTTGCAGTGATCATATTGACACCATATTGACACCACAGGTGGGTCACAAAATGTAATACCATTGGTATGTGGAGTAAAAAAATTAAATACATTTTTACCACCAAAATCTGGTTTTAGCCCCTGATTTTACATTTTCACACTGTTAAATGGGTACAAATGGCATCAAAATTTGTCCAACAATTTCTGCTGCATGTGGAAACACCCCATATGTGACTGTATAGTACAGCTTAGTCACACAGTGAGTCTCTGGAAGGACAGAACACTATTTGCCTCCTGGAGAACAGATTTTCCTAGAATAATTTGCAGACTCCATACACAGAGCCCCTAAGTGCAAAGAGAGCAGATTTCTCCTTTAAAGGGAATCTGTCACCCTTTTTTTGACTATCAGCTGCCGCCACTGACATCGGGGGCTTATCTACAGCATTCTGTAATGCTGTAGATAAGCCCCCAAAGTAACCTGAAAGATAAGAAAAACACATTAGATTATACTCACCGGAGGGGGCGGTCCGGTCCGATGGGTGTTGCTGTTCGGTCCGGCGCCTCCCATATTCATATGATGACGTCCTCTTCTTCCCGTCCTGTAGGCTCCGGCACAGGCGCACTGCTCTGCCCTGTTGAGGGCAGAGCAGAGTCCTGCAGTGCACAGGTGTCGGGAGAGGTCTGGCGCCTGCGTACCAGTATTCATAGGTTCCATGGTTCTCAGCAGCACAAGTCCTGTTACAGAAGTCAATGCACCCCCAAGAATGTTGCTCTGTAACTCAGCTGAAAAGATCATTTCACCAAATGAACAATTGTTTTGCTCATTCATAGGGTGATCGTCAGCCTGGTTACAAGGCAAGATAAATGTGAAAAATGTACTGTATTTTGAACAGCATTCATTCATAAATATCTAGAAGTGTAAATGACCTTTTAGAAGGAAGTAGATGCCATTTGATAAAGCTATTTATAGATAATTTGGGACATTAGTAATGAGGACAGTTCCTGTAGAGTGTAAAGTGTGGAAACCAAATTGAGAAGGGTCAAGAAAAGCATTATCAGGAAGATTGCAGATTAGACAAGAGCAGACAAGGCATTTTAGTAATTTAGAGATGGAGGGGAGATTAGAGACAGGTCAGTATTATCAGAACAGGACTGGTCAAGAGATGTAAAAGTTTTGATAGCATGTTTGAAAGAGGAAGGACAGCTACTAAAAGAAAGGGATTACATATTTTAGTTACAGCTGGCAATAGGGACTGGAAGAGATATGAAGAAATATAGTTACTTGTGCAGATAGAAGGGCAAGAAGAAAGGAACAGGTAGACTACTTCGGTGTTAGGGTCCAAGGCAGAAAGTGACCAGATATTCATTGTCGAGATCAGTGATAGATTAGTTTTGGATAATTGAATAGAGAGGAGATGAGGATGGTGAACTTAGTGTGTTTGGGAAGGTGAAAGACAAAGTTGTAATTGTTAAAC
This sequence comes from Dendrobates tinctorius, assembly GCF_039654945.1. Taxonomy (NCBI): domain Eukaryota; kingdom Metazoa; phylum Chordata; class Amphibia; order Anura; family Dendrobatidae; genus Dendrobates; species Dendrobates tinctorius. The sequence continues at coordinate 914,504 of NW_027361808.1, read as the reverse complement.
ATAAAATAGTGGTGGAGGAAATCTGCAGACAGAGGACATTGTCTACACAAACATTTAGTGCATTTAGAGTACCACTGAAGAAAACACATTTTTGTTTTAAGTGTTTGCCAGAGTTACTGTCAATTGTGTAGGAAGTTTGTTGGTGTAGGTGATGCTGCTTCATCCGGGGTTCTTTTGAGCGTCTTATTGAAATGTTAGGACAGAAGAGGCCAAAGACTGGGGGCAGTACTGACTGTAAATCCTTTCTAAGCCGGTTGTGTTAATAGCAAGAAGATTTCTGTGTAAAAAGGAAAAAAGTTGCAGTCAGAGAGGGAGTCTTAAGTAAAATTAGAAACTGATAAAAAGAAAAATATCATAAACATTCTCTTTTTCATGTCTTGAAGAATTAGTAAATTATGAAAGACATTATGAAGCAGTTATAGATACAAAATGAGATAGAAATGCAGAGGTTGGATTATCAATGCAAATGTTAACTATAATGAGTGTCAGTATGTCAGTATAGAAAGTGGGGATGAAAAGCAGCAAATTGACCCAGGAACTGGTGGGTTGGATTAGAAGTTGTGTACAACTACTGCTTGCTGATTGATGAGGTGGAAGGATCTGACTCCGGCATGTGACAGGAGCGTGTGACGTCTCTGCCATGGACCTCATCATGTGTACGGAGATGTCAGCTGCTGGCCTCTGATTGTGGAGTGTGCATTGTGGAGCACGCACCTGTGCTTCGCAATACACTTCAACTGTATGTGTGTCCAAGTACACAGCTTTTGCTGGCTGTGGCATGCCTCAACACTGATAGTGTTGCTTCCTTTACGTCTTTCTTTTTCTTTAGCTTCTATTTATTTTAAAGGCAAAACTAATGTATTCAAGGGAATTTGTTTCACACTGACCAAAAGTTTCAGAAAATATAGAAAAAGAAGTCAGGAAAATACATAGTGAAGATCAGTCATCATTAATAAAATGAGCAGGGTTCCTGTGTGAGGAACATGAGAAATCCGATCTAGTTGCACAAGGTGGGCCAGGGTTAGGAGTGGTGTATCATGCATCTAGGAGCAGGAGAATAGAATCTAAACAGCAGGAAAAGATGGTATTGGATGTTTTAAGAATGTAAATCAAGCGTAAAAGCTGTACATAAAGGAGATGAAAGGAGGATAGAGGAGAGGAAATTAGATGAGAGGAGCGATGGACTGATGTGGATAGAATGACCTGAAGGTATGAAAGGTTGGTAAATTTAAAAGGAAACCACAAACAGAATAAAGATGGAAGCGGTAAACAGCAAAAATGAATTATAAAGAATATCTGAGTTGTTAGCAAAAAAGATGAAGGTGAAGATAGTTTCAAGGCTAGTAGCTGAAAGCTGCACTTACTTGCTCGGCCACATCAAGGGTACACTTATTTGCATCTACCTTAGACTCTATCGTTTACAGATATTCAGATAGATTGAAAAAAAATAAGATAGAAAGTTTGGAAGTTTGCATTTTGTTGAGAATCCCAAATGCTAGTAGTAATTAATCATGTGATTTACATATTGACTTTATCTTACTTTTTTATAAAATTTTTCGCTGTGTACTGAAAAATGTATTACAGATTCATATTTATATAGATTATATTTCAGATTTGTTAAAAATACTTATTTTATGCTATTACTACATTATACATCTTTAAAGTAACAATTTTCAAGGAATATTTTTGGATATACATTTTTATAACTCAATTTTCTTCAACAAATGAATATATAGAAATACATTATATGTAATTATGTGACGATAACTATGTGATGATTGAAATTCCATCTTTTACTGGATTGTTCTTTTCATATGAGAATTTAAATTGCGGTATATATACAAATAATATTTAGCATTGTCCGACACCTTATTTATTTTAATACATCTAAACGTATTAACTCATTTCCTTATGTCCTGCATCCAAGTCCCAGACACGGGTGAACATTATAGTCTTAATATACAGCAGTGCTCAGAGCAAAAATTGTAAGTGTATGCAAAAGTTCCAACAGCAGAAAACATTCATCATTGCAGAACTCAATCCAACACTTTAATTTAACAAGAGGATACATTGATAGGCACAGAACGGATGTAAAGAAACAGCTGATGGCTGTTTTGCATCCATGTGGCAATACTATCGATGTACCCGCTTCCTAAAATAAAGTGATGGCCTGAGTTATGCAATGGTCAGTTAGTGACATGGTTAATTTTTATACATAACTGGAGGTTCACGTTAAATCCCAACAAACTTATCTAATATTGGGATGTGCCACGTTTTCTGATGTTTGATGGTGCTACTTACGATGAAGTATAATACATAAATACATAAGGATAGAAATAAAAAAGAAAAAGAAAATAAACTATTCAAGCTGTTAGCTTGTTGTCAATAAGTAGCAACCTTATGGTGTAGATGTAAAGATAGACTGGTAAATGGATTGACTATGACGTCTTAGCAGCAGGACCAACATTTTCTTATTTATCAATGGTTGCTAAGCTGTAGGAAGGTGTAATTTGGTAAAGTAGTACTAACTAGCTCAACATACTGTAAAAGTGTTGCATCTGTGAGAAGTCACAGGCTCAGAAGGCCACCTCAGACAGACTTGGCAAAAGCAGAACCCAAAGAACCTCAACACCATTTAATTCTTATACAGGTATCTGGTTTTACAGAATGACTCAGTGGATTGCTACCACACAGGGGGTGTCGGTCAGACGCAGGGTCAAGATCAGAAGTTGTGTCACCAACAAAATCAGGAGGTGAGAGGGAAGTGAGACTTGCAGCTATTGCAAGTCTGCTGGGGTTTATCTAAAAGGAAGCCCACTCATGGCTCCCAGCAGAGAGCTATTACCTACTAGCTCACTGCAGAAACAAAAATGAATAACTAAGGGGAATCTATCACTGACTAGTGACCAGGGCAGGGGTGGCAGCAGCATGATCGAGTGATAATAAGTAACAATGTTTCCATTCAATGACAATAATGTAAACAAAGACATTAATAATGGTGAGCAACTGAAACACATACTGTAAAAGAAAAGTTGAAAAACAATTCACTAACCAATCAATAAGCATAATTATTTATGCAAACTAGATAACTCATTGTACATGAATTGCTTTGTCTAAGTTACTTATATGAAGCAATTTCAGTATAGGTTGTACCCTGGCACTAATTAGAGAGGATCTACAATGCATGGCGATCAGCCATTTCCAATGACTGAATATTTTTTCAATAGGCAAATTCTTTCCCACAAGTAAAGTACAATGAAAAGACACAGATTTGTGTAGCTGCTCAGCCCTAGTGATGACTCCAAAGGGCTGCATCCAAAAGCAACAGGATCTCTGGCACATTGGTAAGGCTAGTTTCACATTAGCGTATGGCCAAGCTGTGGAGGGATGCGGACTTCCTCTGTGAAGCTCCGCCCACTGCCACGCCTCCTCCATTCAGCTCTGCCTATGTCGGCATGCGGCCTGCGTATCCTATCTTTAGCATTGGGTACGCGGGCCATGCCGATGTGTTGTGAGTTCATTTTCCCCTTCACCATTGCGGTCTGATGAACTCCCTCTTCTGGTGAAGGAAGGTAGTGAGGCTGATTACCAAGCACCTGAGCTGGATGATGATGACTGGGTGACTGGAATTGCTGACTGGATATAAGGCAGCCGACGACGCCCTTCTGCCTTGCTGGTGATTTCCCTGAGGGATTCTAGGAGACCAGTCTGATTCCTGCTCCTTAAAAGCTAAGTTTTCTGCTCTGCTTTTTGCATTTGTGTTTTGGTTTTGTTTTGCCTTGTTTTTCTGGATTTCTGCCATTCCCTGCTGGGGTGAGCTGAATTCCTTTTTGCTCTGTCTTCAGAAAATACCTGAGTACTGATATAGTCTTTTTGAAGCCTAGCGTCTTCAGGGCTTTTTTCCCTATCAGTCTGTTGGCTCTTGTTTTGATAGGGTTTTGGCGGATTGCAGACAGCAGCTTTTCTATCCTGTCCTATTTAGTTGGCTTTGGCCCCATCATTTGCTCAGCCTATCTTTCTATCTGTGTGTGTGTTTTTTCATCTTGCTTCACCGTCATTATACGTTGGGGGCTGCCTATTGCTTTGGGGTCTGCTCTGGGGCAGTTTAGATTTCCCTTTCTGTCTTTAGGCTATTTAGTTCTCCGGCTGTGATCGAGGGATCTAGGGCACAATAGGAACCCCCCATGGCTACTGCTAGTTGTTGTTGTTAGGTTCAGGGGTCTACAATCCGATAGCTGCCAACTTCTCTGGTTTTCTGGACTTAGCTAGTATTTCTGCTTTTGCCTCCTATGGTGACTCATTCATAACAGAATCACCAGCCATACCGCAGATCCTAGGGTACTCAATAGCAGGAAAGAATTGTAAAAAAAAAAAAAAAAGTGTGCATATTTTTTCCTCTATATCTCTGAGGCCGTAGGGGGAATTTTTTTTTCTCTCAATGGAGATAAAGCAATTGGCTGATCGTGTGGAGCAGCTCACTGCGAAAGTGCGGGGAATTTCCGCCTACCTTGCTCATTCACATGCTGCTGAACCAAAGATCCCTACTCCTGATGTGTTTTTTGGGGATCGGTCTAAATTTTTGAATTTCAAAAACAATTGTAAATTATTTTTTGCCTTGAAGCCTAACTCGTCAGGGAGCTCCGCGCAGCAGGTTAAAATTGTCATCTCTTTGCTGCGTGGCGATCCCCAGGATTGGGCGTTTTCTTTGAAACCAGATGATCCTATTCTGACTAATGTGAACGCCTTGGGGTTGTTGTATGACTAACCTAATGCTATTGATCAGGCTGAAAAGACCCTGTTGACATTGAGCCAGGGTCGAGATTGTGCAGAATTGTACTGTCAAAAATTCCGAAAGTGGGCGGTCCTTACTACCTGGAATGATGATGCCTTGGCAGCTCTCTTTCGGAAGGGTTTGTCAGAAGCCGTAAAAGATACTATGGTGGGATTTCCTGTTCCCTCTGGTCTTGACGATTCTATGTCATTAGCCATTCAGGTTGATCGACGTTTACGTAAACGCAGGACTGCACGAGAGGTGTTGCCACCTGTTGAACAAGTGTCTGAAGCTATGCAATGTGATAGAGTTTTGTCCAGGGAGCAACGTCAGGAGTTCAGAAGGCGTAATAAGCTGTGTTTTTTTTGTGGAGATGCCTCGTATATTATTTCTGTCTGTCCTAAACGAGAGAAATGTTTTGCACACATGTTTTCTGTGGGTGGTGTTCAACCTAAGTTTCTTTTGGCAATTACTCTGATCTGCTCCCTGTCCACATTTTCCGCCAAGGCTTTTGTGGATTCGGGAGCGGCCCTGAACCTAATGGACTTGGATTTTGCTAAACGTTGTGGATTTCCGATGACACCTCTGCGGACACCTATCCCTTTGAGAGGGATTGATGATACTCCTTTGGCGAAAAATAAACCTCAGTTTTGGACCCAGGTGGTAATGCGGGTCGCCCCAGACCATCAAGAAAATTGCAGATTTTTGGTGTTGCATAATTTGCATCATACCATTGTTCTGGGGTTTCCCTGGTTGCAAATTCATAATCCAGTTTTGGATTGGAAATCTGTGTCTGTGGTGAGTTGGGGTTGTCGGTGTGCCCTTAGTGAGGCTCCGTTTTTTTCCACCTCTCCTCAGTCGCATGATGTTCCTGACTATTTGGCGGACTTTTATGATGTATTTAGTGAGAATGAGTCTGCGTCTTTGCCTCCTCATAGGAGTTATGACTGTGCAATTGAACTGAGCCCGGGGTGTAAATTTCCCAAGGGTTGGCTCTTCAATTTATCTGTACCCGAGCATGAGGCTATGCGATCCTATATTAAGGAGGCGTTGGAGAAGGGTCATATTAGACCATCCTCTTCACCCTTAGGTGCCGTTTTTTTTGTGGCCAAAAAGGATGGTTCATTAAGGCCTTGTATTGATTATCGTGCCCTCAACAAAATTACTATTAAATATCAGTATCCGTTACCCCTGATTTCGGATCTATTCTCCAGAGTTAAAGGTGCTTGCTGGTTTACCAAGCTTGACCTCAGGGGGCGTATAATCTTATCCGCATTAAGCATGGGGATGAATGGAAGATGGCGTTTAATACTCCGGAGGGACATTTTGAGTACCTGGTGATGCTTTTTGGGCTCACTAATGCCCCTTCTGTCTTTCAGTGCTTCATGAACGACATTTTCCAAGACTTTGTGGATACATTTTTGATTATCTATCTGGATGATATTTTGATCTTCTCCAAGGATTGGGATTCTCATGTGGAACATGTTCGGACTGTGTTCCGGATCTTGAGGGAGAATTCCCTGTATGTCAAAGGATCGAAATGCCTTTTTGGGGTACAGAGAATTTCATTTTTGGGATTTATTTTGTCTCCGTCAACTATTGAAATGGACCCGGCCAAGGTACAGGCCATTTATGATTGGATTCAGCCCACTTCTTTGAAGGCCCTCCAGAAGTTTTTGGGTTTTGCTAATTTTTATCGGAAATTTATAGCAAAATTTTCTAGTATTGCCAAGCCATTGACTGATCTGACTAAGAAGGGTGCTGATGTGTTGAATTGGTCTCCGGAGGCTGTTTCTTCCTTTCAGGAGCTGAAGCGAAGATTCACTTCTGCCCCGGTTTTGCGGCAACCTGATGTCTCACTCCCGTTCCAGGTAGAGGTGGACGCTTCTGAGATTGGTGCAGGAGCTGTTTTGTCCCAAAAGGATCCTGTAACATCTAAAATGAATCCCTGTGCTTTCTTTTCCCGAAAGTTCTCTCCATCTGAACGTAACTATGGTGTGGGGAATCGGGAACTGTTAGCCATGAAATGGGCATTTGAGGAGTGGAGACATTGGTTGGAGGGAGCTAAACATCAAGTCTTGGTCCTCACTGACCACAAGAATTTGATTTACCTGGAGTCGGCCAAATGCTTGAACCCTAGACAGGCTAGGTGGGACTTGTTTTTTACACGTTTTGATTTTGTGGTCTCTTTTCTTCCTGGCACTAAGAATGTCAAGGCTGATGCTCTCCCTAGGAGCTTCTTTGCTGATTCTCCTGTGGTGACCAAGCCTGCTACCATCTTAGGCGAAGGGGTAGTTCTTTCTGCCATCTCGCCCGATTTGAGACGTGCTCTGGAAGAGTTCCAGGAGGACAAACCTGAGCGTTGTCCCAGTGGAAAGTTGTATGTTCCTGACCAGTGGAAGAAGAGAGTGATGTCTGAAGTTCATTGCTCTGCATTGGCTGGTCATCCAGGTATTTTTGGTACTAGAGATCTGGTGAGTCGGTCTTTTTGGTGGCCCGCCTTGTCTCGTGATGTCAGGAATTTTGTGCAGTCCTGTGGGACTTGCTCCCGGTCTAAACCTTGTTCTCGCTTTAGTGGGTTGTTGATGCCTTTGCCGGTCCCAAGGAGGCCATGGACCCATATTTCAATGGATTTTATCTCTGATATGCCTGTCTCTCAGAGAATGACTGTTATTTGAGTGATTTGTGATAGGTTCTCTAAGATGGTTCTTCTTGTACCACTCCCTAAGTTGCCATCTTCCTCTGAGTTGGTGCCCCTGTTTTTGCAACAGGTGGTTCGCTTCCTGAGAACATTGTATCTGACAGAGGAGTTCAGTTTGTGTCGAGATTTTGGAGGACTTTCTGTTCCCAGCTGGGAATTCAGTTGTCCTTCTCCTCTGCTTTTCACCCTCAGACCAATGGGCAGACGGAGAGAACAAACCAGACCTTGGAGTCGTATTTGAGATGTTTTATTTCCGCTGATCAGGATGATTGGGTTTCATGTTTGCCCTTGGCCGAATTTGCTTTAAATAATAGAGCTAGTTCTGCCACTTTGATGTCACCTTTTTTTTGTAACTTTGGGTTTTGTCCTCGATTTTCTTCAGGGCAGGTGGAGCCTTCTGCCTGCCCAGGTGTTGACACTGTGGTGGAGAGAATGCACCAGATCTGGGACCAAGTGGTGGATAAGTTATCTCTGTCCCAGGAAAAGGCCTAGCGGTTTTCCAACCGACATAGGACCATTGGTCCCCAGTTTAAGGTTGGTGATATGGTTTGGTTATCATCAAAAAATATCGCTATGAAGGTGGCTTCTCCTAAGTTTAAGCCTAGATTTATTGGACCTTACAAGATTATGGAGATTATTAATCCAGTCTCTTTTCGTTTGGCTCTTCCTGTCACATTTAAAATCCATAATGTGTTTCATAAGTCCTTGTTGAAGAGGTTTATTGAACCAGTTGTTCCTGGGGTGGCACCTCCGGACCCTGTATTGGCTAGACGGAGACTCCAGTATTTGGTTAAGTGGAAGGGTTATGGTCAGGAGGATAATTCCGGGGTCTCTGCCTCTGATATTCATGCCAAAAGATTGGTGCGTGCCTTTCATCGGGCTCACCCTGATCGCCCTGGTGGCGTGGATAAGGGTTCGGTGACCCCTCCTCAAGGGGGAGGTACTGTTGTGAGTTCATTTTCCCCTTCACCATTGCGGTCTGATGAACTCCCTCTTCTGGTGAAGGAAGGTAGTGAGGCTGATTACCAAGCACCTGAGCTGGATGATGATGACTGGGTGACTGGAATTGCTGACTGGATATAAGGCAGCCGACGACGCCCTTCTGCCTTGCTGGTGATTTCCCTGAGGGATTCTAGGAGACCAGTCTGATTCCTGCTCCTCAAAAGCTAAGTTTTCTGCTCTGCTTTTTGCATTTGTGTTTTGGTTTTGTTTTGCCTTGTTTTTCTGGATTTCTGCCATTCCCTGCTGGGGTGAGCTGAATTCCTTTTTGCTCTGTCTTCAGAAAATACCTGAGTACTGATATAGTCTTTTTGAAGCCTAGCGTCTTCAGGGCTTTTTTCCCTATCAGTCTGTTGGCTCTTGTTTTGATAGGGTTTCGGCGGATTGCAGACAGCAGCTTTTCTATCCTGTCCTATTTATTTAGCTTTGGCCCCATCATTTGCTCAGCCTATCTTTCTATCTGTGTGTGTGTTTTTCCATCTGCTTCACCGTTATTATATGTTGGGGGCTGCCCATTGCTTTGGGGTCTGCTCTGGGGCAGTTTAGATTTCCCTTTCTGTCTTTAGGCTATTTAGTTCTCCGGCTGTGACCGAGGGGTCTAGGGCACCGTAGGAACCCCCCACGGCTACTGCTAGTTGTTGTTGTTAGGTTCAGGGGTCTGCAATCCGATAGCTGCCAACTTCTCTGGTTTTCTGTCCTCAGTTAGTATTTCTGTTTTTGCCTCCTACGGTGACTCATTCATAACACCGATGTATGTGGATGCCTCCGCATGCGTTGTTTTGACGGTGCGGCAACCGCAACAAAATCCAACATGTTGCGTTTGGTGCAGATTGCCACACCGTCAAAATGACGCATGCGGAGGCATCCGCATACATCGGCATGGCCTGCGTACCCAATGCTAAAGATAGGTAAGCAGGCCGCATGCCAACGTAGATGGAGCTAAACGGAGGAGGCGCGGCAGTGGGCGGAGCTTCACGGAGGAAGTACGCAGCCCTCCACACCTCGGCCATACGCTTGTGTGAAACTAGCCTTAGCACATGTGTGCCGTGAGTGAAGGTACCTGAATAGGCAGGACTTTGGTAAACTAAACTGCTTTGCATATAAAATATTTTAAAATGACCCTCCTGGATTGTTACTGTTTTTACACAGTTAAATTGAAAATGCAAAATACAGATTATTAAAAAAAAACCGTCTGTCTTAAATGAATAATACTTTATAGCTATAGACTATTTTTCCCTTTATAAAACTGCATTCCTCCTTTGCATGATTTTATATATTCCTTTTACATTTAGCCATCATCAAATCACACATTCCAGAGTAAAGACTTGGCTTGTTATGACATTGTAAGTTTTGCCACATACTTTCACCAGGAAGAATAAAAGAGATACTTCCTTTTGCCTCATGGTCTCGGAATGCTTTAACCATGCATCTTCTCCCGGATATGTTGGCATAAAAGCATTCATCTATGCAAATCTCAGAAGTAAAAGCAATAAAATTAATTGCTTACTAATTTCACACACACAAAAGAAAACCAAAAAAAGTGAAACAAAATATTTTCTGCTGAAAATCTTTCCAGGTTAGATAGTGAATAAATAAGCCTACAACATAGCCAACAACATTTGTGATTTAAATTAGTCATTCTGGAATTTCAGTAGGATGCTGATTTAGGATTTATTACAGTCTTCTGCTTTTTATGCTTAGAACAGTCATTATTTGCCAGTATTAAGAATTCTGTTTAATATAGCTAAACTATTCATACAAAAAAATAATAGTTTTCACTTCAAAAGCAAACTGTGCAACATTTACAGCAGTCACATTCATAAATGCTCATTTTAATGCATAACATTATATAGTGTATATAAAAAGTCTATTCACCCCTGCTAATATGCCAGGTTTTGTCACAAAAAAAATCATACCAAGAAAAATCATTTCAGTTTTTTTCCACCTTTATTGTCACCCATAATATGTACAAATTCATTGAGAAACAAACTGAAATTATTTTGAGCGAGAAAAGAAAAATATCAAAACTAAAATAATGTGGTTAGATAATTGTGATCATACTATCACTAGCTGTGTTCAGAAAAAAAAATGGTCCAGGTGGCTGCCAAGAGGCCTACAGTAGTAACATTAAGGCTATGTATGTGCACACGTAGCGTTTTATTCCGGACACTAAAAACCGGACTCCTTCCCAGAAATCGCGCGGTTTTTTCTCGCGATTTTACCGCGATTATGATCGCGATTTTGTCGCGATTTTCACGTGCGATATTCAAGCACTTTCCAAGCGATTTGAAGCATCGCTTGGAAAGTGATTGACAGGTTGGTCACACTCGTCAAACATAGTGTTTGACAAGCGTGACCAGGTTTTTACTATTGAGGCCGCCTATGCGGCCTCAATAGTAAAAGATAGAATGTTAAAATGCTAAAAAAAATAAAAAAATCGGGGTATATTTACCTTCCGGCGTCCTGCGCTGCCATCCCGGGCCTCAGCGTTCCCAGTAATGCCTTGCGAGACCTGTGATGACGTAGTCTCGCGTTGCTATAGCGATCTCGCGAGACCGCTAGAGTCACGCGAGACTATGTCATCATAGGGCCTTGCCGCAAGGCATTACTGGGAACACTTAGGCCGGGAATGCAGCACGGGACGCCGGAAGGTAAATATACCCCAATTTTTTATTTTTTATTCTTTTTTTTATAGGGGTATGGTACCCAGGGCCTGGAGGACAGTCTCCTTTCCTCCACACCGTGGGTACCAACCACACATGAGACGCTTAACTTCCCGCATGGTGGGCATAGCCACATGCGGGAAGTAAGCGATTCTTATGCATTCCTATGGGTGCGGAATCGCGGCAATTCTTTGCGATTCCGCACAAAAGAATGAGCATGCTGCGATTTTTTCCGCGATGTGATTCCGCCGCGGAAAAAAGCGCAGCATTAGCACAGCATGTGCGGAATGCCATAGGAATGCATGGGGGGCGTTCTGTACACGATTTTTAAACATTTTCGCAGCGTTTTCGCACCGAAAATCGCGGCAAAAACGCTTAAAAATCGCTACTTGGGCACACAGCCTAAAGGAGCTGCAGGTATTTCTGACAAGAACTGGTTGGGTACTCCATGTGACAATAATCACCTGTATTATTTATGCCTGACCTATGAGGTAGTGTAGCAAGATGGAAAACTTTTCTTACACAAAAAAACATCCAAACCCAGCTATGAAAAACCTACATTAAGTTTGCCAAAATCATGTGAGGAAACATGTTATGGCCTGAAGAAACCAAAATTGTACTTTATGAAAATAATTTCAAAAGGTATCATTGGCACAAAGCCTGTTAAGGTAGCAATGCATGATTTTTCTAGGAAAGGGGCACCTTATCTATCCCTCACACCCTAGTCCTATAGGTGGAGATGCCAGGGTCACGTGACTTACTATGCTCCTGACTTACCCTCATCTGTTCCCTCCCCCACCTAGGCAGATGTGAGGCGAAGGGTATAGGATTACACTAACTAGACAGGCAAAGGAAGACGAACAGAGATAAATGAAAACCGGAATCATACAAAATACAATCACCAAACTATAGAGTGGAACACATGGGAGGGAAAGGTAGGTGAAACCAAATAGGAGAGGATTAGGATGAACACACAAACAAACTCCATGCAGAAATTGTGAGAGCAACTCTCCAAGCGCCAACTCCAAACACCGAAACACTCCTCCAACTTCAAACCAGGGAGAAAGAACTATCACTGGCAATTCCCAAAAGCCAATGGCAAGCATACATACCAGAGGGGAGTGTAAAACACAGAACAGCTGAGGCAATCCATGATGAAGAGCCCAATAAGATCAACTGAACTGATTAACTCTAGCAATACCAGAGGGAAGAAAACCTGTTTAGTATGATGGAGAAGTAGTTCTAACCAATGCAGGAGTTTGGGTAACCAGACACCACAATCGCTTGGCCCCTATCTAGTCTTGTACCCCCGTGACAAACCCAACACTTCACACCACCAAAAGAACACCATTCCCACAGTGAAGCATGGTGGACATAGCATTATGTTTTGAGGCTGTGTTTAGACAGCTACAACTGGGGCTTTAATATAAGTTTAGGGAACTGTGAACAGTTATGAATATTAAAAAAGGAGGAAAAGAGTGCAAAGCTACATAAAAAATAATTTTATTTGGTACAGAAAGACATCAAAAGAGAACAGAACATAGTAAGGCACAGATAAAGTCAAATGAGGACAATTGATTGTATCCAATATACCCAGAACAATAGAAAACTGACTGACAGCAAACCAGGTTAATGCATGTATATAGATTGAGGCTCAAATAAATAATAACATATTCCAAAAGTATATATTACAAAGTGCTTAGACAGACCACATGTGATACAAACCGCTGTAGTCCAAAAGGTGTGAGTCAATTATAATATCAGCGCAGTGGCAAATTACCACAAGACTCACTAAGTAAGGCAATCATAGCCGAAGGATCACAGCAGGCAACAACCATGTGGTCCGACAAGGAATTGCACATTTGCCCAAATAATACAATAGAAAAATAATGTATGAACAGTAAATTGAAGCCTCACAACATACCCATCATTGTAAACATGTGGATGCGCTGGTTAGGAGAATTATGTTCAATTTTGCAACATAAACTTTAAGCTTCTGCTAAAAAGATGAAGATGAATTTCACCTATCAGTATGACCCTAAGCATACCTCCAAATCAACAAAAGAATGGCTTCAATGGAAAATCCAGAGCTTAACCAAAGGCTATGTGAGGGTCTCATGCTATATATGAGAGGCGGACAATGTAGGTGCTTATGCTATATTTGAGAGTCTATGTGGGGGCTCATATTATTTATGGGAGTCAATGTGGCGGCTCATGCTGTATATGGCAGGCTATATGGGGGCTTATGCTTTATATAGGATGCTATCTGGGGGCTCATGACCCATATAGGAGGTTTTGTGGGGGCTCATGCTGTATATAAGAGGCTATGTAGGGGCTCATGATGTATATAGGAGGTTATGTGAGGGCTCATGCTGTATATAGGAGGCTATGTGGGAACTCATACTGTATATAGCAAGCCATGTCTGGCTCATATTGAACATAGAAGGCTGTGTGGGTGCTCATACTGTATATAGGGGGCTATGTGTGGGCTCATATGGTATATAAGGGGATGTCAGCAGACTACTTAATTCAGCTTAATATTAATATAAAATAATTATAATTAATATGTTAAGTTCAGCCTATTGGTTCGGGCCTCCACAACAGTCATGGTCTCTCAGGTGGCCCCTTAGGAAAATTATTTGCTCACCCCATTTCTAGGGAGATAGTCATTATCTGTAATACACAGATGTACTGTATGTACAGATGGAGCTCTTCTAAAAAGGAAACCTGTAAGCACATTTTTACATACGGAACTATAACAAACCCCTCCCAGGCAACCCACCCCCACCCCTGAATATAGTTCAGGCCAAAGGGTAAATTTTAAAACATACTTAATATGTATTCTTTTTCATGTTATAAAAATGCAAATATGGTGAAAAAAGGTTTATCACCCCCTCCAAGTTTCCTTTGCTGACCACTGCGCTTATGATTCTAAATGTCCATTTCTTTAAGTCCTCAATGATGAGAAATAGATCAAGACACAAAAAACTGAGGGCACTACCAATGAGGAAATATCTGGGATCACCCACCACATGCCAAAAAATAATCAAGAGATAAAAGAGGAAAAGTAGCGTGTAAAGGCAAAGATCACCACAAACGGTATAACAAATAACAATTTTTAATTTTTATTGAAACAATTAAAGTTAGACAAGCAACAAACAAGTTTAAAAACAATTAAAAACCCAAAAGGTTATCAAATGTACAACAACATAAGTGCCCCACACACAGAAAGAACCCCTCCTCCACTATGTGCACCGGAAGTGTGTTATAATAAAACACAAATGAGCCAGTGAAAATAATGATAAAAATTAATCAAAACACACCAGGAAAGCCTGGAAATCTGTCAAATGATATCAAAAGATACAATAGTAATATCAGTGGCAGTCAATAACTATCCAGGTAAGACCAACAGAGTCACGATAGAATATGATACAATACAATAATCAATAACTGCTGCCTAGAGCCCCCTAGAAATATATGGATGAAATCCTAAAAAGGATAGATGAAAGCAAAATACCCTCTGAAAACTAAACAAAACAACAAAGTTTGGAATTTTTTTTCACCACTTAGATAAAAAAAATAACCTAGACATGTTTGGTGTCTATGAACTCATAATGACCTGGAGAATCATAATGGAAGGTCAGTTTTAGCATTTAGTAAACCTAGTAAAAAGCAAAAGAAAAAACAAGTATGGGATTGCACTTTTTTTGCAATTTCACCACACTTGGAATTTTTTCCCGTTTTCTAGTACACAACATGGTAAAACCAATGGTGTCATTCAAAAGTAAAACTGATCTCACAAAAGCAAGCCCTCACATGGCCATATTGACAGAAAAATTAAAAAGTTATGGCTCTGGAGAGAAGGGGAGAAAAAAACCAAAATGCAAAACTGAAAATACTTCCGGTCATGAAGGGGTTAATTTTAGTCATGTATTAGCAAATCTAATGTTCAAGGTTTTATATTTTAATAAATCAGGACATTTGTATAATTTTACCTTGTGGATGTTCCAGGTATGGGTCGACCAGTGTCTACAAGGACACACCAGCAGTATCCTGTGGATGGGTGACATTGTACAGGCTTGTATAACCCTCCATTTGCACACTCAGGAATGACCACATTTTCATTCTTTGGTTGTCTGGCTTCCTCAAGGGCAGACTGGAGCTCCTGATCACAGGATGATGCTGTGCAAAACAGTAACAGTAACGATTTTAGAAACATTACCTTCATAATAATAATGGCCTTAAGTATAAATAACAGTCCAGAAACAATAGGAAGTTTCATAGCAGTCAACAGGAAAATAATCTAAAAAATATGCAGAATACACTTGTAACTAGCAATAGAAAAAGAAGGGAAAAAACAAGGTTATGTTTTTTATAACACTAAACAGACTGTAAAGAATACTTTTGGCTATATCACAATGTCATATTTTAATGCTGTAGGACAAGAAGGTGTTTAAGAGGACTTAAAATGTTTATTTTAAACTGTATACGCCACTAAAAATGGACTGAGGAGTAGAGTTGAGCGATACCGTCCGATACTTCAAAGTATCGGATCGGAATGGATCGGCCGATCTTAAAAAAAAGTATCGGTATCGCCGATTCCGATACCGGAAGTCCCATTCAAGTCTATGGGACTTCCGGTATCGGAATAAGAAAAACCCTGTTTTTGCCTTGTACAGCCTCTCTGGGGTCTGTACGGGCCTTTCGGGGGGCTGTGCCGGCCTGCCAGGGGGTCTGTGCAGGCTCCGGTGGTCTGTGCCGGCCTGCCGGGGGGCTGTGCCGGCCTGCCGGGGGGGCTGTGCAGGCTCCGGGGGGCTGTGCCGGCCTGCCGGGGGGCTGTGCCGGCCTGCCGGGGGGGCTGTGCAGGCTCCGGGGGGCTGTGCCGGCCTGCCGGGGGGCTGTGCCGGCCTGCCGGTGGTCTGTGCAGGCTCCGGTGGGCTGTGCCGGCCTGCCGGGGGGCTGTGCCGGCCTGCCGGTGGTCTGTGCAGGCTCCGGTGGGCTGTGCCGGCCTGCCGGGGGGCTGTGCCGGCCTGCCGGGGGTCTGTGCAGGCTTCGGGGGTCTGTGCAGGCATCGTCCGATGGGACTACAAGTCCCATTGGGCGATGCCTGCTACCATGACAGTGATTGACACATTAGCCAATGATGGGACAGTAGTAGACAGGGTGCACAGACCACCGGCAGGCCGGTACAGACCCCGGGCAGTCCACACAGCCCCCCGGCAGGCTGGCACAGCCCCCCGGCAGGCCGGTACAGACCCCGGGCAGTCCACACAGCCCCCCGGCAGGCCGGCAGAGACCCCCGGAAGGCCCGAAATGACGGCGCATCATGATGCGCACACACCGCGCATCATGATGACGTCAGGCTGTCAATCAACTTTGAACTTCCGATTCCGATGCCGACTTCCGATATTGAAAAAATATCGGAAGTCGGTATCGGAATTCCGATACAGCAAGTATCGGCCGATACCCGATACTTGCGGTATCGGAATGCTCAACACTACTGAGGAGCTGTTTAAAGTGTTCTTTTCACAGTCTTTTGCATTGATATTGGCATTTGAAATTTGGAGCACCCAATATGTAAATTCCTCTTCAATCAAGGCGGCGTTAACATCATCATCATACAGCATCATAGAGGTGTCAAACACAGGCATTTTCATCAAATCTGGTGAGACTTGATATGTCTTACTTGATCACTTTGAGAACTTCACATTCCCGTCATTACATAGCAAAGCCAGAAGAGGAGAGCTGCAGAGTGAGAGCACCGGGCACAGCGAAAATCATGGTGGGAGCAGCTGTATGTGGATGGATACCATGTTTTGGCATAGGTGGTTTCCTTCATTGGAGACTGCCCTTCCCGTGGTTGTTCCTTCCCGGGCAAAGACCTGGCTGGTCATTGCTTGCGTTGAGAAACACGTGATGGTGTCTCCGCGGCTTCTGTTTTGCATGTTTTACATATTTCCCATAAGGGATGGGGCAGTGCTCTAGAATCACTGCGTTGAGAAACACGTGATGGTGTCTCCGCAGTGTCGGATGTTGATCTCCATGAGTTCATTCATCCTCCTCTTCATAGTCTTTTTACTAGGCATTGCTCCTACCAGCCAGTTTCCTACTCCACACTGATGAGGGGCAATACCCCGAAATAGCTGTATGTGGATGGATACCATGTTTTGGCATAGGTGGTTTCCTTCATTGGAGACTGCCCTTCCCGTGGTTGTTCCTTCCCGGGCAAAGACCTGGCTGGTCATTGCTTGCGTTGAGAAACACGTGATGGTGTCTCCGCGGCTTCTGTTTTGCATGTTTTACATATTTCCCATAAGGGATGGGGGCAGTGCTCTAGAATCACTGCGTTGAGAAACACGTGATGGTGTCTCCGCAGTGTCGGATGTTCATCTCCATGAGTTCATTCATCCTCCTCTTCATAGTCTTTTTACTAGGCATTGCTCCTACCAGCCAGTTTCCTACTCCACACTGATGAGGGGCAATACCCCGAAACAGCTGTATGTGGATGGATACCATGTTTTGGCATAGGTGGTTTCCTTCATTGGAGACTGCCCTTCCCGTGGTTGTTCCTTCCCGGGCAAAGACCTGGCTGGTCATTGCTTGCGTTGAGAAACACGTGATGGTGTCTCCGCGGCTTCTGTTTTGCATGTTTTACATATTTCCCATAAGGTATGGGGGCAGTGCTCTAGAATCACTGCATTGAGAAACACGTGATGGTGTCTCCGTGATGGTGTCTCCTCCTCTTCATTGCACTGTCTCAGGCGTATGCTTTTTCTTGCCAGCAACAAAGGGAGAGGGAGAGACAGCATAGACGGCAGCGGCGTCGGTTTTGGAGGCGTCCAATAATTGAACTCCGGGAAAGCCGTGGAGCGTATCACACGCTGTACAGCGAGCTCCAGGAAAACCAGGAGAAATTTGCAGAGTATACCCGGATGTCCCAGCAAAGCTTCCTGGACTTGCTGGGTATGGTTGAAGGAATCATCCGGAGACGGGACACTCCCGAAGAAAGGCTCCTCGTCACCTTATGGTATGTATTGTTTTTATGTTTGCATTTTTTTTTCATTTTCTTTTTTTTTTTGGTTGGCTACAAAATTCTGTGTTTTTTGGTAATGAATTTTAACATTATTTTTGGGAAATTGCTTTTTTGCATAATGGTTTTTCTTCTGTCATGTACTAACCACAAGCCTTTATAAAATGTTTTTCTGCTATGTTGTATTAAAAAACCATGCAAAATAGTTATGCCATGTACTTTTTATTTTCAGTGTTTTTATTAATACCCTAGACAGAAATATAAATTTTTTTTCTTTTTATGTTTTGCAGGTTCCTGGCAACTGGAGAGAGTCTTTCATCCCTGCATTTCCAGTACCGGCTGGGAATCTCCACTTTATCCGGGATTGTTGCCGACACCTGCAGGGCTCTGTGGGATGTTCTGTGTCCGGAGTTTCTGCCCTTGCCCACCGCCGAAAAGTGGCTTCAAATAGCGGACAAATTCTGGGCAGTCTGCAATTTCCCGAACTGCCTAGGAGCGGTGGACGGGAAGCACATCCGCATCACAAAACCCGCAAGAAGTGGCTCTGAGTACTACAACTACAAGAAGTACTTTTTGACAGTACTCATGGCCATTGCGAATGCAGACTGCCGGTTTGTGGCGGTAGACATAGGGGCATTCGGACGGGGCAACGATTCCCAGACTTTTAAAAACTCTGATATGGGCCGAAGGTTGTACGGCAACCAGTTCAATTTTCCACTGGCACGGCCTCTTCCCCAAACCCAAGCTCCACCACTGCCATTTGTAGTGGTTGGGGATGAGGCATTTCAGGTGTGCCAAAACCTGCTCAAGCCGTACTCCAGCCGTGACTTGGACCACTCCAAGAAAGTATTCAACTACAGGCTTACGAGGGCACGCAGGACTGTAGAGTGCGCCTTTGGCATTCTAGTGCCCAGATGGTGAATTCTCAGCACCGCCATCAATCTCAAACTTGAAACAGTGGATGAGGTGATGAAGGCATGCGTGGTTCTGCACAATTTTGTTATGGCAAAGGAGCGGCCGATCTTTGACATGGATGAACCTGCTGCCAACCCTTTGCCAGATTTTAATCAGCATCCTCTTCGGTCATCAGTCGAAGTTGCCCAAATGAGGGACCAATTTGCAGACTTCTTCTTATCCGATGTGGGTAGTGTAGCGTGGCAGGATCAAATGGTGTAATAGCTTTGTTGTCTGTTAATAATAAAATACGTTTTTTTTTCCTGTACCCAGTGTACTGTGTCTTAATACACTCCACTACTCACCTGCCCAGATGTCCAGTGAAATCAGGATGCTGTGCTTCCTGACTTTACTAGGACTCCTGACCAGGTGACCCTACATATAAAAGTTGCATGACCTTCCTCATTTCTCCAGTCCATGTTCATAAGGCATATTGGCGAGAAGGTGTAGATAATACAACTAATATTTATATCACCTGGCCTAACTATACTCTGTCTGATAACTGACCATGTGATTAAAACTATTAGTTTTAGTATCTCCACTGTCGAACGCAGACTGGAGAGATGATAAAGGTTTATACAACTTTTACAATCCCCTGGCCTGGTGTCATGATGAATTGATGATGCCCCCAAAAAACACATCCTGACTTCAGAAATTTTGGACACCTGGCCAGGTGAATACACATAGGAGTTAACCTACAGCATCTCTACAGTCTGTGTGCAATAGAAAAAGAAGACTGAAGCGACGCTGCAGATTACAACTCATAGGTATACTTACCTGGCCAGGTGTGCTAAATAGTTATGACACCAGGCCAGGGTATTTGTAGATATGGCCTGTAATTTCTCCATCATCTATTCAGTCTATTTGCCACAGACTGTATAGATGATGTGGTTCATGACAAGGTATCTAGGATCCCCTGGCCTTGTGTCACAAAGAGTGAAATGGGGATGGGCAAAACACACCATCCTCAATTCACTCTTTATGACACCTGGAAAGGTGAGAATAGATATGCCTTGCACCCTCCACCATCAGTCTGACCAATATTAGCAGACTGAAGTGCCTGGTGGATGAAAATACAAGTCATATATTTGTGTTTTTGACATCACATTGCTCCAGGACTGACACAAGAAACATGTGTCAGTACTGAAGCTATGAGGTGTCAAAAACAAAGTGTACGGCGCAGTGTGTGCAGGCGGCGAAAGACACAATAACCAAACAATATTTTCAAATCAAACATTAAACTTTATTTAAATAAAAGAATTTAAGATTTAAAAAAAAAAAAAAATTTACTTGGGGTCAGTTGGTGGAAACTGGGGGGTGTGGAGGGATGAGGAACGGCTTAGGGTGGAGGAAGGGGTTCTAGGGGAAGGAGGAACCAAAGAAGTGGGGGAAGGCAGCGGAGGCAAGGAAAGTTGGGAAGTGGGAGGTGAGGGAGTAGGGAGAGTTAGAGTCCGCCTCTTTTTTTTATGATGGTGGCCCGTTGGCGTGCTGCTGTCCTGCCTGGAGCGCCTGGAGCCTGAGGACTGGCTTGACCCCGGAGACCGCCTTGAGCCTGTGGACCGCCTGGAGGCCATGGACCGGCTGGAGCTGGGGGACCGCCTGGAGCTTGTGGACCGGCTGCCAGGATTCTGTAGCTGCTGTAGCATGCTGGTGGTGGTGGTGGATGTCCTGGCAGGGGCCGTAAATAGTGAATGCGGGTCCCCCAGCTGATGCTGCTCACAGGTGGTGGTGGTGGAGGTCCATGCAGGCGTGGTGGCGGTGGCGGTCCATACCGGGGTGGTCCTCCCGGTGGTGGTGATGGTGGTGGCGGCGGTGTTGCCCCAGTCAGGGGTGGTGCTCCGGGTGGTGGTGCTGGTGGTGGTGGCGCTCCAAGCAGGAGTGGCGACGACGGGCCATCCGGTGGTGGTGGTGGTGGTGGCAGCAGTGGTGGGCCAGGCAGGAGCAGCGCTTGGCATGGTGTTGGCGGGGAAGTGTCCAGCTGCACTCGGACTTGGGGCGGTATATTGGTGTCCGGCGTGGCTTGGAAGTGTGGCACCCGTGCAGTGATATGCAGCAGAAGTAGGTAATGCTGTGAATCGAGTCAGCGGTGGCACCGGTGGAAATGCCACCGCTGACTGCTGCATATACCTACTCTGCTGCATAGCCTGCATAAAAGCATTGTTGCAGGCCTGCATGACAGTCAATTGGAGTTCAGGGGTAAGGTGTTCCGCCGTGTCCCGAGCTGTTTGTGTATAGAAATGATGCGCTGGTCTGGTGAGGTCGACTTCCAGGCGCTCAAGGCGACCCTCGATAGACTTGTAGCGTTGGTCCAAAAGGAGGAAACCACTCTCAAGTCTATCGGAGAGTGCCATGAGGCTACTCTGAAAGACCGAGCGCAATTCAACGAACTCGGGCATGACAAGCCTGTCCGAGGTCCTCTGCCGCTGCTGGCGGGAAGTGCCCGCAAAACCAGTGGCAGAGACCTGGGAAAGGGGAACACCTGAACGACCAGCTTCCTGGTCTCCAGATGACTGTGGTGCAGACCTGCAAGGTGCTTCCTCGCTGATGGATGGCTGGGACGGGTCCGGGGCAGCTTGATGAAGGACAGCTTCGGGCCCAGGTTGCAGGGTGCTGCTCCAGGTGCTGTGAAAGGAAAAGAAAGAAATTACTACCATAAATTAAAATCGCCAACTCCTGTGGAATAGAAAAGCACAGAATAAAACACAATACAACTAGAAAATACTTACATTCGGGAGGCAAGGACCGGTCTTAAAAATGCCAAGGCACGATGATATCTGTATTTCGTGCCGGTCCTTGCCGCAGCACCACTGCGAACCTGCTTCTCCTGACGGATATCCCTGTTGAAGCGGTCCTTTATCGAGCGCCAATGGGTTCTGACTTTGTTCACTGTGGGTAAAAACAAAAAAAAAAAATAAGAGTATGCACTGGAGGCCGTGATCACCCAACTGTGTGTGATGCTAGAAACTCCATGGAGTTACTAGCATCACACACAGTTGGGTGATCCCGGCCAAGATCACTGCTGCATCACACTGCATTTATATACTTACGAAAATCCTTGCGGACCCGGGGAGAGGCTTTGTCCCAGCCATCCATCAGCGATGTGGCCACCTCGTTCCAGAGCCGCCGGATCACCACGTTGTCCGAGTGCAGTTGGTGACGGGTGTCCCACAGCGGGACTCGCTCCTGGACTAGACGGATGAGCTCGTCATTGTCCAGGGCAAGGTCCTCCTCCCGTTGTGGAGCCTAGAAAAGAAAGACAATTTTAAAATTAAAAATATATAAAATAAACCAGCCATGAAAAAAAAATTATTTAAATGAAAATATAAGCAAAAAAAGCAAGAATAAAAAACACAGAAAAAAACCCAGCATGAAAATGTTAAAAAAATACATTAAGAAATGATTACCAAAAAAACATAGAAAATAAACCAGCATAGAAATTAACATAAAAAAAAGTACCAAAAAATAACCAAAAAATAACAGCAGGAAAATTACCAAAAAATAATAATAAAAAATTACCAAAAAACATAAAAAAAACCACCAGATAAAATTATTTCAATACAGTTCCAAAAAAGAAAAAAAACCAAGCATAGAAATCAACTTGAAAAAAAAAAAAACAAGCAGAAGAATTCACAAACAAAAAGTTGACAAAAATACAGAACAAAATTAAACCAATAAATGAAGATGAAAAAAAAGGCATAAAAAGGTAATGACAATAAAAAAAAAAAAAAAGACCGTCTGTACTTACAGTCCATCTTCCCGCCCGCACTGGGCCTTGCTGCACCTGCCATTCCTCCGGTGGTGGTGGTGTGGTGGAGGATGAGATCTGAAAATTAAACAAAAAAAATTAGCCACATGTGTCTATTTTTTTACCAATCCATAGGGAAGCATGGTACTCACTTCTTGTGCCTCTTGCCCTGTCCCGGGGACATATTCTTCACCAGATGAAGAAGACATGCTGCAATAAAAAAAAGAGACATAAGTACATAGAAATGTATTCAAAATTCAGCCAGACATTAGGTTTTATACTTACATTGGTACAGCTTTGGGTTATTAGGGTTGTGACTCTTGCAGCAGTCTGTAGAGTATTGGGGAATTCCAGTGCCCACACAATCTTTTATCACCTTGGTTTATGGGAGTGGTTTTCCAGTGTCTAGACCACATTCCAGACTTGTTCACCTAAAAAACGCATGCGCGCAAAAGCGCACGTGTGCGCAAGACCATGCGCACGCATGCGTTACCATAGACTGCAATGTGTTGTTTTTGCGCATTCCGTGCGCAAGCGTGCGCATGCGTTGTTTTGACGAGACAGGGCGGACCAAAAAATGCAACATGTTGCGTCTGGCGCGCCTGGCGCGAAAGACAAAAAAGCGCATGCGCGCCAAAATGCTAACGTGCGCAAGACCATGCGCCCGCCATGTTAAACATAGGTGCACCGTGCGCATGCGCCCGGTTGCGCTAGATGCGCTGCGCACAAAAGCGCTAATGTGAAACCAACCTTTGTCAGGTCATGCTGACAATATCCGTGTTGGACATTGTGTGGGCATTTGTTTTTTTCCCCACTCTTCTTTTGATTCTGATTCTGTAATGTCTTTTATTGTCTGCACAAGTCCCCTCTAAAATGTAAAGTGCTGCGGAATATATTAACGCTATAGAAATAAAATTATTATTATTACTATTGGGCAAAGTCCCAGAGGAGGCAAGTTAATGCCCACAGAGAAGAATCCATCAGCAGGTCTTTGCTATGTAATCTGAGAGCTAGAGTTGAGCGATACCGTCCGATACTTCAAAGTATCGGATCGGAATGGATCGGCCGATCTTAAAAAAAAGTATCGGTATCGCCGATTCCGATACCGGAAGTCCCATTCAAGTCTATGGGACTTCCGGTATCGGAATAAGAAAAATCCTGTTTTTCCCTTGTACAGCCTCTCTGGGGTCTGTACGGGCCTTTCGGGGGGCTGTGCCGGCCTGCCAGGGGGTCTGTGCAGGCTCCGGTGGTCTGTGCAGGCCTGCCGGGGGGCTGTGCAGGCTCCGGTGGGCTGTGCCGGCCTGCCGGGGGGCTGTTCCGGCCTGCCGGGGGGCTGTGCAGGCTCCGGTGGTCTGTGCCGGCCTGCCAGGGGGCTGTGCAGGCTCCGATGGGCTGTGCCGGCCTGCCGGGGGGGCTGTGCCGGCCTGCCGGGGGGCTGTGCAGGCTTCGGGGGTCTGTGCAGGCATCGTCCGATGGGACTACAAGTCCCATCGGGCGATGCCTGCTACCATGACAGTGATTGACACATTAGCCAATGATGGGACAGTAGTAGTCCCATCATCCGGCTAATGTGTTGAATGTAAAAAAAAAAAAAAAAAAAAAAAATTACATGCTACATACATACAACATGCATACTACATACATGCTACATTCATACTACATACTACATACATGCTACATTCATACTACATATATACTACATGCAACATACATACTACATATATACTACATGCAACATACATACTACATATATACTACATGCATGCAACATGCATACTACATATATACTATATGCTACATACATACTACATATATGCTACATACATACTACACATATACTACATGCATGCTACATACATACTGCATGCTACATACATACTACATGCTACATACATACCACATATATACTACATACTACATGCATGCTACATGCTACATACATACCACATACATACTACATACATACTACATGCTACATACATACTACATATATACTACATGCATGCTACATACATACTACATGCTACATACATACCACATATATACTACATACATACTACATGCTACATACATACTACATATATACTACATGCATGCTACATACATACTGCATGCTACATGCATGCTACATACATACTACATACATACTACATGCTACATACATACCACATATATACTACATACATACTACATACAATACATTCATACAATACATACATAGACATACAGTACATATAACATAGAGTAACATACTTACCAATACTTGTCACATTGTTCCCCGAAGCCATTGTCTTTTACGGAATAAATATTAACATAACAAACCACAAAAATACTCACCCACGATCCGAAGCAGTCCACGAGTGTGTCCCACGACGATCTTGGGTAGAGAACTGCAGCATCAGCTGTTGCTGCCGTTCTCTACGGGCTGCAGGAATCCAATGACGGAAGGTAGGTATCCTTCCGCACTGTATTCCTCCGCCACTTAAAAAAAAAAAAGTCCCTAGTCTCACTTTATGCCATTGCTGTGTGGGAAATTCCCACGCAGCAATGGCATAAAGTGAGACTAGGGACTTTTTTTTTTTTAAGTGGCAGAGGAATACAGTGCGGAAGGATACCTACCTTCCGTCATTGGATTCCTGCAGCCCGTAGAGAAAGGCAGCAACAGCTGATGCTGCAGTTCTCTACCCAAGATCGTCGTGGGACACACTCGTGGACTGCTTCGGATCGTGGGTGAGTATTTTTGTGGTTTGTTATGTTAATATTTATTCCGTAAAAGACAATGGCTTCGGGGAACAATGTGACAAGTATTGGTAAGTATGTTACTCTATGTTATATGTACTGTATGTCTATGTATGTATTGTATGAATGTATTGTATGTAGTATGTATGTAGTATATATGTGGTATGTATGTAGCATGTAGTATGTATGTAGTATGTATGTAGCATGCATTATGTATGTAGCATGCATGTAGTATATGTGTAGTATGTATGTAGCATGTAGTATGTATGTGGTATGTATGTAGCATGTAGTATGTATGTAGTATGTATGTAGTATGTATGTAGTATGTATGTAGCATGTAGTATGTATGTAGCATGCATGTAGTATATATGTAGTATGTATGTAGCATGTAGTATGTATGTGGTATGTATGTAGCATGTAGTATGTATGTAGTATGTATGTAGTATGTATGTAGCATGTAGTATGTATGTAGCATGCATGTAGTATATATGTGTTATGTATGTAGCATGCATGTAGTATGTATGTAGTATGTATGTGGTATGTATGTAGCATGCATGTAGTATGTATGTGGTATGTATGTAGTATGTATGTAGTATGTATGTAGCATGCAGTATGTATGTAGCATGTATGTAGCATGTATGTAGTATGTATGTAGTATATATGTAGTATGTATGTAGCATGCAGTATGTATGTAGCATGTATGTAGCATGTATGTAGTATATATGTAGTATGTATGTAGCATGTAGTATGTATGTAGCATGCATGTAATATATATGTAGTATGTATGTAGCATGTAGTATGTATGTAGTATGTATGTAGTATGTATGTAGTATGTAGTATATATGTAGTATGTATGTAGCATGTAGTATGTATGTAGCATGCATGTAGCATGCATGTAGTATGTATGTAGTATGTATGTAGCATGCATGTAGTATGTATGTAGTATGTATGTAGTATGTATGTAGTATATATGTGTTATGTAGTATGTATGTATGTAGTATGTATGTAGTATGTATGTAGCATGTAGTATGTATGTAGCATGCATGTAGTATGTATGTAGTATGTATGTAGTATTTTTTTTTTTTTTTTTTAACATTTAACACATTAGCCGGATGATGGGACTACTACTGTCCCATCATTGGCTAATGTGTCAATCACTGTCATGGTAGCAGGCATCGCCAGATGGGACTTGTAGTCCCATCGGACGATGCTTGCACAGACCCCCGGACATCAGCACAGCCCCCCGGCAGGCCGGTACAGACCCCCACAGGGTGCACAGACCACCGGCAGGCCGGCACAGCCCCCCGGCAGGCCGGTACAGACCCCCACAGGGTGCACAGACCACCGGCAGGCCGGTACAGACCCCGGGCAGTCCACACAGCCCCCCGGCAGGCCGGCACAGCCCCCCGGCAGGCCAGCAGAGACCCCCGGAAGGCCCGAAATGACGGCGCATCATGATGCGCACACACCGCGCATCATGATGACGTCAGGCTGTCAATCAACTTTGAACTTCCGATTCCGATGCCGACTTCCGATATTGAAAAAATATCGGAAGTCGGTATCGGAATTCCGATACAGCAAGTATCGGCCGATACCCGATACTTGCGGTATCGGAATGCTCAACACTACTGAGAGCAGAATAATATAGGGTAAGTGAGCCTGATCCCAGGGATGTATCACTTACTGGGATGTTGGTCAAGTGTTGATAGAATCCCTGTTTTATCTTCTGTAGCAGTGACAAGACAAGCTCATGGGGCAAGCTCGACCCATACTCAGCAGGAAATTACTGAGTGTTACAGCCAGGACCTGGCTGTAACAATTGTGAGTGGCACCTGTTAACCTGTTAAATGTCGCTGTCAAACTCTGGGGGTGCTTCACTCCATACCCCCTTCATCGTGCCCGTGAAATGACTGCTAAGAGCAGGAGTCTGCTGAAGACCTCAGCGCTTGTCATTACAGAGCTCCGTTGAAACTTTGCTTGTGGCTGAACTTCAAAGGAGATCATGATTTTTTATCATATGCAATAATATTGTGATATTGCTGTATATAGCACAAGGGATCACATACTTGCATGTTCAAGTCCCCTAAAAGGACTAAAAAGCACAATGAAAAGTAAAAAGAAAGTTTTCAAACTGTTTAAAAATATTTAAAAAATGAAAGTTTAAATCACCTCCTTTTTCCTCTATTAAAAGTAAAATCTATCAAAATATAAAAATAAGTAACCTGATTGCTAAACACTGCAAACAAAAAAATTGAAGAAGGCCAAAATTATGTGGGTTTTTTGGTAGCTACAATACCACATAAAATTTATATAACAAGACATCAAAATGTCATATCTATTACTAAATGGTACCAAAGAAACTTTGATCATCAAAAAAGCTCCATACACCGAAAAAAATTTAAATGTTATGAGACTCAGAAAATGGCAATAAAACTCCAAACAATTTTCTTTTCAAACTTCTAACTTTTTGTTTTCACCATAAAAATAATTGAAAAAACTGCAGATGTTTGGTATTGCCTCAATCGTGCTGATGAGAAGAATCATATTGTGAGGTAATTTTTATCACATAAGGTACAAGGGTAAAAGCAATTCCTAAAAAAATGACAAAATTGCATTTTGTTTCACAATTTTTCAGCATTTGGAATTTGTTTTCCCATTTTCCACTACATTACAGTGGGGAAAATAAGTATTTGATACACTGTCAATTTTGCAAGTTTTCCCACCTACAAAGAATGGAGAGGTCTGTAATTTTTATCGCAGGTACACTTCCACTGTGAGAGACAGAATCTAAAAATAAAAAAAGCAGAACATCACATTGTATGATTTTAAATAGTTAAATTGCATTTTATTGCATGAAATAAGTATTTGATCACCTACCAACCATTAAGAATTCTGGCTTTCACAGTCCTGTTAGTCTTTCTTTAACCCCTTTCTGACATCAGACGTACTATCCCGTCCATGGGACCCGGGCCCCTATGCCCATGGACGGGATAGTACGTCTAGCGTGATCAGCAGCACTCACATGGTGAGCGCCGCTGATCGCGGACGGGTGTCAGCTGATTATCACAGCTGACACCCGACACAATGTGTCAGGACAAAAATGGTGGGGGGAACAAGAGGCACAATAGTGTCCTATCACTAGTGACACTTGAAGTATGAGCGGTATAATGCAGTTCCACTCACCTATTCCAGTTGTGTAACCCCCAACTGGCTTGAGAGCATATCACAGAATCAGCTGCTGCAGGACCTCCACCAACCACTCGCACGTGGAAAAACCTTCAGAAAGTTGTGGGAAGCAGGATGTGTTGCAGTCCGCGCTGCCGAGATACACAAATCACCTGGGATACAAGATGTTATAGCAGTGTACTCCTTTATTTCCTCCTACGCGTTTCGGCGCCCTTCCTGGCACCTTCCTCAGGGAGAACCCTGAGGAAGGTGCCAGGAGGAAATAAAGGAGTACACTGCTATAACATCTTGTATCCCAGGTGATTTGTGTTTCTCGGCAGCGCGGACTGCAACACATCCTGCTTCCCACAACTTTCTGACAATGTGTCAGGTGTCAGGGGCGGTCATGGACCACCCCCGAAACGTTAACCCCTTGCACACCGCGATCAAACACGATCGTGGTGTACCGGGGGTTAAAGGTAAGCATTGGCAGGGAGGGGTCTCCCTCCGTGCTTCCCTGAGCCCCCCACAGCAGTGCAATGTGCAGCGCTGCTGCGGGGGGCTCCATCCCTGCAGGTCCCCGAATCCAAGATAGCGACGGGGACCTTCGGGGGCCTGCAGGGAGCTAGCTTCCTCAGTGCCTGCAAAGCGCAGGCATGAGGAAGTCTGCAGTAGTGCCTGTGACAGATCGCTGATCTGTCACAGTGATCTGTGATGTTACAGATCAGCGATCTGTCACATGACAGTTATGTCCCCCCTGGGACAATGTAATAAAGTTAAAAAAAAAGTGTAAAAATAATTTTTTAAAAATCGCTAAATAAATTAAAAAAAAATATTCCCTAATAATTTCATTTTTTAGAAATAAAAAACAAACAAACAATAAAAGTACACATATTTGGTATTGCCACATCCGTAACGACCTGCCCTATATAAAACTGTCCCATTAGTTAACCCCTTTAGCGAACCCCTTAATTAATAAAAATAAAAAATGAAGCAAAAAATAATGATTTATTATGATACCGCTGAACAAAAAGTGCAATAATGCGCGATCAAAAAGACGCATATAAATATCCATGGTACCGCTGAAAACGACATCTTGTCCCACAAAAAGCAAGCTGCCATTCAGCATCATCAGCAAAAAAATAAAAAAGTTATAGCTCGCAGAATAAAGCGATGCAAAAATAATTATTTTTTATATAAAATTGTTTTCATTGCATAAAAGCACCAAACATAAAAAAAGACATAAATGAGGTATCGCTGTAACCGCACCGACCCGAAGAATAAAACCGTCTTATCAATTTCACCACACGCAGAACGGTGTAAACGCACCCCCCAAAAGAAATTCATGAAACGCTGGTTTTTGCTCATTCTGCGTCCCAAAAATCGGAATAAAAAGCGATCAAAAGATGTCACGTACACAAAGATGATACCAATAAAAATGTCAACTTGCCCCGCAAAAAATAAGACCTCATATGATTCGGTGGGTCAAAATATGGAAAAATTATAGCTCTCAATATGTGGTGATGCAAAAACTATTTTTACAATAAAAAGCGTCTTTTAGCGTGCGACAGCTGCCAAATATAAAATCCGCCATAAATAGTAAATCAAACCCCATGTTATCACCCCCTTAGTTAGGGAAAAATAATAAAATTAAAAGAAAATGTATTTATTTCCATTTTTCCATTAGGGCTAGGCTTAGGGCTAGGGCTAGAGTTAGGGCTGAGATTAGGGTTAGGGGTGTGTTGGGGTTAGGGTTGGAGTTATAATTGGGGGGTTTCCACTATTTGGGCACATCAAGTGCTCTCCAAATGCAACAGGGCGTCTGATCTCAATTCCAGCCAATTCTGCGTTGAAAAAGTCAAATGGTGCTTCTTCCCTTCCAAGCTCTGACATGCGCCCAAACAGTGTTTTATCCCCACATATAGGGTATCAGCCAACTCAGGACAAATTTCAAAACAACTTTTGGGGTCCAATTTCTCCTATTGCCCATAGGAAAATAAAAAAATTGGGGGCAAAAATATCATTTTTGTGGAAAAAAATGATTTTTTTATTTTCATGCCCGGGCATTATAAACTTCTGTGAATCACTTGGGGCTTCAAAGTGCTCACCACACATCTAGATAAGTTCCTTGGGGGGTCTAGTTTCCAAAATGGGGTCACTTGTGGGGGGTTTCCACTGTTTAGGTACATCAGGGGCGCTCGAAAAGCAACATGACACCCACAGACAATTCCATCAAAGTCTGCATTCCAAAACGTCACTACTTCCCTTCCAAGTCCTGACGTGTGCCCATACAGTAGTTTTCTCCCACATATGGGGTATCAGCGTACTCAGGACAAATTGGACAACAACTTTTGCGGTCCAATTTCTCCTGGTACCCTTGGGAAAATAAAAAATTGGTGACTAAAAGATCATGTTTGTTGAAAAAATACGATTTTTTATTTTCACGCCCCCGGTCATTATAAACTTCTGTGAAGCACTGGGGGGTTCAAAGTGCTCACCACACATATAGATAAGTTCCTTAGGGGGTCTAGTTTCCAAAATGGGGTCACTTGTTGGGGGTTTCCACTGTTTAGGTACATCATCAGGGGCTCTCCAAACGCACAGGACACCCGCAGACCATTCCATCAAAGTCTGCATTCCAAAACGTCACTACTTCCCTTCCAAGCCCTGACGTGTGCCCATACAGTAGTTTTCTCCCACATATGGGGTATCAGCGTACTCAGGACAAATTGGACAACAACTTTTGGGGTCCAATTTCTCCTGGTACCCTTGAGAAAATAAAAAAATTGGTGACTAAAAGATCATATTTGTTGAAAAAATACTTTTTTTTATTTTCACGCCCGGGCGTTATAAACTGCTGTGAAGCACTAGGGGGTTCAAAGTGCTCACCACACATCTTTGGGGGGTCTAGTTTCCAAAATGGTGTCATTTGTGGGGGGTTTCCACTGTTTTGGTACATCAGGGCTTTTCCAATCGCGACATGGTGTCCGATCTCAATTCCAGCCAAAAAAGTCAAATGGCGCTGCTTCCCTTCTGAGCTCTGCCATGCACCCAAATAGTGGTTTATCCCCAGATGTGGGGTATCAGCTTACTCAGGACAAATTGCACAATACCTTTTAGGGTCCTGTTACCCTTGGGAAAATAAAAATTGGGGGTGAAAAAAACTTTTTTTGGAAAAAATATGATTTTTTAATTGTACTGCTGTATGTTATAAACTTCTGTGAAGCCCTTGTGGGTTCAAAGTTCTCAACACATAACTAGATAAGTTCCTTGTGGGGTATAGTTTCCAATATGGGATCACTTGTGGGGGGTTTCCACTGTTTAGGTACATTAGGGGCTCTCCAAACGTGACATGGCGTCCGATCTGAATTCCAGCCAATTTTGCGTTGAAAAAGTCAAATGGCGCTCCTTCCCTTCTGAAGTCTGCCATGCGCCGAAACAGTGGTTCCCTCCACATATCAGGTATAAGGGTACTCAGGACAAATTGCACAATAACTTTTGAAGTCCAATTTCTCCTGTTACCCTTGGTAAAATAAAAAAAATTGAACCTGAAGTATTTTTTTTGTGAAAAAAGTTAAATGTTCATTTTTTTAAATATTCAAAAAATTCCTGTGATGCACCTGAAGGGTTAATAAACTTCTTGAATGTGGTTTTGAGCACCTTAAGGGGTGCAGTTTTTAGAATGGTGTCACTTTTGGGTATTTTCTATCATAGACCCCTCAAAGTGTGGCTTCAAATGTGATGCGGTCCGTAAAAATAAAATGGTATTGCAAAAATGAGAAATCGCTGGTCAACTTTTAACCCTTGTAACTTCATACCAAAAAAATTTTTGGTTTCAAAATTGTGCTGATGTAAAGTAAACATGTGGGAAATGTTACTTATTAAGTTTTTTTGTGTGTCATATCTCTGTGATTTAAGGGCATAAAAATTCAAAGTTTGAAAATTGCTAAATTTTCAAAATTTTTGCCAAATTTCCGTTTTTTCACAAATAAACGCAAATTATTTGAATGAAATTTTACCACTATCATGAAGTACGATATGTCACGAGAAAACATTTTCAGAATAACCAGGATCCATGGAAACATTTCAGAGTTATTACCTCATAAAGGGACAGTGGTCAGAATTGTAAAAATTGGCCCGGTCATGAACGTGCAAACCACCCTTGGGGGTGAAGGGGTTAAGAAGCCGTCCTACTCTGCACTCATTGCCTATATTAATTGCACCTGTTTGAACTCGTTACCTGTATAAAAGACAACTGCCTACCCAATCAATCACACTCCAACCTCTCCACCATGGTCTAAGGACACCAGGGACAAAATTATAGATCTGCACAAGGCTTGGATGGTCTATAGGACAATAGGCTAGCAGCTTTGGCGAGAAGGCAACATCTGTTGGCACAATTATTAGAAAATGGAAGAAACACAAGGTGACTTTCAATATTCCTTGATATGGGATCCTTGCAAGATCTCACCTACTGAAGTAAGGATGATTCTGAGAAAGGTCAGGAATCAGCCCAGAACTACAACGGAGGACCTGGTCAATGACCTGAAGAGAGTTGGGACCAAAATCTCAAACATTACCATTAGTAAAACACTAAGCTGTTATGGATTAAAATCCGTCAGCTTACGCAAGGTTCGCCTGCTCATGCCAGAACATGTCCAGGCACTTCTGATATTTGCCAATGACCATCAGGATGATGCAGAGGAGGCATGAGAGAAGGTCATGTGGTCAGATGAGACCAAAGTAGAATGTTTGGTATCAACTCCACTTGCCAGGTTTGGAGGAAGAAGAAGCCAACCGGGTTGGTTTCTGACCTGATATGAGCCTGCTGTCGGAGGGGGCTTATTTCGAACAAGGAACTGGTGGCAGCATACCGTACTGTTTTAGTGAGGAACTCTGGCAGTGACATCCGGGAGGTTTATATATATATATATATATTCCCAGCCTGGACTGGTGATATATATCCCCCCTCACTGGGAGCTCCTCAATAACTCGTACTTATAAGGGAAGCCTCTCCGGTGACTATTTGCTCTCGGTGCAGTTCCCTGACTGACCTGGGGCAAGTGGTGGCGCCAGATAGCCGATCCCTGCTGGGTCCTTCTCTTTCCTCCCTCGAGGTGAGGAAAGTCGACACCCCCTTACCCTGTGCGATCCATCACAATTGTAAATCATTTTAAAGGGAAGATTTGAAAATATCTTTATATTGACAATTGGTGTATAAATGCAATATTGTATGTTATAGCCATTTACATATATTTTTTATATGGAAAGGTACTGAGTATGAAGCTGGAGCCTTCTGTTGCTATCTCAATTTGAATGACTGGGAAATCTAGATGACTGTCTTTTAGTGCTGATTAAACTAGAGGTTCTGCACTACAGATAATGACTTCAAAAATCAAGTATTTACAGTACAGTATTTAAACATAGATTCATAGAAAAATGCTTTATAAAAAGTTTTGTACAAGCCAGCTTTCAGAGGCACACTAACAACAAATCAAAATGTTTACCTTGAATTGACAGACAGAAAGATACAAAAATGATCTGGGCATACACACGTGGTCAAAATTGTTCGTACCCCTCGTTTAATGACAGAAAAACCCACAAGGGTCACATAAATAACTTGAATCTGGCAGAAGCAATAATAAATAAAAAATCTATGAAAATGAACAAATGAAAGTCAGACATTGCTTTTCAACCATGCTTCCACAGATTTTTTTTTTTTTAAATAAAACTCATGAAATAGGCCTGGATGGTACCCTTAACTTAATATTTTGTTGCACAACCTTTTGAGGCAATCACTACAATCAGACGATTCCTGTAATTGTCAATGAGACTTCTGTACCTCTCGACGGGTATTTTGGCCCACTTCTCAAGAGCAAACTGCTCCAGTTGTCATGTATTTGAAGGTTGCCTTTTCCAGATGACATGTTTCAGCTCTTTCCAAAGATGCTCAATAGGATTTAGGTCAGGACTAGAGATGAGCGACTTTGCCTTTTTTCGGGTCGAATCGGGTTTCATGAAACCCGACTTTCTCAAAAGTCGTGTTGAACGAAATCGGACGATTATCGTGAAAAGTCGAAGGTGGACTGAAACATGAAACCCAATGCAAGTCAATGGGGAAGCAAAGTCGGCAGGGAGTGGAGGACATTAAACACACCTACAGTGCCCATTTGAATGGCAAAAACATCAATTTTTATTACTGAAGCTTGTCAACCTTAATTTACTTCATAATAGTAATTACGCACTGAAAGCTGGGGGTTATTTGGCTAAAGTTGTGGAGGGGTAGGGCTGGCTCCAGGTTTTCTTGTGCCCTGGGCCAAAGAGCACCCCTTTAACACATACCATAACTCATGATGCTCCGATACGGTAGAGAAATAGTGGTACAGTACAATGAAAAATACTTCACTTTTTACATCTCATGACTGATATCGATTTTAAATTCTCCAATAGCTCCAAAAACGGACAGTATATTACTCCATACAGTATTATGGGCACCACATAGTGCGCTATACAGAGTAATGAGGCCCATATATTTCTCCATACAGAATCATTGGTCCCATATAATGTTTGAAACAGTATATGATGAGCTCCACATAATGCTACAGTATATGTTGGTCCCCATGGATGTAGCTCCACTGTCTTATGGGCCCAAATAATGCTCCATATATAATGGGCCCCAATTCTAACACTCCAGTGTATAATGGGCCCTGTAAATGCTGCTCCAGTGTCTGTTGTCCACCTTTGGAATGCTCCAGTGTATGGTGGGCCCCATATATCATTCTCCAGAGTATAGTGCTCCCCAAAAATTGCTGTCCCAACATTGAAAACAATTAAATAAGTCTCCTCGCTAGGGAATCCCTGTACTAGTCTGGACTCCTCGTCGTCCCCATCTTCCATTTCACTGCACTTGGCTGTTTAGGCAGAGGGCGCACAGACGTGATGTCATTGCGCTCTCTGATCAGAATATCACTGTCAGGACATGCGGAAGACGTCATGGTGGTGGAGCAGGGAGAGGTAAGTATTTCAACGTTGCAAGTGCTGTGATCTGGAGCAAGCAGGGGGGGCCCACTCGCTGGCGATGGCACTGGCACAGGGCCCCTCATAGTACGGCGGTGTGTGGCGGTGTGTCTGACGGCGGGTGGGCCCGTACTATGAGGGGCCCTGTGCCAGTGTCGTCGCCCATGAGTATGCCCCCCACCTGCTCAAGGAACCTGCACTTTCATCTGCACCTTCCTCTTTGTCACCTTGTAAGGTGGTATAGTATGCGAAAAGGGGAAACTGAGTTTCCTCAGGGTCACATTCTGGCTGTGTAGAGTGTGAAGGGAATGTAGTGGTCTGGGTCAATGTACCAGCAGAATCATCTAGCAGTGGCTGGGCATCAGTGCACTTGTGGCGTCCCCAGGAGTACGGTCGCCACAGTGGCATTACCTTCCTCCTAGGGAGTGTGATGTCATGCTTCGGAGCAACGAAGGATCTCTCTAGCAGTTAAACCAACACATAACACATTTCCCACTCCAGGCCAGCAGGGAGACCTCTGAACCTGACCTCTGAGGAGCTGCTCTCTATGGTCGGGAGGAGGTAAGTTAGGGCACTCTGTGCAGGGAAGGGGAAGTGTGTGGATGTGAGAAGGGGAGCTGGAGGATGAGCAGAGTTAAGGCTCACTCCTAGCTGGAGCGCATGGTCCAGATTCCGGTCTCCGAGTTTGTAGGGACACTGACGTTCCTGCAGCCGAAACCGGAGGAAGTAGCAGTTGTAAATGCTCTGTACCCAACTAAGGCTCGGAGGCCCCAGCATCGACGTGTGGGAGCCAGAAGGAAAAGGCTACGGCTGCCTGCCATACAAGAAAGTTCCAAAAGTGAGTCAATAGGGGGTACTTCATTGAACTCAGCACTGCGAATACCTCAGATAAGCGCTAGAACGGAGGCCACACTACCTATCTGCAGAGAGAGAATTCCAAATTGGCTTCCAGGCTGACCAACTCATTCTCCATCTGTACTCTGGGTCCTGGACGGCACTTACCAAGTACAGGTAA
The DNA here is from genome assembly GCF_039654945.1 of Dendrobates tinctorius. NCBI lineage: Eukaryota > Metazoa > Chordata > Amphibia > Anura > Dendrobatidae > Dendrobates > Dendrobates tinctorius. Next base: position 877,705 of record NW_027361808.1, on the reverse strand, counting down.
AGGAACTGCATTACTGTGTCTGTCATCTTTCTCCTGTGCCTTGCGCACGGCTCTGCTACATCCTGTACTGCACACCATCTACCAACTCTTTCATCTGCCCTGCAACTATGGCCCTACCTGTGCAGGGCTTCTACATCTTAGCTGCACTACAACATCTGTCCCAGAGAAGCGACACTGCAGCGCTGGTCAATCTAATCAGAAACGACAGGTGGCGTCATGTATCATTCACCTATAAATGTAATTCACCCCTTTGCATGGACGCCCAGGGCCACGGAACGGGTCACCACCACCGTGACACATCCCTGTGAGACACCAGCCTGGTACCAATTAACTCCACTGCCCTGGCTGGCCACCCACACTCCATGTCTGATTCATCTTGGACTTGGGAATTCACGATTTGACTTGATAACCCAAGCATGGTATGATAGAAAGAGCTACATGGACTAATGTGAAGTGTAGCCTGCTGCATCATTCACTTTTGGTGGGGGCGAAGGACACAAGGAAAGGGGTTCTTCCTGACCAGGAGCCAGCACTTGACACTCAGTGCTTGCATTTTTTGAAACTTCAGAAGAGGAGGGCATATTTGCTGGAGTCTGTTTCGGCAATGTAAGCCAAAACCAGTTCCTCATGCTCCGCCTTTAAAAGCTGTTAACCTACTCCCAGAAAAGGTAGCCTTCCAGGCGTTCCGGAGCCAGACCATGACGCAAGCTCAACATCCCCTGCCTTAGCTGCTATTGTGCTTTTGCCACTACTAGCAGATGCACCACCACTATCAGCACGAGCTGGCCCCCCCACGCCCACGTCCGCGGCTTCTTCCACCAAACTTCAAAATTTTGCAGAAAATAGACCCAAAATAACATCAGATATATGGCACTGTATCAGAAGCGTACAGCTCTATTCAGTCAAAGGATAATTGTCAATCTCCCTATATATTCCATCAGTCACACAGAGACGCTCACAGGCTCAGTATGGATTAGACAAGAATATAAAAATTAGACAAAGTGTACAGTATCATCAGATAGCAGGTATATATAGTATAGTTTAAACATTCTAAATCTCCGTAGATATTTGAGGAGGCACACACAGACACTCTCAGGCTCAGTATTGAATTACAACACAATCTAAAAAGCCGTAAAATGGTAATGGATCTCAAGAGTACAGCTGTACACAGTGTAGGTGTCATTGTTGTCAATTTCAGTATTTATTTCCACAGTCAGAAAATAACTCTCACTTGGTCAGTTTGGATTAGACCAGAATATAACAAGCAGTAAATGGGTAATGTAACCCAAGCGTAGAGCTGTATACAGTGTTGGGGTAATTTTTAAATGTACATCTAAAGTGCAGGAGTAACCCATAGACACTCACACGCACAGGATGGATCACACCACAATATAACAAGAAGATCCGCAAGAAATAATCACACATGTGGGACAATGTTCCAGGTGTCAATGATACACTTAGAGTGTTGGTTGGAGGAGGACTTCCTGGCAGAAAGGGTACAGTATCACCAGATACCAGGTATATATGTAGCATAGTTTAAACATTAACAATGTACTTCGATATATCAGGAGTAGTGTTGAGCCACCCCGCTAGTGTTTTGGTTCGTCGCACAGGAGGCAAGTTTGTCAAATGTTCATCGAAAGTTCGAAGAACACCGTCGAACCCCATTCAAAATAATGGCAGGCAAACACAAACTGTCAGCGGGCCCTGAAGATGCTGAGACTCCAGGGGAAGGTAACTCTTGGTGGCCGGGCAGGGGCGCAGTATCTGAGATCAGGAAAACGGTCACAGGACCTGCGGGAGGGGAGGAGCGATGGAGAGGCAGTCAGTACCTGCAGGACCTTCCACCATGTGACCACTTGTCAGAGGAGGGGGTGGGGCTTACCCCCGGGACGCAGCGGTGACAGGCAGGAGACTAAGTCACACAGGGGCTGAGCAGCGGCGATAGTCAGATAAAGCAGGGGGTCATACACAAATCTAGCAACGAAGTACAGACTCAGAATGGCAGAGGATCGTCAGATGCAGCAGAGGGTCAGACACGGGTCGGGCAACGCAGTACAGAATCAGGATGATAGAGAGCAGTCAGGGGAAGCAGAGGGTCATACACGGGTCGAGCAGTACAGTACCAAATCAGATACCAAGAGACGTAAACCAAGTCCAGAAGAGATCATACACCAAACAACGTACGAGAACAGGCAAGAGGCACTAGCGATGCAGGGTCGGGCACACTCTAGTTAGGAGTATAAATGACAGGGAGGGGTGCTCACCTGAGGCTATAAAAACCCTCCCTGGCATCAAAGAGAGGCTCTCCCTATTAACCCCTGCACCATCTGTCCAGAACCCTGAATAACTCATGACACAAACACATACAAACACATAGAAAACAATTACAAAACACCTTTAAAGGTGTCCAAAAGCAGACAAAATGCTCAGAAGATAAAAATAACATATGGAAAAGGGCAACTACATTTAGAAAAGAGGTGGAGTAAAAGGAGGAGGTGGAGGTGACACAGATATAGGTTTTTCATGCCCTTATGAAGTCAAGAAAGGCTGGAATAAAAATGTAAAATACAAACCAAAAAAAAAAAATTCTGAAATCGAACATGATCATATACCGTCGGACTGCCCACCAATAAATTATGGCAACTGCCGATGGGGCGGCGTTATTCCCACGAACCTCCAAACTGCATCCATGAAGGCAAAGTGTTTGGTTTCCGGGGGCTGTATGATTGCAAAGCTGAACCTTAAAGGAATGTCCAAAAGGGCACCACCAGGAGTGGAGCCTGTGGCTTAATTGGACTCCAGCCGGGAAACCACAACCATACAAGCTACAGAAAAGATGGACAGATTGCTTGTCGTTTCTGTGTGTGGTGTGGTATGTCCGTTTGTAGTTGTACTAGCGATTTCTCAGCTTTATTCCGTTAACGACCGAGACTCCGGCATGCCCCCGCGGTACGCGTCAAGCTTACTAGAGGGATACGCGAGGCTCTGGCACGCGAGATCGAGCAATAACAGGTCTATCATGCCCTTACATGTCCGGGGCTGCATGCGCGCTACACTGAAAGGACCAGCTTTTGTCGCTTACAGGTGCTGATAACCCGCTGAACACCGTTAGTGATGGGGATCTGGGATTCCAATTATTCCCCGCGAACGATGATTTCCCAGTAAGTGCAGGTCAACCGCAATTACGGAATTAGGCCTAACTGGCATTCCTGACAAAATGAAAAAATTACGTGTCCAAACCACAGGTGCTGTAGCTTGCTTAACAGCTCGGCAGCCGTTCTCAGGCCCAGTATGGATTCGACAACATTGTAGAAAGTTGATAAAGGGTACAGTTTCACCGGATAACACATATATATGTAGCATAGTTTACACATTAAAAACCTATGTCTATAGATCAGGAGGCAGGCTCAGACGGTCTCAGGCCTAGTATGGATTAGACGTGATTGGACAAAGGTGAGAAAAGGTAACGTATCAGTGGATTACAGGTATGTATAGCATAGTTTACACATTAAAAACCTATGGCTATAGATCAGGAGGCAGGCTCAGACGGTCTCAGGCCTAGTATGGATTAGACGTGATTGGACAAAGGTGAGAAAAGGTAACGTATCAGTGGATTACAGGTATGTATAGCATAGTTTACACATTAAAAACCTATGTCTATAGATCAGGAGGCAGGCTCAGACAGTCTCAGGCCCAGTATGGATTAGACGTGATTGGACAAAGGTGAGAAATGGGACATTATCACTGGATAGCAGGTATATATAGCATAGTTTAAACATTTAAAATCTCCGTGTTCTCAGTATGGATTAGACAACAATCTAAAAAGTAGAAGAAAGGAAATGTTTTTGAAGCGTACACCAGTATACACTTTTGGTGGTATTTTTAAATCTTCATATATATTTCAGTCTCAGTAAGACAGTCCAGCCTCTCCGACATAGGAAATGAGATGCATACAATTACTGATATAAAGTCTAGTGATTGCAGAAATCTAGGAATTAATAATCACGGGAAAAACTGCTGTCACAATTCTCAGAGGCGATGCTGACCCTCAATTAATTTGTGTGTGGAGACAGCGAAAACATAACTTTGTGAAGAAAGTGTTGCTGTATCGCAGTACCGTTGATCCCATCAGTGTTACTCATCTCCTTCAAATTTTAATCACAGGGAGAGATGTAAACATGTTGTTCACTGCCCATCATGATCTGTCACGTAACTTTGGAGTGCAAAAGATAGAAGCCACAGGCCGTAGGTGATTCTATGGGATTGGCATGAGAGGGCACATTTAAAAATGTGCGCCGGAATGTCACGCGTCTGTGAGTAGGAAAACTGTGAAAGCTGGTGATAAACCACCACTGCATGTCATTGTGAGTCAAGGTCCATAAGAAATGGAAGCCATTGATCATCTGAAGCTAGAGCCCGGCAAGCGGAACAGGGCATAGCTACGTCTCAACCATCATCTATCAGTTCAACAAATTTGTAGTGGCAGTCCCAGGGAAGGATTTGACAGCCCAGACTACAGCGGAGGAGCAGGGAGAGGTAAACATTGCAAATGCTGTGGCCCTGCCCAAGCAAGGGGGGCACACTCGTGGGTGTCGGTACTGGCACTGGGCCCCTCATAGTATGGTGGTGTGTCTGACGGCGGGTGTGCACCCCCACCGTCAGAGACACTTGATTGCACTATGAGGGACCCTGTGCCAGTGCCCTCGCCCAAGAGTCGGCCCACCCACCTGTCCAGGGCAACGGCACTCGCACGGTTGGGTGTGCTAGGTGGTGACCCCTGCCATGGGGGGAGGCAGCCCAGTTTGGGAGGTTTACAAAATGGCATATGTTGATGTTGGACATTCAGCTGCTGCAAAAGGCGAAATTGGGCAAGTGCGAGGAAGAGGAGGACCAAAGCAAGTCATTTTTCTGGCAACCTAGGTGTCATCAGGGGTAGGTGGGACAAAATCCTTGGAAACCCATGCATGGTTCAGTTTAATGAAGGTTAGATCATAGACATTTTGGGTCGACAGACGGGTCCTTTTTTCTGTCAGGATTGATCCAGCTGCACTGAAGACTCTTTCTGATAGCACACTTGCAGCTGGGCAAGCGAGCTCCTGTAAGGCATATTGTGCCAATTCAGGTCAGGTGTCCAGTTTAGCGGCACAATAGTCAAATGGGAATGACCTGTGCGGGAGAACATCGATATGGGACGAGAAGTAGTTTGTAACCATAGTTGACAACTGCTGTCTCCTGTCACTTTCAATCGATGCAGTATTACCAGTCGTGTGAGCGGGACTTGAAGAATCAGTCCACAACATGGTCATGAAACCCCTGTCTCCAACGCCACTTCTGATGTGTGCACCACGAACACCTCTTCCAAGCTGCCCCAGCCCATACGGCTCGTGTGAGAACCATCACCGCTGCTGTGTGCTGGGAATGCCTCAACCAACCGGTTTACCAGAGTTGCTTGTGTGTTAGCCAATATTAGGTCAAGGTTCCCTTGTGGCATTATGTTTTGGAATTTGCCTTTATAGCGTGGATCCAGGATGCTGGCCAACCATTAGTCATCATCGTTCATCATTTTGGCAATGTGGGGGTCCCTTTTTAGGATCTGCAACGCATAATCTGACATGTGGGCCAATGTTCCCGGTGTCAATGATGCACTGCGAGTGCTGGGTGGAGGAGCACTTTCTGGCAAATCCACATCCCTCCAGTCACGCACAAACCCTGTACCAGACCTTGCCATGCCAGCACTTTCTCTTGCCCCACGAGAAGCATCCTCCTCCCCTAAATAATCATCCCCATCATCATCCTCCTCCTCCTCTTCTTTCTCCACCTCGTCCAGGAGAGGTCCCGGAGCAGACAATGGCTGGCTGTCATCAAGGCTTCCCTCCCCCTCTTCCTCCTCATCTACCTCGGCTGCAGACGCCTGCTCCTTAATGTGAGTCAAAGTTTGCATGAGCAGACGCATAAGTGGGATGCTCATGCTTATGATGGCATTATCTGCGCTTACCAGCTGTGTGCATTCCTCAAAACACTGAAGGACTTTACAGAGGTCTTTCAGCTTCGACCACTGCACACCTATCAACTCCATGTCTGCCCTCAAAGTGCCTGCCCATGTATCCTCGGCATGCATTACGGCCTGCCTCTGTTCGCACAGCCGCTCAACCATGTGCAGGGTGGAGTTCCACCTTGTTGCAACGTTGATAATTAGGCGGTGCTTGGGAAGGTGAAACAATCGCTGTAGCTTCTGCATATGACTGGAGTGTACCGGCGACTGGCGGATGTGCGAGCACAGTCTTCGAACCTTATGGAGCAGGCCTGTGAACTCCGTATAATTATTGAGGAAGCACTGCACCACCAGGTTCAAGGTGTGAGCCAAGCAAGGTATGTGTCTGAGTTTTGAAAGGGCTATGGCTGCCACAAAATTCCGGCCGTTATCACTAACTACCTTGCCTGCCTCAAGATGTAGACTGCCCAGCCATGCCTCAGTTTGTCGCTGAAAGGCCAGTACCTCCGCGGTGTGTCTGTCGCCCAAACACATCATCTGCAACACAGCCTGCTGACGCTTTCCACTAGCTGATCGATAGGGGGACATCTCGTGTGCAACACTGGCAGCTGCGGATGGAGTGCTCGTGCGACTGCGCTCTGTGGATGAGCTTTCGCTTCTGGAGGAGGAGAGGCTCGAACGTCTACAGCCAACTGTTTCCTATACCGTGGGCTAGGCAGTACTGTCCCACCACCGCTGTCCCCTGTGGACCCTGCATCCACCACATTAACCCAGTGTGCAGTGATGGACACTTAATGGCCCTGGCCATGCCTACTGGACCATGCATCAGTTGTGAGGTGCACCTTTCCACTCACTGATTGCTTGAGTGCATGGACAATGCGCTCTTTCACATGAAGGTGGAGGGCTGGGATGGCTTTGAGAGAAAAGAAGTGGTGACTGGGTAGGTCATAGCGTGGTACTGCGTAGGCCATGAGTTCGCGGAAAGCTGCGCTTTCAACCAACCGGTAGGGCATCATCTCTAACGAAATTAGTTTGGCAATGTGGGCGTTCAAACCCGGTGTACATGGATGAGAGGATGAGTACTTTCTTGTCCTACTCATAGTCTCTGGTAAGGTGAGCTGGACTTCAGAGCTGCATATAGTGGAACTAGCGGTGGACATGGCGGACTGAGAGAGGGTTGATGATGGTGATGGAGTTGGTGTTCTTTCTGATGGCCTAGATTCAGTCTTTCGTTGATATAACATTGTGATTCCCTGATTGCTTTGGCCTTGTGACGACACCCAACATTTGCTGCTGGTGGTGTGCTAACCGGTGGGCTTACAGTGGGGGAAACAATGTAGCGTTGCTGACTACCTTCTTTGGGAGAAGTTGCACACGTGGTATGTGAGGTTTGGTAGTCCGTCCACGCTTGCAAGTGCATGGTGGTTAAATGTCTAAGCATGCAACTGGTATTCAAATTTCTCAGATTTTTCCCTCGGCTAAAGGTCTTTGTGCACTTCTTACAGATCTTTGCCTGATCATTTGCCTTTGCCTTTGCCTGATCATTAGGATTTTGTTCAAAAAAGTGCCACACTGCACTCTTCCTACTATGGAAGACATTTTGTGGCCTTGCACGCTGTGCTATTTTGACCGTCTGGCCAAGCTGTCCTGCAACTCTTTTGCTTTTTGTAACACGTTTTTGGACTGCTCCGGGCCTGCCAGATAACAGATGTTGCGATGTCGATGCCTGCTGCGGATGCTTCTCCTCCTCTTCTGAGCTATTGGCAGCGGCACCCTCTTCTCCCAATGGATGCCAATCTGGGTCAACAACTCGGTCATCCATCACCTCCTCTTCAATGTCATGTGCACCTTCCTCTGTGTCACCGTGTATGGTGGTATAGTATGCGGGAAGGGGCACCTGAGTTTCATCAGGGTCAGATTCTGGCTCAGTACACTGCGAGGACAATGTAGTGCTCTGAGTGAATGTACCAGCAGATAAATCTAGCAGTGGCTGTGCATCAGTGCACTCCATGTCAGATTCATCTTGGACTGGGGAATTCACGATTTGACTTGATAACCCAGGCATGTATGAGAAAAGAGCTCCATGGAGTAATCTGTATTGTGGCCTGCCGCATCCTTCACTTTTGGTAGGGGTGAAGAACACAAGGAAAGGTGTTGTTCCTGACCAGGAGCCTCCACTGACAACACAGTGCTTTTATTTTTTGAAACTTCAGAAGAGGAGGCGATAGAGCTGTTGGCTGTGTCAGCAATGTAAGCCAAAACTTGTTCCTGAAGCTCCGGCTTTAAAAGCAGTTTACCTACTCCCAGAAAAGGGAGCCTATGAGGCCTTATGGAGCCAGACAATGACGCCGGCTCACCACCTCCTGCCTTAGGTGCTATTGTGCTTTTGCCACAACCAGCAGAAGCACCACCACCAACACCACCATCAGGAGCAGCTGGCAACCCCCGCTCACTTCCACGGCCTCTTCCACCATACTTCTTCATTTTTTTTAAAAAGGTACCCAAAATAACAACAGCTATATGGTACTGTAAAACAAGGTAAAGGGTCTATAGAGTATTGTTGAGAATTTGAATCTCAATGTAGATTTGAGGACGCTGAACTATTGTCTCAGATCCAGTATAGATTACACCGCTATGTGACAGGCAGAAATTGTCTGGTGTATGAGAAGGCAGAAGCTGTGTAGAGTATTGGTGAGAATTTGAATCTCAATGTAGATTGGAGGACGCTGAACTATTGTCTCAGGACCAGTATAGATTACACCGCAATGTGACAGGCAGAAATTGGCTGGTGTATGAGAAGGCTAAAGCTGTATAGAGTATTGGTGAGAATTTGAATCTCAATGTAGATTGGAGGGCGCTGAACTATTGTCTCAGGCCCAGTATAGATTACACTGCAATGTGACAGGCAGAAATTGGCTGGTGTATGAGAAGGCAAAAGCTGTATAGAGTATTGGTGAGAATTTGAATCTCAATGTAGATTGGAGGACGCTGGACTATTGTCTCAGGCCCAGTATAGATTACACCGCAATGTGACAGGCAGAAATTGGCTGGTGTATGAGAAGGCAAAAGGTGTATAGAGTATTGGTGAGAATTTGAATCTCAATGTAGATTGGAGGACGCTGAACTACTGTCTCAGGCCCAGTATATATTACACCGCTATGTGACAGGCAGAAATTGTCTGGTGTATGAGAAGGCAGAAGCTGTATATAATATTGGTGAGAATTTGAATCTCACTGTAGATTGGAGGACGCTGAACTATTGTCTCAGGCCCAGTATAGATTACACCGCAATGTGACAGGCAGAAATTGGCTGGTGTATGAGAAGGCAAAAGCTGTATAGAGTATTGGTGAGAATTTGAATCTCAATGTAGATTGGAGGACGCTGAACTATTGTCTCAGGCCCAGCATAGATTACACCGCAATGTGACAGGCAGAAATTGGCTGGTGTATGAGAAGGCAAAAGCTGTATAGAGTATTGGTGAGAATTTGAATCTCAATGTAGATTGGAGGACGCTGAACTATTGTCTCAGGCCTAGTATAGATTACACCGCAATGTGATAGGCAGAAATTGCCTAGTGTATGACTAACTACAAGGTATATATAGAATTTAGCAGAATTGGAATCTCCCTAGAGTGTAGGTCTGTAAGAGCGGACAAACTGCTCGGCTTTTCCTTACAGAGTCACACACTTAGATAGCTTCAATTTGGCCGTGATAACAGTCGTTACACGGTACTGAGAGAGGAGCGTGCATGTACACCACTGTACGGTGTATGTAAAATTATCAAGCTCCGTGTTTTTGTATACGGACTGACACACGCTGTCTCTCTAGTTTTGAATGTAATCAAACAGCAAATATACTAAACTGTTTGAATAACGGACAAAACTATAAGGTGTAGGTCTGTAAGAACGGACAAACTCCTCGACTGTTTCTTACAGAGTCACACACGTAGATAGCTTCAATTTGGCCGTGATAACAGCCGTTACACGGTACTGAGAGAGGAGCGTGCACGTACACCGCTGTACGGTGTATGTAAAATTGTCAAGCTCCGTGTACTATAACCTTGTTCCTGATTGCCATTTTAAAATGGCAATGAGGGAATAAGGCCCCTTAACAGATGCCGTTTTAATGCGTATCAGTGATCATAGAATCATAGAATCGTAGAGTTGGAAGGGACCTTCTGGGCCATCTGATCCAACCCCCTGCTCAAAGCAGGATTCGCTAAATCATCCCAGTCAGATGTCTGTCCAGCCTCTGTTTGAAGACTTCCATTGAAGGAGAACTCACCACTTCTCGTGGCAGCTTGTTCCACTAATTGATCACTCTGTCAAAAAGTTTTTTCTAATATCTAATCTGTGTCTCCTCCCATTCAGTTTCATCCCATTGCTTCTAGTCTTTCCTTGTGCAAATGAGAATAAAGTTGATCCTTCTACAATGTGACAGCCCTTTAGATATTTGTAGACAGCTATTAAGTCTCCTCTCAGTCTTCTCTTTTGCAAACTAAACAATCCCAGATCCTGCAACCTTTCCTCATAAGACAGGGTTTGCAGACCGATCACCATTCTGGTTGCTCTTTTCTGAACTTGCTCCAGTTTGTTGACGTCTTTTTTAAAATGTGGTGCCCAAAACTGGACACAATATTCCAGATGAGGTCTGACCAAAGAGGAGTAGAGGGAAATAATGACTTCACGTGATCTAGACTGTATGCTTCTGTTAATACATCCTAGAATTGCATTTGCCTTTTTTGCTGCTGCATCACACTGTTGACTCATATTCAGTCTGTGATCTATTAGTATACCCAAGTCTTTTTCACATGTGCTGTTGCTTAGGCCTATTCCTCCCATTCTGTATATGCTTTTTTCATTTTTATTGCCCAGATGCAGTACTTTGCATTTTTCCCTGTTAAAAACCATTCTGTTAGTTGCTTCCCACTTCTCCAGTTTATTTATATCTTTTTGAATCCTCTCTCTTCTCTAGTATTAGCTATCCCTCCTAGCTTTGTGTCATCAGCAAATTTAATCAGTTTACCCTCAATTCCTTCATCTAAATCATTGATAAAGATGTTGAACAATACAGGGCCCAGGACAGAGCCCTGTGGTACCCCACTTGAGACATTCTTCCAACTGGATGTGCAGCCATTTACGACCACTCTTTGGGTCCGATCACTAAGCCAGTTATGAATCCACCTAACAGTTGCCTTGTACATTCCATACTTAGTCATTTTTTCCATAAGGATTGTATGAGATACTTTGTCAAATGCTTTGCTGAAGTCAAGATATACTATATCTACAGCATTTCCTTGATCCACCCAATCAGTGATTCCGTCATAGAAGGAAATTAAGTTAGTCTGACATGACTTATTAATTACAAATCCATGCTGACTCTGTTTAATCACTTCATTCTTATCCAGGTATTGACATACATGTTGTTTAATAATTTGTTCAAAGATCTTTCCTGGTATAGAAGTCAGACTCACCGGCCTACAGTTGCCTGGGTCCACCTTCTTCCCCTTTTTGAAGATAGGAACAACATTTGCTCTTCTCCAGTCTTCTGGGACTTCTCCTGTTCTTCAAGAATTTTCAAAGATTATGGAGAGGGGTTCAAAAATTTCTTCTGCTATCTCCTTCAGTACTCTGGGGTGTAATTCATCTGGACCTGGAGAGTTGAATTCATTTAGGTTAGCTAAGTGTTTCCTCACTATCTTTCTGTTTATAGATATCCTGGATTCTTCTATTCCCTTAATTGGACAGTGAAGAACAGTTGATGTTACATTTCCTTTCTGAGAGAAAACAGATGCAAAATAGGAATTTAAAAGTTCGGCCTTCTCAACATCCTGTCTTACCATTTCATCATTTTCATCCTGTAAAAATTCTATAGCATCTTTGACTTTTCTTTTACTTTTGACATATCCCCAAAATCCTTTATTATTGCTTTTGATATCTCTTGCAAGCCTCAATTCATTGTCAGCTTTAGATAATCTGATTTGTGCCCTGCAGGTTCTGCAGACAGCATTATATTCTTCTTTAGATATGCCTCCCTCTTTCCATTTTATAAACATTTTTTTCTTCCTTTTTAGCATGTGCTTAAGTTCTGTGTTCATCCATCCTGGTTTCCTTAAATGCTTCCTATTCTTCCCTCTTTTTGGAATTGTTAACAATTGTGCTTTGAGAATTTCATTTTTCAAGATTTTCCATCCTTCCTGGACATTTTTGTCTTTAAGGATATCCAGCCATTGGATCCCTCCAATTCTCTTTCTGAATCCCTTAAAATCTGCCTTTCTGAAATCTAACCTTCACGTCTGAGTCTTCACAGGTCTTCCTCCTCTAGTTATCCAAAATTCTAAAATAGCATGGTCGCTACCTCCTAGGGTCCCAGCCACTTTTACCTCCTCAACCATTTCCACCCTGTTTATAAGGATTAGATCCAAGGTAGCAGTTCCCCTTGCTTTCTCCCCTACCTTTTGGAAGATAAAGTTGTCAGCAAGAGAGGATAAGAATTTCCTTGACCTGTTAGTTTTGCCTGAGAGAGATTCCCAACAAATGTCTGGTTAGTTGAAATCTCCCATGACAACTATGTCATATTTTTTGGAGAACTTGGCCATTTGATGCATAAAGAGTTCATCCATATCTTCAGCTTGCACAGGCGGCCTGTAGTAAATGCCTACAATGGTGTCCTTTCCATTATTCTGTCCTTGTACTCTTACCCAAACAGTTTCCACAGAACTCCCAGTCTCTGAAGCTTCAATCTCTGTGCAGATATACGCATTTCTAACATACAATGCGACACCTCCTCCTCGTTTATCAAGTCTGTTTCTTGCAAATAAGTTGTATCCTTCTAGTCTTGTATTCCAATCATGTGTATTGTCCCACCAAGTTTCAGTGATTCCAATGACATCATATTTCTTTTCCTGTGTTAGTAGTTCCAATTCTCCTTGTTTGTTGCCCATGCTTTGTGCATTAGCATAGAAACATTTTAGTTTGTGATTGGTTTCTCTTTCTCCAATATTTTTATTAATTAGATTCTTTTGTCTTTGTTCTTCCTTTCCACTTCTAATAGCAGAGTTCTCAATAGCATTTGTCAGGTGTATGGCTTTTTCTGGTCTTTTGCTTCCCTTCCCATGTTGTTCTAGTTTAAAGCTCTCCTTACAAGTGTAGCAAGGCAACTTCCAAATACATGTTTTGCAGTCTTCGTGAGGTGCACCCCATCTCTAGCAAGTAGTCCATCGTAAAGGTAATTCACTCCGTGATCCATAAATCCAAATCGTTGCTGACGGCACCATCGACGTAGCCAGTTGTTCACCTGCAGAATTTTATTCCACCTCCTTGTTCCATGGCCATCCACTGGGAGGATGGAAGAGAAGACCACCTGTGCTCCCAGTTCTTTCACTTTCTTGCCTAAGTCTTCAAAGTCTCTGCAGATGGTTTCCAGGTCCTTTCTTGCGGTGTCATTTGTCCCCACATGTAGTAGCAGGAATGGGTAGTCATCTGTAGGTCTGAAGAGTCCTGATATCCTGTCAGACACATCTTTAATTTTTGCACCTGGAAGACAGCACATTTCTCTTGAAGTTATATCCGGTCTGCAGATAGCGGCCTCAGTTCCTCTCAACAGGGAATCCCCCATGACCACCACTCTCCTTTTCTTCTTCACAACATTTTTCTTTCTCTATCCAGGAAGACTCTGAAGGCGTACAAGGTTGCTGTTTGTGGGCAAAGTCTTATCCTGATGTATTTCTTCATCGTTTTCCTGCGTGAGAGCCTGGTACTGGTTCCTGAGAAGTATGGGTGCTGACTGCCTCCTGATCCTCCTGCTTCTCTGGGTCACATGTCTCCATTCCTCTGTTTCTTCAGGTGCACTTCGAATTTCTTCTCTTTCTGTAACATGAAGAGATAATTCTGCTCTAAGAACTCTTCACCTTCCTTAATGATCTTCAACGTAGCTAACCTCTCTTCGAGATTTTGCAACTTTTCCTCCAACAGGGACACAAGCTTGCATTGTGGCATGTGAAGTTTGGCTTTTCCACTGGTAAGTCTGTGAACATGTAGCAAGAAATGCAGCTCACCAAATGGCTCCTGGCCTCTTCCATACTGAGATTTCTTAAAAACGATGAAAGATGAGCCAAAATCGGCGCGTGGTTTTCCGATTTCCTCTTTTCAGCTGCAACGGCCAAAACCCAGTGATCGTTGAGCTCGCGGAGACTCTTCACTTATCCCAGAAGGCACTGGGAATATGCAAATGATCTCCTCAAGACTCTTCCCCTGGTTTTCCGATTTCCTCTTTTCTGCTGCAATGACCAAAACCCAGTGATCGTTGAGATCGCGGAGACTCTTCACTTATCCCAGAAGGCACTGGGAATATGCAAATGATCTCCTCAAGACTCTTCCCCTGGTTTTCCGATTTCCTCTTTTCAGCTGCAACGGCCAAAACCCAGTGATCGTTAAAGGGTTAAGCATGTTGTGATAAACAAACACAGATATATACATATATGTATACATACAGTTAGATAAAAGACATATGACCTGTAGGAAAAAATAAGTTAGGTAAGAAAGTACATTTAAAGTGCAGAAGTATTTGATGCAGGATTCACAGATAACGCTGAATCACACTAATGACAACATATTTAATTATTATTATTATTTATTTATATATTTATATAGCGCTATTAATTCCATGGTGCTGTACATGAGAAGGGGGTTTACATAAAAAGTTATAGATATCGTTAACAGTAAACAAATTTACAATGACAGACTGGTACAGAGGGTAGAGGACCCTGTCCTTGCGGACTTACATTTATTTAATATGACATAATGTTATCGAATCAAGGTATCAAATTCTGTGTAGTACCTTTGGGTTAAAAATCCTCACTATACTGCTGGGAAAAATCCTTGAGGGGTGTAGATTCCAAAATGGGATCACTTGTAGGGGTTTTCCACTCTTTAGGCACACCAGGGGCTCTCCAAACAGGGTGTGGTGTCCGCTATCAATTCCAGCAATTTTTGCATTCAAAAAGCTAACAGTGCTCCTTCCCTTCCAAGCCCTCCTGTGTGCCCAAACAGTAATGTTTCCCCACGTTTAGGGTATCGGCATAGTCAGAAGAAATTGCAGAATAAATTTTGTAGTCCATTTTCTTTTGCTACCCTTGTGAAAGTCAAAAAATGGGGCTAAAGCTAAATTTTTGTAAGAAAAAAAGGTAAATGTTCATTTTTTTTCCTTCCACATTCCATTAATTTTTATGAAGCACGTGAAGAGTTAATATACTTCTTGGATGTGGTTTTGAGGACATTGAGAGGTGTAGTTTTTAGAATGATGTCACTTTTGGGTATTTTCTGTCAAATAGGCCACTCAAAGTCATTTCAAATGTGATGTGGTCTCTAAAAAAGGTTTTGTAAATTTTGTTGAAAAATTGCTGATCAACTTTGAACCCTTCTAACTTCCTAACAAAATAAATTATGTTTTAAAAATTGTATTGATGTAAAGTAGACAAGTGGGAAATGTTATTTAATAATTATTTTGTCTGATATAACTATCTGATTTAAGGGCATAAAATTATAAAGTTTGAAAATTGCAAAATTTTGAAATTTTTGTAAATTTTTTGATATTTTCATAAATATACGGAAATCATAACAACCAAATTTTCCCTTTAACATGAAATACAGTATGTCACAAAAAACACTCTCAGAATCACTGGGATCTGTTGAAATGTTCAAGAGTTATTACCAAATAAATTGAAACTGGTCAGATTTAAAAAATTTGGCTTGTTCATTAATGTCAAATGTAACTCCATCACTAAGGGGTTAAGGGATACATTCTGAGGATAGGTATACACACAAAGAGTTACTGGAGAGAGCAGTTTTAGGAGTACTGAATAGCTAATTAATAACAGGTTGGAGTACCTAATTAAGGTCTTATAAGTAGCAGCTACTTTGGGCTTCCAGACCTTTTCAGACATTGCGATGAGTTGTAGGTTGTAATGCAGCTAAGGAAAAAGCAACTGTATTTCAATTAACTCATATAGTGAGAGAAAAAGCAAGGGAGTGATTTGTTTTAAGCACGGTTTGGCTTATAGGTAACCTGTCATATGAAAAAATGTTATTAATGTGCAGATATGGTATTAATCTGCAAGTTAAATGCGTTCTGAAGGTGTCCGGTGTCCACACTGACACCCTAGCTACAGGGCTGAACTTTATTCCTCAGACTTTCAGTCACAGAGGCACGCCCGGCACAGCTTCAGTCACTGCTAAGTACAAAGTGAGTGGCAGCTGAAACCATGAACCAGCACTGACTGACAGCCAGCTCTGTACTGATACACTGCAGAGACAGCAGTTAGTGCTGGGGCGTGGTTTCAGCTGCACTGTCCACTAAGCGGTGACTGACGGCGTGCCAACCGCACCATTATGACTGAAAGCACAAGGCTTCCTGTAAAAATAAAGTTAATTTCTTCCCAGTATTGGTGGTGCCGGGCAGATTCTGAATGCTATAAACCTGCAGATAACCCCATATCTACAGGTTAATTGTGTTTTTTTCACCTGAAAAGTTACCTTTAACTGTGTGACTTGTGAAGGTTTAATCACAAACACAGATGCAGATTGTTTGCTGTAAAAGCTGCAAGACTATGGAACTCTCTGCCCCATGGTGTTTCATTGGTTGATTCACTATAAAAGTTCAAGAGGGGCTCTATGCCTTTCTTATAAAATATATTACTATAAGTTATGAGACTAAATTCTGTGACTGGAAGTTCATCCACGGAACTAGTCTGATTGCCGTATGTGGAGTGAATAAATCTTTCACCTAATATGGAGCTATTAGTGTCTGCCTCATGGGTTTGGCTTCCTCTGGATCAGCATATTTGGCTACAGGTTGAATTTGATGATCTTAAGTTTATCTTCAACCTTAAAAACTACGAAAAACAGATGCACCATCTGAACAGCCATGTTTACTTGTACCTACACTATGTCCTTTCTCAGGCAAATATCCTGAGCCCCAATCTCATGGATTTATTAGTCAACAAATTGGACCAGTGGCAAAAGCTAAACCAATTTGCTACGGGAGAACAGCTTTCATTGTCATGTCAGAGAGGGTATTCAGTGCGACCGATGGATTTATGACATCAAAGCGGACCAGAATATCGGCCATAAGTGTGTAAAGCTGAACATTAGTCAAAATAAATCAGGTATGCATCAGTGCAGATTTCCACGCACTGACAGCTGATGCCAAAGTTCACGTCAGCCATACAATCTGTCTGCCTGCCTGACTGTCCATTGACTGTCATCTACACTATTTTGCTGCTTAATTGACCAAACTCTGCCAGACATCTAATCACTGTTCATCATATCATCTATACTGTAGTAATGTAGGGGTTGCTGTTGCTGGCCCTGAACATCTCCTTGCCAGTCCCATATTAACTATTTACCATGCTGCTTCTGCCATAGCCACTGAAGAACCATGCCAACCACACACTTTCTGGCTGCCCACTGTGTTTTATAGTGCTAGACTATACTGCTGCTACCAGGGCTACCATTGCTGGCCTTTAACTGCAAAGCATCTCCTTGCTTAGGAATGATTAGGAAACCAATTACAGACCCCAAAAATGTAAACTTCTCACTCCTGGCTGAGAACCATATCTTTATTCATGTTCAAAACTGCGCAACTGTTTTGTTTCCAGAAAAAGGGATAATTTTTGGAAGGCTTAATAAAAAGCCTTAATAATTTCCTAATCATTTTGTGATTAGCAAACTAGTTGTGGACCACAAAAAAGGGATAATTTTTTCACTACTAGCTGAAAGGCCATTAATTCTTCACATTCAAAAGAGTACCCCAAGTAAAGGGATCGTTTTTGGATGGCTTATGAAAAATCTATCTCTTCCTCATTTAGCAAAGTACAAATCTCTCTGTGACGAATCGCACAGGGGAAGGGGGTGTCGAATTCGCTCACCTCGGGGATAGGGGAGAGAAGGACCCAGCAGGGATCAGCTGTCTGGTGCCACCACTTGCCCCAGGTTAGTCAGGGAATTGCACTGAGGGCAAATAGTTGCCGGAAATGCTTCCCTTATAGGTACGAGTTATTGAAGCGCTCCCAGTGAGAGAAGATTTACATCACCAGTCCAGGCTGGGGATATATATATATATATAAACCTCCCGGCCATCACTGTCAGGGCTCCTCACTAACACAGTACCGTATGCTGCCACCTGTTCCTCATTCGAAATAAGCCCTGTCTGACAGCTTATATCAGATCAGAAACCAACCCGGATAGCGGATAATAACCAATGGAGCGTGCGGACGTGGGGATTCGTGTATCGAGATAAAAGAGAAGCCCAAGATTAATTTTATATTTAATCACTGAAAGGCACACTAGAAATATGCAGGCATATATTTCCAGAACAATATACAAGTATACAGTCGAGTGTAGTACAAGGATAGGGGATAGATAGGTTGCAATTACCGTATTATGTAGCATGTGATCACAGGGAGGCGCTGATAGATCTCAGGTCCAAATCTTAATTACGTGGTATTCCTAGCTGCGTCAGCTAACGGATCCTCCTACCAGTAGAAAACTAAGCTCAAAATGAGGAGCTGCCTCTTATCTCCTAGGCTGCTTCCTCCCACACTCTGTGCCCACCCCTGGGATTGTGCAGCCCCTCTCCTTCCATCTCTGAGTATGATTTTCTGTCCTGAACCGTGGAGGCTCATAACTTTCCAACCAAAGCTCTGAATGGAACTGCAGCGGTGCCACTGGATTTTGCTGGATTTTTTCCGCGCAGGGAGACCAAATATGCTTACTGCATGTAATCCTTGGTAGCTATGCGTCATAACTCCATAGCGCAGGGGTTTACAGGTGGATGCCGGGCTTGGGAGTGGGGGAGAATAAATTCCGATTCCGAGAACGTGTTCGGCAGGCTCAGAGAAAATTGCATTCTGTTATTATAGGTCACTTTCCAGATTCAATACCTCAGAACTTTGCTGTGACCTGTCGTGCTTGAGCTAGACAAAGGGAGCCAGCTGGCTGTAGCTGCAGGAGAGTTCACACCCTTGTAATAATTGGTGGGGACCAGAGCTTCAAAGTGCTTGTTCTTGGAGTTAAAGAAAAACATTGATCCGGGGGGGATGAATGCCAAGGGAGGGGGGCAAAGTGGTATGAAGTAAGTGTTTTTGGGATAAACTGTATCTTGATGAGGAATTCCATCAGAAATCAAAATATCATTTAGATATCATCTTCCCAAATCTCACACTCGCTATACTCCCCAAACAGTGATAATTGTGTCACCCAACTATGTGTACAATGCCACATCTTCTGAATCTAGAAACAACAGTAGTCTAGAATCAACATCAGTGCATGCATCTTCCCTCTACCAAAAAGGAATGATTTTTACATAGTTTATAGAATTTAGTTAGTCTAACGTCTGATAATACTCAGTGGTTAGCACTGCAGCCTTGCAGCGCTGGAGTCCTGGGTTCAAATCCCACCAAGGACAGCAGCTGCAAGGAGTTTGTTTGTTCTCCCTGTGTTTGCGTGGGTTTCCTCTGGGTTCTCCGGTTTCCTCCCACATTCCAAAGACATACTAATAGGGAGTCTAGGGGACAGTGCCGGTAATGTATCTAAAGCGCTGTGGAATTAATGGCGCTAAAGAAACTAGTAAAATAAATAAAACCTAAGATGAGTCATAATTCTTTAATAGACTGTCCTATGCAGTTTTGGCGCCATTGGATCTGGCCAGGCTCCTGCTATGCGTTAAGACCAAACACAGTTTTGCTATCTGGTTTCTACTGGTTGTTTTATGTATCTTCATACCCCTGGGTGCTAGAACGGGTCGAGACCTAGGCGGACATTCGCCATGTTCAGGGCAATATACATGAAGTACGGCTAGGATCTATGGTATCTCCATAACTCATTGTTGAATCATAACTGACTCAACAAAGCAGTTTAGACACCATGGTATCCACATGGCAAGAAAGCTTTTTGTTCTGCTTTCAGTTGACTCAAGGTGTGAGATCTGCACTCATAGCCTTTTTTAGTTGACCCCCCCCCGGAAGAGCTAGCTGCACACTGAAGGGGGTTTAATAATTCCCTGCCACAAAGGATACAAATGATTGACGTGAAATAGTATCTCCATATTTTTCTCACTTTCCTATGTGCCCTTTTTTTTCTACATGTTTACCCAGAGCAGACAATTAAAAAAAAATCTATTAACTGTAATTATTGTGGTTCAGAAAGGCAAACAAATACCACGTATCATTATCCTGGCCTTATAAACAATATTACTTAAATACAAAATAGCAGTGTTGACAAACTTCAAAATAAATGTCAAAATTGTAAACTTCACAGCAAAATTGATTCATTGCATGTTTACAGGAACCATTAAACATTGTAATACAATATAGTTGTAGCACTAATATAAAAGTATTATACAAAACACATACAGTATGCTGTAGTGAAAATGGTAGTTTCCTCTCCTACACAGTTCCTATCACAATTGTTTTTGCATTAATAGTATGGTGTGTTGATCAAATTGCCAAGTTTCCTATCAAAACTGTTTCTAGTACAGTCACATATATTGGGCCAAAGGTTTTTTTTAAGTAATCAATTACTAATTATGCCAGTTACGGTAACTTGATAATGCCACCTCTACTATCTCCACCTCCAAAATGTCTCATTCATCACAGCCTCGTTCTCATGCTAATCAGTTGTTGCCATGTAGAAAAATCATGTCAAGAAGAATAATTTCAGAACTTTTTCCACCTTCAATGTCTCCTATAATCTGTACAAAGAGATTGAAAAACAATCAGAGGTAAGGTTGAGTGGGGAAAGTCAAATGAATCTGAAATATTGTGGTTGCATAAGTATGAATACTGTGCTCCAGTACACAGTAGCCATTAAAGTGATTTTGATGAAATTCATATAAAATGTAGCTTCTCTAGTAGGATTTTTACCAATATTTTCTTAGTTACATTTTACAGCAAAAGCCATGAACCATAAATAGCTTACAGCACAACAAAGGGATCTCATTGTTGAAAGTTATCAGTCAGGAGATGTCTCAAGGCATACCATAGAACACTGTGATGACTGTCATCAAGAAGTGCTTCAAATTGGGCAATGATATTACCTAAATATGGGCGTTCCTGAAAAAAATGATGAAAAGATGAGAAGAAAATTGATTCAGGATGCTGCCAAGAAACCTTCAGCAATATTAAAGGTGATGGAGGAATGTATGGCAGATACTGGTTGTGGACCTGCACTCTGAATTGTAGGGGAGTATTGCAAGACAGAAGCCTTTTCCTAGAAAGAAAAACATTCAAACCTGACTACATTTTGCCAAAACCTAAATCACGTCTGTCAAAAGTATGTTGAGACCAGTGTTGAACTTTTTGGCAATAATTACAAAAGGTATGTTGGATGCAAAAGCAACACTGTGCATCACAAAATGAACACCATAAGCACAATGAAACATGGTGGAGGCTGCATTATGCTTTAGCACTGTTTTTTGGCATTTAGAACTAGGGCTTCAAGTGAGATATAGGGAATATTGAACAGTTCAAAAATTGAATTCAATTTTACCAAAAAAAATTAGCCTTTGCTAAAAAGTTGAGGCTGAAGCGGAATTTCACCTTTCAGCACAACAATCTCAGATCAACAAAAGAAGATCAAGGTTTTTAAATGGCCCAGTCAGAGCCTAGACCTGAATACAATAGAAAGTAGATGTCCTTGCAATCTGACAAATACTACCCAGCTCCTTCCACTTCTATGCTACACCAGTCTGTGGTCAGACTGAGGTTCTGAAGAGCAGATACAATCACAATCTAGTGACATAACTGCCCTTTCTGCCCTTAAACTCAGATACCTAGGGTGATTGCTGGAGCAAGAAGCAGACTGCTCCCAATTTCACCCTAGTACAAAAGCGGAGGTGTTAGGCAGAGATTACATCATCAGGTTTCTCTAAGGGCCCCGTCACACACAGCGAGATCGCTGATTTTGTGACGCATCAGCGATCTCTCCAGCGATCAGCGATGCTGGACGCTGGTTTCCAACGTAAACATCGGGTAATTAAGAGCCGCGCGGCTCTTGGATACTGGCTGTTTACCCTAGATACCAGCATTGCTGATCGCTGGTCTCTCGCTGCCACACGCAGCGATGCGTGCTGGCCAGCGGGAGACCAATGATCAAAAAATGGACAATCGTGCACGATCAGCGATACCCAGCAGGGGGCCGGTTGCCGATCCCCGTCACACACAGCGATATCGCTGATGCATCACAAAATCAGCGATCTCGCTAGCAATCTCACCGTGCACGCTGGTATCTAGGGTAAACAGCGGGTATTCAAAAGCCGCGCGGCTCTTAGACACCTGCTGTTTACATTGGAAACCAGCTTGCTCGCTGGTCCTGACCGCTGGAGGTGCTGTCTATGTGACAGCTCACCAGCGATCAGCCTAACGATGTCCCAGCGATCTCATCCATGTTGGATTGTTGGTGGGATCGCTGGGACATCGTTATGTGTAGCGGGGCCTTAACTCACAGATGTTACACACCTGTTTCCAGCCCTCTGGCTGTATCAATTAGTTGACAGGACTGAAACATCCAGAGGGTCAGATTTCATGCTCAAGCTGTAGTTTGCTCAGGTCTTCCCTAAAGTATACATATTAATGAAGGGATTGCTCCAGTGACTAAATAAAGCAGAAAAAATAACATTATAATACTGAAATGTAATTCCCTAAATCCTTCTTTATTTCAATATTCATTTCAAATTCTTAAATCAAGGTGCAGTATTTAATATTTATCTATTTCATAACTTTTTCAAGCAACCTTTCGCACCATGACGCATGCAATATTTGTGCCTTTATTTGTATCTTTATATTTATATAGTAAAGCATTTATGTGGCAATATATTTTCAACACTAAAATTAAATCCACGTACATGGGCTGAAAGAACATTTCTTCAAAAAGACATAGTTGTTGACCACAAAGATTAGGTAATGTTTACTTGGAAGGATAAGGTCTTATTTATACTCTATTCCTGGCTTTACAATAGCTTATTCAGTAAATATGATTATTTTTATAGTTTGTTTTTATTATACTACTTATAAACTGTAGGATGAGATCACACCTTTAGTTGCTATTTTCCTAATGATAAATAGATAAAACCTGTCCATTTGAGAATGGAGAGGATTTTAATAAGAAGTAAATTTCAAAGTGCTTGTTTTTAACCATTTAAAATTTTGAAGCAACCCTTTTAAAGGGAACCTGTCATCAAGTTTATCTCATTTGAGGCAAGGTCAGTACCAGTAAGCCTTGATATACAGCATTCTAATATGCTGGATATACTGTATGTATGCACCCAATCCAGCTTGCAAGACAAGAAAAAGACCTTTTATTATACTCATCTATGGGGCGGTCTGGTCCAATGGGCACTGTTTGATTTTGATCTGGCGCCTCCTCTCTTCTTGCGATGCCTTCTCTGCTTTGCGTTGATGACACAGCCTACAACATCCACAATTTATTCCAGCCAAATTTACACTCCAAAAATGAAACAGCACACCTTGCCCTCTCAACCATGCACAAGCAGTAGTTACCAATCACATATGGGGTAACGCGTGTCAGGGTGGACACCATGCAGCTGGGAGTCTTTCTACTCTTTCCTTGCATCACACTGTACATAGAATATGACTGAAATTATATGCCCCTACTTTATACAATTAAGAATACATAGTGAATATTAATATATTTGGTTCTGTATGGGAATGCTATTTTGACCCCCCCCCACATTACTGATATACATATACAGTGATGAAAATAAGTATTTGAAACTGTTAGGCGTCGGGTTCCTGTCGCTGCACAGCAGGAATCCCAAGCCTTGCATTCGGTAGTCTCCCATTCCTCTCCGGCTGCAGAGGAGGTTGCTCAGCAGACTCATCGATCCCAGCGCTCTGCTCAGACTAGCTCTGTGGGTTTGGTTGCTGCTGCCACCTCTGGTCCAGCTATAGCAACGCATGCTGGTCAACAGCGAGCTACTCCGGGGACTAAGTCCTCCTTTCGGTCCACTGAGCATGCCCGTGGGACAATCTCTCATTGGAGATCGGAAGTCACATGCTCAGGTCTTTCTCCAGCTTGGATTGGACCATAAGGAAGGACAGTAAGGTCCCGGAAGGACGCTGCTATAAAATGTTTGCATTGCCGCTCGGCCATGTGCTAGTATAGACTGCATTTCCAGACTATGAGGAGTGAGTGTTGTATGCATGTATGAATGTCTCTGATGAATGACTCATTAACACACCCCTACCCTTCGTATGCATGTGTTGTGCAGCCTAGCCTGTTAAGCGCCCTGGCTTAGGTGTAGATAGAGGCAGGGTCTGAGACTGGCATCAGTGTCTACCAGTGGCTCTGCACGCCACGGTACACGTGCTCGACACTCCACCATAATCAGCATCTATAGTGGCGTCTGCAGGTGTGATGCCACACGCTCAGAAGGTCTAGAGGGACTCTGACCCCATGTCCTTGGGGCAGAGTTCTGTGACCGCATTCTGTGCGCTCCGTTGTCGAGCTCTGTGAGCTAAACAGGCTCCGGCATTTATGTTCTGTGGTAGTGCGGCTCTGTGAGGTAACAGAGTTCACCCTGTTCACACTGGTTGACGTTAACCCACGTGTAACCTTTTGTATACCGCTTTATACTTCTGCCATTACTATGCAGCAGTTTACCACCCCTGCATGGTGGACCCCGGGCTGCGACCGCACCTTACTATTATTTTATTATTTGGTGCGTTCCGCCAGTCCTAACAGAAACACTACCAATTTTGCAAGTTTTGCCACTTACAAAGAATGGGGAGGTCTATAATTTTTTTATCGTAGGAACATTTCAACCGTGAAAGACAGAATCTTTTTTAAAAAATCCAGAAAATCACATTGTATGATTCTTACAGAATTAATTTGTATTTTCTTGCATGAAATAGGTACTGTTTATACTCATGTATAAGCCGACCCGAGTATAAGTCGACCCCACTAATTTTGCCACAAAAAACTGGGAAAACTTATTGACTCACGTATAAGCCTAGGGTGGAAAAAGCAGTAGCTACTCAGGGGGCTGTGAGAAAGCCCATGCGAAACGCGCGTTGGAGCTGCTTGGTGTGACCAGTTACAAAGATTTATTTGGGTGAGACGCCTTCTAGTATCTGAATTTTTATTGCTTGGCTCTTTTGGGTTGAGTATTAGAATGGTACTATGCAGAATATGTGTACCCAGAGTGGCATATAGATATTTTCATGACGTATCTGATACTAGTGAAATGTTATAATAGCAAGTGTTGTTACAAGAGAATTTACATGATCTCAGTATTCCCGATCTTTAATAATTGTAACTGTGTTGGACTTTATGTCTTGTGTCCTTCACATCCTCTAGGTTTTTATAATGTATTATGTGATTAATATTCATGAATATATTCAATAAATTTAATATACCGTATATACTCGAATATAAGTCGAGATTTTCAGCCCAAAAAATTGGGCTGAAAGTCCCCCTCTCGTCTTATATTCGAGTCATATACAAAGGGGGTCGGAGGGGGAGGGGGGGGCGGGGTTATCAGGTCATACTTACCCGTCCTGACGCTGTGTCTTGAGCCCCCAGCTTCTCCCCGTGCTCTCTCTTCCTGCCTTCAGTGGTCACGTGGTGCCGCTCATTAAAACTCATGAATATGCGCATATTCATGAGTTTTAATGAGCGGTACCACATGACCGCTGAAGGCAGGAAGATAGAGCGCGGAGAAGCTGGGGGCTCAAGACACAGCGTCAGGACGGGTAAGTATAACGATACTCACCTGTCCTGTGTCCATCGCTGCTTGCTGTTGTCTGTCATCGGTCAGTGACTTCAGACAGCAGAGGGCGCGGTGACATGATTAGTGCACGCCGCGCCCCCTGCAGTCTGAACATCACTGACTGATGACGTGGCAGATAGCGGTGAGCAGCCATGGACGCAGGACAGGTGAGAATCTGACACCCAGCGACGGAGAGGTGAGTATGTCATTTTTTTTATTTTTACATGCAGCAGCAGCATGGGGGCAGCATATGGGGGAACAATCTGTGGAGCTTCTTCTGAGGACACCATATGGGGGAATAATCTATGGAGCATTTCCCACCCTAGACTTATACCCGAGTCAATAAGTTTTCCCAGGTTTTTGAGGCAAAATTAGGGGGGTCGACTTATACTCGGATCGACTTATACTCGAGTATATCCGGTACTTTATATATGGTGTTTGATACTCCTGAGTTTTTCTTTTATTGTTTAAAACAGGCAGGAAAATGTTTTACGTCACAAAAAGAATCAGCTGTGAACCTGTGCTGTAATGTCTGTATACTCATTTGATTCCCCCCTGCCCAGGTGCTGTGGTATGATAAGACCATATTCCTGTATGGTCAGACACAGCCATTATACAGTACACAGCAGGGGCACATTTATAAGATTATCGCAGCACAGGAACATTTTATTTAAACACATCCAATTGAGGAAGTTATTATTCCAAGATTTAGTGATTAAAATGAACTTTTGTTTGTGGAAAAACCCCTTTTAAGTCTGTTCCCTAATTAAACAAAAAAAACCCCACTAGTCCACCTCCTCCACTTGTACCTCCACCACTTGTTTCAAGATTATTGTTTTTTCTTTCTTTTTACTCTGTCATATTTTAAGTAATTTCCCTATCCACATTTGTTTGCAGGGTAATTGTCCTGCTCTTACCCCCATTTAGTTTCCTTTGCAGCCTCCTAGCCCTGACTATGACCATTTTACAGCTGTTTTAAACCACCAAAGTTTGGGTCCCCTTTCACATCTATTGAGTTTGGGTCCGTGATCAAGTTCAAACCAAACTCTTTACTGTTTGGTGAACCTGAAACATTCAATGGTTCGCTCTTCTCTACCTACAGTTGGGAAAAAAGTATTTAGTCCGCCACCAATTGTGCAAGTACCCACTTAGAAAAATGAAAGAAACCTGTAATTGACATCATAGACAGACCACAACTATGAGAGTCAAAATGAGAAAACAAATCCAGAAAATCACCTTGTCTGATTTGAGAAGATTTTTTTGAAAATTATGGTGGAAAATAAGTATTTGTATCAAGCCACGTTGCCATGGTGATTATGATGTCATAATAGGTTGCCATAGAGACAATGATGTCATAAAGTTTGCCATGGCGAAGATGATGTCATAATGGTTGCCATGGCGACGATGATGTCATAATTAGAGTTGAGTGAAACGGGTCGGCCAAATTCAGAATCGACCGACTTTGGCTAAAGTCGGGTTTTGCCGACCGAAACCCGACCATAGTGTGAGGTCAGCCATGAGGTCGCCGACTTGAGCGCCAAAGTCGCGTTTCCCACAATGCTTCCAGCTCCTTTTCTCAGCCAATCATCAAGGATGCACACTGTGGGCAACATGATTACATAGGCAGCGGCCCCCACCATCTTAGAGAAGGGCATTCAAGTGATTGGCTGGCTTTGTGTGGCGTCACAGTGGCTATAAAAGGCTGTGACCACCGACCGCCATCTTACTTCTGCCGATCTTAGCATAGGGAGAGGTTTCTGCTGCTCATTCTCAATAGGGAGAATGTTTAGGCAGGAAAAATAAGTGCTTCTTCTGATAGCGATTTTCACTGTACAACACAACAGTATAGTGTGCAGTGACAGGGGAGGATATATTTGTGTGCAGCAGCTCTGTTGGTGATTAGGCTGCCTTATAAGGCTCCCTGATAGCTGCATTGCTGTTTGCACACTGCTGTGCAGAGTGTTTTTTTAAAAGCAAAAATACTTTTATTCCTTTTCTCTGCACAGTTACCAAGCGTTCATTTTTTCACACTTTTGTGTGCAGCAGCGCTGGTGGTTATTAGGCTGCCTTATAAGGCTACCTGATAGCTGCACTGCTGTGTACACACTGCTGTGCAGACTGCTTTTTTCAAAGAAAAAATACTTTTATTCCTTTTTTTCTGCACAGTAGTTACTGAGTGTAAATTTTTGCACACACCGTATAGAGGTGTACGCTCCTCACACACTACCGTGTACCGGCTGGTATCACGAACAAATACATGCTATATGTGTGTGACTCCATAAAAAAAATACACAGAGATTAACATTTTTACATACATACACCGTATAGAGGTGTCCGCTTCTCAAACTGTATCGGATATTTGCTGTTCTTATTATGATCACATCTACACAGAGTCAGCGTGTGTGTGTGAGACTCCGTAAACACATATAAGGACATTTCCATTTCTCCATACACCATATTCAGCTGTCCGATTCTCAAACAGTATCGGATATCTGGTGTTCTTATTACGGTGACATCTACATAGAGTCAGCATGTGTGTATGACATTCCGTAAATACATATACGGACATTTCCATTTCTCCATACACTGTATTGAGGTGTCCGATTCTCAAACAGTATCGGATATCTGGTGTTCTTATTACGGTCACATCTACACAGAGTCAGCGTGTGTGTGTGACACCCCATAAATACATATAAGGACATTGCCATTTCTCCATACACTGTATTGAGCTGTCCGATTCTCAAACAGTATTGTGTATCTGCTGTTGTTATTACGGTCACATCTACACAGAGTCAGCGTGTGTGTGTGTGTGAGACTCCGTAAATACATATACGGACATTTCCATTTCTCCATACACAGTATTGAGCTGTCCGATTCTCAAACAGTATCGGATATCTGGTGTTCTTATTATGGTCACATCTACACAGAGTTAGCGTGTGTGTGTGACACCCCGTAAATACATATACGGAGATTGACAGTTTCACCAACAATATATACAGCTATACAATTCTGATACAGTACCGTATATCTGCTTGTTGGATTACAGTGAAATACATACTGGGTGAGCGTCTGTGACTCACAAAATATATACGGAGATTTCACTTTTTACATACACCTTACACAGCTACGCTCCTCATACAGTACCATTTCTCTGCTGGTATTTTTGGTACATTTTCCCAAACATGAGGAAGTATGGTGGAAGAGGCTGCGGATGTGGGCGGGAGGGCGCAGCTGATACTGATGGTGGTGGTGCATCGGCTGGTTGTGGCAAAATCACAATAGCAGCTAAGGCAGGAGGTGTTGAGCCTGCATCGTCTGGCACAAGAAGGTCTTTAAGGTTCCCTTTTCTGGGAGTAGGTAAACCGCTTTTAAAGCTGGAGCATCAGGAACAGGTTTTGGCTTACATTGCCGAAACAGCCTCCAGCTCTATTGCCTCCTCTTCTGAAGTTACAAAAACTGCAAGCACAGAGTCGTCAGTGCAGGCTTCTGGTCAGGAACAACACATTTCCTTGTGCCCTTTACCCACACCAAAAGTGAAGGATGCTGCAGCACACACTTCAGATTACTCCATGGAGCTCTTTTCACATGCCATTCCTGAGATATCAAGTCCATTCCTGAATTCCCCAGTCCAAGATGAATCTGACATGGAGTGCACTGATGTACAGTTACTGCTAGATGATTCTGCTGGTACATTCACCCACAGCACTACATTGCCCTCGCAGTCTACTGAGCCCGAATCAGACCATGCTGAAACTCAGGTGCCCCTTCCCGCATACTATACCACCTTACATGGTGACACAGAGGAAGGTACAGAGGAAGGTGCAGATGACATTGAAGACGAGGTCATGGATGACCCAGTTGTTGACCCGGATTGGCATCCATTGGGGGAAGAGGGTGCCAGTGACAATAGGTCAGAACAGGAGAAGGATCCACAGCAGGCATCGTCATCGCAGCAGCAGTTATCCGGCAGGCCCGTAGCTGTCAAAAAACTTTGTAAGAAAACTAAAAGAGTTGCAGAACAGCTTGGCCAGACGGTCAAATTAGCACAGCGTGCAAGCCCTGAAAATTTGTACCATAGTAGGAAGAGTGCAGTGTGGCACTTTTTTGAACAAAATCCTACTGATGACGCAAAGGTTATCTGTAAGAAGTGCCGAAGGACCTTTAGCAGAGGGAAAAATCTACAAAATTTGAATACTAATTGCAATTAAATAATTATCCGGAGTTAATAGCCCTGCTCCATAAGGTGCGTAGACTGTGCTCGCACATCCGTCGCTCGCCGGTACACTCCAGTCGTATGCAGAAGCTGCAGTGATCACTCCACCTCCACAAGCACCGCCTAATCATAGACGTTGCTACAAGATGGAACTCCACCATGCATATGGTTGAGAGGCTGTGCGAACAGAGGCAGGCTGTAATCCATTTGTGGGAGGATACACGGGCAGGCAGTTTGAGGGCAGACATGGAGTTATCGGGTGTGCTGTGGTCAAAGCTGAAAGACCTCTGTAAAGTCCTTCAGTGTTTTGAGGAATGCACATGGCTGGTAAGTGCAGACGACGCCATCATAAGCATGAGCATACCACTTATGCGTCTGCTCATGCAAACTTTGACGCACATTAAGGATCAGGCGTCTGCAGCTGAGGAGCAACAGGAGGAGGAGGAGGAGGAGGGAAGCCTTGATGACAGTCAGCCATTGTCTGGTCAGGGCATGCAAAACACAATCAGGGCAAATGTTACCACCCACCTTTCGAGTCTACCTTTATTCCTCATAGATTGTAAGCTTGCAAGCAGGGCCCTCTTTCCTCTTGATATCTGTTATGATCTATGTGATTATTGTTATGCTGTAATGTCTATCGTCTGTACAAGTCTCCTCTGAAATGTAAAGTGCTTGCGGAATATGTCAACGCTATAGAAATAAAATGTATTATTATTATTATAATGGTTGCTATGGTGACCATGATGTTATAAAAGGTTGCATGGCGACGATGATGTCAGAATGGTTGCCATGATGAAGATATACCCATCACACATCCTCCATCCCTTAGTTCGGTGCCCATACAGCCATTATGACATCATCTTTACCATGGCAACCATTCTGACATCATCATCGCCATGGCAACCTATTATGACATCAATGTCACCATGGCAACCATTATGACTTAACCATCACCATTGCAACCTATTATGACAATGTCACCATGGCAACCATTATTACATCATCTTCGCCATGGCAACCTTTAAGACATCATCGTCGCCATGGCAACCATTGCAACATTATATCATCTTCGCCATGGCAACCTTTTATGACATAATCGTCGATACACATACACTAATTTTTATATATACAGTGTATATAGCATATAGATAATTATTTTTTAATTTGTCCCTCTAAGGGACTTCAACTACTAATTCTCTGATCACTTGCATTACAAAACACATGTACTGCAATGTATTAGACTTGCTAGTGAGACGCTGACAAACGTTTAACTGCAGTTGAGAGCCCTGGAGGTAATTATTTGATCTCCGGTTGCCATGACTACCAAAGGCAGCCCACTATCACGTTCTAAGGCTGGAGTCACACTACTGATTTTAAAATCAGTCCGATTTTGTTCCTGCAAAGTCGGACGACTGTAATGAAAGTGTCACGCGAGTGTCATGCATTTTTCTTGCGAGTACAATCCGATTTTTTACACCTAGCATCCGATTTACATCCAAACGAAGTGTGATTGCTATCCTACTGCAATGCAATTTTAGCATGAGCTTTTAAATAGAAAAATTCTCTAATTCACATTGTTTTCAAAGGAAATAGCCTTCAAAACATATATAAAAGCCGGCAATTCAGCAGCTGCATAGTGTAAAATCACAGCAGGAGCCAACAGGATAGAATAGATTAATTACCGTACTTTCGGACTATAAGACAACCTTTTTTCCTCCAAAAATGTGGAGGAAAATGGGGGGTGCATCTTACAGTCCAGATGTACTGGCTCTGGCTATGGTGGGGAGGTGGGGGAGCGGTTTCGGCAGAGCAGTGGGTCTCAGAGGCAGAAGCCGGCTGCTGCGGCTAACTCCTGTGCCCGCTGCTAAAGAGAAATGAATATTCACTGCATATCATGCCCATGGGTGTGGAGGGCAATGAATATTAATTTCTCTTTAATGGCATCCTGGTCCCATTCTTTCATTATCCTGGTATGATTGGCCCCATCCCTATCCTGTATGCAGGGTCCCATCCTTACCCTGGTATGATTGGCCCCATCCTGGTCTTGGTATGCATTGTCCTAACCTTACCCTGGTATGATTAGCCCCATCCCAGTCCTGTTATGCATGGTCTCATCCTTATCCTGATATGATTGGTCCCCACCCCCATCCTGCTATGCATGGCCCCATCAGAAACCACTATAAAAAAAACATTACACTTACCTTTCTGGCGCTCCCTCGCAGCATCCTGCTCTGATGCCAGTAACTGCTAAGGGTCCCATTACACTAAATGACGCACCAGCGATCCCGACAATGATACGACCTGGTCAGGATCGCTGGTGCGTCAATACATGATCGCTGGTGAGCTGTCAAACAGGCAGATCTCTCCAGCGATCAGGACAAGCAAGGATGCTGGTATCCAAGGTAAACAGTGGGTAACTAAGCGCCACGCGTGCTTAGTTACCCTCTGTTTACCCTGGATACCAGCATGCTCATGCTGGGAGCTGGCATCCAGGGTAAACAGCGGGTAACTAAGCGTGTGGCGCTTAGTTACCCACTGTTTACCTTGGATACCAGCTTCCAGCGCGAGCACGCTGGTATCCAGGGTACACAGTGGGTAACTAAGCATGTGCAGCACTTAGTTACTCGCTGTTTACCTTGGATACCAGCTCCCAGGGTCTGCTTACAGTGCTGGGAGCTCGCTGATCATTGGTCTCCCGCTGCCACACGCAGCAATGCGTGCTGGCCAGCGGGAGACCTACGATCAAACAATGGCCCAGGACATTCCTGCATGATCAGCGATACCCGGCGGGGGGGCGGTCGCTGATGCGTGCCACACACAGCGAGATAGCTGGCGAGATCGCTGTTGCGTCACAAAATCGGTGACTCATCAGTGATCTCGCTAGCGATCTCTCTTAGTGTGAAGTACCCATTTCCTGTTTGTAAGCAGCGCCTGGCAGGGACTTCATGTGCTGCTTGCAAGATGAAGGGCAACTGCCGAATACTCAATGCTCTGCATTCCAGGACTACGCATGCAGAGAGCTGTGAGTATTCATTGCTCTCTAGCACGCACAGTGTTAGTCGGAGACTTCCTGCTGTTACCGCGGTCACGTGTGCTGATACTTAAGAGAAATGAATATTCACCCCATTCCATGAATATTCATTTCTCTTAAGTATCGGCACATGCGACCGCCGGCAGCAGCAGGAAGTCTCCGTCTGAAATGTGCTCACTAGAGAGTGATGAATACTCACTGCTCTTTTCCCACACAGTCCAGGCGTGCAGAGTATTCCAGCAGCAGCTCTTCCGCTTGTAAGCAGCGCATGACATCCCTGGTATGCGCTGCTTACAGGCATTAAGCAGCTGCTGTCAACAGAGCAGGACACTGCGAGGAAGAGTCACAAAGGTATGTGTAATGGTTTTTTATTTACTGTCCTTTTGGAAGTGCATTGAGCAGCAGGGTGGTGCACTGGTAAAAGGGAAAAAAAAAATCTTTTAAATCTTCTGCCTGAGCGAGTGTGAACGAGTTGAGTGTGACCTGAGCGTAAGTGCGAACTGTGGTAAGTGTGTGACTTGAGATTCAGTGAAGAGGTGTTTGGAAAACCTATAACAAATACCTGTGTGAGTTGCTGAATTGTAGGTTGCTGAGTGGTTTCTACCTGTTCAATTTTTGGGGGGCTTGTTTAACCTATTTTTTCTATCTACAGTGTTAATCTCTTATTTTACTATCTGTGTTTTTAAGGGTTAACTATATTGCATTTAAATCTTGAGGTGTAACTATATTCACAAGGGGTTAATTAAGGGTGGGAGTTCATAATTATGGGTTTATAAGGGGCAGCTGGTTGGGGCTCAACTCCTTTTGGAAGTGCATTGAGCAGCAGGGTGGTGTACTGATAAAAGGGAAAAAAAAATCTTTTAAATCTTCTGCCTGAGCGAGTGTGACCTGAGCGTAAGCGCGAACTGTGGTAAGTGTGTGACTTGAGATTCAGTGAAGAGGTGTTTGGAAAACCTATAACAAATACCTGTGTGAGTTGCTGAATTGTAGGTTGCTGAGTGCTTTCTACCTGTTCAATTTTTGGGGGGCTTGTTTAACCTATTTTTTCTATCTACAGGGTTAATCTCTTATTTTACTATCTGTGTTTTTAAGGGTTAACTATATTGCATTTAAATCTTGAGGTGTAACTATATTCACAAGGGGTTAATTAAGGGTGGGAGTTCATAATTATGGGTTTATAAGGGGCAGCTGGTTGGGGCTCAACTCCTTTTGGAAGTGCATTGAGCAGCAGGGTGGTGTACTGATAAAAGGGAAAAAAAAATCTTTTAAATCTTCTGCCTGAGCGAGTGTGACCTGAGCGTAAGCGCGAACTGTGGTAAGTGTGTGACTTGAGATTCAGTGAAGAGGTGTTTGGAAAACCTATAACAAATACCTGTGTGAGTTGCTGAATTGTAGGTTGCTGAGTGCTTTCTACCTGTTCAATTTTTGGGGGGCTTGGGGGCTTGTTTAACCTATTTTTTTCTCTCTACAGGGTTAATCTCTTATTTTACTATCTGTGTTTTTAAGGGTTAACTATCTTGCATTTAAATCTTGAGGTGTAACTAAATTCACAAGGGGTTACTTAAGGGTGGGAGTTCATAATTAAGGGTTTATAAGGCTCAACTACTTTTGGAAGTGCATTGAGCAGCAGGGTGGTGTACTGGTAAAAGGGAAAAAAAATCTTTTAAATCTTTTGCCTGAGCGAGTGTGACCGAGCTGAGTGTTACCTGAGCGTAAGTGCGAACTGTGGTAAGTGTGTGACTTGAGATTCAGTGACTTTGGATTCAGAGCGTTTCCAAGGGAGGTATTACTGAATTGATGTTATAATTTATTAATACTTTTTATTTATTTTTGCTTATCTTATTGTCTGGTGCAATCCCCATTAGGATGTGCTCCACTATTGCCAATGCCATCCAGTGCACGTCTTGCCACATGTATGAAATCCTTGAACAGCTGGTCGAGGGTGCACACTGCTGTGCGAGATGTGAGCACGTTGTGCATTTGGAAGTCCAGATACTGGATCTAAATGTGCAGCTGGCAACACTGAGATCCATAGACAATATGGAAAGGAGTCTTCTGCTCACTGAGCAGACGCTCAATGGGATAGATGAGGGGGGATGCTAGGTTGGAGCTGCAAGACAATGAAGCAGCTAGCTGGGTGACAATTAGAAGGCGGGGTAGAGGAATGAGCACCAGGGAGGCTAGTCCTGATCTGGCACACCCCAATAAGTTTGCTAAGTTGGCTGATGAGGGGAGAGTTAGTGCAGGAGTAACACTGCTGCAGCAAGGCATGTCCTCTGAAAGCTGGAGGAGTGTCTGCTCTAGTAAGGGGGAAAATAGGAGAGCAGGGCAGGCCAGACAGGTTCTGATAGTGGGAGACTCAATTATTAGGGGAACAGATAGGGCAATCTGTCACAAAGACAGGGATTGTCGAATGGTGTGCTGCCTACCTGGCGCTCGAGTCCGACACATCGCTGATCGGGTTGACAGATTACTGGGAGGGGCTGGTGAGGATCCAGCGGTCATGGTGCACATTGGCACAAATGACAAAGTTAGAGGTAGGTGGAAGGTCCTTAAAGATGATTTCAGGGAATTAGGCTGTAAGCTTAAAGCAAGGACCTCCAAGGTGGTATTTTCGGAAATACTTCCTGTACCACGTGCCACGCCAGAGAGGCAACGGGAGATTAGAAAGGTTAATAAGTGGCTCAGGAATTGGTGTAGGAAGGAGGGGTTTGGGTTCCTGCAGAACTGGGCCGACTTCTCTGTTGGCTACAGGTTCTACGCTAGGGACGGGCTGCACCTCAGTGAGGAGGGTGCAGCTGTGCTGGGGGAGAAAATGGCTAGAAGGTTGGAGGAGTGTTTAAACTAGGGACTGGGGGGGAGGGTATTCATTTTATAGGAGGGGAAGACAGTGCAGATAGAGACCTGTGCACAAATAATGAAATTGGGGGTGGGGGTGGCATGAAGGGTGGGGTTAGAACAGTTAATAATTTAAGAAAGAATAGAGGTACAGAGAGATACATAAAGTGCATGTATACTAATGCCAGAAGCCTCGCCAACAAAATGGAGGAATTGGAGTTAATGTTGTTGGAACATAATTATGACATGGTGGGGATATCTGAGACATGGCTGGACGAGAGCCATGACTGGGCGGTTAATTTACAGGGCTATAGTCTGTTCAGAAATAACCGTACAAATAAACGAGGGGGAGGCGTGTGTTTATATGTAAAATCATCCTTAAAACCCATCCTTCGTGATAATATATATGAATCTAATGAAAATGTAGAGTCCCTGTGGGTAGAGATAATGGGAGGGGGGAAAAATAATAAATTACTGATAGGGGTTTGTTATAAGTCTCCAAAAATAATGGAAGCAACAGAGAATATCCTCATAAAGCAAATAGATGAAGCTGCGACTCAAGGAGAAGTCATTATTATGGGGGACTTCAACTACCCTGAAATACATTGGGGAACCGAAACCTGCAGTTCCAGCAAAGGTAATAGGTTTTTGACTACTATGAGAGACAATTACCTTTCACAACTGGTTCAGGACCCAACAAGAGGAGGGGCACTGCTAGACCTAATATTAACCAACAGGCCAGACCGCATATCAAATGTAAGGGTTCGGGGTCACTTGGGTAATAGTGATCACAAATTAATAAGTTTTCATGTATCCTTTAATAAGATGTGTAGTAGAGGGGTTATAAGGACATTAAGCTTCAGGAAAGCAAATTTCCAACGGATGAGAGATGATCTTGGTGCAATTAACTGGGACGATATCCTGAGACATAAAAATACACAAAGAAAATGGGAGACGTTTATTAGCATCCTGAATAGGACCAGTGCACAATATATACTGTATGGGAATAAACATGCTACAAAATAGGAGGAAACCACTATGGCTAAATAGAGCTGTAAGGGGAGCAATAAGAGATAAAAATAAAGCATTTAGAGAATTAAAGCAAGCAAGTAGGTAGGGATGAGGCATTAACTAAATACAGAAGATTAAATAAATTCTGTAAAAAGCAAATCAAGACAGCAAAGACTGAGACAGAGAGACTCATTGCCAGAGAAAGTGAAAATAATCCCAAAATATTCTTTAACTACATAAATAGTAAGAAACTAAAAAATGATAGTGTTGGTCCCCTTAAAAATAGTCTGGGTGAAATGGTGGATGAGGATGAGGAAAAAGTCAATATGCTAAATGACTTTTTTTCAACAGTATTTACACAAGAAAATCCCATGACGGATAACATTATCAGGGATAAAAATTCCCCATTAAATGTCACCTGCTTAACCCAGCAGGAAGTACGGCGGCGTCTAAAAATCACTAAAATTGACAAATCCCCCGGCCCGGATGGGATACACCCCGAGTACTGCAGGAATTAAGCACAGTCATAGATAGACCATTATTTTTAATCTTTAAAGATTCCATAATAACAGGGTCTGAACCACAGGACTGGTGTATAGCAAATGTGGTGCCAATATTCAAAAAGGGGACAAAAACTGAACTTGGAAATTATAGGCCAGTAAGTTTAACCTTAACTGTGGGTAAAATTCTGGTGGATTTTCTAAGAGATACTATACTGGAGTATCTGGAGAAGAATAACCTCATGACCCAATAACAACATGGGCTAACAAGGGACCGTTCCTGTCAGACTAATCTGATAAGCTTTTATGAAGAGGTAAGTTCTGGACAGGACCAAGGGAATGCAGTGGACGTGGTGTACATGGACTTTTCAAAAGCTTTTGATACGGTGCCACACAAAAGATTGATGCATAAAATGAGAACAATGTGGATAGGGGAAAATATGTGTAGGTGGGTTAAGAGCTGGCTCAGGGATAGGAAACAAAGGGTGGTTATTAATGGAGCACACTCGGACTGGGTCACGGTTAGCAGTGGGGTACCACAGGGGTCAGTTTTGGGCCCGCTTCATTTTAACATATTTATTAATGACCTTGTAGGGGGCATAGAGAGTAGAATTTCAATATTTGCAGATGACACTAAACTCTGCAGGGTAATCAATACAGAGGAGGACAATTTTATATTACAGGAGGATTTATGTAAACTAGAAGCTTGGGCTGATAAATGGCAAATGAGCTTTAATGGGGATAAATGTAAAGTCATGCACTTGGGTAGAACGAACAAGATGTATAATTATGTGCTTAATTGTAAAACACTTGGCAAAACTGTCACTGAAAACGACCTGGGTGTATGGGTGAACGACAAACTCACATTTAGTGGCCTTTGCTGCAAAGGCAAATAAAATAATGGGATGCATTAAAAGAGGCATAGATGCTCATGAGGAGAACATAATTTTACCTCTATATAAGTCACTAGTGCGACTACACTTAGAATACTGTGTACAGTTCTGGTCTCCGGTGTATAAGAAAGACATAGCTGAACTGGAGCGGGTGCAGAGAAGAGCGACCAAGGTTATTAGGGAACTAGGGGGTCTGCAATACCAAGACAGGTTATTACACTTGGGGTTATTTAGTTTGCAGAATCGAAGGCTTAGGGGTGATCTTATTACAATGTATAAATATATGCGGGGACAGTACAAAGACCTTTCTAATGATCTTTTTACTCTTAGACCTGTGACGAGGACAAGGGGGCATCCTCTACGTCTGGAGGAAAGAAGGTTTAAGCATACTCACAGACGCGGAATCTTTACTGTAAGAGCAGTGAGACTATGGAACTCTCTGCCATATGATGTTATAATGAGTGATTCCCTACTAAAATTTAAGAAGGGACTGGATGCCTTTCTTGAAAAGTATAATATTACAGGGTATATACAGTACACTAGTTTCCTTAATATTGCGTTGATCCAGGGAGCTAGTCTGATTGCCGTATGTGGAGTCGGGAAGGAATTTTTTTCCCCAATGTGAAGCTTACTGTTTGTCACATGGGTTTTTTTTGCCTTCCTCTGGATCAACATGTTAGGGCAAGTTAGGATAGGATATGGGTTGAACTAGATGGACTTAAAGTCTCCCTTCAACCTTAATAACTATGTTACTATGTTTTTTGATGGGGCCTTGCATACCAGGAAGGGGGTGGGGGCCAATCATAAGGATGGGGGCCAATCATACCAGGATAAGGATGGGACCATGCATATCAGGACTGGGATGGGGCCAATCATACCAGGGTAAAATTTGGACTATGCATACCAGGACGGATGGGGCCAATTATACTAGGGTAAGGATGGAACCATGCATACCAGGACAAGGATGGGGCCAATCATACGAGGGTAAGGATGGAACCATGCATACCAGGACCAGGATGGGTGCCAGTCAT
Source organism: Dendrobates tinctorius (assembly GCF_039654945.1). NCBI lineage: Eukaryota > Metazoa > Chordata > Amphibia > Anura > Dendrobatidae > Dendrobates > Dendrobates tinctorius. Next base: position 838,408 of record NW_027361808.1, on the reverse strand, counting down.
ACCAGGTTAAGCATAGGGCCCAGCATACAGGATAGGCATGGGGCCACGCATTATAGGATGAGATCGGGGCCCTGCATACCAGGATAGGAATGAGGGCAATAATTCCTGCAAGGATAGGGATGAGGGGGACCATTACTACCAGGATAGGGATGAGGTGGACGATTCCTACCAATATAGAGATGAGGGGGACCATCCTACCAGGATAAGAGACCATATATACCAGGATAAGGGATATTAAGTACAGAATTGACCACATTTTTTGCTTCAATATTTTTTGCCCAATTTCCTCCTCTAAAACCTAGGTGCGTCTTATAGTCCGGTTCATCTTACAGTCTGAAAAATAAATACACATAGAATAGGTACAGTTGTGGCCAAAAGTATTGACACCCCTGCAATTCTGTCAGATAATACTCAGTTTCTTCCTGAAAATGATTGCAAACACAAATTCTTTGGTATTATTATCTTCATTTAATTTGTCTTAAATGAAAAAATGCAAAAAGAATTGTCCTAAAGCCAAATTGGATATAATTCCACACGAAACATAAAAAAGAGGGAGGACAAAAGTATTTGCACTGTTCGAAAAATCATGTGATGCTTCTCTAATTTGTGTAATTTGTGTAATTAACAGCACCTGTAACTTAGGCTAGTTTCACACTAGCGTTTATGAGCTCAGCGACGGCCTGCGCACGGCCGCCGCTAAGCCTCGCCCCCTGCCGCGCCTCCGCCGGTAGCTCCGTCTGCCTGCGTCCCCTATCTTTATCACTGGGAGCGCAGGCCGTGCGCAGAATGCGTTTGGCGGCGCATGCGTCCTTTTGATGGTGCGCCAACCTGCGCCAAACGCAACTTGCTGCAGTTTGGTTGCACCGGCGCACCGTCAAAAAGGCGCATGCACCTCCAAACGCATACTGCGCACGGCCTGCGCCCCCAGTGATAAAGATAGGGGACGCAGGGCGCATGCAGCGTCATGCGCCGGTAGGCAGAGCTACCGGCGGAGGCGCGGCAGGGGGCGGGGCTTAGCGGCGGCCGTGCGCAGGCCGTCGCTGCGCTCATAAACGCTAGTGTGAAACTAGCCTTACCTGTGGCACCTAACAGGAGTTGGCAATAACTAAATCACACTTGCAGCTAGTTGACATGGATTAAAGTTGACTCAACCTCTGTCCTGTGTCCTTCTGTGTACCACATTGAGCTTGGAGAAATGAAAGAAGACCAAAGAACTGTCTGAGGACTTGAGAAACCAAATTGTGAGGAAGCATGAGCAATCTCAAGGCTACAAGTCCATCTCCAAAGACCTGAATTTTGCTGTGCCTACCGTGCGCAGTGTCATCAAGAAGTTTAAAGCCCACGGCACTGTGGCTAACCTCCCTAGATGTGGATGGAAAAGAAAAATTGACAAGAGATTTCAACGCAAGATTGTGCGGATGTTGGATAAAGAACCTCGACTAACATCCAACAAGTTCAAGCTGCCCTGCAGTCCGAGGGTACAACAGTGTCAACCCGTACTATCCGTCGGCGTCTGAATGAAAAGGGACTGTATGGTAGGAGACCCAGGACGACCCCACTTCTTACCCCTAGACATAAAAAAGCCAGGCTGGAGTTTGCCAAAACTTACCTGAAAAAGCCTAAAACATTTTGGAAGAATGTTCTCTGGTCAAATGAGACAAAAGTAGAGCTTTTGGGCAAAGGCATCAACATAGAGTTTACAGGAGAAAAAAAGAGGCATTCAAAGAGAAAAACACGGTCCCTACAGTCAAACATGGCGGAGGTTCCCTGATGTTTTGGGGTTGCTTTGCTGCCTCTGGCACTGGACTGCTTGATCGTGTGCATGGCATTATGAAGTCTGAAGACTACCAACAAATTTTGCAGCATAATGTAGGGCCCATTGTGAGAAAGCTGGGTCTCCCTCAGAGGTCATGGGTCTTCCAGCAGGACAATGACCCAAAACACACTTCAAAAATCACTAGAAAATGGTTTGCGAGAAAGCACTGGAGACTTCTAAGGTGGCCAGCAATGAGTCCAGACCTAAATCCCATAAAACACCTGTGGAGAGATCTAAAAATAGCAGTTTGGAGAAGGCACCCTTTAAATATCAGGGACCTGGAGCAGTTTGCCAAAGAAGAATTTTCTAAAATTCCAGCAGAGCATTTTAAGAAACTCATTGATGGTTACCGGAAGCGGTTGGTCGCAGTTATTTTGGCTAAAGGTTGTGCCACCAAATATTAGGCTGAGGGTGCCAATACTTTTGTCTGGCCCATTTTTGGAGTTTTGCGTGAAATGATCATTGTTTTGCTTTTTGCTTCATTCTCTTTTGTGTTTTTTCATTTAAGACAAATTAAATGAAGATAATAAAACCAAAGAATTTATGATTGCAATCATTTTCAGGATGAAACTGAGTATTATCTGACAGAATTGCAGGGGTGTCAATACTTTTGGCCGCAACTGTATATACTGCTCAAAAGAATAAAGGGAACACTATTCCTTTTGCAACTATATATATATATATATATATATATATATTGTAGTGCTCAGGGTTGGTACAGTGTGACAGACAGGCAGTGACAACAGGAAAATTCAGCACAAAAGTCTCTTTAATGTTCAGCATACTCACAAAACAGAGAGCAAATGGTATCCTCTGGATCGCAGCCGGGAAACAAGACAGTCGGTATCTAAGACCAATTGCCTTGGGCGACTGCACCGCCGTGTACGCTGAGGGGTGCCAGGCCATTTGGCTCTGCTTGGCTCCATGTTGCTTCACACAAGCTGATGTTTTGCAAAACCATCTGCTCCGTAGTTTGCAAACCAAGACTGACCCAGCCAACCCTTTGCTGCAGAGTTTTTACAAGGAACCTGTGGCCATAGGCCTCTTGTAAGACATGGCCGGGAGGAAGCAGACCACCCCACTACCATCCTGTAAACCTCTCCAAAAATAAAATCCCATGGCAGGTTTTCTTAAATCTGCCTTGGGCAAATAGCTTGCCCAAGACCAACACTTTTATTTGCACTGCAATCACAGCTATGCTGGGTCTACAATGCACTCCTGTGGCCTCAATACCCTTCTGTGCGCATCCTGGGGAATACATAGCGACCCTCGCATTTAACACCGGTCACTGCCTCACCTACCCCCACCCCTTCTGTTCAAACTTGTTGGGTTGAACATTTGTCACCATACAGGGGGCCCGTGCATGACATCCGCAATTACTTGTGACTTTCCTGCCCAATATTCCACTGAGAAACTATAGTTTTGTAGGGACAGGAACCCTCTGCTGACTCGAGCATTCCTCTCGTTTGCATTGCTCATAATGAATGGTTCGTTATCAAACGAAACTGATGCCCGAGCATATAGTAGCGTAGGGACAATTAAGTAATTGTCAAGCATTCCTTCTCTACTATGCTATAATTTTTCTCTACTGGGGTCAGTTTCCTGCTCAAGTAGGTGATTGGGTGTTCATCCCCATTCACTTCTTGCGACGGTACTGCTCCTAGATCTACCTCTGAGGCATCTGTCTGCACGATAAATGTTTCCTTGAAGTTGGGGCTTATGAGGACCGGCTGTCTACACAACGCCGACTTCAGGGACTGGAACGCTTCCTCCGCTTGAAAATTCCATCGGACCATAACCGACTTTTTAACTTTTAACTTTTAATAGGTCAGTTAGGGGTGTCTATCTCCCAGAAAAATTGGGTATAAACCGGCGATAATACATAATAATGCCAAGGAACACCCTCACCTGCTTGATACTTAAAGGCTTGGGCCAGTTTTGGATGGCCTTGATCTTGTTTATTTGAGGTTTGATAACCCAGTGACCAATCACATATCCTAAATACCGGGTATCTGTAAGTCCCACTGCATATTTTCTCGGGTTCGATGTTAACCCCGCGATTCTGAGAGAATCCAGCACTGCTCATACCTGGGACAGGTGGATATTCCAGTTGGTACTAAAGATGACTATGTCATCTAAATATGCCGATGCATACTTGCGATGAGGCTCTATGTCCATCAGCATCTAGAATGTGGCCGGAGCCCCATGTAATCAGACATAGTGATAGAGACCCTCTGGTATTACAAAATTGGTCTTTTCTTTTGCTGATTCTGTCAGTGGAACCTGCGAATAACCTTTGGTGAGATCGAGTGTGGTGATGCACTAGGCCTCCCCCAGTCTCTCAATTAGTTCACCCACCTGGGGAATTGGATAGAGGTCAAAATTAGACACCTCATTTAATTTTCTTAAGTCATTACAAAAAATGTAATGAGCCGTCTGGCTTTGGAATTAGTACAATGGGGCTAGCCCACTAACTCCAGGATTCCTCGATGACTCCCAACTGAAGTATTTGCTTCACTTCAGCTGCGGTGGCTTACCTCCGGGTTTCTGGCACTCGGTATGGTTTCATCCAGACCCTAACCCATGGCTCGGTGACACTGTCATGCTGGATCACCAAGGTCCAGCTCTGAGAATACATCCATATTCTGTTGCACCAGAACCCCAGCCTCCCATCGCTGCTGTTTTCTGACAGCGTCATTTATTTTAACTTGATCCCAGGCAGCATCCTTAAGCGGTGACAGAGGGTTCCCCATTGATACGACCGGAGTCGCCTCTGTGACCAAACATTCCCGGTCCTTCCAATTGTTTTTATTATAGATGCAGCTCTGCGAGGCCTGGGCATCGATCAACCTTTCTCGTGCCCAGGCCAAAGTGGGATACTGGAGCTGAGCTCTCCTGAACTTACCTGAGGACACTCACAGCTCAGGGATCGGTGGGGTCTATCGGGGTTACACTCTGTCCCTAGATTGGCGACCCCTATGGCAGGTATCCCCTACTTGGGATCATTGGGTTTCCATCCCAACACAGTCCCATATGGAAAGGTCTTCACCACTTCCACCACATGTTTTATATCTCCACACAATGTGGAAAAAGTAACCTCTGGAGTCGGGTACTCTAGGAGTTCCCAATGTACACACACCACCCCCACTTTCCGTCCATTGGGGTTGTCCCCGGCCACAAGTGACCCATGGACCAGAGTCGCTAAGCTCCCTGAGTACAAAAGAGCCTCCATTGCGTATCCGTTTACGAGTATATGGCACAGTTGGGGTTCACTGCCGGCAGTGCCTGTAGATGTGGTGCAGACTGGCTGGACATACATAGAGACTCTGCGCATATACCTGCAGTCCATAGGTTCAGATATCATGGGGCAGTTAGAAGCCACATGTCCAGGCCATTGGCACTGCCAACACTTAATAGCAGCAGCACGACTGGAACTTGGGACAAGTTTAGGGCAAACGGGACTTTTGACACCCTTACTTCTGTGGACCCCCTCAGTACGGGCTCAGTTCTGATTAGCTCCAACATAGGGTCATGGACTTTCCCCAGACTCCTGGGCTGGTGGTGCCCGATGTGACAGCCGAAGTGGAGCAGTGTCCCGTATAAAGTCCTGAGTGGTCGTGTATCACTTCACCAGTCTAGCCACCTGGTCTACAGTGCCCAGGTCCCCTTGCCCCACCTAATGATGTATGTCTGGAGGCACAGTCCTCACCAGTCGATCAACCACCACTCTCTCTACCATCTGGAAAGGGGTTAAGGTCTCAGGATGTGGCCATTTTTTACAAGCTGCAGCATGTCATATGCTTGAGACCTTGTGGGGCGAGAATCCTCAAAGGACCACTGGTACACCCGCTGAGCCTGCACATTTGTATTAACCCCCAGTTGGGCAACGATCTCATCTCTCAACTTCTCATAGGGCATCTCCAATCAGGAAGGGGGACACCACTTCAGCCCATTGGGTCATCGTCAGGCTCTCCCACTCTGCTGTGCGCTCAAACACGGTGAGGAAAGCCTCCAAATCGTCCTCAGGACTCATCTCCCTCAGCGTTGATCGGACCTTGTACCGGGCCTCAGAACGAATCGGGATCGCTGGAGAGGGCACCTCTCCCAGAGCCACAATCTTTTGCAGGATCAGCTCATTTGTTTTCTGCTGATACAGCAGCTGCTGCTGGTGATTGTGCTTCTGCAATTGGAGCTGCTCCTGCTGCTGTTGCTGCTGCGCCTGCCGCCGCTGCTCTTGTTGTTGCTGCTCCTGCTGCCATTGCTCTTGTTGTTGCCACTGAAACTGCAGCTACTGCTCTTGCCGCTGCTGCAACTGCTGCTCTTGCTGCTGCTGGAACTGCAGCTGCTGCTGTGTGAGGGCCAATTGCTTGAGTATCTTTTCAGCAGGCTTTAGCTGTAGCATTGTAGGCTTAATTACTGACATGCAGCATGCTTTGGGGTATGCCTCAGTTCACACTGCCCGCATTCTCCAACCATATGTAGTATAGTGGGGTTAGTGCAGTGTGACCGACAGGCAGTGACCACAGGAAAGTTCAAAACAAAGTCTTTTTAATGTTCAGTGTACTCACAAAACAGAAAACAAATGGTATCCTCCGGATCGCAGCTGAGAAACAAAAGAGTCCGTGTCCGAGACCAGTTGCCTTGGGTGACTGCATCACCGTGTACGCTGAGAGGTCCCAGGCCTTTTGGCTTCGCTTGGATCCATGTTGCTTCATATAGGCTGAAGCTTTGCATAGCCACCTGCTCTGCAGTTTGCAAACCAAGACTGACCCACCCAACCCTTTGCTGCAGGGTATTTACAAGGAACCTGTGTAAGACCTGGCTGGGAGGAAGCAGACAGCCCCACAACAACCTGTAGTCCACTCCAAACATAAAAACTCATGGCAGGTTTTCTTTAATCTACCTTGGGCAAATAGTGTGCCCAAGACCAACACTTACTTTTATTTTGCCCTGCAATCACAGCTATGCCTGTGACTGCAATGCACTCCCGTGGCCTCAATACACATCTTTGCGCATCCTGAGGGACACATAGCAACCCTTGCATACAACACCAGTCACTGCCCCACAATATATAAATGAGAGATAGATAGATAGAATAAAAGCCAGGAATTCATCTGTTGTGTACTGTGAAATCACTGCAGGAGCTGATAGGATAGAAGAGATGGATTTCCTACAGTAAATACAAATAGAATAGGTAGATATATAGATGTCAGTGACATATACAATTAGTGCAGTGTGTATGCAGCTTAATGTACATGTTTTTAATTAACAAAAGATTATTTTTCATAAAAAAATGGCGTGGGCTCCCACGCAATTTTCGTTACCAGCAGATGGAAAGCCAATGGCTGGAGCCAATGTTTATAGCCGGGGAAGGAGGTAATACTCATGGAGCTTTCCAGGCTCTTAATATCAGCTCACAACTGTATACTTAGCCTCTACTGGCTAATAAAATGGCAGACCCTTAAAAAAAAATTACTTAGGGTCCCGCTATAATTAATAACCAGCAAAGACTATGCAGACAGCTGTGGGCTAAAAACATCATCTCTCAGCTGCCCCCAAAAAGGTGCATCTCTAAGATGCACCAATTCTGCCACTTAGCCAGTGGGGTGATTGCTGGGGGGAGTTGATGTCACCTTTGTATTGTCAGGTGACATCAAGCCCCGAGATTAGTAATGGAGAGGCGTCAATAAGACGCCCCTATTACTACCCCCACAGTCACATTGTAAGAAAACACAGACACCCAAAAAAAAGTCCTTTAATTGAAAGAATGACACAGACTCCTTTAATCAATCTTAATTAAACCATATTTATGACCTCGCCCATTCCCTTGATGCCCTTGTCATCTGCAAAAGAGTTAAAAATAAAAAACAACAATATTCCATACCTTTCTGCAGAGATGCTGCTAATTCATTTGTCCTTCGACAGATCTAGTTCTGCTACATCTAGATGGCAGGCTGCATGATGGCATGATGCAACCATACAGCCTGTCATCCAGCAGGGACACTGAGCACAGTGGCTCCCAGTGAACTCGTATTCCCTGTCTGAGTGCACCGCAAGCGTGAAAAAGTTCTCCTGTTCGCGGTGCTGTCAGACAGGTCCCGAGAGTTCACAGCCAGTGAACTCACTTCACCTTTCTGACATCAGCACAAAGCAAAAAACAGTGTGTCACAGTTAATGGCTTTGTGGAGGAAGGGAGGTACATGTCACTGCGCATGCAGCGGTCAGTGATGTGAAACCAAAATGTTTGTGTGTTTCCAACACACTAGGTGCTGAGAGGCTAATACAGGGCTTAATGGGCCAGTTTTATGTGAGCACCTGCAGTGCGGGTAGTAGGGTGCTCACCGTACTTTTTTCCCTGCAGGATCTGCAGGTGTATAGAGATCTGCAGTGATGTCATGATCACATGACTATACCATGTGATATATACCTGGACCTGTGGTTCAGGCTGTGTGTGGGTTTTGGGAGAGAGGTGGAACTCCCACGTGGCTCACATAGGAGCTAAGGATGCCATGTGCATTAACTGCAGTGAAGTCTACAGTAAAAGGACTCTAAGGCTGGTTTCACACGTACTGGTATTTCTGGTACCGGAAAAATGGTACTGGAGATATCAGTGTCCATGTGTCTGTGGCAACCGTGTGACACCCATGTGCCAAATCAGTACCACATGGATGGCCACCGGAGAAGAAGCGTTACTGTAAGTGCTGTTCCCCTGCGGCAGGTGCTGAACGCAGCTTACATCCATTCTCCCCTGCTCACCTGCGATCTGCGTGAGCAGAGGAGAATGAATGAATGAAAGAGTGACCTATTGTGACCTCAGGACCGCAGGAGAATGCAAGTGATGAGGTCATGGTGACAGAGCTTGAATTGCCGTGACCTCATCACTTGCATTCTCGCATGTTCCTGAGGTCACAGGAGCTCAGGCCGGCTGCGAGCGCAGACTCAGTGACGTCAATGCTAGTCAATCAGCCTGCGCTCGCAGCTTCTCAATCATTCATGAATAGTTTACAGCTGGGGTGGTCGCATTTAGCACCGCTCTGGTTGTAAACTGATTATCCCCCAGACATGGATTATGGCATGTGACTGAACGCCGGACAGGTATGGTATATTGTTGCTTTATTATTTTAAATTTTATTACTGCTTGGATTAGCAGAATAATAAAGATGGCAAAACTGTGTGGTGTTTTATTTCATTAAAAGACTTTATTCATGCTGTGTGTTTATTTAATCCCTTCACAGCTATAGGATTAGTGATGAATAGGTGTCTTATTGACACTTCTCCATTACTAAGCCGGGCTTGATGTCACCTTACAGTAGAAAAGTGACATTAATCCCCATTACCCCACTTGCCATCCCTACAGTGCAAGTGGGAAGAACCAGTGAAAGCTCCAGAATTGGCGCATCTAATAGATGTGCCTTTTCTGGGCAGCTGCGGGCTTCTGTTTTTAGGTTAGGCTGGGGAGGCCCATATTTATGGCCCCTTATCAGCCTGAGAATAGCAGCCTACATTGTGAGTTCTGCCTTGTTGGTTCAAAAACATAGGGGGACCCCATGTCGGGTTTTGCTTTCATTCATTCTCCTCTGCACGTGCTGATCGCGGCAGAGCAGGGGAGAATAATGACAGCCGTGTTCAGCACCTCTCACAGGGGAACAGCGCTTACAGTAGCACTACTTTCCTGGCGGCTGTCCGTGCACATGGAGGACATCAATGTGTACTCTCCGTGTGCAAGTGGGCAGACTGTTTTGCGGCCCGTGCGTCCTGGAGAAAACAGACATGTCAGCGTGTTTTGCACACAGAGACATGGTCCATGTAAACACGCTAACATATGCATACACTCATTCATTTGAATGGGTCTACGTGTGTAAGTGTCTCCGGTATGTGAGAAAACTGTCATCACACGTACCGGAGACACGGAAGTGTGAAAGGGGCCTTAGGCCAGGATCACACATGCAAGAAACTTGGATGAGTCTCGCATCTTAATACCCAGCACTGCTGCCAGCACTCGGGAGCGGAGAGTGCAGCTGCATAGAAATACATGCAGCCGCACGCTCCGCTCCCAAGTACCGGTGGCAGTGCCGGGTATTAAGATGCGAGACTCGTCCAAGTTTCTTGCATGTGTGATCCTGGCCTAAGAGACTTTATAATTGTTTTACCTTTTTGCCAGAAAGGCTTTATTCGTTTTCTTAACCCTGCAAAGGTTTATACTGTCAAAAATAAACCAGCAGGTGAAGTTCTATGAGGACTGTTCCTGTGTCTACCTTAGTGAAGCAGTGGAGCGAGTCAACCCATCACAACATAGCTGAGTGAATGAGATTTCTGACATCATGTGCTGCTTATTTTTTCCTTGCAGATTTGAAAACATTTCAGCGTTTTTCATCCATCCAATTGAATGAAAAATAAAGAGTTGGAAACCAACTCTCACAGCAAATTGTCGGACTGTGCTCCACTGGGAACGCAGATGTTTGTCTGACACCAATATACAAGGTAAATTAATTGAATAGATGTTGTAGCTGCAGGGCATTGTATGGGACACAGCGCAGCCAAGTAAAATGACAGCAAAGATGCCTTGACAGTGTGGGAAATAATGCAGTGCAGGTATATTATTTTTTTGCAAATTGCGCCTCAAATCTCAGTGTTCAAATTCATATGGAATCCTGAATTTTAGGAAATTTGACTAAAATCTTCATGGATCAGAGTGCTCATCTTTAGCTGTGATTTTTCTAAATTGCATCAAATATGCATTGCTTCACTATGTTTTCACCTGAATTACAGCAAAAATACTACTACATATGATAGCAAAAACAATGTAGTTTTGTAGAAGTATCAGAAATCTGCAGAGAAAAACTCAAGTGGGTTCAAGTCTTTCAAGTGGGTTCCAGGCAGAATCCACCTGAAAAATACATACAAGCTATGTGCACCTGGAGTCTTTTTGCTGAGTTTTTAGAGCAGAAACTCAAAGATTTTGAGAAGTTTTGAAATTTGGAGAAAGATTTTGAGAGTTTCTGCTCAGTTTCCAATTATTTCCTGCATCAGAAACTCTTAGAACTCTGAGTATACATAACCGATAGTCGGTTTTATGCATCAGTTTTTTCTCATATATGAAAAGTAGTCCTTGTATTTACTGTGCTGGACCCTATATTGCTCTGTGTGCACGTTTTCACAATCATCGTTGCATTTGTTATTCTTGTATGAAATAAAATAATTCTTAGCTTCCACATCCCCGATAAACAGTGAATTGTGGACAGTACCCGTACGATATCCAAGTGCTATTCGTTTTTTTGTTTTTTTTTCAGGGGACCATTGACTAGCTTTGGCAAGTTTGTGCTACAAAAGATGTCGAAGTAAGACATGCTTATAATCTGCTCACCAACAAAATGGATAGCACCAGTACAAAAAAACTGCTGTGTGAAAGAGTCCTACCAAATAAAAAAGAAATAAGTAATGGATTGTGTTTGGCTCCACAAGTCTAAGAAAGCATTCTAAATATTTCCCTTTTCCAGACAGCTAACATCACAGAAAGCAGAATTACTCACATCCAGTCACCTAATAAAGTTATTTTTATTACCACTTCATAGCAGTTGCCTGGCCCACAAATTAACCCTATTAACACATGTCCTATTTTGCCTCCTGATAAATGAACAAATTATTGAGGGGGAGGGGATTTTTTTTTCAATTTTCCTAAGCATCAGCAAAACTGATCCAGTTTTACAAAAATCACTTCAAAATAATAAAACAAACAGCAATACATATTCCATGCTTGTCAAACAGCAATACTTGACATATTTTGATAACTCCTTGGCAGTAAAGTTTGTTGCCTTAATGATGCTGTACAGTTTCCCCCTTTTTTCTCACATCTTCACTGGCCATAACTTTATTGTCCAGTCCTTATGACCATGCGGAGACTTGTTTGGTTTTTAACAAATTTAACTTTTAGTCTCACCACTTTGGGGGACAAATAATTTACTAAAAAAAACTAACATGATTGCATCTTCTGAAATTCAAATGGTTTGGCAAATTTTTCAAATCGCAGCTACTCCAGCTGCCCTGAAAAGTGGGTATAAAAACCTGTGGATTACTAGGACTATATCCAATCCCATTCAATCCCTCTAAGGCACACTAAGGCTGTGTGCCCACGTAGCGATTTTTAAGCATTTTTGCCGCGATTTTCGGCGCGAAAACGCAGCGAAAACGTTTAAAAATCATGTACAGAACACCCCCCATGCATTCCTATGGCATTCCGCACATGCTGTGCTAATGCTGCGCTTTTTTCCGCGGCGGAATCGCAACACGGAAAAAATCGCAGCATGCTCATTCTTTTGTGCGGAATCGCAAAGAATTGCCGCGATTCCGCACCCATAGGAATGAATGAGAATCGCTTACTTCCCGCATGTGGCTATGCCCACCATGCGGGAAGTTAAGCGTCTCATGTGCGGTTGGTACCCACGGTGTGGAGGAGAGGAGACTGTCCTCCAGGCCCTGGGTACCATTCCCCTGTAAAAAAAAAAGAATAAAAAATAAAAAATCGGGGTATATTTACCTTCCGAAGTCCCGCGCTGCATTCCCGGCCTAAGCGTTCCCAGTAATGCCTTGCGGCATGGTCCAGTGATGACGTAGTCTCGCGTGACTCTAGCGGTCTCGCGAGATCGCTATAGCAACGTGAGACTACATCATCACAGGTCTCATAAGGCATTACTGGGAACGCTGTGGCCCAGGAATGCAGCGCGGGATGCCGGAATGTAAATATACACAGAATTTTTTTTATTTTTTTAGCATTTTAACATTCTATCTTTTACTATTGATGCCGCATAGGCGGCCTCAATAGTAAAAACCTGGTCACACTTGTCAAACACTATGTTTGACGAGTGTGACCAACCTGTCAATCACTTTCCAAGCGATGCTTCAAATCGCTTGGAAAGTGCTTGAATATCGCACACGAAAATCGCGGCAAAATCGCGATCATAATCGCGGTAAAATCGCGGTGAAATCGCGCAGAAAAAAACACGCGATTTCTGGGAAGGAGTCCGGTTTTTGGTGTGCGTTTTAACACGCACCGTGGGCACATAGCCTAAACGTATGAAAAATTGGTCCGAGTCTCCTGTCGAGAGTCGCACTAGTGTAATGCAAGTGTCATGCAAGTACAAACAAATTTTTCACACCTAGCATCGGATTTACATCCGAATGCAGTGCGATTGCTATCCAATAGCAATGCAATTTTACCATAAGTTTTTAAATAGAGCAATTCTCTGCCATTTTCACATTGTTTTTAAAGGAAATAGTCATCAAAACACACACACACACACATATATATATATATATATATATACATACATGATAGATAGATAGATGGAATAAAAGCCGTCAATTCATGTGCCGCATGCTGTAAAATCACACTGACAGGTTAGAATAGAATAGATATATACACATAGAATACATAGATATATAGATGTCAGTGACACACACACATATATATGTATATATATTACATAAATAGAAGAAAAGCTGGCCATTCATTTGGCGTATACTGTAAAATCACTGCGGGAGCCGAATAAGAAGAATAGAAGAGATGGATTACATACAGTAAATACAAATAGAATAGGTAGATATACAGATGTCTGCGACAAATATAATTAGCACAGTGTGTGTGAAAATTAATGTACATATATTTAATTAATAAAAGATTATTTCTCGTAAAAAAATGGCATGGGCTCCCGCGCAATTTTTAGTAACCAGCAGAGGAAAAGCTGATGGCTGGGGGCCAATGTTTATAATCTGAAAAGGGGGTAATACCAATAGAGCTTCCCAGGCTAATAATATCAGCTGACAGCTGTATAATTAGCTTTTACTGGCTATTAAAAAGGGGGACTCCCCCCCAAAAAAAATGCCGTGGGGTCCTCCTATGATTAATGACCAGCAAAGGCTATGCAGACAGCTGCAGACTGACATTAATAGCCTAGGAAGGGGCTATGGATACTGGCCCTCCCCAGCTAAAAACATCAGCTCTAAGACGCCCCAGAAAAGGTGCATCTCTAAGATGCGCCATTTCTGGCACATCAGAGCCCGGTGTGTGTCAGCAGGCTGCAGTAGAGCCTAGCGTGTGTCAGCATACTGCAGCAGAGCCCGGCGTATGGTAACAGGCTGCAGCAGAGCCTGGCATGTGTCAGTAGACTGCAGCAAAGACCGACTTGTGTCAGCAGACTGCTGCAGAGCGCTGTGTGCAGAGCCCAGCATGTGTCAGCTGGCTGCAGCAGAGCCTGTCATGTGTTAAATGGCTGCAGCAGAGCTGTGTTTGATGTGCGTCACCCATGGCAGGCATATCTGTATGGTTGCCTGTGTATACTGCTGGCTACGGAAAAGCTCTGCTGCTTTGCAGTGTCTCTGTGTGCATGTGTGTTTGCTATTTAATGAATCTGGTTATAATATCGCTTCACTGCAGAGCTAGCAATATGTATGGGAATAGGTCGGCTACATGGTATACTGTATGTGAAAGCTCTGCAGCAGAGCGATGTCTCTGTGTGTATCTTTATTGCTATGCGGCCGAGTTCTAGATATACAATATGACATGTACAGTATGCAGCCAATCACACACGCCGCTTTGCAGCAGAGCTTTCATATACAGTACAACATGTAGCCAATCTATTCACACACACACACACACACACACACACATACACTGATATATATATATACTTATATATACAGTGGGGAAAAAAAGTATTTAGTCAGTCAGCAATAGTGCAAGTTCCACCACTTAAAAAGATGTGAGGCGTCTGTAATTTACATCATAGGTAGACCTCAACTATGGGAGACAAACTGAGAAAAAAAAATCCAGAAAATCACATTGTCTGTTTTTTTTTCATTTTATTTGCATATTATGGTGGAAAATAAGTATTTGGTCAGAAACAAGCAATCAAGATTTCTGGCTCTCACAGACCTGTAACTTCTTCTTTAGGAGTCTCCTCTTTCCTCCACTCATTACCTGTAGTAATGGCACCTGTTTAAACTTGTTATCAGTATAAAAAGACACCTGTGCACACCCTCAAACAGTCTGACTCCAAACTCCACTATGGTGAAGACCAAAGAGCTGTCAAAGGACACCAGAAACAAAATTGTAGCCCTGCACCAGGCTGGGAAGACTGAATCTGCAATAGCCAACCAGCTTGGAGTGAAGAAATCAACTGTGGGAGCAATAATTAGAAAATGGAAGACATACAAGACCACTGATAATCTCCCTCGATCTGGTGCTCCACGCAAAATCCCACCCCGTGGGGTCAGAATGATCACAAGAACGGTGAGCAAAAATCCCAGAACCACGCGGGGGGGGACCTAGTGAATGAACTGCAGAGAGCTGGGACCAATGTAACAAGGCCTACCATAAGTAACACACTACGCCACCATGGACTCAGATCCTGCAGTGCCAGACGTGTCCCACTGCTTAAGCCTGTACATGTCCGGGCCCGTCTGAAGTTTGCTAGAGAGCATTTGGATGATCCAGAGGAGTTTTGGGAGAATGTCCTATGGTCTGATGAAACTAAACTGGAACTGTTTGGTAGAAACACAACTTGTCGTGTTTGGAGGAAAAAGAATACTGAGTTGCATCCATCAAACACCATACCTACTGTAAAGCATGGTGGTGGAAACATCATGCTTTGGGGCTGTTTCTCTGCAAAGGGGCCAGGACGACTGATCCGGGTACATGAAAGAATGAATGGGGCCATGTATCGTGAGATTTTGAGTGCAAACCTCCTTCCATCAGCAAGGGCATTGAAGATGAAACATGGCTGGGTCTTTCAACATGACAATGATCCAAAGCACACCGCCAGGGCAACGAAGGAGTGGCTTCGTAAGAAGCATTTCAAGGTCCTGGAGTGGCCTAGCCAGTCTCCAGATCTCAACCCTATAGAAAACCTTTGGAGGGAGTTGAAAGTCTGTGTTGCCAAGCGAAAAGCCCAAAACATCACTGCTCTAGAGGAGATCTGCATGGAGGAATGGGCCAACATACCAACAACAGTGTGTGGCAACCTTGTGAAGACTTACAGAAAACGTTTGACCTCTGTCATTGCCAACAAAGGATATATCACAAAGTATTGAGATGAAATTTTGTTTCTGACCAAATACTTATTTTCCACCATAATATGCAAATAAAATGAAAAAAAAAACAGACAATGTGATTTTCTGGATTTTTTTTTCTCAGTTTGTCTCCCATAGTTGAGGTCTACCTATGATGTAAATTACAGACGCCTCTCATCTTTTTAAGTGGTGGAACTTGCACTATTGCTGACTGACTAAATACTTTTTTTCCCCACTGTATATATCTAATTTAATGCTAGGACCGTCACTATGTCCAAAGCCTTTATAGACTGCGCAAGCGTGACGCGACTGCGCAGTCTGGACCCCACAGAGTTACGCATCAAGGAATGAGGATTGTGGCCCAGGAGATTGCGGTATGCGTAAGCACTGAACGCACACCGCGATCTCCGGCACAACAACTTACCTATCCGATATTGTCACGGGGTCTCTTCGTGCCGGAGGCCGGGACATGAATCCTCCATCGGAAATGCGCACGCGTATAGCGCACTTCAGGTGACATTTTGTTGGTGAGCGAGATGGCCGTGATGTCAGGAGAGGGTGGGATAGTGCCACCGGAATCAGCGCCTGCGCAGTCCACGCTTTCTGGCATCATTTTACATTACAGAATGAGGGCACAGGATGAGAGCAGCACATTACAGAATGGGGGCACAAGATGGGAGTAGCACATGACAGAATGGGGGCGCAGGATGGGAGCAGCACATGACAGAATGGATGTGCAGGATGGGAACAGCACATTACAGAATGGGGGCACAGGAAGGGAGAAGCACAGGACAGAATGGGGGCGCAGGATGGGAGCAGCACATTACAGGATGGGGGCGCAGGATGGGAGCAGCACATACCATAATGAGAGTGCAGGATGGGAGCAGCACATGACAGGATGGGGGTGCAGGATGGGAGCAGCACATGACAGGATGGGAGCGCAGGATTGGAGCACCACATGACAGGTTGGGGGCGCAGGATGGGAGCACCACATGACAGGATTGAGGAGCAGGATGGGAGCACATGACAGGATGAGGGCACAGAAAGAGAGTAGCACATGACAAGATGGAGGCGCACAAAACAGGATGAGGGAGCAGGATGGGGGCTGCACATGACAGGAAGGGGGCACAGGATGGGAGCAGCATATGACAGGATGGCAGCGCAAGATAGTACATCCAGCTGGAGAGCTAGCCCGAGAGGACTGTGATTGTAGCCATCCTATTCTCCTCATTTATCATTCCCCAGTGAGCACCTCTAATGTGTCATGTGCATAGGAATCTTTTATTCTGCATGACGATTAGTGATGCGCGAGCGTGTTCGGAAAAGCTGTAATCATGTTTGTTAGTAAATCCCTGCATGTTTTGCGGCTGTTGAACATCCGTGAGACATGCAGCTGTGGGGACTGGAACATATTATTCGAGCACACCAAAGACACTCGATTAGAACGTGAGATAAACCTTATCCCAGCACCCTCGCTCATCACTAACGACTATTCTATAAAGATCTCGTGTGTCTCTTCCATTAGACCATTTTATCACAAGTAAGACTTTGTTCATGCTTCTTTTTTTCCTGTTGCATTTCTGCTTCCCTTTGACACTTGCAATAGCATCCCATGGGAAAGGGGAATAAATGTACAGTTGTATAATGATTCATTGCCACAATGTAAATCAGTTGTTTTGTCAAAATGTAAAAGAATTTGTGTCGTTCACATTTCATTGTATAATTTTGTGGTTTCTCCAAATCTCACAAAATGCCACTTCTACTGAACTATGCAGTGTTAGTTATTCAACCTCTTCATGACAAGCCTCTTTAGTAGTTATTAACCCCCTCATGTACTGCGTATGTTGTTTCTCTCCCTTTGGTGTGGGCTCCCAAGTCCACATCTTTTCTGGCACATGTCAGCTGATTTGAACAGATGACATGTGCCACTAACATCCGCAGGTGGAATCGCAATCTACTTGTGGCTGTTAACCTGTTAAATGCTGCTGTCAATCTCTGACAGCCACATTTAATGTGATTGCACCGGAAGTGTGTCACTAATCCTGTCCATCAGCGCCCGTGTCACATGACCATGGGTCACCGATAGGTTGGCATGCAAACCCCAGTGGTTGTCATTGCCGGATTGCTATGAGCGCCCAACAGCGGTCGGTGCTCATAGGAAGTGAGCATCTCTGCTACATAGAGGAGGCCTGAAGCCCTGCTCTGTGTAGCACAAATGATCGGATGATAGCAGCTTATATTCTCCCATGGAGACTATTGAAGCAAGTGTAAAGTAAAGAAAAAGGTTTTTAACAGCTTTCCGACATTAGTTGTAATGGTATGCCGATATCGGACTCCCTCACTTTGATGTGCGCTCAGTTGGTGAGCCCACATCTTTCCCGGGACATGTCAGCTGTTTTGAACAACTGTTGAATCCTTCATAAAAGTGAGGATCTCTAAGTCGCCCTTACGAAGGATTCCACGCTCCTACCAAAGATTTATCCAGCTGATAAATCTGTGGCTCAGAGGCAGGTAATGACAGGTAAGGGCAGCATGGGCCAAATTATCCATTGATGTGATTCTGTGGCTAAATCTGCCCATTTAAAAGGACTTTTACCAATTAAGAAAGGCGGACACTTTATTTTACTGCATGTCAAAGGACCCTTCTAACAAGTATGGATTGTTAAAAATGAGGAGGCTTTTTAAGAGTAGACGTTAGAGTCTCTAAGACTTGGGATGATATACAGAATGCTCTTATAATATGTGCAGCACGGTTTTTTCTTGGTGTATTCATTTGTGTCATTTGTATAGTTTTTCTATTGTCCAAGACCGTGAAGTTCTACCTGGCAAGATGGTTTGTTGAACTATTTTCATTGTTAAGGCCCAGCTGTTGATTTCTGAAACTGAAACCAAACAATGAGTAGTGTTCTTAAAATCCTTTATTTACTACTACTTATACAGAACTTTAACAAATGTAAAGATTGATGTTTCAAATCTGTTCTATTATTTCTAAATACTGTTTTTCCCCTGATTACTTTGTATCTCCGTTCATACTCCACCCACACACACAAATCATACACCATTTGAAGGGTAAACTTGCCCCCTTCAGCAAGAAAATAGCCAAACAAACCACACATCCACGATTTGATCACAAAATACAGTTTAAACATTAATTTTCATAAACCTGCAGTAAGGAAAAATGACCTGCAGGTGGCTTCACACTACCCCAAAGTACACTACCATAAAGCTGCTTACAGACATCACAAACAAATCCAAACATTTGCCTTGGGGGCTTTCCAGCTTGCTGAACTGCTTGCCAGCCTATTTCAGGCAAATTGGAGGATTGCACACTTCACTGCAGGTGAGTCACATATGCAAACACATTTGTAAACATGCACTGCCTATTGAATTGCACACTTGCTCCATTCATACTCCACCCACACAAATGATACACCATTTGAAAGGTCAAATGACCTGCAGGTGGCAGCACACTACCCCAAAGCACATTACCACAAAGCTTCTTAGTCATCACAAAAAAATCCAAACATTTGTCTTGGGGTCTGTCCAGCTTGCCCAACTGCTTGCCCAACTGCTTGCCCAGCCTATTTCAGGCACATTGGAGGATTGCACACTTCACTGCAGGTGAGTCACATATGCAAACACATTTGCAAACATGCAATGTTTCTTGGTGATTACTTAGCCCCACACACACAAATGGCAAGTCACATATGCAAATACATTTGTAAACATGCACTGCTTTTTTGCTGATTACTTCACCCCACAAACAAATGATACACCATTTGAAAGGTAAATTTGGTCCCTTCAGCAAGAAAAGACCCAAAAAACCACACATTCATGATTTTATCACTAAATACAGATTACAACATCACAACACAGCATCACAACACAGAACTAGACCCCAATCAGAGGACCATAAAACATCCGGACTCCTTATCTATGAACTGGTCCAATGTTTATATTTATGTTTCTCCCTCTCCCATATTGATAGTTCTGCTTCACGTCACCTGTCTTATCTATTGCATTTTTTCTAGGCTGTATTGTGCATAAATATGTGACTCTTCAGATTTTGTATTAGTCTAGCCTGATGAAGAGACCTGAGTAGTCTCGAAAGCTTGCAATGTGTTACCATCTTTTCAGTTAGCCATTAAAAGGTATCAACTACTGAGGACTCTCAATCCTGAATATTTTTCTAAATACAGATTAAACATTCATTTTCATAAACCTGCAGAAAGAAACAATGACCTGCAGGTGGCACCTCAACCTGAAGATGTTTTTTGGTCTCTACTTATCAAACCAATTTATTGTGTATTACCAATCTACATATATAAATACCTGCCTGTGTTTATCATCTCATGAAATACATTTACATTTGACCAGCTTGCTTTTTCCGAAATTCCCTGCGCCCCCGACGACCAATATGTTAAAATTTCGCACAGGCCAACTAGTATATTCCTATTTAAAAGTGTGTGTGTGGTGCCCCTGAGGCTCAGTCGCCACAGAGGTACTGCACCTCCTCCTGAGGTGTGGTGCCCCACCATCCAGGTAAGGTGGAAACACCTGACCACACTCCAACACCTGCACCCCACACCACAAAGTAGTGTAGCAAAGCACCTTCGGCGGCTCCCTGCTTGGAGTGTAGCAAAGCACCCATTGGTGGCTCCCTGCTTGGAACATGAAATGTGCTGGGTAGTGGGTGGAGCTTAGTTACAAAAAAGAGAGCGGGAAGAGTTTAGGTGTAGGAGTTGGAGGAGTCAGAGTTGTTGTTGAGTTGGAGAGAGAAGAAGATCCCCAGAGAGAGAGATAGATGGATGGAAGTGCTGCAGCAGATCCCAGTGACCTGGGTCTGCTGGCACAGGAAAGGAAGAGAGAGAGAGCGACATAGACTGAAAGCCTGATTTTCCATAGAAAGAAAGATTAGTACGGAAAGTGAGGAGTAAAAGAGAACAGAGGACTTGGGTTAGAAGAGAACCCTTCCTAGAAGTTCTAAGCGCAAGGTCGGGGCCCGGTCCCCGAGGTTGTATGGATACTAATGGTCCTGCAGCAGACACCGGAGGAATAGAAGTAGTGACCGCTTTATTCCCACACAAGACTTGGGGGCACAACAGCAACTGGATAGTGAGCCGGGACTTAGTAGCAAGGAGTCCCCGAAGCAGGCTACAGCTGTGTGCCGTACAAGTAGAGTTCATAAGAACATCGGACAGGAGTAACTCCAGTGTAATTCAGTACTAGGAGTACTTCATTTAAAGGTGCTATAAGAGGAGACATTTTGAAAAGGCACATATGTTGGCGGAGTGTTGGAAAGGAGTACTTCATCTTGCCTGGAAGTTGGCTGATCTCCTGACCTGGAGAACACGGCACAGATGCGGGCACCTGTACCTGCAACAGACTGTGAGTAAAGCTTTGGAACTACATGCCATGTTGTCTTCCACTTATTCCGGCGCCAACCTGCCCAGCACGACTACATCCCTTGCGCCTGACACTACACCACCTACGTGTCACTTCACCTACACTGCCCTGGGACTACAGCCCTGCCTGTAGAGGGCTATGACATCACTGATGCACCACACCATCTGTCCCAGAGGATCTATCTGCATCGTCGGCTTACATCTCTATTGCCGAACACCACAGGTGGCGTCACGAATCACTTATAAACTTTCACCACCATAAACACACTGAAACAAACCCCCTCTGAAATGGAGCCCCACGGCCACGGACCGGGTCACCGTTGCCGTGACGACCCCCTGTTGAGAAGATAAACCGGCCCGGTACCGAGTACCCCACGGCCCTGGTGAGTGAGGGTGCTCCATGTGTATTTTACATGTGTGTGAGGTTAGGCTAGTAAAGAGTAAACCAGATCTATTTGTACTGATTTTACTACGGGGGGAAGCTGTTTTGCAGTTCGCTTCAGGCAGCATAGAGGCTAGGTTCACCCCTGCTTGCACTGTATATATATATGGTGCATGTTGTGAAGTGGTTAAGATATGTACAAAAGTGCAGTTAACCATGCATTGGAAACTTCTAAAAAGAAGAACACTGCCAGAGTCCAAAATGACCCAATCTGCCTCATTATAGTGTATGTGACACATCTTCTCCTAGATCTGCTCCTGTGATGTCTGCTTCTGTCAAAAGTTGCTGCCATATTTATTCTATGGGCAGAGCTAACTGCACTGATGATGGATTTTTATGGATTTGATGCAAAGCATTTTTCCATAAATATGTCACTTATTATAGATTTGTTCATACAAAGCAAATGAAACTAGGGAAAGGCACCCCTTGATTTAATGCTCAAGGATCAGAAATACCTCCCCTGTGGCCCTCATCTGGTTATTACACACCCAGCATGGCTCAGAATGAAGGAAGTGCTATTTGACTTTCAAGCCACAATTGAGTGTCTTCAAGGCCAATCTGAACCCTCAATCTATTCATCTAAGGCCTTATCTTAGATGTGCATGAATCCCATACTTGTCCTCTCCATGAACAAAGAATAAAAAAAATTTATAAATCTGGTGTCGCTTAAATTGTACCGACTACTGACTCAATAAACAAATTAGTTCATTCACTTTTAACGCTCAGTGAAATGTGCAAAAAAAAAATAAAAACAATAACTGGTTTGCTGTTTTTTGTTCATTCTGTGTCTGAAAAATCTGAATAAAAAGCGATAAAAAATATTATGCACCCCAAAATGGTACCAAAAATATCTGAAACTCGTCTCACAAAAATAAGCTCTCATACAGCTGTTTGCTAAGAAATAAAAAAAGTTACAGCTCTCAGAATATGACAATAAAAAAGCAACTTTTTATTTAAAAAAAAGCTATTTTACTGTGTGATAGCAGCAACTCCCCCCAAAAAAAACTATAAATCTGGTATCTCTGTAATTGGACAGACACGAAGAATAAATCAACCTTATCACTTATACCGCAAGGTGAACCACACAAAAATAAAAATAAGAACTATTTTTGTACTGCAGTCTATTTGTTTGTTCTACTTCTCAAAAATCGGAATAAGGCTCTGCTCACATTTATTCTACTCTCTCCGCTGTTCGCTTACATCGAGGTTTCAGTGTAAATTCCCCAAAACCATGATTCAGACAAAACCCCGGATGGAATCACTCACTTATGAGGCAGATGGAGTCACTTTGGACTGGTCTGTGTTCTGGCGGTATCCGATGATTTTAGGAGTGTATTTAGCACACAAGCCTGGGTGGCCACAGATCTGTGCACACCTAAAAAGATAAATACCGCGGGAGCAGATGCAGAACGGAGTATGAAGTGTCTCCATTTGCCTCATGATAGGTGGTTCCATTGAGAGTTTCAGCTGAATCGCATTTTGGATGTATTTACATGGAAATTCTGCCATAAGTGCTCAGCATAGAACACAAGAATGTGATGCCAGCCTTATACTGGAAGCGATCAAAAAATGTTATGTACCCCAAAATGTTACCAATAAAAACCATAATTGATCCCGCACAAAACCAGCCCCCACTCAGGTCTGTCATCTGTCACTGGAACTATAGGGGATTCCCATGTTACTGCTGGAACAAAGACTGCTCTCTCCCTCTCAAATAAAATTCAGTGAATTCTGTGCTCCCAAATCAAAATGGCCCCCTCCTTCTGAGCCCCACTGTGCCTAAACCACAGTAAGCTACCACATGTTTGGAATTATAATGTAGAGAAGGCACTTAATTTATGGTTGCATATCGCTAGAAGCATAAGCTGGGCACAATGTGTGGGGGTGCTACACTGTATGGGGACACAATGTATGGGTACTAGACTGGCAGATTTGCAATTCCCCAGAAAAAAAGCCTGGCTTGGATGTTAAAAAATAGTCACAGCAGTCATATATGAATTCATTGAGAGATTCAGTTTCTACAATGGGGTCACTTTTTCTGCTGTTCTGGCACCTTCAGGGCTCCGCAAATGTTGCTCGTAAATTATTCTAGAAAATTTGTGTTCCAAAAGCCAAATAGCGCTCCTTCCTTCTAAGCCCCTGACGTGCGGCCTAACAGTAATTTCTGCGAACATATGGGGTAGCACCGCATTTGGGAGAAATTGCGCAATAAATTGTGGGGTTTAATTTCAACTATTAACCCTTGGGTACCCGACATACTTGCAGCAAATACAAAAATTACATTTTTACCAATAAAATTTCATATTTCCACATCGCAATGCTATAAAATTCTGAGAGGCACCTATGGGTTCAAAATACTCACTGCATCCCTAGATGAATTCCTTCCAAAATGTGAGGGGTTTCTGTTGCTTTCACATGTCAGGGGCTCTTCAAATGGTACATGATATTCTCAATCTATCACGGCAAATAGAGCTCTTTCCTTTCCTAGCCTTGCCATGTGACCAAGCAGAAGTTTTTGATCACATATGGGGTACAGTCGCATTTGGAACAATTCATGCAACAAATCATCGGGTCCATTTTCTCCTGATATCCATTGTTACAATTACAAATTTGGGGTGAAAATAATGAAAATTTTCAATATTACGACCTTATGTTAATAAATTCTGTGTAGTACCTGTGGGGCCAAATTGCTCACTATACCCCTGGATAAAATCCTTGAGGGGTACAGTTTCCAAGATGGGGTAACTTGTGGGGGTTCTTTACTGGAAGAGATCTCGTTGCCGAGATCTCAATCTGAGCATGCGCCGCCCCTGGCGGCCATTTTCCCAGAGGCCACCGCATCGCAGTAATGGATATGCAGGAGGCTCCGTGCTTTCACAAATGCTGGCAACCCCCCCCCCCCCCGCACAACAGGGGACTGCAGCCATTTTTACCCCCAGCAGCGCATTTCAAAAAACCCCATCATCCCAGCCTGTGGAATGCAGCAATGTGCCACTCCTGCCTCCTCCAGCAGCGCCCCTGGGACCCTGCTCCACTGCAGCCGGTAATTTATATTCACATTATAAGACGTGCCCCCAATTCTCCCCAAATTTGGGGGAAAAGAATGTGTCTTGTAATCTGAAAAATACGGTATACAGTTCTGCTGCTCTTCCCCTAATTTAGAAAAAGTGGCTCCTGCCATTCAAACAGGGATTGACATGAAGCACCACTTCACACTTAAGGGGCTAGTCCAATAGTAAGACAACCCTTTACTTAATGAAATGATGCCCTGTACAAAATGAAAACAGTATATACCAAACTCACTTTCATATCAGTGCCATTCCAGAGATGCTGGTGCTGTGTCAGCTGGCTTTCACGTGAGCGAAGGATTCTTCCCTTAAGCATATTGCTGCCAACTAATCAATTTGTCTGATATCTGCCCTAATAGATCTAAGCCAGTTAGGCCTCTTTCACACTTCTGTTTTTTACAATCAGTCAAAATCCGCCAGGTTTTGAAAAAAACGGATCCGCAATTTTTTTTGCGGATCCGTTTTTTTCCCCATTGACTTTCATTGTTGGCGGATCTTGACGGATTGCCGTCCGTTGCATCCGTTTTTGTGTGGATCCGCCATAATGTTGCTGTCCGTTAACATCCTCAAAGATTTCCAAACGGAGCTTGCAACGTTTTTTTGGCCGGCGGATCCTCCAGACACTAATTTAACCCGAAATTCTGTCTGGGTGCCGGACCAAAAAAAAAAATAAAATCTCTCTCTCTCTCCCCCCCCCCTTCCCGGCCACCGGTTCCTTTAAATTTCCTCATTTTGTGGATCCATTAAAAAACTGATCCTGTGGCATCTGTTCACATCAGTTAAGAACGGATCTGCTTGTCCGCCTTTTTGGCGGATTTTAACTGACACAAAAAACTGAAGTGTGAAAGAGGCCTTAGCTGTAAGTGCTTTTATAACAAAGCCCACGGTAACAGCATTTTTGTAGTCAGCCCTGGTGAGGCGACTTCTGATAATTTAACCGCATAGTGATAGAGCCAATTTGGTACTTAAAGGGAATCTGTCACCCCATTTTTGAGTATCAGCTGCCGGCACTGCCATAAGGGGCTTATCTACAGCATTCTGCATGTTGACCAGCGATTTCTAATTTTTCAAATAAAATTTACAAAACCATTTATTTAGGGACCACCTCACATTTGAAATGAGTTTGGGGATTCACCACAACCCTAACCCTAGCCCCAACCCTAAACCTAGCTATAACCCCAACCATAACCCTTACCCTAGCCCAACCCTAACCCTAGCTATAACCCCAACTAAAACCCCAACCATAACCCTAACCCTTGCCCCAACCCTAACCCTAGCTATAACCCCAACCTTAATGGAAAAATGCAAATAATTGAAAATGTTTTATTTAATTATTGTTAACTAAAAAAAGGGTTGATAAAGGGGGGGTTTGATTTTACAATTTTTTTGAAATTTGATCACTGTGATAGACCCTATCACAGTGATCAAAATGAACCAATAGGAGAAATCACTTATTGTTGCCGGGTGTTGGCCGGCAGATCTTGGCAGGCGCACTGTGCATGTGCGCACCATGCAGAAGGGTCCAGGAACACTGCAGGTACCCTGGGACCCCATTTCTCTATCCTCTGATGTGCTAGATCATATCAGAGGAGAGAGAAATTAAATAAGATATTTTTTGGGGTTTTTTTGGTCGCAGTTATTTGGTGAATAATGTTGATCGCAACACTGGGGTTGGTAAAGACCGACTCGAACCATGTTCCCCGGAGAATTTCCAATGCTAGGGGGCGCTATACACTTATTTCTCAGTGCTGTTAAAAAGCGGCGCTGAAGAATAAGTACCCTTAACCGCCACCGTTAAAAGGTGTATCGGAGGTCGTTAAGGGGTTAATTAATCTTTTTGTTAGGAAATATTTCACTTTGCACTGATCATATACATTACTGTTTTCACTTTTCCAGTAGCTCTTCTAAGAATCAAAAATCTGGTAATCTCCTGTCAGCCTTAAGGGTAAAATAATTCATTCAAAAGGTATGCAACTAGGTTAGCCAAGATTGTTGTAAGAAAAGTATTTTCAGAACCCACAAAGGTATTTATCACTAATTTTGAAAATGGTTCAACTTGACCTCTGGCCTTGTTCACTTCGGAACTAATTCTAAATACCTCCATAATAACTTATTTTGTACAAATTAAATTGCTCTAATAGGTCCATAAGTAAAAAGATTATCAAAGATTATCAAAGTTCATATAAGACTCTTAACATAAATATTGTAGTTACCTGAAAGTCTAGTCAGTAAAAACAAAGGGAAATACTGCATTTTTTCAGCTAAAACAGAGTTTAAAATAAAATATAACAGTCTGATCTTATTTCCATTTATGTAATAAAAAAGACATACATACAATACTCCTCACAGCTTTGTGATTTTGATTGCTTAACGGTCAATTCAGAAACTTTGAATCTCTTAAGAAAATTTGGCAACAAAAGTGTAGTACAATACAAAGTACAGTAACTATTTACATATTGCGAAAAAAATAAAAAGTAAAAATCTGCAGCGCATGTTCTGTGGGAAAATCTGTAGGTTTCTTGCATACTGATAGAGGTGAAATCTGTGGCAAAATCCACATACTAATTATATTGTCATATTAATGAATGAGAAAATTTTCTCTAAAAGTAAAGGGCTCCTTAGAACCAGAAAGCTTGCAATAATGATACAGTGACAAGTGGACCACATATAAAGGAATCAA
The DNA here is from genome assembly GCF_039654945.1 of Dendrobates tinctorius. Taxonomy (NCBI): domain Eukaryota; kingdom Metazoa; phylum Chordata; class Amphibia; order Anura; family Dendrobatidae; genus Dendrobates; species Dendrobates tinctorius. Next base: position 810,933 of record NW_027361808.1, on the reverse strand, counting down.
ATTTTCTTGACTATGAGTATTGTTTCTCTTTCATGATGCATTAGGTAACATCTGTTACATCCAATGGCAGATCTTAATAGGGGCGGATGGGGCGGTCGCCCCGGGCCCAAGGTTTTTTGGGGGCCCAGGGCACTGGCGTAGCGTGGTGGGGGGGCGGTCCGCCCCGCCCCAGGCGGCATGTGTGTGGGGGTGGCGCGGCAGCAGCAATTCCACCCTGCAGTGCAGTGCAGCGGCGGGCAGGGAGCGATGCGATCACGGCAGCTCCGCTGCCTGCAAGAGTGAATAGCAGGAGCGGAGCGGCAAGGGTCCGTCCTGCTTCCTGCCCGGAGGCCGCGCTTCCTGTTTCACACAGAGGAGCGCCGCTGAATGACGTCATCATTCAGCGGCCGCTGCTGTGTGAGGGAGGAACCTTGGGCAATGCTGCGGACAGGTGAGAGGAGAGAGGTGGTGTCTTGTGTGTATGTATGTATGTCTGTGTGTGTGTGTGTATGTCTGTGTGTATGATGGAGCAGGCAATGATGGGAGTGATGGTCTAGAAGGCAGTGATGGGGTGAAGGAGCAGACAATGATAGGGTGATGGAGCAGGCAATGATGGGGGTGATGGAGAAGGCAGTGATGGGGTGATGGAGCAGGCAATGAGGGGAGTGATGTGGTGATGGAGCAGGCAATGATGGGGTGATGGAGCAGACAATGATGGGAGTGATGGGGTGATGGAGCAGGCGGTGATGGAGCAGGAAATGAGGGGAGTGATGGGGGTGATGGAGCAGGCAATGATGGGGGTGATGTAGCAGGCAATGATGGGGTGATGGAGCAGACAATTATGGGAGTGATGGAGCAGACAATGATGGGAGTGATGGGGTGATGGAGCAGGCAATGATGGGGGTGATTTAGCAGACAATGATGGGGTGATGGAGCAGGCAATGATGGGGGTGATGGAGCAGGCAGTGATGGGGTGATGGAGCAGGCAATGAGGGGAGTGATGGGGTGATGGAGCAGGCAATGATGGGGTGATGGAGCAGACAATGATGGGGTGATGGATTCAGGTATCCTGCTCGGCGACAGGTGAAGAGCATGTATAGGGAACGTTAGGAGTGTTCAGGGACACTGCCTCAGGGGAGTGCAGAAGGTCGCCACATCCCCGTTCCCTATTGCAGGGCCCACCGTTGTAACTGTTTCCCCGGTGTTCCCCTTTTGTCTTGTTGATTCAGTTACCGACCTGCGGGTCGTGTCTCACAGGACAGGTATACGTGACATTGTCTTGTTGTTTCAGTTACCAACCTGCGGGTCGTGTCACATAGGACAGGTACACATGACACAAATATATGAGTGGTCAATATGTGGTTGTCTATGTAGTTGATATCTTGGTTTACTCATCTGATTATGAATCACACATCTGACATATACAGATGCTTCTCAAAAAACTAGAATATCACCAAAAAGTTAATTTATTTCAGGTCTTCAATACAAAAGTGAAACTCATATACTATATAGAGTCATTACAGAGTGATCTATTTCAAGTGTTAATTTCTGTTAATGTTGATGATTATGGCTTACAGCCAATGAAAACCCAAAAGTCATTATCTCAGTAAATTAGAACAATTAACAAAAACACCTGCAAAGGCTTCTTAAGCATTTAAAAAGGTCCCTTGGTCTGTTTCAATAGGCGCCACAATCATGGGGTAGACTGCTGACTTGACAGATCTCCAGAAGGCAGACATTGACACATTCCACAAGGAGGGTAAGCTACAAAAAGGTCATTGCTAAAGAAACTTGGTGTTCACAGGGTGCTGTATCCAAGAATATTAATAGAAAGTTGAGTGGAAGAAAAAAGTGTGGTAGAAAAAGATGCACAAGCAACCGGGATAACCGCAGCCTTGAAAGGATTGTTAAGAAAAGGTCATTAAAAATGTTAGGAAAAATTCACAAGGAGTGGACTGCTGCTGGAGTCATTGCTTCAAGAGCCACCACACACAGATGTATTCAGGACATGGGCTACAAGTGTCGCATTCCTTGTGTCAAGCCACTCATGACCAATAGACAACGCCAGAAGTGTCTTACCTGGGCCAAGGAGAAAAAGAACTGGACTGTTGCTCTGTGGTCCCAGGTGTTGTTTTCAGATGAAAGTAAATTTTGCATTTTATGTGGAAATCAAGGTCCCAGAGTCTGGAGGAAGAGTGGAGAGGCCACAATCCAAGCTGCTTGATGCCTAGTGTGAAGTTTCCACAATTAGTGAAGGTTTGGGGAGCCATGTCATCTGCTGGTGTAGGTCCACTGTGTTTTATCAAGACCAAAGTCAGCGCAGCCATCTACCAGGAAATTTTAGAGCACTTCATGCTTCCCTCTGCCGACAAGCTTTTTAGACATGGAAATTTAATTCTCTAGCAGGACTTGGCACCTGCCCACACTGCCAAAAGCACCAATACCTGGTTTAAAAATAACAGTATCACTGTGCTTGATTTGCCAGCAAACTCTCTTGACCTTAACCCCATATATGAGTTTCACTTTTTGTATTGAAGAACTGAAATAAATTAACTTTTGATGATACTCTAATTATGTGAGAAGCACTTGTATTTACTGTGCTCAAAACTTGGAGACAATTCTTTGTTAGCTAAGCTTGAAAAATTAGTTTTTTTTGTTCAAAAACTACACTTCCTTGGGTATATCTTGTCTGCTAAAGATTTCCAAATAGCCCCCTTAAGCATCCATGCTATTAAGAAGTAGATGCAAGACAAATCTCAGAAGGTTTTGCTGCTTTTTCGATGGTTGTAAACTACTATCATAAATCTATTAAAACTTTTTCCAAGATTGCTAAACCAGATTTAGTTAACAGGAAATTTAAAACCTTTAACTGAATTGAAGGAACGCTTCTCATCACACTCTGTATTGGCTCTGTATTGGTGCTGTCTAACTTAGAGCATCCGTCCATTTGTAGAATAGGTTTGCATTGGTGCAATGTTATGATGACTTGCACCAAGTCTTACACAACTTTGTCTTTGCATCTATTTTTCCTGAACATTTTCATATGTAACGATAAAATATCAGTGATGTTGAATTGTATGGCAATCAAGTGGGCCTTTGAGGAATTTAATCATATAATCAAACATTAGATTAACCATTCCAGACCACAAAAATCCTACTAATCTAGAATTGATGAAAAGACCATTTGACAAGATAGATAGGCTTTTCTCTCTCTTAGATTTGACTTTGTTGTGATATTTAGACCTGGTACTAAAAATATAAAATCCAATCACACTCAGAAAGTTGGTCTGTCTTAGTATTCATCTCATAGAAGTTCATCTCACAGAAGAACAAAAAAATTAAAAACACCATGGAAAAAGAAATAGCCTTACTAACAACAGGTCAGATTATCAATGCCTTACCAGGATGCAGCAAACTCCTATGATAAAGGCAGGGGCAGCACAGGCAGGGCCGTCATCAGGGCATGACAGCCCTTACAGGTGTATGGGGCCCGGCGATTAGGGGGGCCCGCCCGGGTCCGGCGGCGCCCTAGCACGCTGGCAGCCCGGTCCGTGCTCAGGCCCCAGGCCTCACCTACATTTTGTTCAGCCTCAGCCTGCTCTGGCTTCTCCGTTTTTACATGACATGTAATGATGATGATGACCCAGCGCAGCGCCCACCGGGCCCTTCCTCCTGACCACTGCACCATGGTCCAGCGCCGCCCCCTCACGTGACGTCACACGCTGCTCTGCTCCACTTCCTCATTCCGGAGCAGAGCGGTCAGGTGTGCATGTGCCATGTGGCATGGGACTGGGAGCGGCTGCGCTGGTGGCAGAAGACAGTGGACGGCGAGGCGGCGGCGAGCATGCGAGCAGGTAAGGTAAGTATTTTCTGTCTGTCTCCCTCCCCGTGGTGGCCGCGCTGATGATGGGGGTCTGTTTGGTGGAGCCAGGGGCCTGGCTGAATCAGCCGGGCCCCTGGCTCCCCCAGACCCCCATCATCAGCAGTGCCCCTGGCTCTCCCAGACCCCCATCATCAGACGGGCTGATGATGAGGATCTGGGGAAGCCAGGGGCCCGGCTGATGATGGAAGTCTGGGGGAGCCAGAAGCCTGGCTGATGATGCGGGTGGGGGAGCCAGGGGCCTGGCTGATGATGGGGGACTGGGGGAGCAAGGGGCCCGGCTGATGATGGGGGTCTGGGGGAGCCAGGGGCCTGGCTGATGATGGGGGTCTGGGGGAGCCAGGGGCCCGACTGATGATGGGGTCTGGGGGAGCCAGGGGCCCGGGTGATGATGGGGGGTCTGGGGGAGCCAGGGGGCCTGACTGATGATTGGGGGAGCCAGGGGGCCCAGCTGATGATGGAGTAAGCCAGGGGGCTGATGATGGGGTGAGCCAGGGCCCAGGGGGACAAATCTCCAGCGTCCATGATTAGTAGGCACATTGTTGACTGTCTCCACCTGCAGCTCAGCTCATAGTCCTATCCTTTTAGTCAGCACAGACTGTGCTGACCAGTACCAGCATGTTGACTGTCTCCACCTGCAGCTCCGCCCTTTAGTCCTATATGAGGTATCAACCTACTCAGGACAAATTGCACAACAAATGTTAGGGTTCAATTTCTCATGTTACACTTGGGAAAATAAAACATTGGGGATGAAAAGATCATTTCTGTGAAAAAAAATAAGATTTTTTATTTTTATGGCTCTACATTATAAACTGTCAAGCACTTGGGGGTTCAAAGTGCTCACCACACATCTAGATAAGTTCCTTAAGGGGTCTACTTTACCGTAGCATTTACTGACCGTGGGAACATACCCTAAAGAGTTTTGGAATTATTACTGTATAAAAGTTAATAAAATAAATGGAGTGATAAGCCCTTTACGCTTGACTCATATTTTATTTATTTATGTTTTTTGTACATAATCACTTAGAGTTACGTTTTGAGGTGTATTTACGTTTAATAATTTATCAGTTTTTAATAATTACCAATAAAGATATTTTTTTGTAGTGTATAATCAGTGATTTATATATGCAATAATATACACTGTCCATTTATTTGGTGGGCAGGCTGAGGCGGCAGCAGTGGGCAGGCTGACACGACCATTAGATTCTTCTTGACTGGGTGGTGGGCGCGGCGGCAACACAGGCTGTGTGATTAAATAACAAGTCCATGTATTTGTTTCAGTATGTGATTGTACTTATATATACATTGCTATCGGAGAGTTGAAGGGGGAGGGGGAAGAAATGATTGTATAATTATTCCCCCCCCTTTTGACTCCCCAGTAGCAATGTATATATAAGCTACTGGATGATCCTGACCTGCTGGAAAACCAAATGCCCAATTATAACATCAGGCAGCAGTGCTCAGGATAATCTAGTAGCTTATAAGTTTTGTTTGGGGTTAGGAAGGGCAGTGGGGGAATTATTGATGCAAGTGAGTATATATGATTGGGAAAAATCTTTATTATTATGGCAGTGTAATTTTTGAAAGGGGAAAATCGGTCAATATAGTCTACCTTGTCTTAAAAAATCTTTTGGTCAAAACAAAAGCAGATGGCTATGTATGTGATATGGTGTTAATGTGTGATTGGTGAGGGCGTGGTACAGAAGTGGAGTTTTTCCAAGAAAGGGGGTAGGGATTTTGGAAGGTTCGTGTGGTGGAGGAGGACCAAGGGTGGAGGCGGAACTGGGGGTGGAGCCTGGGCGGAGTCTCAAGGGGGTCCCATAAAATTTGCCAGTATGGGGCCCCGAAATTCCTAGTGGCCGCCCTAAGCACAGGTGCAAAATTCTGATGAAGCAACCAGTCACAAACCTAACAATTCATGGAGGGGGTGGCTGCCTAGTATTAAAAATGCAGCCAGATGAGGCTTGCATAGAGCATCAGTCACACAGGTATGTGTGTTACACAGTGCCTATCTTATAGCCTATTGATGATGCCCATACTATTAGATTAGGCGGGCTGCCCCCGACAAGGACAGACACCACTATTCACCCAACCAACACTAAAGGGCCTGGCTGCATTCTGCAAAAAAGTGAAATAAAAAGATTAAAAATTATGTATAAAATAAATGAAGCATTTGTCAATATTCTGGCCAAAATACATAAGCCCACAACCCACGTCAAGGGTCCTCATACTTATGAGTCCTTACAGGCTCTATAGAAGCCTCCTCTATGTAGATTTTTAATACTGGGCAACCACCCCTTAATGAATTAGTAGGTGTCTGATTGCTTCATTAGTATTTTGCAGTTGTGCTACCTCTCCATGTATCATGGTGCTAATCTGACCTGCTGTTGGTAGGGCTGTTTCTTTTTTTGTGATGTTTTTGAATACATGTTCTTGTGTGAGCCATCTTTGATTTTAGTGTATGAGTATGAGGACCCTTATGGTGGATTGTGAGCATGCATATTTTGGCCAAAATATAAACCAATACCTCATGTATTTTATACATCAGTTTTCATCATTTATTGCACAATTTTCCATTTTAATGCAGAATGCAGCCAGGCTCTTTAGGGTTAGTTGAGTGAATTGGGGTGTTTGTCATTGTGTGGTGCATTTATATAGTGCTGAGCAGCATGCCTGTTCTAATAGTATTGGCATCATCAATAGGCTGTGAGCCAGACACTGTGCATCACATATATCTGGTGCCCAATGAAAGCCTCATCTTTGTGTGTTTTTAATACTAGGAAACCACCCCCTCCACGAATTGGTAGGTTTCTGACTGGTTGCGTCATCAGTAGAGTTGAGCGAAACAGGTCGGTCAGATTCAAAAGTCGCCGACTTTCGCCAAAGTCGTGTTTCATGAAACGAAACCCGACCACAGTGTGAAGTTGGCCATGCGGTCGGCGACCCAAGTGTCAAAGTCGGGTTTCGCCAAATGCTTACACGTGACTTTTTTCAGCCAATGAGAGAAGCGGAGCGGCGCGTAGCTGGAGTGGGAGAGGGAAAGAGAGAGAGAGAGAGGGAGAGGGAGAAGAGAGAGATTTTGCTGCCTCTGGGGTTAAAATTCATGCCAGGTGTGTTTACAGTCCTCCACTCACTGCCGACTTTTCTCCCCATTGACTTGCATTGGGTTTCGTGTTTCCCGACTTTTCCCTATAGTCGGCCGATTTCGTTCAACTCGACTTTTGAGAAAGTCGGGTTTCATGAAACCTGACTCGACCCTAAAAAAGGTAAAGTCGCTCATCTCTAGTCATCAGTATTTTGCACCTGTGCTTCCCCTGCCTTTATCATGGGGGTTTGATGCATCCTGCTAGTGCACTAGTAATAATCTGAACTGGTTTTGTAGGCTGTTTTTTAGAGATGGACTCTGAACAAGTTCACCTTCTTGCTGAATGTATAATTATGTCCTTTGTTTCTTTACACTGACTGCAGAGATCCTTGGATCTCAATATCTAGTCTTGAAAAATTCTCTGAGGTTAAAAATACTCTCTGACTTATAGCCAGGTATTTTTGGTGGCCAATTATAGTACAAGGCTGTAAGGAATACATGCTCACATGTGCAGTCTATTCCAGAGCTACGACACTCCAAACTCACCTCTAGACCTTACATATTGATAGAAGGCCCTGGATCAATCTCTCTTTGAACTTTATTACTGACTTGCAGTTGCTATCTGCTGATGGGAAAACTGTAATTTGGTTGTTAGCTGACAAATTTAGTAAGCAGCGTTGCTTTATCTTTTTCTATAAGTTACCTATTCCCAAATGTTAAATTGGCTGTCCACTACTAGCACAACCCATTCTTGATCAAAATGTTTGGCCCCCATAAAATAATAAAGCTTATACTTACCTTCCGTGCTGGAAACGTTCCCGCAGTGTGAGCACCCGTGCTGTTCATTGAAAAGTCTGTGGATAATTAAAGTTTATCTTGTCTTAAGTCAGTGAATATTTGAGGAAAACACAAGGTAGTCAGGCTTCATCATCAGCTAAAATAGCCAAAGATTTAGAGCTGGGGATAAAGTGTGGGTGGTCAATCAAAATATGAAGCTTAAGGTTCCATCTGCCAAGCTGGGTCCCAAAGCTATTGCTCTATATAAAATAATTGAAAACATTCACCCTGTGGCTTCTCGTTTTAAATTTTCTCTGTCATTTATGATACCTAATATATTTATAAAGTCCTTGCTTTAGACATACCGTACCTGTTCACCCTATCACTTATACTCCTCCCATAATGACGAAAGACATTATGGAGAATGAGATACAGAAATTTCTTGTCTTTCATATGGTGAGTGTCTTTACAATATCTGATACACTGTAGATCCAAAAGAGAGGTCATGAGTTCTGTTGAGTAACATCAATGCCAGCAACTTTATTAAAAGATTTTATCTGTTGTTCCCTGATAAACCTGTTTCCAGAAGCCCCTCTTAAAAGAGGAAGAAGTGTTAATTCTTCACCTTGACCTGCTCCTGTGATATCACCAGGCACCAATGTATTAATTCTGTGGGCATTGAAATGACAAAGGAGATGTCAATACCAAAAGCTCGGGGTGTCGCAAGCCTTGTTCGGCCACAAAGGGTGGGTGAAACCTGTGGTGCTGTACAATCTGGCAGTATAGTTGTGGGTGTGTGCTGTCCAGCTGAAGGAGTCAACAATCTGTCAGTATAGTTGTGTATGTGTGTGCTGTCCAACTGCAGTAATCAGCTTCCTGCTGTGGCCAAAAGAACAGTAATACACCCTATTAAAACTCCTAGTTAGAAGTTGCCAGGTATAGTAATAGCTTTGGTTCACGTCAGTTGTTCAGTTCTTTTTAGCCTGTTTTGAGTCATATTTGGATTTTGTCCTGTTGTCTGACAATTCTTCTGTTTTATGATTTTGTTACTTGCCTTCCCTCCTGGTACTGACCTGGCCAACTGACCATTCCTACCAGCACACTCCATCAGCCAGCAACAATACTTTTGAGGGCTCAAACTAAGATTCCTGTGTTAGTCCACATCCATGTACAGAGGTTAAAAGATTAAGACCAGGAACCTGATAGTCAGAGTTACGAGTTCAAAGCCTGGCCATGGAAGCCCTATTTTTAGCTGCTAGGTGACCGCAGACAAAGCCAATTTACACATTATCATTTCCTTGCCAGCTTTGAAAATATCTTTAATTTTTATCTAAATCCTCAACTAAGTGTCAGAAATTTATCAAAGCAGGCAAAACTAACTACTTTAATGTGCACATTTGCAGAGATTTTTCGCTACATGAGCTGGAATCACCACTTCTGAACTCTCAAGTGCATTGTTTCCATCCATTTCTGGTTGCTTCTTGAAGTATATTTGGGGTCATTGTGCTGCTGGAAGACTCATGACCTAGGATACAAACCCAACTTTCTGACATTGGGCATTACATTGCGACCCAAAATCCTTTGGGAATTTTCACATTTTATGATGCCTTGCAGAAAGTCAAGGAACACAGTGCCAGAGGCCAGAAAACAACCACAAAATGTCTTTGAACCTACACCATATTTGACTGTAACTACTGTGTTCTTTTATTTGTAGACCTCATTCCATATACAGTAAACAATAGAATGATGTCCTTTACCAAAAAGCTCTATCTTGGTCTCATCTGTCCACAAGACGCCTGCTGGCCCTCTAAAAATACTGGAGGCCACCAGCTGACCCCTCTATAAATTGTGTGTGCCGCCTGCTGGTTCTCCAAGTTTCAAACATTACAGCATTAATACAAAAAAGAAAGTCTGCCCACCTCAGATGTATAAAGTATATTTCATTAGCAATATATGGCTATGCAAAGAATAGCTGGCTGCTGGCCCTCCAAAGATGCTTTTAGAAGGCTGGCTGCTGGCCCTCTAAAACTGTTGAGTGAGGGCTGAATGATGACCCTGTACAAATAGTGAGGCCCGCCTGATAACCCTAGAAAAAAATTGTGACTTTTACAGTCCCTCCTTCATAAATTAAACAGGATGTGTCTGATCATGTCTCACACACCACATGGCCAGATAAGATAGTAAAATGTTAAAATTACATTTCCTGGTGAATTTTTTTCACCATTGAATGCAATGCAAATGTGCAAAAACACTATATGTGAACATAGCCAAAAGTGTGGAGGAGCATTTTTTTTCTCTTATTTATTATGCCTTATATACAAGTGATTATCAAGTAAAGAATGTTTCTTAACATTTTTTCCAGTAAAATCCATTTTATCTTCGGTATTGTATGTTTTATTGTCAGTCAGTAAAACTGTCGTAATACTCTGACAACACTGCTCCCAGTAGCGATCTGGGATTCAGTAATGCTTCCAAGGGTCTTTCCCATGCCATTTCAGCACTGTTTCTATCGATTTGAGCAATTTTTAGACCCCTTCAGACTCCATGGAAAGGGAGACGCCAGAAAAGTGCTTGCTTTTCCTATTGACCCAGTATACTCGTTACTCGGGCCGAGCACCCAAGCATTACGATTTGCTCCAGTACAGTAACAACCACAGAGCATTTGAGTGCTCTATCATCACTAATAACACTCTCTACTCTGTTTTCAATAATCTTTATTGGTATTTTAAATTTTTTTAAAGGGTGTGGGTAAAATATGAGGGACTAGGTAGGAAAAAAAGGGTAATAGGGAGGTAAAATTAAGGGACAAAGGGATAGGGAAAGAAATAAAAGAATACCCCTATAAAGATAGGGGAAATACAGGCATACATACATGTCCATAACCCTAAGTTACAAAGAATACATGTGTAGCTTTATACTGATAAATGATATATGAATCTTTATAAGTTACTTATTTTCTGCACCTAAAAGGGAAAAAAGTATTAATACATGAGTAACAAAGCTACACAACTATGCAAAATAGTTAACTCTTAACAAATATATGTAGACCTGTTGTGTCCGGGTGCACTACAGTGTGACTCTGAGACCTTGTGGAGGCAGAGTCCGGTTCATTTAAAGGCCATAAAGTGGAATATAGTTATTCAGACACAATAGTTCCGACAGAAAAGATTAAAAGATAAAAGGCCAAAAGCAAAGCTGTCATAGATTTCAAGCCGTTGAGTTTGGACAAAGATCTGAATTAGACCGTAAAAAATGTACAGAAGAGGTCCCAGTGGAGATTATTCCGGCGGATTTTAAAAAATTGAGTCCTTCTTTTGGAGAGGCAACAGAGATTATTTTAGATGCGTGATTCACTTGCAGAGTAGAAGATTGAGTCCAATTATAGGAAATTCCATTGTGCAAAAGTTCACGGGTAATAAGGTAAAACGATTTGCGCTTTTGTAGAGTGGCTTTAGATAGGTCCTTGAAGAATGTCAGGTGGTTATACGGGGACTGTAGGAGTAGAGGGTCTTTTGAGAGTACCAAGAAAGTGTTCCTTATCCAGTTCGGGTAAAACGAGACAATAACATCTCTGCTCACATTTGACGGTAAAGAGAGTGGTCTGCGTATCCTGAAGACCTTTTCTATCAAGTTGGTTTCCTTAAGGTTTGGGATCAAATGAAAAGCCATCGAGGAGATATATTCCTTTAATTGTGAGGGCTGTACTGATTCAAGGATACCTCTGATCTTTAGATTGTTTTTCCTTTTATAGTCCTCAAAATTAGCCAGAGAATCTTTAAAGGTGATAATGTCAGATTTTATTTTATCCATGGAATCTGAAAATGTCAAAAAATTCTGGGACTGGTTTGAATGTAGGGTCTCATGATTTTTAAGAGGGTCAGATATCTTTAAGTTTTTTGTAACACTGTCAGAATCCTTTATAGAATTTGGATATGAATCGTCCATTATACGCAGCAGGGTATCTTTAAAAAGATTTTTAACAAAAATTTCAGATGCCCTAGATTCATTTTGTTGTTTGGAAGGGTTTCCCTGAGTAATATGATTCTTAGTAGGAACATCCAATGATTCCAAAAGGGCTCCACACATCTTGGCCAAAAAACTTTCTGTTGGGCAGTCATCTGAGGCAGGTATAGCGTCTATTAGTGAGGTAGTTATCTCACACCTGGTATCCTCCTCAGAAGAAGAGTATGAAAACGAAGTCTCATCAGAGACTTTATCAACTGAGGAATCACTCCCATATTCTTTATATGAATCAATCTCCCCAAAAGACTCCCCAGAGTAAAAACTTTCTAAATCATCCTTTGGGTGACTCAATTGATCGTCCATGGCCTCTTTGTTATCATGGAGTGATAGAGCAGGTTCAAAACATCCGCCGTCATTTATGCAAGTACCACCGTTCAGCTGTGACCCTTCATCTATATTTTGGAACACTTCCCCTTTAATAGCAGTGGTATTAGATTCGTTCTTAGGACCTTCAAATAGATTAGCATAAAAAAGCCTGTTCCTTTCTGTAAAGGCTTCTATCCAAGCCTTCTGATCATCAAACAGCTGCTTAAAGGGGTCCCCCGGCTGATTAATTACACACTCATCGTCTCCTTTGATATTAGGGTTGCCTTCAAGTAAATTGTCATCGCTATGTATAGTGTATTCAGGTTTCAGGTTCCCCTTCATTGCAATGGGGGCAGAAGGCTGTATACCACCCCTTATCACCTTTGGCATGGTGCAAGTCCTATTTCGTTGGGATGGACGTTTGCCTTTATTTTTTATATGGACAGGGGCTTCTTCCCCCATAAACTGACTATTAATTGTGTTGTCAAAATGTTCCTCCCCGTTACAGCTATACAAAACTTCCCTGGCGTCAATTCTTCCACTGTGTATCTTGTGCCCAGCCCCCCTCCCTGCATGCAGGTCTGGGGATGAAAACCGATGCATCTGAACGGAGGATTCCCTCTGCCCCTTTTTGCCTTGAGGAGGACTCAGTGAGCAGCTGTACTACAGAGGCCGCGGAGTCCCCGCTGACTTTCCTCAGCGGTGTCAGCTGATCTCCTGTGTCTGGTTCCAGCACAGTTCCACAGCGATCTCCCATGTCGCATCTTGCCACAGCAGCCTGTGCCAGCACTGGCACTGCAGAGACTGCTGAATCATCAGTGTCCCCGCTCAGCTGTGCCTGCTTCCTCACCTCCTTTGAAGTCACCATGGCTCCAGGGAGATTCCCCACACCGCTGTCATCTGGCGGTGAAGCTGCAGTAGCCACAGAGCCAGGACAGCCAGCTAGACATGTCGTCTTCTTCTGGGAGCCCTCCCTCTTGTCGTCCGCTCTTAGAGGTAAAAAAAATTGGGTTTTTGTTTTTATTTATGCCTATATCACACCCCATCTCTGATATGCCATCTCAGAGCACGTCATCCCTTTAACTGCACCGGCTATTTGGCACAATACCAGTGATCCATTTTCTGTCCCCCATATTTGTGCCCTCTACATGTTAAAATTGCACCCTTGAAATTGTGAATGCCCTGTGCAAGTTGCATAGAAAAAAGGGTGACCACATTTTACCCCTAGAAAGTAATGATGCCCTGTATATTCTTTTGATGGTCACATAAGTGCTCTTTTCGCAATAAAGGTTAAATGCCCAACTGTATATGTATGTGTATATAGATATATATTTCTAAATATATTAATCGATAATTTTTGTATAACAGGAAGCTGCAGCAGCAGAAGAGGTGTTTTCAGAAGAAGACCGATGGGTTGGAGAGATACTTGGAGTGGGCGCGCAATTGGTAAGTTTCTTGCATGCATCGCAGAAAAACATCATCACACTACATAAAACAGAAAAAAAATTGTTTAGTACAGACATCACACTGCACACAATGCAAACCAACATCCAAGCACATAATTTTTCTTTGTTTTTATGTTACAGTCTTCAGATTCTGGTGTCCGATCAAGAGGTCCTCGAAGCGGCTCCCAGAGTCGGCGTGAGCGGACGGGTGGTCAACATGGGGTAAGCATCTTTTTTTGTTTTTTTTTTATTTATTTTTTATCGCTAATTATGTTGTTTGGAGTCTAATGTTTTTTCTTTTGGCTTTTTTAACAGGCTTCACAGTTGACTCCTGACTCAGACGGTGAGGAGGAGGCAGGCCTAGATATTGACCTCCTCATCGATCTGATCCGAGAATGAGAGCCACTGTGGAATATGGGGAACTGCAGCCACGCCTATCTCCTTGTGACCCGTCGGCTCTGGGAGCAAGTCTGCTGGCAACATGTTGCTAACTGGGAGGACCTCGAGGTTCAGACCCAGCATAAAGTGCGTAAGTATACACAGTTCAGTCATGTTGCTGGCTGTAAAACTGTTGTATCCTAACCAATTTGTGCTTTCACTTTTCAGGAGAGAGAATTGTCAAGCGGTGGCAGTTGATCAGGGATCACTTCAAGAAGGAGTTAAACAATGAGATGCAGGCCCTGAGTGGCTCTGGAGGATGCAGGAGCAAATACAAATACTCATGAGCCCTGTCTATCCTCCGGGAGACGATGGTGAACAGAATGTAAATATTACCCACCCCATTTAATTCAAAATGTTTACATGTCTAACCCTTTTTTTGCTTTCAGCCAGAGCCATGCAATATCATATACGGCTCCATCTGCAGCACTCGGGAGACTGCACCGTTGAACACTTCTGGGGCGATCACTGAAGAGTCCGCCACCGAGGGACACTTCGACAGTCCTGAACCATCTGCACCTTCCTAGACTTCCCTCACATCTGATCATACGGTAACATCACCTTGCACTGGAGCATCATGGCCGCCTGCAATGCATGAATCTGCTGGTGAGGATATAGCTTTTCCTTTACCCCACTCCTCTGCTGCTGCCACCTCTAGTACACCTGTGGGTTCTGGGCGGCAGCACCAGAGGGGTCAGGAAAAGAGCTACGCGCCAGAGTTCTTACACCTGAATGCATCCTTCCAGAACTGTCTGAAACTGTTGTCTGAGCAAATGACCGCAGGATTTAATTTGCTCAACAGCAGTATTTTTGAGTTGCGCACACTTCTGGTTAGGATGCAGTCAGATGCAAGTAAAGCTCCTAACCACACATTTTTCCAGTCGGTGCCTGAGCACATGGATAAGCTATGTCCTGACCAGCAGATGCATGTAATGCAATCGTGCCAGTCTGCTCTAGCGCAAGTTAGCTTCCAGCCCCCTCCACCCACCCTGGTACATCCTCCCACACCTGCCCCCCCTCCAGCCACTGTCCCTCCTCCCCTTAATATGCAATATCAGCCAGCTGCCCCATACCAGCAGCCTTCCCCGTATCAGCAGCCTGCCCCATACCAACATATCGCCCCATACCATTTACCAACCACATCACCTGCACCACCACTCCCTACCCACTACCACCATTCTCCATCAACAACCATCGTGCCCCAAACACAACTCTCTTCTCCACCCTACACCTCTTCTGCCTCCCAATCCTTCGACTCTACCCCTCAAACCTTCCAAATTCTCAATACCACTCCCGGTTTCATGTCCATCCATTTCTTTCTCCACCCCTTCACCTGTTCCTATTGATCCTTCACCACCACCATCACTTTCCTCTCTCCACACTCCCAATGTCGAAGTGTCCCAATCTGACAGCCCCTCCAGCATTATTTCCAACCCACACTATGTCGATTTGTAATGTTTTCTATTTAATATTTTGTTAATAAAAAAGTTTATAACAAATTTGTTCCTTTATTTGGTTATAAGGTTAAAAAAAGGTTTTTAAAAAGTTACATACTGTGGTTAAATAATGTAAAACACAATGGTTAAAACACAAACAGATACACAACTTGGGTAAAGAAGGTAAAATACTTTGTAAAACACAACCAAGTACACAACTTGGGTAAAGAAGGTAAAATACTTTGTAAAACACAACCAAGTACACAACTTTGGTAAAGAAGGTAAAATACTTTGTAAAACACAACCAGGTTCACAACTTGGTTAAATAAGGTAAAATACTTTGCAAAACACAACCAAGTACCCAACTTGGGTAAAGAAGGTAAAATACTTTGGGTAAAACACAACCAGGTACACAACTTAGGTAAAGAAGGTAAAATACTTTGGGTAATTTTGGCTAAAGAAGGTAAATGACTTTTGGTTACAAGGTACAAGAGAATTCTTTCAAACTTTCTCATCCTGCCAGTCTACTCTTCCTTAAGGTGAAATAAAGTATTCAGCCAATTTATCCCTCATTCTTGAAACTGACACAGAACTTCTATAAGTAATGTTGTGATAATAATGCAAGGTCGTTTCTTCTGGGTGGTCATCAATGGAAATATGTTCCTTGCATAGAACAAAATTGTGCAGAAACACACAAGCTTTCACCACTTCATCCACAGTTTCAGTCTTCAGGTTGATAGCGGTCAATAGAACTTGCCATTTGGCTGTCAGAAACCCAAAAGCACACTTCATCATTCTTCGTGCTCGTGGGAGGCGGTAATTAAAAATTCTTTTCGTTTGCGGCAATCCACTACTGGAGTATGGTTTCAGCAGGTATTCCAATAGTTGGAAGGCTTCATCCCCAACACAAACAAATGGCATTGGTGGCCCAGTGGTTTCAGGCAGCGGTCTTGGGTGTGGAAATTGGAAGGTGTTTCCATAGAGATGACACCCCATTGCAGACAATTTGAAAACTTATGAATCATTGGAGCGTCCATAGGCCCCAATATCAACTGCTATAAACTTGTATTCTGCGTCAGCGATGGCCATGAGCACAATGGAGAAATATTTCTTATAGTTAAAATATTCCAATCCAGATCCAGCAGGTTTGACGATGCGGATATGTTTCCCGTCCACTGCACCCAAGCAATTGGGAAACTGACAGATTTGTTGGAATTTATCTGCAATTTCCAGCCAACTCTCCAATGTGGGATGTGGTATAAACTCGTCATGTAAAAAGTCCAACAATGCATGGCATGTGTGCTTCACAAGTGCGGAGATGTGGAAATACCAAATCTGAACTGGAAATGGAGTGACGAAAGAGATTCTCCAGTTGCAAGGAATCTGTGACCAAAAAAGGGAAAAATGAGTACATAATAAAAAGTAACATTACAGTTATAAGTCAGCTGGTTGGAGATACAATAAAAACAATTCTTCAAAACTACCAGCAACAAGATTACAGTGCTTTACAAGGTGGAGATACATTAATAATGCCTTACCGAAGAGTCACCATCAGACGCTCCGGTGGTGAAATGGAGAAGCGGCAATATGTGTCACTTCTTCTGATGAGGTGTCCAATTCGTTCCACTAAAAAATCAAAGTTCTCTATTTGCATACGAACATATGAGAAAAATTTCTCCGGGTTTCCTCGAAGCTCCATGTGTAGTGTTAAATACACCCCACTTGTCATTCTCTTGGCTGTGATGGGGTGGATCCATAAACGTCGTCAGTGCAGACACTTGAGGCACTGCTGTCTCTCTCACTCCTTCTCCAGAACAATCGCTTTCAAACGATTCGCCTCAACAGTAAAATCCACGTTAATCTTCAGATGTTTGCTATCACGGCTTCCATCTTCGTCAGATACTTTCTCTCCTCTTCAACATGCACTTGCTCCTCTCCAACCTGTCAAATAAAGCCTGTCGGAGCACTGTATAGATAGGTTTTCTGTAGCCAATCACATTTGGGAGCCTCCCATGGGCTTTGTAAAAAAACGGATTCGGCATAAAATGGATAAAAAACCAGAAGAAACAGATGGAAAACTGGATGAAACGGATCTGTTTCATCCGGTTTTCAGAAAAGACGCCGCATGACGCCGGATCCGGCGCTTCGGCGCAACGCTGGATCCAGCCTGTCAGAAAAAAACCGATGTGTTAAAGTAGCCTTTGCCGGACTGTGCCTGTCGCTGATTGGTCTTGGCCGTCCGGGCATGACCAATCAGCGACGTGGGATTTCCGTTACAAACAGAGACAGACAGACAGACAGAATTAGACGATTATATAGCAGATGAGTTTCACTTTTTGTATTGAAGAACTGAAATGATATTCTGATGATATTCTAATTTTGTGAGAAACACCTGTATATTAACATACGATACAATAAATGTACAAATGCCAACAAAAATTATTAATATTGCCCATAGTTAGGTAGATAGGGCTATAGATGGACAAACATGAGAATAATAGCTTTCCTACTCATTTTACTACTGCGAAAATGAAAAATTTGATGCTAAAGCAACATTTTTGTTAAAAAAATGTAATTTTCATTTTTCTTCCAGTTTGTATTAATTCCTGTGTAACACTGAAAGGGATAACAAACTACAGTTTTGAATACTGTGAGGGGAACAGATTTTAAAACTGTGTCTTGTTTACAGATTTTTTTTAATCTACCGTATATATGCCATTCAAAGTCACTTCTAAAAGGAAGTGCTCCCTAAAATGTAAATTTTGTAAATTAAATTCAAAACATGAAATATTGATGCTAAACTTTTAACCCTTCCAATATCCTAATAAATACAATTTCAATAACATTTTTTAACTATTTTGCATAATATATTTATCTGTTTTAATTGCAGAAAAATTCAAAGTTTGAAAATTACTAATGTTTAGATAATATTACCATCAACTGCAATGTGCCAGAGAAAATAGTCTTAGAATCAGTGGAATATGCTGAAACATTCCAGATTTATTACCACATAAAGTGACACTGGTCAGGAAGGTGGAAACAGGCTTTGGTGTAAGAGGTTTAATGTCACTGTCAGTGATTGAGTGCCATCTCCAGGATATAGTATGGACCCTGGTCCTGTGCTTGCTCCATATTCCAGCACCCAACATGTGATGTACTATTGAGTCATGTGACGGTAAAGAGATAATAATATACCATACTTCTATACATAATATAATATAAAATACAGTATATATACCGTAGTCCAAGCTAAGCTAAATAACATCAATGTGAAGAAGGTCCCATGTCCATAAATGCCGCATCCAAGATTTGTTAAAGAACTCTGCTCAGATGCTGATGGGCCTCTGTGCATAACTTTTAGAACTTCTCTAGTGACTGGTAAAGTGTGAGGTGACTGGCACAAGGCGAATATGGTGCCTATTTTCAAAAACGGCTCCAGGTGTTTTCCAGGTAATAGACCTTTAAGCTTAACATTCATGCTTCAAATGGTTTCCGGTTAAAAGTGGAACACAAGGTTCAGTGCTGGTTCCGCTTTAATTCAACATATTTGTTAAAGGGATTATCCAAGATTATACTAGTTTTTTTTGATCATTGTATAAACATAACAGGCAGTTAGTTGCTAACTGCCTGGCTGTTCTATCCGGCGCTGACTCAGAGTAGTCACTGACCGCTACTGGCAGCAATTCAGCTGATTTATGTAAACAGAGCAGCTCTTTCAGCTGCTCTGTTGATGGGTCATCTCTTCTGTAATTATACTGATTGACATCCACTTCCCACATTTATCAGTGGGGAGCCAGCTGTCACTCATCATGACATTGTCAGTCACACCCCATCAATAGAGTAGAGCGGAATAGAAGACACTGCTCCATTGACGTGACATCAGTGGAAGCTGCAGAATCACTGGCAAGAGCAATCTGTGACCACTCTTTTCGCGTTGCCTGTTAGTTCTTAGGCCCAAAGTAAAAAATGCTCATAGTCTTGGACGACCCCTTTAATGATAAAAAAAGATAGGATTAAAATTGTTGCTTCTGCTTTTGCAAATTACCCCAAGAGATGGAGTATAATTCAGTTTTTGTAAAATCTTCATAACCAGGCTGGACTGGCCCACACGAGAATTCTCCAGTGGGTCCCTGTGCAGGAGTGGGCAACCACCCTCTTATATGAGCAGGACTTGGCACAATAGACTTGAATCGCTATGTACAAAGGCAGCATCTTATTTAACAAGATGTTCATTGTTATATAAGTTTGTAATTGAGGTTAATGATAGCTGGAAAGTGTGCCCTGGAGTTGGTTACTGGTGGGCCCTTAGTCCCCCAGTCTGACACTGTACAGTCATGGCCAAAAGTTTTGAGAATGACACAAATATTATATTTTCACATGATCTGCTGCCCTCTGGTTTTTATGTGTGTTTGTCAGATGTTTTTATCACATACAGAAATATAATTGCAATCATATTATGAGTAACAAAAGGTTATATTGACAGTTAGGATGAGTTAATGCAGCAAGTCAATATTTGCAGTGTTGACCCTTCTTCTTCAGGACCTCTGCAATTCTCCCTGGCATGCTCTCAATCAACTTCTGGATCAAATCCTTACTCATAGCAGTCCATTCTTGCAAAATCAATGCTTTTATTTTGGCTGAATTTGAAGGTTTTTGTTTGTCCACCCGTCTCTTGATGATTGACCACAAGTTCTCAATGGGATTAAGATCTGGGGAGTTTCCAGGCCATGGTCCCAAAATCTCTATGTTTTGTTCCCTGAGCCATTTAGTTATCACCTTTGCTTTATGGCAAGGTGCTCCATCATGTTGAAAAAGGCATTGTTGATCGCCAAACTGCTCTTGGACGGTTGGGAGAAGTTGCTCTCGGAGGACATTCTGGTACCATTCTTTATTCATGGCTGTGTTTTTAGGCAAGACTGAGAGAGAGCCCATTCCCTTGGCTGAGAAGCAACCCCACACATGAATGGTTTCAGGATGCTTGACAGTTGGCATGAGACAAGACTGGTGGTAGCGCTCACCTGGTCTTCTCCGAATAAGCCGTTTTCCAGATGTCCCAAACAATCGAAAAGGGGATTCATCAGAGAAAATGACTTTACCCCAGTCCTCAGCAGTCCACTCCCTGTACCTCTTGCAGAATATCAGTCTGTCCATGATGTTTTTTCTGGAGAGAAGTGGCTTCTTTGCTGCCCTCCTTGAGACCAGGCCTTGCTCCAAGAGTCTCCGCCTCACAGTGCGTGCAGATGCACTCACACCTGCCTGCTGCCATTCCTGAGCAAGCTCTGTACTGCTGGTAGCCCGATCCCGCAGCTGAAACACTTTTAAGAGACGGTCCTGGCGCTTGCTGGTCTTTCTTGGGCGCCCTGGAGCCTTTTTGGCAACAAGGGAACCTCTCTCCTTGAAGTTCCTGATGATGCGATAGATTGTTGACTGAGGTGCAATCTTTCTAGCTGCGATACTCTTCCCTGTTAGGCCATTTTTGTGCAGTGCAATGATAACTGCACGTGTTTCTTTAGAGATAATCATTGTTAACAGAAGAGAAACAATGATGCCAAGCACCAGCCTCCTTTTAAAGTGTCCAGTGGTGTCATTCTTAAGGCCCTTTTACATTTAGCGATGCACCAGCGATCCGACCAGAGATCCGACCCAGTCAGGATCGCTGGTGCATCGCTAAATGATCACTAGTGAGCTTTCATACAGAAAGATCTCACAGCGATGCAGCAGCGACGCAGCGCACGATACTCACCTTTCACACACAGCGATCCTGACGTCCTCCCGCCCGCATCCACGCGTCGCTCGTCGTCACAGCAGGAAGTCTCAGCAGGAAGCGCCCGACGAGAAAAAGAGCCGGACATTCTCGCGTGATCAGCGATGGACAGTGGGGGAGCCGGTCGTTGGTAAGTATCACACATAGCGATATCGCTAGCAATATCGCTATAACGTCACAAAACCAGTGACGTTTTAGCGATATTGCTAGCGATATCGTTTAGTGTAAAACCCCCTTTACTTAATCATGACAGATTGATCTCCAGCCCTGTCCTCATCAACACCAACACCTGTGTTAATGGAGCAATCACTTAAACGATGTTAGCTGGTCCTTTTAAGGCAGGGCTGCAATGATGTTGAAATGTGTTTTGGGGGATAAAGTTCATTTTCTAGGCAAATATTGACTTTGCAAGTAATTGCTGTTAAGCTGATCACTCTTTATAACATTCTGGAGTATATGCAAATTGCCATTAGAAAAAATGAAGCAGTAGACTTTGTAAAAATTAATATTTGTGTCATTCTCAAAACTTTTGGCCATGACTGTACATAAGTTATAAGCTCACTTGGCCAAACTGAGTGTTTTGGCACTGCCTTGGCAGATCAGGTTCAATGTAGAGAAATGTAAAATTAGGGTACTAATAATATGCAGACAACATATGTTCTTTTCTAAAGGGAGAGTCACTTGTAAAGAAGGATCTAGGTGGACTTGAACATCACACACTAAATAACAGCACGCAACGTCAATCAGCTCCAGGAAATTGTCATGAATGGATTGAAAAAGGTACAAGTACATAAATGGCCATTCAAAAAATTGTCAAACTTGCTCATGCAAAACCTCCTCAAAAAACAATGGGACACTACCTCCATGTGGAGAAAAAAAAGTCAATCTCCAGTGGAGATAAGGCTTCTTTTACTATGAGAATGATTATACTGTGGAACATCCTACCTCAGGAGCTGGTCACAGCGGGAACCATCAAAGGTTTCCAGAAAGGCTTGGGTCATTTTTTCTTTTTCTTTTTAGAAGAAATAGCATAAGTATTTATGCAAATGATTAAAATTCTTGCTCTGAATATTAGTTCAGTCGGTCATCAATCCGTATCAGGAGGGAAAAATTTGCTCTTTTTGAACAGACTGGTTCATGCATTGTGGATGTAATTATACCCCTTCTTTTTTATAATTTTTCATCCCTCAGTTGACTCTAATAGGCATGTGGGTCTTTTTTGAATCTTACTCTGTAATTTCTGTACCTTTATTCTTATGATTGCCAATTATTCTGTTTTATACAGTATACTAGATCATATTGTTTCTAAACTTTCTTTTTCATAGAAAAACAAAGAACTGCCAGAAATCTGTATCTGAAAAGCCTGTAAATACATAGAAGTCAGTATACACATCCTGAATACAAACAGCATAAAAGCACAAGACACATGGATTTAATAATCAGACACAATCTATCAATATTGGAGTATGGACAATTCCTGGCACTCACTAGAAATTGTGATTTCAACTATTTATATAATCTAAACTACAGCAGGACTCATAATAAATGTATGTTATACTGACTTTACCACAGGCACACATTCTGCACCACATCTGTCACGTATGGGTTCTACACATTTAGAAATGGATACATATATTTTATAACTAATAACAAAAAATTACAACTCCAGCACACAATTGGAACATCAACCTGAAAAGATAAATGTGAAACTACTGTATATCCAGTTGTACAGTTTTAAAGAATGTCTAAGCTGTTTGATAAATCTATCCAATTATTATTGGAACGTAAGACATAATACTACCATAGGTCCTGTGGATTAAAATGAGCCCATAACAGTGTTCAAACCATATACTTAATTTCATACTGGATTAGTTCTAGGATACCATTCGTTATTATCCAGTTATTGTTATTGAACAGAATACCCAACTCTCTACAAAGCAATAAACATCATAAAAAATTTTGTCAGCCTACTTCTTTGATCCCACATTTTTTTTCTTGTCAAGTTCCTAATTCCGATGTAAATTTGCAAAATGCATGAACCAGATAGAGCACCAGCTCACTTGGCAATTAGGTGCATGGACCTGACAGCAGCACCATGCACAGCAGAGCAAAAGGAAGGACGTCCAGCACTCAGGTGCAGAAAAAAAAGTGAAGCTTTATTCTTCATATTAACATCCAGAACAATAAGAAAAAATATTCCTCTGACAAAATTATTCATTTCATGTGTTTCAAACCCAAAAAGTATTCCTGGTCTCAGCAAGTAATGAAATTCAAGAAACACAGTTTATAGTCCATCTAACCAATAGTAAGTGAACAAATAAACCATGTGAATGAAAGAGTACAATCAACGAGCAGGTGAACGTTTCACCAGTACATACCTGTTTCAATAAGTCAATTGCAAAGTGGATTAAGCAAAGACAAAAACAGTTTGCATGTTAGAATTGGAAGGGCATCAGTGCCTCATCCAAACATATAAATTTGACTGCTGTCCATCAACTTACAATCTACAAAAGTAATGTCTGTAACAGTTAGAAGAAAATGTAAATGATGAATTCCAACAATTTGAATTAAAATAACGGTTGATGTTTGGTATGGTCACATCGCTGATCCAAATGAGGAGCAGGTCATCGATGTAGAGACCATACCCGACAATATGTGACATAAGTTGAAAATGGGAACAATGCAAGAATTTGAACTCCCACCATGCCATATATACATTTGCTACTGATTGGGAAAATTTAGCCCCCATCAATACACCAGACTTCTGTAAATAAAATTGTTATTCAAATGAAAAATAGCTATTTTTTAACAAAAATAAAAAATGAATTGCAAAAATCACAAAGGATTTTACGACTGCTGTATACTCACTATAAGTATGGAAAAATGACTGTACAAATATTAATGTCAAATCATGTGGTATAGATGTATACAGCAAGCATACATCAGCCGTTAACCATATAAAATTATGTTTCCATTTAAATCAATTTAAGGCTAATAAGACATGGATTGTGTGCTTGAGATGCCCAGAAATAAATTAAATCAAGAGGGCTATACACCCATTCACACAGGTTCTCATTCAGGGATCAAATGCAAACAACTATTGGAGAGGAAGGGGGAGGAAAACCTTCTTTACGAATTTAAGGAAAGGAATGAGAGAGTAATGGTGGGCTGATCAATAATTATATATTCCATTTCTTTCTTATTAAGTATATTCAGAGCTGATCCTTACTGTACAAGTTTAGTAAGATCTTGTTTAAGTAACGGGGTCAGGGCAGTCTTTAGTTTGAGTTTTTTAATTTTCAGTAAGGTTTTGTTTACAACAGATATTATGCTGTTTATTATCAGTATGTAGAGACACCAATTTGTTCCTTGACCAACTCCTGAAATCTACCTAAACACGGTGGTCTAAAATGTATTGATTAGAAATCATGGGTTTTAGTAGTAAAGGAAGATGAACGAGTATCAACATAATTATTTTGTAATGTAGAAACAATAATCTGTTCAGGAAAAATATGGATAATATTAAGTTGACATACACTTGTTAAACCTTGAACTGTTGAACCCGGATCCCCTGAAAAAAACAATTTGTATAAAAAAATAGTATTATTATTAGGATATACCTGTATCATTATGGTATATCAAATTCGAATTCTGAAGCAGCATTATCTGAAAAGAAAATGTTTTCCTAACAGTGAGATTTCTAGAAAATGTATTAATATCTTTAAAGGTCTGGTAGAGATTGAAATTACATGAGGGCAAAAATGACAAGCTTCTGAATAGAACATTAATTTAAGCTCGGGTAAATGTTTTTGCTTATAGATTGCACACTTGAGAGTCATTCACTTGTGAGTCTTCTTGGGATAGCGATGAGCGATTTTTATGTGTTCGACAGTCTTTTAATGGACTGAATGCAACTATAATTTTCCACTTATTTTTAAATATTAATTTGCCTTACCTGAATTTCTGTGAGTTCTATTTTGTCTACTTTTCACTTGTTCTGTCCATAAAGTAGGATAGCGAGATGCAAAATCTAAAGAAGAACAAATTTATATTTTGTATAGTTACATGCATTATAACAAAACAATAGTATCAATAATTGTAAAGTCTGGGAATATTCTACAAAATTAGACAGAGCATTGTCCAAAAATGGTGATGTTTTTGTTAATCTTTTTTTTTTCTTTAAATCACAGACAATCTCTTTAAAGTAGCGCACAAACATCCAGACTCATTGTAACGTGCGCACAAAATTACTGCCCCTTTTTCAACAAAATCTAACTCCACTGTTGACTAATATGAAACCGGAGGAATACAGGAGTTTTAGTAAAAAATTATAAAGATTTTTATTAATTGAAATACAATACATAGGACAACATCCATAAGTAAAAAGAGATGTGTTCGATCAGACACCAAAAAGAAGGGAAATGTGGGTACACTGAATGCAAATCCCATCAATAAATGTACCTATTATTGTCATACATTTTTACAGGAAAAAAAAACAAATTTAATAATACCGCCATAAATAACAATCTCCCCGTTCTGTGATGAAGCCCACATAGGCTATTCCAATAGGGAATCATGTTATTAACAGGCCGGTTCCCTGTATGTACCCCAAAATCATCCAATCCATAACCACAAGGCCCATACAGAAACCGAACAAGGGAAAATTGCAATAGGTCTTACCAAGTGCTTAGAGCCACGACCCACAGGCACCCCGACAAGTGTTTCGCTCCCGTTACTGTTGTTTTCTCAAGGGGCAGTGAGAATGGCGGTATTATTAAATTTGTGGTTCTTTTCCCGTAAAAATGTATGACAATAATAGGTACATTTATTGACGGGATTTGCATTCAGTGTACCCACGTTTCCCTTCTTTTTGGTGTCTGATCGAACACATCTCTTTTTACTTATGTATGTTGTCCTATGTATTGTATTTCAATTAATAAATATCTTTATAATTTTTTACTAAAACTCCTGTATTCCTCCAGGTTCATATTAATCTCTTTAAAGTCTTTTAAATTAAACACATTTATTTACATGTCACAGTAAACACTCTATATAAAGGAAAATTATTACTATTGCTGAATTTGTTATTGTATTAAGTACACTGCTAAAAATAAAAAAAACAGTTTCAAAGTATAACCTCAAGTCAATTTATCTTTACAGACTTCAGTCTGTACAGTTAGGAATCACAAAGAGATTATGAATCAATTTAATCTCCTTTAGTGAAAATGAAAGGGACAACAAATGCACTGGAAAGGCAAGAGAAAGACAAGCCTCAAAACAGAATAGTGTTGCAGGTTGTCGCCACAGATAATTCCTGTCTCTTTACCCTTCTTGGCTGACTATTCTCAAGTTTTGCCTTTTTCTAGTGTGCTTTTCACTACAGGTAGCATGAGGCATATACTCCAGGAAGGTACACCAAGACATGTTGTCTCACAGCACAATCTCAAAAGCATGGAGTAGATACCAGGAGACTTACATGAATAGAATCACTTAGGATCATAGAATCAACCTAACACCGGGACCAGTCATCTGGAGAAACAGGTAGTAAAAACAAGAGCATTACAAAATGATCTACTGGTGTGACCAAGCTATCAGAAACAGACTCCAGGAGGGTGACATGAGGGCTCAACATTCTGTTATGTGATCTGTTCAAACAGCAAGCACTGTGCAAATTGAAAGACAAAGAGTCTGAAAGTGCCATGGTGAAAACTTTGTTGCCTGCACATCATCCAGCATGATTGTTATCGCAGTGGGTCAATGACGGTCTGGTGAGGCTTAATCCTGAAGAGTTGCACAAACCTCCATGTGCTTTCACCAATGGTACACTTAATACTTTTAAGTACTGGGATGATATCCTGAGAGTCATTGTTAGACCTTCCACTTGTGTAGTAGGCCCTGGGCTCCTCCTGATGCAAGATTATGCCAGTTCTGTGTGGTCTGAGTGTGTAAGCAATTCCAGGATGACTAAAGCATTCAAGCCATCCCCAGATCTGAATCTATTTAAGAAACTCTGATATTGCTGTTGGGAGTGCACACAGTGTCATGTCCGCCATGTCCGTTATGACTGTCATGCCCGCCATGTCTGTTATGCCGCATGATCCCTGGAGCAGTGTGCACGTGCACCGAACTATCATGCCCGCCATGTCTGGTATGCCGCATGACTCCTGGAGCAGTGTGCACGTGCACTGAATTCTCATGCCCGTTATGTCTCATGCTGCAAGATCCCTGGAAGCAGTGTGCACACGCACCTTGTGACTGTTGTGCTGCAAGATGCCTGAAGCAGTGTGCATGCGCGCCTTACCTCATGGCTGCATGCCGTTGCTGGGTAACCATCCGTCTCTGCTCTGATTCTGCAATCCTCTATCTATTCCTGGAGCCCCTGATCATGTGACCTTTCCTATGTTCCAGCACTGCCTGATTCTGCAATCCTCTCCGTATTCCTGGAGCCCCTGATCATGTGACCTTTCCTATGTTCCAGCACTGTCTGACCCAGCTAACCTCTCAGTGTTTGTGGAGCCCCTGATCATGTGACCTTCTCTATGGTCCAGCCCAGTCTCATCTAGCAGCGCTCTCTATGACCCTGGAGGATTTGAACTGGAAGTCCTTCCCTGGTCCTGACCCGGAAGTGCAGGTGCTATGGTGCTATAGCAGACCGCCCCTTCCTATGGTCGGGGCCTGAGTATTGTGTTGCTTCCCTGCATGGCTGCTTGGTCTGCTCGGTCGCTCCCTGTATTCTGTGCCCCTGCACTCTGCCCTGTCGTGCGTCTCTGCACACGCTCTGTACTTGTACTCTGCCTCTTGTCTCGTGTCCTTGCCGGTAACCGGCACCTTGCTGTGTTTTGCCTGTTATCACGTTTTGCACCTAATGTTATCCTGATTTGGTAACATAGTAACATAGTTTTGAAGGCTGAAGGAAGACCTTATGTCCATCTAGTTCAGCCTATGTTTAGTGCAGCTGTTCTGCATTGTTGATCCTGAGGAAGGCAAAAAACCCACAGAGTAGAAGCCAGTTTTCTCCATAGGGAAAAAAATTCCTTCCCCTAAGCTGGGTCAACCATCTACCTATAATGTTATGTTATTCGTAACCTTCTATACTGTTACTTACAAGAAAAGAATCCATTCGCTTCTTAAATTCATTCAGTGAGTTGGCCATCACCACTTCCTCAGGAAGAGAATTCCAGAGCCTCACTGCTCTTACCATGAACAACCCTCTTCTATGCTGGTGCAGAAATTGTCTTTCCTCCAAACGAAGAGAATGCCCCCTTGTTCTTGTCACAGTCCTTGGTACAAACAGTTCATTGGAGAGATCTCTATATTGCCCTCTGATATACTTGTACATATATTAGGTCTCCCCTAAGTCTTCTCTTTTCTAGAGTAAATAGACCTAATTTTGATAACCTTCCTGGGTATTGTAGTGAACCAACTCCATTTATCATTTTAGTAGCCTGCCTTTGAACCCTTTCAAGTTCAGGAATGTCTTTCTTGAGCACCGGCGTCCAAAATTGCACACAATACTCCAAGTGTAGTCTGATGAGTGATTTCTACAGAGGGAGAATTATGTTTTCATCTCGTGTCCCCAGACCTCTTCTAATGCATCCCATGACCCTATTTGCTTTGGTGGCAGCTGCCTGACACTGGGCGCTCCAATTTAGCTTCTTATTGACTAAGATGCCTAAGTCTTTTACCATGTCTGATTTCCCCAGCAGTTTCCCATTTAGTAAGTAATTGTAGCATCTGTTTCTCCTTCCCATGTGCATAACCTTACACTTATCTGTGTTAAACCTCATTTGCCATTTTTCAGCCCAATTCTCCAATTTACTCAAATCTGTCTGTAGTTGCAAACTGTCCTCCTTTGTGTTAACTACCTTACATAGTTTTGTATCATCTGCAAATACTGATATTTTACTGTGTAAGCCATCCACTAGATCATTAATAAATATATTAAATAGTAGGGGGCCCAATACAGAACCCTGTGGTACCCCACTAGTAACCCTGGCCCAATCTGAGTATGCACCACTAATAACCACTCTTTGTTTTCTATCACTAAGCCAGCTACCTACCCATCTACACACATTTCCCCTAGCCCAAGCTTTCTCATCTTACTTACCAATCTTTTATGTGGGACAGTGTCAAATGCTTTTGAGAAGTCGAGATAAATGACATCCAATGATTCTCCTTGGTCCAGTTGAGAGCTTACATCCTCATAGAAGCTGATCAGGTTAGTTTGACAGGAGCGATCCTTCATAAATCCATGTTGAAATGGAGTTAAACATTTATTAACATTGAGATATTCCATAATGGTGTCCCTTAGAAACCCTTCAAAAATTTTACCCACAACAGATGTTAAGCTTACCGGCCTATAGTTTCTAGGTTCCCTTTTACACCCCTTTTTGAATATTGGTACCACATTTGCTTGCCGACAATCAAAAGGAACAGACCCTGCCTTAATGAAGATACCTTGAATTCATGTATTGTCTTGTATTGTTTCCTGCACATCCTTTGTCATCAGACACTCGTACCTAGTGTCTACCTAAGAGTGCCGTCTGGTGCCAGCAGTCGTGGTGGCTCACCCCCTTGGCCTTGCCCCTGACACTCCCTGTATAGGGGGTGGTTCCTCACAAGGTCAGCTCGCCCTAGGTGGGTGGGTGGGTGCCACGGCCCAGAGGGTCCACTCTAAAGAAAAAATCGACTCAGCATAAGCTGATTCCGTCAAAGAATACTCAGGCCATGGACTCCGCTGGTATCTTGGCCACTGTTCTGATGAAGATTCAGACCCGGCCTATGTCCTCCGAACTCACTTTGAAAATGCCGGTACCCTCGGCCACTGTTCTGATGAAGGATCAGACCCTGCCCATGTCCTCCGAACTCGCTTGGAAAAATTGTGGCAGCCAGAGAAAGAAGACTTCCTTGTCTACTCACAGTCCTTCCCACTGGATTCCCGTGTCTTTGTCTGTGGCTCCTGTATCTGGACCAGTGCAGGTGTCCGTTTCAAGATGATAGATCAACATGTTAGGAGTGGCTTGTACTAAAACTCTGGATTCAGCCGAAGAATTTTTTTTTTCCTTTCTCTTCCAGCCCCGGTAAGATGGGGCTTAAGGAGGGGGGTACTGTCATGCCTGCCATGTCTTTTATGCCGAATGATCCCTGGAGCAGTGTGCATGTGCACCGAACTATCATGCCCGCCATGTCTGGTATGCCGCATGACTCCTGGAGCAGTGTGCACGTGCACTGAATTCTCATGCCCGTTATGTCTCATGCTGCAAGATCCCTGGAAGCAGTGTGCACACGCACCTCGTCACTGTTGTGCTGCAAGATGCCTGGAGCAGTGTGCACGCGCGCCTTACCTCAAGGCTGCATGCCGTTGCTGGGTAACCATCCGTCTCTGCTCTGATTCTGCAATCCTCTCTCTATTCCTGGAGCCCCTGATCATGTGACCTTTCCTATGTTCCAGCACTGTCTGATTCTGCAATCCTCTCTGTATTCCTGGAGCCCCTGATCATGTGACCTTCTCTATGGTCCAGCCCAGTCTGATGTAGAAATGCTCTCTATGACCCTGGAGGATTTAAACCGGAAGTCCTTCCCTGGTCCTGACCCGGAAGTGCAGGTGCTATGGTGCTATATTCTGTGCCCCTGCACTCTGCCCTGTCGTGCGTCTCTGCACACGCTCTGTGCTTGTACTCTGCCTCTTTTCTTGTGTCCTTACCGGTAACCGGGCTTGCCTTCTAGCACATACTATTCCATGGACCTTGGCGTGCCACGCACGCACCTTGCTGTGTTTTGCCTGCTATCACGTTTTGCACCTAATGTTATCCTGAATTTGCCTTAATGAAGATACCTTGAATTCACGTATTGTCTTGTCTTGTTTCCTGCACATCCTTTGTCGTCAGACACTCGTACCTAGTGTCTACCTGAGCCGGCCGTCTGGTGCCAGCAGTCGTGGTGGCTCACCCCCTTGGTCTTGCCCCTGACACTCACTGTATATGGGGTGGTTCCTCACAAGGTCAGCTCGCCCTAGGTGGGTGGGTGCCACGACCCAGAGGGTCCACTCTAAAGAAAAGATTGACTCAGCATAAGCTGACCTTGTCACACACAGATAAGGGTGGGCCATGCACACTAATGAGTTACATTATGAGTTTTGATCAATTTCAAACAAATTGGATCCATTTGAGACTTTAATTTTTTTAATTTTATTTTTAGGGTTATTTGGAATCCAGCCCCTCTTTAGTTGATGACATTGGCTTCCATTAATTATTGATGCATCAGTTTCATTGCAACAATTTACACAATTAATGCCAGTAAAGATTTTCAATTTGAATCTTTCGTTCACTGAGATCTGATGTATGATTTAAGTGTTCCCTCAATTTTTTAAGCAGTGAATCATAATGAAAAATATATAAAATATTAATGTAGAATTTTTCATAATACTGTGATGTGCAAAATCCAATCCAGATACATGGAAAATTACAGATCTAATTTTTTAAATGAAAGATAAAGGACAATTTCCCCAGAAACCAAATAACCTACTGTGACGTTTGTGAACATGCTTCTAGAGTGAGACACCAAGAGAGTGAAATATTAGTCTTTTTATTTTTACTCAAACTGGAAATCAAAATGATCCATTCAGTCCATTAACTGCTTCCCAACACTACATTGGCTTTTGATGCCCCAATGGAACGTGTCACTTTACATTAGGGACTGAAAAGTCAAGTTTGGGTCCCTTGGGGATTGTGATTTCTGGGCACCAGCTCTGTCATACTGTTCATTTCCTGCTGCATACAGCGACACAGCATCAGAGAGTGATCACTGGCTCGCAGGAGAGGACTAGCTAACTCTTTATATTACATGGTGAATAGTGACTGTGACATTTAACCCCTTAACGACATTCACTCTACATGTACAGTGCAAGTCGGTAGAGAATGAATGGAGTGGGCTCACTTGTGGCCTGGCTTCATAGGATATTTACTAAATGCAACAATACTGTGTTAGTCCTCTATATATTAGAAGCGATCAGACGATCACAGGTTTCAGTCCCCTAATTTAATTAATAAATGCAGTAAAAAGCAGAAAAAAAGAACATTTAAAAAAATGAATAAAATAAAAATTAGTTCAAATCACCCACCTTATCCTGATTAAATATAAAGATAACTAATTTTTAAAAGTAAACATATGTGGTATTGCTGCATCAACATATCATAATATAAAAATAATTAACCAGACGATAAACGATAAATACCAAAAATGCGTGTTTTTGGGTCATCATAATACCACAAAAAATGTTGCAACAATCAATCAAAATGTCATATCTATCTCAAAATCATATGAATAAAACTGTTGTGTTGACTTGCAAAAAACTAAGCTCTCAAACAGCTAAATCAACCAAAAAATGAAACAGTTATAGGCTCGGAAAATGGCTGCACAATCAAGAAGAAGTTTTTTATTTTCAAAATTCAGGTTTTTTTTCCATCACTAAAACTGGACAAATTTGGTATAGCCGTATTTGTACTGATGAGGAAAATCACATTGGCAGATCATCTTTACAAGAAAATGTACGCCCTAATAACAATTACTAGAATACAATGTCAAAATTACATTTTTTTTTTCAATTTTACACATTTCAATTTTTTTCCTGTTTCCAGTAGACTATGCGGTAAAATGAATGGTGTCATTCAAAAGTACAATTGGAAGTATTGAAGGAGAAAAGGAAAATGAAAAAATAGAAATTGGCCACGGCGGGAAAAAGTTAAGGAGTTTGACCAAGAGAAGAGCTCCCTTCATTATCCGTTTAACTACCCTCTCTGCCCCTTTTCCTCGTAATGAATCCTGGAGTGCCAATGCATTGCTATGATAAATGAAAGCCTAATAAAAATGCTAAGTTAAAAATGCAAAAATCAAAGCATGCTTTATTATGAATGAACACAGACAAAAAATCAAATAAATATTTTTCCCCTGCCTGTTACAACCCAATCTATACAGATATCACAAGTTTTGTTTTAATGAACAATTAACAACCATGCAATTATTGCTGTTTTTGTACATTAAGCCCCCCCCCCCAAAAAAAAATAAAATGGAAAAATTACCAAATGGAGCAAATGAAAAGTATGTCTCCTCCCTCAACATTGGACTGTAATACTTTCATTGCTCTGCAGCCATTTGTGGGTTATTTTATTATTATTATTATTATTTATATAATTACGAATGTGTCTGCTGTCACTTAAAGACAAAGTGTCATCCTTTGTATTCAGGCCTGCAAAAAGCACATCCTGTACTTTCAAGAAAATATCATATTATGGGTTTATATGGTATTATTTGTTTTTCCAATTCCTTTTTTCCTTTTTATTCCCCCTGCATGTTTCGCTATCATCTCCCTGTAAATAAACCTGGTAAATTGCGCCAACCATCTCTTGTGAGTGTGCATGCAGCATGGACAGGGGACTCCCAAGTTGACTCCTGGCAGCTGAGGAGGACTCCCCTGCATTCCCCTAGAGCTCCTAGCAACTTTCGGGTGGATACACTGTGCCATATTGAGGTGAGAACTATCGGATGCACTGCTCACAGAGTGAAGGGGTGTTACATATTGATGACCTATCTGTATACTATTAATAGGTCATCAATATATTCTGACTAGACAAACCTTTTAAAATGTTAACTATGCCATTTAGTGACAGCTATAAAATGTTTCTTTTTGTTGACTCTTTCCTTATGACTAAAATGTGAAAAAAGTTATATGAACCCCAAAATAATCTATAAACCTTCAAACTGCAAAAGAAGCCCTAACATAGATTTGTAAACTGGAAAAAAACTAGTATGGCTCTCCAACAATGGTGGTGATACAAAAGAAAATGATCATTACACGAACAAGTATTTACTATGCAAAAGTTAAAAGAAAAATAAAAAAATATAAAAAATATCATTATAGTATCACCATTACTCAGTTTAAGGGTAAGGCATTACTTTTGTGGCATGGCAAATGTTACAAAATTTGGATCATAAAACTAAATCACAAAAGTGTTTTTGTTTTATTTCCTCATATAGGGTTAATAAAACGTAATGAATAAGTGGATGTATCCAAAAATGGTGACAAATTTCAGACGCTGATTGTCACATCCAAGCATAAGCATAGTGTGAACAGGTGCTTAACCTAGAGTCACCAACTCATATACATTCAAATAAAAAAGGAAGCACACTGTAGCGCCATAACATGCAAACATGAAAGAATGAAAAATGAATTGCATTACTGCTTTAGAAATATGAAAAATTGAGAAAGTTTAGCGCATAAAATGGCAAAGTTATGTGAACCTGGAAGCCACGATAAGGCATTTCTCGTTTTACCTGGAAAGCGAGAAATGCCTTACCGTGGCTTCCAGGTACACAAAACTTGGCCATTTTATGCGCTAAACTTTCTCAATTTTTCATATTTCTAATGCAGTATCCAAAAATGGTGTTAATGTAAAATGCAACTTTGCTACAAAAATGAGTCCTGAAATGGTTACATCAATTAAAAAATAAAAAAGTCACGGCAAAATGATGAAAAAGGTCTATGACAGCATGATCCTTAACAGGTTAAAAAGAAAATGTGAAAAGAAGGTTCTTTTTGAGTTAGCAGTTCTACTTGAGAAAAGTCAACCATTTGTATGCAAAGAACACGGTGGGCACCACATTAAATAAGCGTTTAAATATGCGTAATAATGATGACCAGGTGCTTCTATGAGCCAGAAGACTGAATGTATCAAGGAAAAGGAACAGAAGCGCAAAAACCAGTGCACACACAGCCCAAATGCACAATACAAAAAAGCTTTTATTGAACATATATGCTCAACAGACAGAAAGACATACACGATAAAAACAAAGTTGAAATCACAACATGCATAGGCAGATCAGACCTGACATGATGAGTAGATATTAAACATCACAGGTGGGTATAAATAAAGATAAATGAGATAACGCTGAGCGGACACTATGCACAACTATATAGGCATTTTTTTATTTTTATTATTTAGACCATATCAAATTGGTACATGGTTCACAACATATATTAATGTCCTAGAAATAGTCCTCACAATTGGGTGGGCTGGTGTTATTAAATCTAATCTATGGTCTATTGCCCAGTATCATTATCTAAAAGATAGGACTAATGAGTCATGGCTACTATACAGTTAAATAAAATGCATAATATCTTATGACATGCCTCCTAGTTAAGTGCACGTATCCACTCTGTAGTAGGCCATATAAATCACATGCAATTCCCACTATATGAGCCCATAGAATCAGTACTACATGAACACATAGGAACCTGAGGGTATGATATACTGATGGGGCTCATGTGATAGCATGTATGGTGCACTTTTTTTTTTCCCTATGTGTTCATGTAGTTATTAAATGTATTGTGCATTTGGGCTGTGTGTGTACTGGTTTTTGCGCTTTTTTCCCTTTTCCTTGAACCATTTGTATGAACAGTATACGATCTGGCATAAACAGGCTCAAAAAATAATTAGTGATACAACAATAAAGTAAGATTTTACCTTCTTCATCCCCTTGAGGTTGTGTTTCTAATGATGGAACAGAAACATCATCTACAATAAAAAGACATATTGTGAAGTCAACTTACAATTTTTTACATTTTTTTTCATCAAATTGATGGTAAATTTTGAACTATTATTTAACAGCTTTCAGCTTGATCTCGAGCCATAGTGACTTGATAGATGAACATCGATCTTGTGTATGCCTAGATAAGTCCATCAGGGTCTTTGCCATTATCTTGATTGTATCAAGCCTTAACACAGGCCATTTATATCAGACCAAT